>NC_065567.1:32173039-32867331 GCF_022605725.1 Anthonomus grandis grandis
TATATAATAAAATATTTTTTTCTTCGCATCTTGCAAATCTTACTGCGTAAATAAGCACTTAGCACTTAATTATTATGTAGACTGGCTTACATATAATAGCGTTAAATACATAAGCAAACATTTAGCATGAATTCTAAAATCTCATGCATGATCTTCAAGATAATATATTCATGTAAATAACAAGTGATACAAATTTTATGATATTCATTCAATAATCTGTTAGAAAGTCTTTTCGTCAACGTTTGGAATTAATACAAATAAAGGATGGAATAAAGGGGGCAATTGGAGATAAGGTGCGCAAAATCAATATTTTACGTATTAATTCGATTTACAATTAAGTGAAGATATTGCCAAGAAAATCTTGTTAAAAGTCTAATACCCATGAATCAATTAACTCAAAATAGATGCACGTGGCCATAGTTTTTTGTTACATTCACCAAATGCAAAACTTTAAAAAAAGATGCACGTGGACCTTATTGAAAAATGTTTGGCAGCATTTTCTCGAATTGTGCTAGCTTAGTTAAATTTAAAAAAAAAACATATAAATGTCAACTCCTTATTATGTAGCGGAAAAATAAGAGAGAAAAAGAACGTTATAAAATATATATGATTTTGTTGTGCATTTTATATGGGGTGAGTCATTTAAAAGTTTATGTAGAGATTTATTTATAAAATTTCCCAACCTCAATTTTTTATATGTTATAATGAATTGAACACTGGCGAAGTTAAGAATATTAAATAATTATATTAAATATTTTGTAAATTTTTCATTTTCTTCAGGCTTCTTGAATGATCTCTTTCAGACGTTTGACGTCACGTATCACGTCACGGAATTTTATATAATTTTTCATTTTCTCCAGACTTCTGGAATCATTTCTCCCAGGCGGCACTTCCTATTTATTTAATGGAATTGACGTAATTTTTATATTTTCCTCAATTTTTTCTAGTCTTTTAGAATCGTGTCTCCTTAACGTTTGACGTGACTTTTTATTTTTGTCCAGGAATTTGACGAATTTCTCCTGCTTTCCAAGAATCCATGACCTTGTGAGTTTTTTAATAAAAAAAAAATTATAAAAAAAAAGAAAATCGAGCTTGGATTTGTAAAAAAGATGATCAAAAGTTACCTTAACTTTACTAGTTTAATGTAAGATTCAAGCCTAATTTTTTTTAAGCATCATTTTAACTGGCATTTCTGCACAATTAAACTAAGATATTTTAAAAACAGTGCCTTAAATCATAATTTTGCAGGAGTAACTTTTTTTCCAAATTAAATGGAGAATCTAACAGTTGACTTCTTATAAAAAAAAAAATTTTATCAACTCGCAGATTTGAGACAAAAAAGGACCAATGCCCTCCGTATGTTAGGCCACTGGCAATTTTTTTAAGAATTGGTTATTCAGTAATTGATAATTCACTACAATAACCTGCATGCGAAATTTAATTAAAATTGAGCTGGTAGTTTACAAGTTATGATAAATAAACAATTAATTATTCTCAGCTTTAACACCCTGTATCTTTGTTATTATACATTGATGAGAAATATTTATATCTTTGGCTGCATGATTAGCGAAACTGTAAATTTGAGTTAATTCATTAAAAATGTATTTCATTAAAAACGAATTTGTTTTAGTACCGCCCTAAAGTAAAAAGTACGTAAAAAAAAATGGGTCAAATTCGTTTGTCCCACCAGAACTCAAATTCAAATCCCTTAAACGACTTGAAATTTTCAGGATATGAGAGTTGATAACGACTTAAGAGCTGTATACTGTATTTTTGGACTACATCAATACACAGGGTAATTATTAGCTGCTGCATAGGCTGAACTATAATTTGTATAAAAAGTGCTTTGACGAAAATGCTTAGTTTTATAGGAGAAATGACATATTTCCAGCATTTTTTTCTTTCTTGTAATTTTTTTTTACGAGTACTGGTATTCTCAGTTTTTTGGAATTTTTCGCTAAACGGTACATATTTGATTACTTCATTATTTGTCTTTCAAATGCCGTACAACCAAAATGTTTCCAAACTATACAGGGCGAGCAATAATGAACTTTTCTTATAAAGGTCTGACCCAAAAATCATATTTTCTTTAATAACTTTTTAGGAATGAAACCTGATAAAATTTATATTTTCTTAAATAGTAAAAAATTTTCTAAATTGTTATTTTGTTAATTTACTATAATAATCCGATTATGTGTGATTAGAATTTTCTTATCATACATTAACAGTTTACTAAAAAACTTATACTAATTTTTGATGTATTCGAATTTTTGCGTTTTTTTTGCAAGTTGAAGTCCCTGTACTATATTAAAAAAACTTAACTTTAAAGTCCCAAATTTTGTTTTACAACACATACTAAAATTTCAGAATTCCATCAATAGTAGAGGTACCGAAAAAAATACGTTTTTCATCCATTTTCCTCCCTTTTTTTCGATAAACAAGGGGGTGATCAAATCCAATATGGCCACCAACAGAAGGTGTCTCAGCATGTTTTTTTTTGGAAAGATTTCACAGTTTTATTAAATTTTTAATGAAGATTATCTAAAAGCTGTTTATTAAAGATAGCATATAATCGGAAAATCTTTGTCTTTCCGAATATCTGCATATAAATTGTGTATTGTGGCCAAAAAAATTCAGCAAAGTTATCACGTTTTGAAAAATTTTCTTTTTCTAGAAAAACACTTTAGGGTGCAATTTAGATGATGTTAATAAATTTTGATAGAGAATTGATATTTCGTAATGGCGCAGATTATTTAGCAGAGAATTTTTTCAGTCAGAGATCTTAATTTAAAAAACTTTAAAATCGAAACTTTATAACCTGCTAATATTTAAAGCAAGGGTAGGTAATTTTTTTTGGCACTAGTTAAACCAACTGGCCAACAGCTTTTGCATCGAATTTTAATTAAATACATATTTCTTGCTATTAAGTTTTATCTCGATTTTAACCTATTGTAATGTGTGCACTTTGATTTATTACATAAATTTGTCGTTTAATCTATCTTATATAAGTAGTTTAAGTTTTTAATTAAATATTGTATATCGCCTATTAAAAAGAAAACATTTTTTTAGTCTGTAACTAGTAAAATGCATACATACGTCAAATGTAAGCATTTTATATGTGTTAACATCAGAGTTGATAATAAATAAATTTATTTGACTTTCAGGTCACGCGACTACCGTAACTTTTTTGCTTTTAGTCCGATTGAGTTGATACTTCATATTGGAGATGCTTTTTTTTTAAATACGTTAATTACTTTTGACATATTTTTGACGTTTTTACTTTTTTTCGACAAGTTCTTGGTCAAGTGATCAATGCGACTTTTTTGCTATTGGCTGGAACTGATTGAAGTATTGATTTTGAGGTTCATGCGCTTTATAAAACATTATTTGATTTTGAGTATACCATTGAAGATTGTTTTGCAAATATTTTTTACGTAACTCATTTAGAGCGACTATATAACTTATTATGGTTCTTTGAAGCATAATACCTTAACAACTGATCCTCTCTTTCCTCCACATATAAACAGTGGTCCTTCGACTAACTTAGTTAGTTTTAAAAATTCTTATACATTTCAAACTGATTCCCATGAACCACAACTATAGATGTGAAGCGTCCATACGTAAAACCATAATTATGCAACTTGTTCATAATGATATTACATCGTATTTTCTTCAATATTAAATCACGTGCACGGAAGGAAAATTAAAGTTAAAAAAAAAGGAAGTCTCGTCGAAAACTGGAGCTTATAAATAGAGTCAAGTGTTCCCCGAAACCAGGTCGCGTCTTAAGGGTAGAAAAATCAATAGTAATACGCGCTCTTGCTCTCGCCAACGCCCTCGCCGCGACAGTAACTGTTACGGATGAAATTTTATTAGTTTTAATGGGGGCACAGCTGAGGGCATTTTAACCATCCGCATTAAGGGTGTAATTATTTTTTTTACTAGTTTTTTAATATATTAGCTAGATCACCACCACCCTCTGAATTACAGGGTGGAAGCTGTATGGGAAACTCACTCTGTTTTTCAAACTGACCTTGAAAGAATCATTCATTTAAATAATATCTCGGATATATTTAGTTTAAGTCAATTTTTTTCTGATCCAACCAGAATGTCTGCACTTAGCCTCTTACTAATTAATTCAATTTGTTGTGATGCTTCTCATATTATTATACAAGTTATTGGAGTGCCAGATGTGGGTATTTCTGATCACCTCTTGGTTAAATATGACTACTACTGAAACCGATAATATTCACTATTTTTTTAGGTCTTTGGATCGTATAAATTTAGCTCAATTTCAGACTGATCTTGAGATGGCCCCTTGAAAACCAATTTATGCTATTGAACATGTTGATAATGTGCTTTTTTTGACAGAAACTATATTAATGCTTTTTGACATGCATGCTCCGTTAAAAAAACAAAACAAAAAAAAACCATATAGCCCATGGATCAGGGACAATATTCGATTTATGAGATATCTTCGTAATCAGGCATTCTTAGTGCTTTTAGCTTTAAAAAATTCGTATTTATGAAGTAGATACTAGTGTACGTTGTCAATAGTAAGCGTAAAAGAGAAAGGCCTAGGAATGAAAAGAAGGAATGATCTAATTAAGACAAGTAAAGAAGATCGCAATACGATTAACTATAATATAACGATTAATCATAATGCTTATAATATTAATAATTATCCAGCATTTACTCGACAAGAAAATAGGATAGAGAATACAATTAAAAAAAAACAAACAAGATAGAGAAGAATAAGAATAGATGTTAATTATGATAGTAAGAGTGGTGAATCATCTAACTAACGACAGAGTAAGACAGATAAGAGAAAAATGTTTACATCTCTTCTACCTTATTATAACTTTTGTTTTTAACCTACTAGAGCATAAAAAATGTTAATGAATAAATAACTGATTGCTGTGGAATTAAAGCACAGAATTCATAACATACAAATTGCATCAACACTGATATTTAATGAATAATTTTACTTAAGGATTGATTACGAAACAAGAACTGAGTAATGAAGAAGTTATTAAATAGTGAACATTAAAAATATAACTCTTATCCCATTAATCACAATCACAATCCTCTTGTTTTAAAAATTAAAATTCCAATTTAAGGAATAAATTTTGTATTTATTAAGGGCTCTGTCCGGATGTTAAATTAAAGCTTTAATAAGAAATATGATAAACAAAATGCAAATCTAATTAATCAATTTATTTATGAATGGCAATTAAAAAAAAAGTTTACATTTCCAATATGTTTTTTATTTTAACCCCAAATTGATTGGAATCAACCATTTTTTATATTTTAATATAATTTAGTTAAACCACGTATTATATTAATAAATTTGTGTTAAGAAATAAAATAAGGTTAATGCTTAAACATCGAGACATAATTTCGAATAAGGACCCAATAAAGAAAATGTACATTTAATGAATAAATTTATTAAAAATTAATTAATCGGGAGTAAGGAATTAGTTTATTTGCAATAAAATAGGTAATAATCAAGTTAATATTAGGTAATTTTCAAAATATCGAGTTAGAGAATAAAAAAGGAAGGAAATATTATTCATAATAAAATTTTAAAACATCTTCTTAAAAGGATTATTGGAAAATTATTATATGAACAGAAACTTATAATAAAAGGCACAATAATTTAAGAAAAAAGGTAAAAAAAGAGGTTGCTTAGTAAATTTATTGAATAAATTATAAACGTTTAAGATCCAATTTAAGGTGTTGAAAGTACTTAAAATCCAATTCATTGGAACTATTAAAAAGATTTAAGAAATGTAACAACAACTGCCATCATTGCTGAAAAAAAGGCTTATTTAAATCAAAACTTCTCAAACTGCAGTGCTAATGAAAAATGGGGTGAATTAAAAAATTAAATATTATGATATATACCAAAAGAAAACCAAATAACCCTTTGGGACCCAATTTTATTTTTAATGACTTTAAGGATGTTTTTGCGAGTTATGGTATTTTAAGAGATCATTTGACAATATATACTAGTCAAAATAAAAAAAATATATACAGGGAGAGCAAAAAATCGTTGGACCAATGTATACCAGCGGGATTTTTAGGTGGGTTATACCAAAAAAACACATTTTTGTATATCAACATTTTTAGACAACCCGCAAAGGTAAGTATTTTAGGACGAATGATAAAGCGCAAAACAATGCTTGCACAACCCTACATCGCACATTGCACAAATAGTACTGGTTCTACGTTCTTTTTTCTGAAAAGCGCAACGAGCACATCTTCGCCGTTTCGATGTTTCTATTGGAAGGTGATCACCCACATTTTTCATCTGTTTCTTCAAAGTTTGAGTGAAGTTTGCTGTTCGATTAGGTCCTCTGATAAGATAAATAAAAATTCCAGTAAGGGTTTCTTTTTTTGGGTACGACGTAAGTCATTATATATTACCCAGCTGTTAACAACAGCAATCATCAAAAGTCGATAAAATACTTTTTTCCACCATTTGCATGATTTTCTGCCAAAGTCATACATACCACTCATCTGATCAGCCAGATCCCCATGATTTCATTGTAGTATGCAATAGCAGTGGGACATGGTACGTCAACTCTCTGCCCAGTCTTGTCTTTTCTCTTCACACAGGTCATATCAGGACTATGGCAGTTACTCAAAAGAATAACCTGCTTTGCCATTTGATCGCAATAGAGTTTGTTTGATTTAAAAAAAACTCGCATTCACCCCTAGACATTTTTCGTTTTTCGATTAATTTTTTTGGCATGTCTTTTCTTGTAATAATGGCTGTTCCCATAGCTGGGTATTGGAGGGAATCCATCAAACGGACTGATGTAAAAAATCGATCAAAGGCCAGAACTACGTTTGGATTTTGTATCACATAATTTTTTTGGAACAGTTTCGCCCAAAGTTCCACTCCTTTCAACGTCGTCCTTGCCGCAATATACATTTGCATCGTATGTATATCCTGTTTTGGATATACATACGATACATCTAGACCATAATTTTATGCCTCTTTTCACAGGTTTTTGTGGCATCTATTGTTTCCGTGAAGATCTTCCTTTGAAGCCCACCATGCTCTCGTCAATACTTTGACTTGTACTGTCGGATCGATATTTCTGAAAAGTATATTTGAAGCAAGATAGAAGCTCTTGTACAAAGTAAATATTACTGGCTCCTTCTGGCTTACTGCATTATTCAAATAAAGCTTGGATAGTAAAAACAAACACCTGTTTTTGGATATGGCCGATTTGATGGCCTTGTTTCCCAAAGATGGATGCGATGACCAGTAATAACGAAGTTTTGGCACCTTATTGAAACACATAACTAATGTGCAGCCAATAGTAATCATAATTTCCCCTGCATCAGTGAAACTCGCCTGCTTTTTTTATTTTCTTCAGCAAGAAAAGTAAATAAACTTCGAGGACAAATTTTAGTTGAAGGATGTATGATACATTGACTTTCATTTGGAATGCTAAGTCTTGGGACATAGGTATTTGTAGGTGATGACCAAATTATATTACCAATTGTAACAGGAGTTTCAGCCTCTTGATCTGAATTTTCAGCAGAAATAACGCCGTCGTTGGGTTGGGTTAGGTTCTCGTTGGCATCACTTTCAATGTCTCCACTATCTTCGTCCGAAGTATCCGAGGACTGATACAACTCGTTGGACTCTTCACTATTATGGAATGGGTCTTCTTCTGAGGAAGAGTCTTCATATGGGGATTGCACCTCTTCTCCGGATGACAACTCTTCTAAATTATCAGCAAGATCTTGAAGCTCTGTCCTAGTCAACTTCTTTCTTGACATACTGTAAAATACCATTAGGATATAAATCACCCTATCAGAAAACCCACTGGGACACATATATCCCATAGCCAAATATTACACCCAAAATGCAAAAACCAAAACAAAAAAACCATCAAAATACTTTGCTATTACACCTAAACAGATTGTTTCAAAAACCACACAAAAACTATCAAATTTGTAAAAAACACAGTGTCAAAAACCAACAACGTGCTCGCTTTTCGGCGTTTACAATCAGAATGACCTCCAAAAAGCGTATCGCTGCCTGTCGAAAAATTGTTAAAACCTTAAAATACCCGCTAATAACAAGTTCCATTAAAAACGGGACAGATAGCGCCCAGCAGATGTTATGAAATGTATGTTGGGACTTATTTGTCCCATTGGGGCCAAAAGGGTTAAATGCATATTTTACCCAAATTGCCCAAAATAATAATAAATCTAAACCGAAGTTATTAAATTTTTATAAAACTAATTTATTGCCTAATGAAAATTTTGATGATTATTCTTGATAGTAAATCTAAAGCCTTTGAAGCTGATGATTTAAACATAATAGTAACCTCTTTGGCTTGTTCATTCATAATTCTTCTATAATTCATATCGTTAATAGTTGCATACAAAAATCATATTTCCCTTTTATTAGTAAGTAATGGAGCTTCAAACTATGTCTTTAAATTTAATATAATACCTCCTAAATAATCGGGGTTTCAAGCTTAATACAGCTATTCAACTACAGTGACTAATATATTGGTTGATTTGATGATGTTTCAAAATTCTGGTGATGTCACTGTCTTGGTACTGTTGGATTATTCCAAGACCTATGACACTAATAATCATGATATTATAGTCACTATTTTCAAGTCAGAGTTGACTGTGATTTTTGAATGTGAGACACTCTGTTTGTTGTGAGTGCAATAAATCAAATGTTTTGGTTGCCAAATTTAGAGTAAAGGGCCTAAAATATTAAAAATATCATCTCTATGAAGACACTCAAATCTGCGTATCCTTTAAATCGGGCTTGGTGGCAACTATTATTGATCAAGTTAAGAGTGATTTAAATATGCTACTAAAAGTCTCAGATGGTCATCTATTAAAAATGAATCCTGATAAATCTACAGCTTTTTTGTGCAACGAAACTGCGAAATATCGACCACAGAATACTATACAACCCAAACTTGGTACAAATATAATATCATTTAGAGAATCAATGATTTTTTGACTGATTTAAATTATTGCTTCAAAATTACGATCAAAATTATTGATTATAAATTAAAATTTAAGGATCATATTACTCTATGCTTAAAAAGGGCCTATTCAATGCCTAAATTTAACTCCAAGGAGATGCATTGTAATGATTTGGTGTTGTCTCACTTTAATTTTGCAGATCATGTACATCACCTTTTTTGAATAGCCTGGATAAAAGAAGCGTTCAAAAGGTTTGGTATAAGGCATAAAGAAGGAATATATACTTAATTATTTACAGTGGGGTAGCTTAATATGGCTGACCGATGTACAACCTTGTACTCTATTGCCTTTTTTTATAAAGTTATTAAATATAAATTCCCTCCCTATATTTACCAAAATATAACATATCAGATGTCTATAATGTTAAATTGCGTAGATTAAACCTTCTAACAATAACTGTTCATAGGACTGAATCAAATCATGATGATCGAATTGCCTTTCATATAAATAAATACAAAGTTTTGGATTTTTTCTTGCCAGACTCTAGTTTTAAGGAGAATTGAAGATATGTTGCTTCTAAATGCCTTAAGTATTTTTTTTCTCTCGCTTTCCCTTTATCTGTATCTTTTACATTTTAAATTCTTTCTTCTTTTCTCTGCTCTTCTTTTTGTTCGACAATTTTTATTGTGCCATCATGATATTATAAAACCGTATTTTAGTTAAACTCTACTTTTGTTATAAGATTTTATACAAATAGTAATATTCGTAGTTAGCATAATAATTTTTCTTTCATATACTTTCTACACCGAAGCAAGTTAATGTGGCCTTTTATTTCATTATAAATTATAAGGTGAAATGTATTATTGTGATCTTTTGATATGAAATAAACAAACCGTTTATTATTATTATTATTATTATTATTATTATTATTATTATTATTATTATTATTATCTGGAGTAAACTTGGATTTTTTGAAAGGCAAACATTTATGAATTGTTTTTATCTCTTTTTTTTCTCTCTTGTTTAAAATATGCTTTGTGTGCATCTTAGTGACTATAAATGGCATTAAAAAATTATTATACAAATAAACAGGAATATTATAAATAAATATAAAAAACAAGGATATCATCACTTCCTGGCATCCATATTTTCCTCGCCTTGCCCAGAAGTCCGTGCCATTTACAACTAAATGCTAATTAATAGATTTCAACCACGAAAATAATACGATGATCGCCTAAAAATGTCACGCCTATAAATCGAGAATATTTTTTTCGAAATTCGACGCAGACTTGTTCACGATGATCGACGATGCATCTAAACAATAATTCTGCCCGATAATAATTGAAAAATTGCATTTCAAATCAAGTTTGACCTTCAGGGGTCTGACGGAATAATAGGAGACATTAATTTATTGGGTAAACAAAGACCATTCAATTTGTTTAATGAAATTAACTAATGCGGATAATACGTTGTTGGTCGACTCAATAAGGTTTGGTTTTGATGTGTTTTTCTTGTGTTTTCCTTGTTAACTGCCACCGTACAAATGTCTCGAAGGAAGTTAATTTACTCATAATTAATGAAAAAAATTACCAGGTCAGGTCAGGTTTAGTAGGCAAGCAAATATTGAAGTACCTCAGGGGGCTCTTTTGGACCTATTTTATTTAATCTTTATACAAATAATATTTTAAATATGCAATCATATAAAGAAATTACGCATTTTGCAGATGACTCTGCCATAATGTATAAAAGTGACTCCTGAAATAGTCTCAAGAATAAAGTAGAATCTGATTTGCTCAAAATGTTCAAGTGGTTTAATAATACAAATCAAACTATTGAATTTAATAAAATGTATTTCATGCCATTTGGGTGTGGTTCTAGATCCAAATTTCATCAACAATTCTTTGATGTCAGGTAATAGGGGCTTAAGTCAAAAAATATAGTTTTTCAGAAAACGAATGAAGCCTGAAGCCTGAAGTTTTTGATATTAGTCAGAGTATTTAATTCTTTTTTAGATCAAATACTATTCATTATCTACAAAAGTGTATTTTCCAAAATTTGAATGACTTTATGAACTGAAAAAAAAGTTTTTTTTAGCTTACTGATTTTTAATAAAGGACTTATGTCAGAACGGAGTAACTTTTAATAAGGCAAATAATATCAAAATACATGTTTAAAAAAACACAAACTAACTTTTTTTCCTTTAGAAACTAATTAATTCATTTAGCCTACGTAAGTATTTAATTTTGTTCTTGTTCTACTGCTTCATCTACTAGATCTGGGTCATTATCAATAACTTTATTATCGGTAGGTAAATTTGGATAAAATTGGTGAAACACTGGTGGCACCAAAGAAAGAAGCGAACACAAGTCTTTCTTTTTTTCCTTTGATATTCGAAGTAACCCTTTAGTATACAGATCCTTAACTACCAAATCTTTTAAGTTTTGACTTTTGCCCCGTCTCAGAAAGCTTATAATTTTAAAATCTTTAGTATCAGATATAGAACTTGTAACGTACCATACCGCCATTATTATATTGTAGCCATTGCACATTATGCCAATAAGACTGTTCGCCTAATATATTTTTCTTTCTGTTGACCATTACTGATTTTAATAACCCGGAAAAATCCAAGAATTCATTTTGCTCCATTTCATGGACTTTAAATTGTCTTTTTCTTCCAGTTTTTCTCACCAACTGGTACCAATCGTGTGGATGATATACTGGAACTTCCATTTTCTTTTTTCGCTTTTCTATTATGGAATGATCAACATCACATTCCATATGTGTATGCCTAAATATTAAGAACTTGTGGTTCATCGTTAAATTGGGATTTTCACTTTGAGCCTTTACAAACATAGCAGCGACATGACTGTTTCGATTTTGTCCACCACATGTGTCGGAGTAAAAAGTTATATTATTTACATCATTGGGCAAATTTTTAATGTGAGTGTATAAGCAGGAAGCAATTTCATTACCTCCCCGAGCAACCAATGCTTCATGCCACATGTAATGCGTCGATTCTCCATTGCTATCATGCACTGTTAAATTATACGTCCAGAGCTGACGTTTATAGAATGCTACTGAAGAAGTTATAAAGGGTGTTGGAAGGCACTGCTGGAGATCAAAACTAAAGCATTTTTTATGGGGATTTATTTTAGCTTCCGTCTTATCTTAGTAGTAGCTTCGAATGCAGCATTAGCTTGGTTGTGATGCAATTCCTGTTCCTTTTGTAAACGAATTTCATTTCTTCTTTATTTCCTGACTTAGAAGCAACCTGTATATAGCAGGTATCAACATATGGCTTTTTAATTTGTGAAATACTTTTTCATATATCGTTCTTCCCACGGGATTTTGCCATCCTTCTTTGTACAGATCGTACATAATTCGCAGATTTAGGTGCGATGGTAGGTACCTTTTATCATTTGTACGTCGTGTATAATGACTCTCGTGAGAAGGGAACGATTTAATATGTGTACGCACTTCATTTAATTCCTGTTCAGATTTTTTATTTACGGAAGGTGTTATACCTCTTTGATCTTCAACAGTAATGCCAGAAGTGCTTTGCATTTTGTTTTTTAGAGCTACTTTTATAAACTTTTCCTTTTCATCCAAAGTCTTACAAAAACAATCTTTGCATACAGATATTCTTTTTCCATTTATTTCAAAAAAATATTCATAAGTTACTTCTCTGTTTTTTGAAGAGTCGCGTTTTCTTTTACGACTTACTCGGGTATCTTTGGAATTAATTAGATTTGCAATAAATGTTACCCTTTTGCTATGGGATCCTAAGGCCCAATATTCATCAAACATTTTTTTTCGAACGTCTTCATTTAGTGTTTGTGAGCTTTTTTTTCTACAATCTTTTAAAGGCTTCATATGTCTTGCATTTACCATTTTACCGCTTATATTCACGTAACTTTGTCCAGAATGAATTTTTTCAGTTCTCTCTTTTTTTACAACCCGGGACCACTTTTTTAATGGTTTATCTATATGAACTTGTTCAATTTTTCTTGTGTGTGTGATTCTAAAATTTAAAAAATATAACGATCTACAAACTAACATACTACTTTGAATATTAGTAGAGGAAATATTAGCCTTTGAACGACTTATTTTTCTCTGAATGGACAATAAATCAATGTTGTCGTCACTGCTTTCACTTTCAGATTGTCCAGGTAAATAGTCCTTATCTGCATAACTGTCATCTGAATTTAAGATAGCTGTCAAATCTGTCGTCAGTGAAGGGGCTGGCGATGATGTTACAGACCGTATATCTATGATCTTCTGTTAGCGACACAGCTAAACTTTTATTTATTGTATCGCCGATAACTAGAAATGTAAAATTAGTCAGTAACATATACGATAAATTGAAAGAAGTCGTCCATATTCTCAAAGAGACCCTGATATAAATAAATCAAAGGAGAACAACACAAAGTCTCGGTCTCAAAAATTCTTAAATTTGTTAAAATGGTGAGATGTGTTTCGCTCCTAAGAGCATCATCAGTAAAAAATAATGTAAACAAAACCAAACAATATTATAAAAAGGAGTTTAAAGCTACCGATATTGCCGAGACCAAGTCAGCGTTTGCCAATCATTTATTGTCAACAGGTCATAATTTTTCCTACCCCAATAATGTGGCAGTGGTTCATGACTACCAGAAGGGCAAAAAGCTGGTTCTTCTAGAGAAGCTAGAGATTACAAGAGCGAAGAAGAGTTCAGTTTTAACTTGCGTTAACGACGTATTCAATTTTGAGCCGGGACTCATTTTTAATAACATCTTGTAGTCCCCTCCTTTCTTTCCAAGCTATCGCATGAACGGTGTGGCCTAGCGGTCGACGCAGCAAACAGTAACAGTCTTGCTGGTTGTAGGTTCAAATCTCGATAGTTCCTTTTTTACTTTTTTATTATTTTCTTGTATTTAAGTTCTATGTTATTGTTTTTTATATATTTGTGACGTCAGTTTTTTAAACTTATATTTGACCCAGTCGGGCGTGTTTTTAACCTTCTTGAGGTTTACTTTTTTGTTTTACTTTAAGGTCTTTTTGTAATATTGTTTGGATTTGTTAACATTATTTTTTAGGTCTGATGATGCTCTTAGGAGCAAAACACGTGTCACCATTCTAACAAATTAAAGAATTTTTGAGACCTTGTGTTGTTCTCCTTTGATTTATACACGATAAAATTACAAGCAAAAATGGTTCTTTTGCTATACCGTTTTAAAAGCATTCACTTTTATTACTTGCTGTATCCAACTGTATATAATTTTCACCCAAAAAATTCTCATCAAAGTCCAAAATATTTGAAACATCCGAATTAACGAAGTTGGAGAAGGCATTAAAGTTTTGTAACTTGGGTGATCAGTATTAGGCATTTCTTCGTGATCATTATCCGGTGTATGGGAGTGTGAAATAACTGAAATTAATAATTTATATTTTTGTAAATTTATAATGAGGTTATGTTTTGTCGTATTAAAATACTTTACTAATAATAAACATAAGACAATTTTAAACATTATAACAATGATATTTACCTGTTTCTTCACATTTTCTTGCCAATTGCAAAATAAGTTTACTTCTTGCACTCATGTTAACTCAACGATTTTCTACGATAAACAAACAACAACTACACATAAACTTCTAACCACGTGTAAATTCCACATACATAAAAATGATAAATTGATACGAAAGTCTTAAGTCAGCAATGCAATTTTAAATTTAAAAATAACGTTTTCATATAAAGGATGTAAATTGACTTAAGTCATTATGACACTACTTTCCTTTTACAATGTTTTGGTACGAAGGTCTTATGTAAACTTAAGACTCTATTACCAGACCAGAATTTTTTTTTTTACTTAAGTCTTTTGTACCAATTTATGGGGCCTAAATAAAAACGGTACGACTTAAGTCTCTAATATCACCAGAACGAGCAAGAAATTTTGACGTCAAAAGGTGACTTAAGACCTTTGTACCTAACATCAAAGAATTATATTCATTGCGCATTAATAAGTTAAGATCATTTATTGGCAACTGTAAAGAATTAAAAAAAAATATTTTTCATATTTAAAAATATAATACATGCCACTAGTAAAGCCACACCTAATATATGGTATTTTAGTATGGGATGGTACTTTGAAAACTCATTTAAGACAATTAGAAACTGTCCAGAAGTGGTTGTTAAAGATACATTTTTGACATATTAAAGCATTTGCTACTTTTTTTTGCACCATTGCCTAATATAAAAGTTATATAAGAATATTATTGGGATTTTTTTCTGCTAATTTAATGCCCTTGGGATTATTTTGTTTTTTGATTTCTTAAAAAACTTTCATTTTTCAATTTTTTTTTGCCTAATTTTTAAATCACGCATAGCTCCCTTAATACAAAATACATTCGATCGATGACATCAATCGCATCGTCACCATGTTGGTTTTGAAAAAATCAATATGGCTGTAGTGCATTTAAAAAACCAATACCTACTTGTGATATGTCATTAAAAATTAAATATTTCCCTTAAGTTAAGTCAAGTTTCGGTAAAAGCGGATATAATATTCAATTATTTTTTTTATGGAAAAATTGTTGAAATTTTAAAATTCTTTCTTAAAAATCAAATGAGCGGTACCCTGCCGAACAATTTGATCACCCGGTAAAAATGAAATAGGAAATTAAGTTGGTCTGGAGTTATAACCCTCAATAATATTCAACATTTATAAAAGTTGCTTGTTATTACAACTAAATTAAGAAAAATACTATATCTAACTTAATACTAATTTTGCATTTAAAAACTATGCAATTTAATGTTGGCACTTTAATTAATAATCTCACCCATAATCTTCTTAATATAATTTACCATTTATATAAAAATTAATGGACAAAAGATCGTAATATTTCGCAATACAGTGAAAATGTGATCAAATCGTTATTTTTTATTACGTTCATAAAAATGAACTAATACAAATAGCATAAAATTCAATTGTCATGCATTTAAGTTGAAGCAAATTTATTATTTAATAGTCTGCTATTTTCGTTTTTACCTCAATAATATTTATCATGTTTCAGTCACACCGGCAACTCCAAAAAAACCAAATGAACAATAATTAATGAAAACCGTGCAATTAATATTTCCTAATTTACTATGTAATTAAACTACACAATTATTAGTAATAATTTGTAATTGTCCATTGTTTCCGATATGTCGATAACTTAATCGGTGCTTGTCAGCCCATTCACGGTACATGCCTAAAATTGAATTATCCCTACATTGACATTTTCGCTCCAAATTAGAATCTCATACGCTACACACAGTTTTTGTTAAATATTAACGTGAAAAAACTTTTTATTGCATGCTTCGATTTGTAAACTTGATAAAAATAATTTATTATGTCGTTTTATGCGTGAGCTAAAGTATATTGTGACCTACTTATTACGTGTCAAATGTATTATTTTTTGCGTGCATTTTAAGAATATGTAATTTCTTAAAAAATCATTAAATAAATACTACTTTTCACCTTATATAGCAACAACGTTAACGCGACACACCTATGGCATTAGTATCAAAATCTTTGTAAACATAAAGAGTCAAAAAGCAGAGACACGTTTTTAATTATTTTTTTTCTATTTTAGATTTTACTCAAGGAACCTAAGAACTGAAACGTAAGTATATTATCCTTAGAGATTATTTGTTTTAATGCTTCCGAAAAAATACAGGAAAACAGTGTTTTAAAATCACTGCTGTGATAAATGTGTTATTGAATTGGTAAGGAAATGACACATTTTTTAAGTCGATAATTATCCAAGGAAATGTTATGAAATCATGTATTTACAGGTCTTATAGCACAGAACTTTTGAGATAAAAAAAAATCTTCTAAGCTCATTTGGTAAACAAAACATCTTTTTACTGATTCTAGGATAGTCAATATTTTAATATTACTGTTAAGAATTGAAAAAAAATTACAGGTTTTATTATTAAATCATTATTAGTGTTAACGGTTTCTAGAAAATAAAGGTTTAAAAATCACTGCTGCAATAAATGTGTTATTGCATTAGTAAGGAAATTAAACATTTTTTTATGTTGATAAATTAATTATTATAGAGAATATTATAAAATCTAAGCCTATAAGGGAAAAAATACTTTTTTATAGGTTTTATAGAGTCAAAAAACCCTATTGAATTATTGTTGAGGTTTGAAAAAACAATGGTTTCTATATTTATTAGGTAAACAAAACATTTTTTTTTACTGATTTTAACATTGAAAGAAATTACAGGTTTTACAGGGTTAATGATTATTAAATCACTGCCGAGATTATAAGTGTTAACGCTTCCTAGAAAATAAAATTGTTTTAAAATCACTGCAGGGATAAGGGTGTTATTGCCTTGGTAAGAAATAAAACATTTTATAAGTCGATAAATCATAATTGTAAAAGGAAATGTTATGGAATCTATAAGGAAGAAAAACATTTTTTAAAGATTTTGTAGTCAAAAAACCCTTTCAAAAAATCAGGTTTTACAGACTCAATAAATAATTAATCAGCATCGATATCATCAATATCAATCAATAAAAATCATTGATCTGAGTCGAGTGAGAAAAAATATTTTACAGGTCACTATTCAGATAAAATAAAAATCTCAACATAGGAGATTATTATCAGAGATACTAATTTGGAGTCACTGAATGATTTAAAATCATCACTGTAATTAACAAACAATCACACTCCAAATACATAGTAAAAATTGTTTTTTTAGGTTTTAAAGACTGAATATATCTTATTTAAGTTGAAACCATTTTTTCTGCCATAATAATCAAATAACAACTAACAATCTTGTGGAGTGGATGATGTTTTTGTTCTGGAATGAATTGAATGAAATTCTTGTTTTGGTTAAACATTTAATTAATTTATCTTTTGTGCATGTATATGTTCCGAATGAACTGAAAAGATCATTTGTAATACCTATATAATATAGGTTTGTTGCTGGGCTATAAACAATCCCAAGCAACACACGATAGTTAAGTTAAATAACCGTTTATTTTTGGTTTACACCAGATGTACATTTTATAGTATGATAGTACATTTATTGGAATGAGATTTTTTTTAAATAACTTTACTATTAATTATTTTGCAGATGTGTTTTATGCATCAGGAAGCATTTTTTGGCGTACAAAGAAAATAAATAATTTTTAGCTATGGCGTCCATAAGGGATTTATCGTAAATATTATTTAATAAACAAAAGTACACCACTGCATTTTTCTAAAATAAATTTTATTTCATAAATCCTTGTTTAGTTTTGAGCAAATTTGTATTCTTGAGCTTTTCTTATTTGTATATCTTAGTTGGTATAATTATTGTTTCATACACGTTAATGCATTTCCTATTCTTTTCCCTAAATTTCTTTGTGTATGATATTTCATTACTACACTATAAGATATATACGTGTATGAAAAGTATTTCGTATTCTACACAGTAATTTATGTGATATCGGTATCATTTTATCACATATTTGAGGTGTAGTGAATGAATGTAAAAACTAGCTATGTATGTAAATGCCTTGTCAATTTTTGTAAATGTCGAAATGTTCTCCCGTATGTAAACAGAACTGTATGTGATAATTATATATGATATAATAAGTATACCAATAATATTATAAAATATATAATATATTATATAAAATTAAGGAAAAGTACACTATTTTTTTAAACATAGATGAAAGGTTATCTAGAACCAAAAAAACTTTTTTTTTTTTAAGTGAATGACTTATCTTAAAAAAACTGAATTTTCACTTATTTGCGATAAAAATGGTGCAACTACTGCAATTTGCATAGCAATATGCCTTGTTTTCGAAAAATAAAATTAAAAAATCCTTAAGGTTATGTAAGAAAAGTATAGATACAAAAACTATAGATTTTTTTATCAATCATAATTTTTTTAAGAAGCTTTTTTTTCTCCGGCAATTATTTTCTGTAAAAAAACCGTTTACCATTAATAATACCCTAACTCCCCCCCACCCGCCCCACACAATTTACCAGTAAGAAATTGTTTTCGAAAATCATTGTTTTCCAAAATAATACCCATGGATAATAGCTGGTTTCTTCGTTAATATTTAATTTAATAACAGTTCGTTTATTTAAATTTGATATAATTATATATATGTCTATTAATAAATATATAAGACAAAAACAGTGCTATAAGATTGGATATCATGGACAAAAAACGGTGATTTTTCAAAAGAATTTCTCACTGAGCAAATTTTTGGGATGGCTGGGGGGGAGGTAACTGGATTTCAGAAAAATTTCATCAAATATTTGAGGTGTAGTAATCAAGTTTCAAACTAAATATGAAAATCCCGTGTCATTTTTTTTAAATACAGGCATTTTCTTCCTTTTGTAAACAGAATCGTATTTGATATACGTATATTCTACGGTTTAATAAATATACCTTGACCATATACGGTTCATAAATATACCAAAGCCAAAAATTTACTAAAAAATTAACGATAATAATATATGTGTTGCATGGGATGGATGCAATGTGTCCTTTTACCTGGAAGTCCTTGATCATTTTAACAGAAAGCTGATCTCACTGGGAATATTCTTCGATCACACTAAAGCTTTTGACACCATCAACCATAAAATCCTCCTAAGCAAATTGTACATCTATGGACTCAGAAGACCTGCTTATCAGAGGATCGAAACGTATTTGGCAGACAACTAGACTGAGAAGTGAGAAAGGAATATTTATGTCAAGTTAGTTGGAAGTTAAAACTGTGGATGCCTCAGGCTAGTGTCCTAAGACCTATACTGTGAGGTGTTGGCAAGCAAGGCAAACCAATGTGTGCAATGGTGCCAAAGAAAAGGACTTCATCTTAATTGCCTCAAGATAAGCCTTGTAGTCACTCCACTTAGAGAATATCATGACCCATTAGACTTCTTGAGTACACTGGTTCAGCAGAAATCAGTTAACCTTCTTAATGCGATTGGAGACCAAGACCTCCAAAGCAAGAGTTTGCTTGCAAGACTTATCTATCTATTCTATTACTATTTATCAATTTGTTACTCTAACCTATGGGCTCCAAAAATCATGACCTCTAACCTTATTTGCGAATTTTTTTTTTGATAGTTCTGAATCAAGTAATTATCTTAATTCACTGCTGGGATTAACAAGCAATTGCACCCCAATAAATAAATATATGTGATGAATTGATAGGTCTCTAAAAATCACTGCTGAGATAAATATGATTATGATTCTAATTAAATATAATTTTTTTTTTAAATTTTTTGCACATCAAAGACTTGATAATAGACCGATTTCTAATTAATCTGTAGGCAGGGCTCAAGCACAACAGATCTATTTAATGAGCGAATACTTTTTGGATCATATGGCAACATCGCTAGCACTTTTGGCCACGAGTCCCTCCGACTTCTTACGAACTCGCCTACTGATACGCTTTAAAAATGCACTTACGCTGAAAGCGGCGTTGTCACATCGTTTCCTTTCCCTTTCCTTTCTGGTTGTTTACTGAATATTTAAAAATAATTAAAGACTAAAAATATAATACTAATATTAATTATAAATCGCCAAATATGGTCTTGACGGCTTACTCGTTACTCACCTTCTAAAAGATCAAAAATAATTTTCAATTACGTCATTGCCGAATCATGAGCAAACAATCCGTAAGTCGAGCGTCATATGTTTAGAACGCTTTTAGACAGTCATTAAAGTTGTTTGCTGCGGTTATTGCCAACGCTTTTTACGTTGTTTGTTATTTTTTTCTGGCTCTTCTAAATATTTTTAAATTTCGGTTAGTCATTAGTGATGTGGCATATTTTTCGTTATAGTTATGTTGACCAGCCGATATTTTTTATTTGCGTAAATTACGTTTAGGTGGAATCGGTTGTTGTTCATGCAAATCAACGGTCTGAGATGGATGAAAATGTTTGTAAAAATTATGGTTAAATGGATTTTTTTACTTGGAAAGATATTTTCCTTACGTAGTAAAGCACTCCTTACAGACTACTAGCACCTCTTCAGAACAATTTTAGATACTAAAATGGGCGATTGAGCTGAAATATCAAGATTTTCATTTCATGGGTCTATTTCTTGAGTTGCTTGAAAAATTTATTTTTTTACTTGATGGTGCCTGAAGGGCAATTTTTAGACTTGAAAGACCTTATAACGTCCGAAATGTTTATTTTATGCAAATTTTATAATAATTGTTGAGGGTAAGATGGACAATTGAACCTAAAAATGTGCTGAAATATGACATTTTTCAGTTCCTGAGTTGGTTTCTTAAGTTCATTTGAAAATTAATTTTTTTTATTAAAAAACTGTCTTAATGGCTATTTTTTATCTTGGAAGGTTAATTTTTCTTACGTAGATATTCCCTTTATAGCCACCGGCATCATTTCACAGTAATTATTTAGTCTAAAATGGATAGTTAGATATAAAAATGCTCATTTTATGCACCTTTTATAACGATTTTTGGATCTAAAATGAATAATGAAGTCTAAAAATGTCCATTTTATGCATAGTTTCCAAACATTTTTGTGTCTGAAATTAACGATTAAAAATGATCATTTTATGCACATTGCTAATAATGACTTTTCTATTTGAGATGAATCATTAAGTCTAAAGATGTTCATTTTATTAACATTTTATAATGATTTTTGAATCTGCCATAGATATTTAACCTAAAAATGGCTTAAATGTAAACTTTTTCATTTCTTGAGTTATTTTCTTGGATTCGTTTATAAATTAATTTTTTCTTAAACTCTGGCTGAAAAAAGGGTTAATTTTCTTACGTACTTATGACCATTACAGCTACCAGAATCACTTCATAGCAATTTTTTAAGTCTAAGATAGATTATGTCTAAAAATGTTCATTTTCTGTATATTTCATAATGATCTTTAGACCTAAGATAATTAGGATCAGAAATGTTCATTTTACCCAAGTTTTTTGATGATTTTTAAGTCTAAGATGAAAAATATTAAATCCAAAATGCTAATTTTATGCGTATTTCATGATGATTTTCAGGCCTAAGATGGATAATTAGGACTAGAAATGCGGATTTTTTGCACATTTTTTAATAATTTTTGGGTCTAAGAGGAACAAATAAATCAAAAAATCCTCAATTTATGCACGTCATAATTATTTTTGAGTCTAAGATAAATAATTAAAGATTTTTGCATTTGAAACGAATAATTAGGTCTAAAAGTGCCCATATTTTATGCATAGGTACTAATCATTTTTGAGTTTGACAAGGACAATTAAGTCTAAATATACTCAATTTATGCACATTTCATGGTGATTTTTACGTTTAAGAAGAATAATTAAATCAAAAAATGCTCATTTTGTTCAAAAATTTTAAAAGTTTTAGTTTATTTAGTTTAAATTTAAGTTTCAGATGAGTAAGTCTAAAGATAATCACTTTATGCACAGTTCATAATGATTTTTAGGTCTGAGATGAATAATTAAGTCTAAAAATGTTCAAATTATGTACATGTTATAATGACAATTGGATCTAAGATAAATAATTAGGTCTAAGCATCCTCATTTTCTACATGAATAACTAAGTCTAAAGATCAGTCATTTTATGCACATTTTATGATTTTTAGGTCTAAAATAAATAATTGCTCTAAAAATGCTCATTTTATATACAGATCTTAATGTTTTTTGGGTTTGAGATGGATAAGTAGGTGTAAAAGTGCTCATTTAATGGCCCTGTTTTTTAAGTCTAAATTTGCTCACTTTATGCACAGTTCATAATGATTTTTAGGTCTGAGATGAATAATTAAGTCTAAAAATGTTCAAATTATGTACATGTTATAATAATAATTGGATCTTAGATGAACAATTACGTCCAAAAATGCTCATTTTATACGTATATTCTAATGGTTTCTGGATTTGAAATGGAAAACTAGGTCTAAAATTATTCATTATGTGCATAGATCTTATTGATTTTTGGGTTTTAGGTGAATAAATAAGTCTAAAACTCCTGATTTTATGCATAAATTCTAATGGTTTTTGGATTTGAGATGGACAATTAGGTCTAAATAGTTGATTTTGTGCATTTTATACATAGGTGCTAATGGTTTTTAGATTTAAGATCGATAATTAGGTCTAAAAGTTTTCATTTTATGGTATAAAGGTTTTTGAATTTGATAAAGACAATTGAGTCTAAAAATGTTCATTTTATACGTAGATGCTATTGGTTTTTAGATTTTAGATCGATAATTAGATCTAAAATTTCTTATTTTATACATAGATTCTATTGTTTCTAAGATATGAGTTGGATAATTAGGTCTAAAGATGGTTATTCTCTGCATACGTCATAATGAATTTTGGTTTTGAGGTGTATAATTATATAGGTCGAAAACTGCTCATTTTATACATAAATGCTAATCGTTTTTAGATTTTAGATCAATAATTAGGTCTAAATGTGCTTATGTTGTGCATAGATCCTAATGATTTTTGAGTTAAACAAGAATAATTAATTCTAAAGACAGTTATTTTGTGCATATGTTTTAATGATTTTTGGTTTTAAGATGCATAAATATCTTGGTCTAAAACTGCTCAATTCGTATATAAATGCTATTGGTTTTTGAGTAAAAGTATTCATTTTATGATACATATAGAGGTTTTTAGTAAAATTAATTGAGTCTAAAAATGTTCATTTTATGTATATTTTTTATTTTTAATAATTTAGGCCTAAGATAGATAACTAAGGTTAGAAGTGGTTATCATGTGCAAATTTTCTTATGATTTTTGGATTTAAGATGATAAATTAAATCTAAAAGTGTACATTTTATGCACACTTCATAGTGATTTTGGGATCTAAAATGGACAAATTCAGAAGTGAATTTCTTAAGTGCCTTTAAAATTTATTTTTTTATTCAAAAACTGCTTAAAGAGCCTTTTTGTAAACTTTTCACCAGCGCCACGTATCCGAAAATTTTGGGTCTAAGATAGATAATTGTCTCTAAAAATGTTCATTTTATGCACATTTTATATAAATTTTTAGGCCTAAGCTGAATAAATGAGACTAGAGATGCTCATTATATTCAAATGTTATGATAATTTTTGGTCTAAGATGATAAATGGATTGACAATTGAAAAATGTTAATTTTTTAAATTCATAAGTTGATATTTTAAGTTAATATAAAAATTCATTCTTTTTTTTTTTGTCGTGAAAGTTTATTCCATTATAGAATATCAGAACCACTTATCTCAACTTTTTGGTTCTAATGTACATTGTATGTAAGTATCAAAAAGATTTTACGATTTAAAATGGATCTCAAAATGTTCATTTAATGCTCATTTTATAACGATTTTTAGAACTAAATGCTGATATGCAAATTTTATGATGATTTCTGCTCTGATAGACGAGGTTAAACTAAATCTAAAAGTGCCTATTTTATGCACACTTCATAGCGAATTTTGAATCGGTAGAAGTACCTTTAAGAATCCATTTTTTCTTCAAACTGAAGACCCTTTGTTTTTTTCTTAAAACTTTATTCCATCACAGACCATAATTTTTTGGTATTTGTGTCTAAAAATGCTCATTTTTGGCGCATTTCTTAAATATTCTTTAAAATTCATTAGTTCCCCACAATGCCATTTAAAAATAGGTTAAATCAATAATTAATTAATGACGATGCCAATAAAGCATAGAAAAAACGCTACACAATAACAACGATAAAACGACAATAGAAAATTGGTTTCAAGTTAATGATAACAGTTCCCTAATAGTCGAGTATTATTTGCTTAAAGGTCCATTAACCTATTTTTCATACAAAGAATAGAAATTCTATTCGTTTCTGATATTGATCCACATTATGGAAATGTAATTTTTTCTCCTTATATTACATGTAAACGCAAGTGTGGTTTTACGAGTCACATGCAGCACATTTAGATCTTTACTAAAACCTTAAAATTTCTTATGGAAAATGTCTGTACTGTATAATGATGATTATCAACTAGGTTATATAAGTGGTTTTCTCGTTAGTCAGTGAGATCTCGACTGAGACAAAAACGAAATTATTCGGCGCTGCTAATGTTTCCTATTCAAGATCGCACATTAATAAATATAGATTAATTAAAAGCTAGTTTTGGCACCTACACGTGAAGGTATCATTATGTCATCTATGTGACGTCACCGCATTTTCGTGTATTTTTAATACAAACCCGACTGTGACAAGGTGAATTTGCTAAAATTAACTGGAGAGAATGCTTTTTGCGAGCCAGTTTGTTTTTTTTTTACTTGCCCCGCCTGGAACTAGATAATCACGTGAATATTTTGGGAATTTATAGGAAAGTATGACCAGTTAAAAGTAAAGGTCATGTGGGACGTAAAGAGAGTATTTTTGGTGAGGGTGAAGTTTGCACGTCAAATGACAAATTGTGTCAAAGTTGTTGAGGAAACAAAAAAGGGTTTAAAGTCGAAATTATACCCATTTGTAGTTACGTCATCCAGGTAAACAAACTACGCCAAAAACGTATGGCGTAGATATTTTTGCCAATCAATATTAGGTTAGAAACTTTACCATCGCCTTCAGAAATTAATAGTCTGCTATGTATTTTTATACGTTTAGAAATTAACAAATGATTTATTTTAGCAGCATATTATTATATTTTTATATTCGTGTATATACTTTCATTCCTAAAAAATTTTAAAAAATCTTGTAGTATTTATTGTATTATTAACAAACTTAACGAATAACAAATATTATGATAATTAATCATAAATAATGGGACATAAACAACAAGTCCGCAACGGAATTGCACTTCAAATTGAGAATGTGATAGAGCGAGCCGCAGATGCAACAAAATTGAGCACTACGATCGCAAATATGAAGAAGAATGGGATAAAATCAGATCAGGATTATGCTGCTCATATATTTTCCAAGCAAAAGACCGCAAAAACCAAATCTACAACAAATTTGAAAAGTAGAATTCGGCACGAGCAGTAGACGTAACAAAAACGAGCTTACAAAAATTGTGAATAATGGTATAAAATTATTTTAACTCACTGGGAAAAATTTAAATACTGACAATTTAAATTACTTGTTCATGAAAAAAAATGCTGCTTCAAGGAATATGTTAACACATTAAAATGAAAATACCATTCCAAAAAATAAAACATACAAACTCAAAAAAAACACGTCATATTGCATTACCAAGTTAATAAAATTGCAACGATATGATTGAATACTTAAACGACGATCATAAAATAAAATTTGCTAGAACAAAAAAAGCTTAATCAATCTGATCAGTATTGTCAGAGTCAGAACTGAAATCAGAGATATTGTCTTCGTCAGTCGTAATCACAAGTGGCAGAATGTCATAGGCATCACACACTTGTATTGCCTCCCAAGCCTTTTCAATTACCTTTTCTGTATGAAAAACATATTTTTGCCAATGATCTATAGAAATTTCGTTTATTACCCTTTCCCATATAGTCAGAACTTCTGAAGGTGACCCCTTAAAATTGGAAATATATTGATCATATTTTCGTTTACATTCCGACCATACCATTTCAATTGCATTAAACTGGCAATGATATGGTGGCAGTCGCAAAATTTTGTGTCCTAAAGGTTTAACATATTCATCAAGGAAGTACTTTTTTTTGAATAGGGCAGTTTCTGCGTGCAATACTCCATATTTTATCTCTCATGGCTTTTTCTGGAAAGCCAATATTCTTTTTCTTCAACTGTTCGGTCAGTCTCTGCTTTGTCCAAGATTTTCTCGGGATTTCTTCTAATAAATCAAAATGGTAACTTGCATTATCCATGATCATAAATGACTTTGGGGAAGATTTGGAACCAGCTGAGTTTTAAACCAGTTTTCAAAGTTTTTCCTGTTCATATTGTCATGATAATCTCCCGTCTTTAATCTACTCTTGAATATTAAATTTGCACCCTTGATGAAGCCATCTTTGGTTCCGGCGTGGACCACGATATAACGATGACCTTAAGAATAAAAGATAATTCAATTCTCTTCTTTTAGAAATCATTCTTCCAGAACATAAATTTAATATAATTAATAAGTAATGTTCCATGCACACACGAATAGTGTATGGAGTTAAATCCCCTCATATTGTCTTAGAGAGAAATTATATGAAACTTTGAAATAGATGAAATTATGCAATAGTTTTTATTCAAAAAAAAATCTAAAAAGATAACCAGATAATTTTTACCTTCACTGTTTTTCCTTGAATCGGTGTGCTTGGTGTCATCTTGCCAGCTACTACGAAATGATCCCTTGCTAAAAATCCACGTCTCGTCAATGAAAACTGGAGTAAAACCTTCCGGACCTACATTTCTATTTTTGATATACTCCCTTAAAGGTATATGCTTAAGGCAAGTCCATCAAATATTTTCTGTTATTTGATTTTTTCCACTTGAAGCCTATACTATTGATCCATCTTCTTAAGGAGTCAATGGAAAACTCAAAATATTCAATTTCTTCCCTGAACTTTTCTCTTAATGTTGCCAATATTACATATTCTTTTCTGGCGTACATAGAATAAATCATGTCCCGAATCCTATGTTTCAAATATGTTGTAATTTTGGTTTTTACTATCTTTTGCTTGGAAGATATACGAGCTGCGTAATCCTGATCTGATTTTATCCCATTCTTCTTTATATTTGCGATCGTTGCTGTGCTCAATTTTGTTGCATCTGCGGCTCGTTCTATCACATTTTCAATTTGAAGTGCAATTCCGTTTCGGACTTGTTCCTTTTCCAGTTGAAAAAAAGCCAATATATTTAAAATCATCAGCTGCGATTGTTCATTATACCTATTATATCTTTTTTTAGGCATTATCTAACACTTTTCGAAATAACTTTCAAGAACAAGTTGACAAACAAATATTTTTGATTGACAGTGACGGATATTTCACATAACCTAGTATATAAAAGATAAATAATCATCAGATACCAATTTTTTTCAAAAGTTTGTTGTCGCTGCTGTTTGGAATATGCTAAACAAAGATAAATACAAATGACGTCATTACAAATGGGTATAATTTCGACTTTAGGACGGGAAGTTACTTTCACTCCATGGTACTAAAACTTAATGCAGCTTTCAAAATTCTCTTTTAGAGGATTTATTCGTTCAGTTTCAGCATTGGAAACGTTGGTTGCGACCTAAGCAACACATGATAGTTAAATAAACGTTTATTTTTGGTTTACACCAGATGTACATGATAAAATCTCCGCGCGATATACGTTTATATGTTTATGTTTTATTCGCGGTTAACAAAAAGGTTTATTACGTGTTAATAATATACAATTTTATTTCATAAAAGTTAAAGGTTTAAGTATGGTATATGTTTAATGGAATGAGATTTTTTTTAAATAACTTTACTACCGATGTAGATATTTTTTTTAATTTGAAGATGTGTTTTTTGCATTGGGGGGAGGGGGGGGGGGCATTTTTTGATATACAAAAAAAAATAACTTATACCAATGGCGTCCATAAAAGATTTATCGTAAATATTATTTATTTAAAAAAAAAAGTACGCCACTGCAATTTTCTAAAATAAATTTTATTTTTTAAATCCTTGTTTAGTTTTGAGCAAATTTGTATTCTTGAGTTCTTTTATGTGTATATTTTATTTGGTATAATTATTGTTTCATAGCCGTTAATGCATTTCCTATATTTTATAGATTTGTGTATGATATTCTATTATTCTACGATAAAATATAAACTCGTATGAAAAATATATTGTTTTCTATACAGTGGCATATATGTGATATCGGGGTAATTTTTTCACATATTTGACGTGTAGTGATCGAGTGTAAAAACTACCAAAAAGACTGAATTTTTTTCAAAACTTTAAATAGGGGTTTTTCATGTTTGACTCGAAAACCTTAAGATTATGTGAGAAAAGTATAAATACAAAATCTATAGATTTTTTTATCATCTATAAATTTCTTAAAAAATTTTTTTTCTCAGGCAAATATTTTCTGCCAAAAAAATTGTTTTTCATTAACCCTATCTTTACCCCCCCCCCCCCACCCCCCCACACAACTTACCAGTAAAAAATTGTTTTCAAAAATCATTGTCTTCCAAAATAATACGCATGAATAACAGCTGGTTTCGTCACTAATATCTAAACTAATAACACAGTTTGTTTATTTAAATTTGATATAATTATATATATATGTATATTAATAAATATTTAACACAAAAACAGTACTATTAGATTGGATATTATAGACAAAAATGTGATTTTTCAGAAGAAATTTTTACTGGGCAAAGATTTGGGGTGGGTGGGGGGGGTAGGGGTTGTGTTGATAAAGAACAGTGTCTTTGCAGAAAATATATATTTAATATTTAATTTGATCACACTGTTTATTTATATTTGATACAATTCTATATATAAATATTTAGTATAAAAACAGCGTTATTAGATTGGAAAATAAAGCCGACAAGCAGTAATTTTTCAGAAGAATTTCATCAAATATTTGTGAAGTAAATCAAGTTTAAAAACTAAATATGTAAACCTCCTATCAATTTTTTTTAAATGCCCAAATTTTCTCCTTTTTTAAATAGAATTGTATATGATATACATTATTTGAATGAATATACCTTGACCTTATAAGGTTGATAAATATACCAAAACCAAAAGTTTAATAAAAAATCATTGAATAAACATATATTTAACGATAATAATATATAATGTGTTGCTTGGGAACCGTCAAGTTTTATATAATACCAATACTTTTAAAATAGATTTGTATGCATAGCAAATTAATTTATGATGCCGTCACAGTTTCAGTAAACCGATTTTAATAAATTTGCTTATGTTCAGTTTGATTTATTAAACTAATCGGAACATATTTTCCAGTGATTACATCGAAGATTCGCAATACCGTGAATTTGGTTTTTTCCACTTTAGAGCGCAAGCAAAATGGAAAATTCCATTATTCTTTTAATATAACATCGAAGAATTATACTAAATGCGTAGTAATAATCATTCAAACCTCGTAATTTGCTAAAAAGCTTTAAAAAGCATAATCCAAGAAAAATTAACTTTTATTCAACGTTAAAGGCCATTAATATTCCGGTTTTTCTGCTGTGCTATGATTAAGGTTTCTCTGATGCTCAGACGCAATTTCAACCTCCCATCCGAAATGGTAGTAGGGGGATCTTCTCGTTTTGAGGGTTTAAGGGCAACTGGATTAAAGCTGATTTTAATTTTAGATATTTGGCCTGGTTTTTAGGAAAAAAGTTGTTTGGAGTCATGTTATGACATCGGATAAAGATTTGGGTTGATTTTGATTCGGGTGTACTTAATATTAGACGTATAGGGTCAAGCTTTAGGGCTTTGGTTATTTATTATCATTTTTTGTAATGATATCTGATATTCTTATGAAATAGTGGTAAAGTATCAATTTTATTACAATTAAAAAAGTCACATTTGGACTTTTGACTTCTTCAAGACTTCTGATCGAAAACCCCTGAATCACATCCTGAATCACATTAGTATTTCATTCTTTCGGGCTGGTATTGCTAGTAGGATGGTAAGAATTAGTCAAGAAGTTTGAATATGTTGGAAAGACACATATACACATAATCAAAAGCTTTTGATAGGTCTATACTATCCATTAGCCCCTTTGTAGAGAACCAAACAAAATGTTTCAATATATAGTAGGGGCTAGCAAGGATTAAGGTGAAATGCATATTTCTTTCAAGTTCAACTGAGTCCTGATAGTTATTTTGCTTAAATACTGGAAAAAATTGATTATTTGAAGCATGAGGAAACAAGCTATTAGCAAATATTACTGTAAAAATTCTGGAAGAGAATTTGAGGATAAGTATCCATTAACCCATTTAAAATGAAGGTGTAATTTTATGCAGACTTAGTGCACTTATTCTGATCTAATCTTTTTGAGGGTTTTTCAACATCTTATTCAACGTTTTGTGCATCATCCAATGAGCTTAATTGAAAATATGTTGTAAGTACTGAGGATCAGATCAGGTGGATGCTGTGATGAGTTTGGGTTAAATTTTTCTTTAGATCCAATGTTATTCAATATCTAGTGCATGTTCTGAGAAGCTGAATGAAAATCTATAACATTTACTAAAAAGTAGAAATACTCTTGTTAAAAACAAAATTGAATTGAAGAAGGGAAAGTTTGCCACTATTGAGTGCGTTAAGTCCAGTACAGCTTTTAAATCTGACAACTTAAAAAGAGTAGATAAGTGCCATAATAAATCAAAGGAAAATCATTTTAATTTCAGTGACACTATTTTAGCAATGAAAGGCAATCAATGACAGCTGCTATAAAATCCTTCTGAGGTTTTTTCATTTAATTAATAATTTGTATCATCTGCAAACAAATGACACATTGTCATTGTCTATGTCTAAATCCTCTTAAGTGGAATGGACAAACATATAGATTCAATTAAGGCAGGCTCTAACTTTTATTTATTTATGCTCATGATGAGTTTTAAAATTAAAGAAAATGCCACTTTAATAATGATTCCTATGAGTAGCAAATGGTGGTTAAGTATCAATTTTATATATGATGAAAATAAATTATTTATAAAAGTGCCACTTTGCCAGTTTTATTTACAGCACCATGAACATGACAGAGACAAACTTACAGCAAAAGTCGCGTGTCAGATAGAGATGCATAGATCATTAATTTAATTGTGTTTTTAAATATTGTTCTTTGATGGAGTTTCAGTTTAATGCAGTATGAACAGCAATGAACCCATATGCAACGCAGTTTTTAAATACAGAGTCGTATTGGAAAAAAATTAAATTAGTGACAATTTGTGATAAAGTCGTGTCATCTGCAAAGGAAATGGAATTTTTTGAGTAAGAATCTTAAGGAGTTAAATGAACGGAGGTGAGGAAGGTGTAACTCATGAATTGTAATAATAATAATAATAATAATGTATTTATTTAGCTTCAGCTACAAAGGTAATACATAATATAAATCATATAATACATATTTGAAACTTATATAATTAAATCAGTAAGAAAATTGAAAAAATAAAAATTTAAATAAATTGAAAAAAGTGTGTGCTCGTAGGTGTTCGTACAAAATGTAATAATCAAGTAAATGAAACAACGACTATGGCATACATATATAAAAATACAAAAAGTCTTACATACAGTAAAAATAAAAATAAAATATATAAAATAGTAAAAATAAAACACAATACGAGTTAAAATTATAAAAGGTAAAGTAATATGAAGGACAAAACGGTAAAAGAACACATGTACAAATAAAATAAAAGGGTTATGTTACAATATTTTATTAAAATTGGTTAAATAATTCCAAAGCTATTTAATTTTAAAATATTTTCTTCAATTCGAAAAATTTGAAAATAAAAAAGGAATTGACGTTTCGTCTTTTTGAAGAAATCATCATCAATTTTATTTTATTTTAATTTTAATACAACACTGGGTTATTTTGTTTACCTTTGATCATGTCCTGTTATTCGTTAAAAAATATATTTTAAGGAAAAAGTTAAATTTTTCAGATATAGTCATCCTTATCGTACATAGTATTTTCACCATTGTATTATCTTTCTCTAACTCAATATACTGCAGAAAAAAACACAAATCAACTTTTACTTATTTATACTCATCATAAAATGAAAAATGAAGTTTAAATTAAAGTCACACTTTGCACCGACTTATTTTGACTGAGTTTGACAAAGGTACACTTATGGCAAAAATCGTATGTCAGATAGAAATGACTAGATCATTATTCTAATTTGAAGAAAATATTTTATTAGAGAGCATATATTTTTCTTAAATCCAGAGTTATAATAAAAAAAAAACAAATTTTAGGAATGAAACATTAAATTTTAAAAATTTTATATTTGTTCGGATATCTTCAAAGAACCAATTTACTTCGTCAATTTGCATATTACCAAATGTATTTAGCATCTATCTTTTTTTTTTCTCGTAAAGTTTTATGGAACATAATCTAGAGCAGGAAAGAGATACCCTGTACATATTCGAAAATGAACAAAAACTGGTAAAACCATTGTTTGTGCATACAATAAAAACCACATTACAATTGATTAGAATGACATTGGCATTGCAAGGCATACACGCGTACTTCCACTTATTATGCATATATACCAAAGGAAAAAACGAATTATTTTCAATTCCCATAATTTTGCGAATTTGCGACAATAACGATGGGCTAATTATTTAAATGTTTATGTAATTTAAGCGAGGACAATAGTATCGTTTGGTAAATTTGTTAATGCTAAATTTTTGGCACGTTTTTGAAAATAATGCACTTTAAGATCCAGCCCAGCCATTGTAGTATTTAAGGATTAAGTTGCATTATAAATACATTGGCTCGAAAATAAACATAACCTGGAGAAGTTTTTAGTAGAAAAAAAAAATCAATTAATTTGTAATTCCTATATGGTCATTGCACAATTAATTTATCTTATTAAACAAATATTTCATTAGGGCATTGTTTTCGAAATCATGATCTATGTAAACGTTGCTTTTATTGAGATAGTCCTTAATCCTATTGTCTTTTATCATGCATTATTAGTCTATAATCGGTCAGTTGCTTGTTATTGTAGTCTAACTAGTATAATTTGGCAACATATCTGAGTTATTTCAAACAATGTATTTTGAACGTTGGTAAAAATTCAAACAAAAGGTTTTTATCGACTATTGATTATACATGATTTTTCTGTACTTTTCCCATAATCACCTGAATAATTAGTTTAATTATTGAAGTGCATAATAAAATAAAGTTATTTAATCAATTTTAGGCTTCTATTGCATGTAACCCTTGAATAAAATAATCCTACGCCCGCCCCTGAGTTAGGCAATAGGAAACCATAAAAAAACAAATCGATATGAAGTTTATACAATTAGTTTTGTAGGAAATAAACAATGCAGGTCAAGGTGCATGGTTTCAGTGAGTGAATCCATATTTTTACGTGGTGTGAAGGTCGAATTATTAAGACCTCGTCGGGGTTCACGTTTCAAGTTCATTACGTTAATGCATTATTTATCGCAAGAGCAATTATTATTATCAAGAGCACCTTTTTACCAATTAATTTAAATTTATATTTCTTATTGTAGTTAAGGTTGTGTTATTCAGGTTATCACTGAATACTGAGTTTTTTATAATGTGCATTTTAAGGTCAGTAAAAATGTATTAGTTTGAATTGAACTTTAATTCTTATCATGCACTGGATGTACAAGGGTTTTTTTATGAAACTTTTTTAAAATGTAAAATGTTCCAGTATTCTCAACTGTTTTCTCGATTTTTTTTAATTTCTTCTTACCATTTGGATATTTTTCGCAAAATGTTGATTCTCGTGATTTTTCTCCAAATTTGCCATCTTAAATTTTCGACAGATATTTAATCAATATTTTTCCATTACAAGTCTCGTAATTATACAATTTTGGAGCTAATGGCTATTTTCACGTTTGTTGCTCTAAACAACTCAACGGAACTAGAGTTTTTTCCGAGCATTTTTTCCGGTTATTGAACCAGGAAATGCGTTTTGTTCTCTCTACTTCTTCTTCCCTGCATAATATTCTTCAAAAATACATATTTCTCTCTCCTCATCACGTGGCCCTGATATTGCACTTGTGCAATATTTCCTCTGTCATTCTATCCAGTACCTCCTTGTTTGTTATTACGTCTACTTAACTTGTTCTTAAGATCCTATGACCACATTTCAAATGCTTCCAGTAGATAATGTAAATACTTATTTAACGTCCAGGATTTCATCCTATATAGCAACAGCGAGAAAACATATCTACTGCATAACACATTTCCTATTGTATTAAATATGCTTCTTGCTTGTCCAATTCTTCATTTAATTTCCTTAGTGTATTCATTACCTTCATTGACCGTTGTTCCTAAGGACTTGTATTTACTGACTTTCTCTACTAGTTCTCCGTTGATCCATAGGTTTTTTGTTCCTGAACTGTTTTTGTAATGGTCATATTTGGTCTTTTTGATATTTAAGGTAAGTCCGCTTTCGGCATTAAGTATGGTATCGTCTGCATACTGGATATTATTTGTGGCTAATCCGTTAACCTTTACTGCCATTGTTTTTTCCTCCTGTGAAAAAAATTATGATTTTTATTCAATTATGATTTATTTTCTTATTTCAGGCAATTAAGGAATAAAACAGAAAAGATCTTTCTTTAGATTTGGCTTCAACTTCTTTGACAAAAAATTGAATTTGTCTAGTTCAGGCAGTGGAGAACCAAACTGGATTAACTGTCTGAAAAAAAATTATCGATTCCAGGCAGTTGAGTGCTAAATAAGTTCGACTTTCTGGAGAAGAACGATAACTTTATTTATCCAAGGCAGTTGAGGAATAAAACAGAAAACATCTTTCTTTAGATTTGGCTTCAACTTAAATAGATGATTTCTTCCGAATAAAGATTAAATAATAGCGGCGATAATACTCATCCTTGTTTCACACTACGATGTATTTTTACTTCTTCTGAGAGTTCATTATCCGTTTTGATATTATCGGTCTGATTATAGTATAAATTATTTATTATTCTAATATCTTTCATATCTATATTTTTACTTTTAGGCAATTGAATAAGGTGGTTTTGACAAACTTTATCAAATGCTTTGGTATAGTCAAGAAAATAGACATACATCAGTGGGTTTTTTGGTAATGTAATAAAAGATCTAAGGCATTCACGGGGCTTAATTCCTGTGTTGTATATTGCGTTAAATAGTTCTACCAATATGCCTATTTGATCTTCTGTGATTAGTTTAATCATTTCTGCTGGAATTTCGTCGGTTCCTAGAGATTTGTTAGAACCTTCCATTTAAACTGCGTTCTAATAAATTTAATTCTACAATCTCAAAACTTGCTCCAAAATTTCAAATTCTTAATTTTATGTTAATATTTCAAATCAGTCTTTTTCCTCTTTCTGTCTCTCGTGAATTTCGATTTGAGGGTCTTCTTTATAGAGCACCTTTCCTAGCTCTTCTTTATTTTCTAATATCGAAACAAAGTCATCCGCATACCTCAGATGGTTTAATTTTTTCCCATTTATTGAAGTACTCTTTTACTACCAATTTATATGATGAAAAGCATCTTCTGGGGCCAAGATGAATAATTTTGGAATTAGCGTATCCCCTTGTCTTATGCCTCTTTAAATTTTAATTGATTTCATAATGTGGTTATTTAACTGAATGGTAAATAAAGCGTTTTCGTATAGGTGCCTAATAAGGCTGAAATACCCGCTGTTTATTCTTGCATTTGTGCAATGTTCAATGCTATCAAAGGCCTTTGGAAAATCTGCAATTTTTTTCACCACCAGATAATTGAATTTTGAATTTTTAATGCTTCATTTTTTTATTTTGTTCAATTAATGAATAGTATGAAAATAAGGTGTCCAGCATAGTCATGCCTTTTCTAAAAACATGATCATTAATTTAATTGTTAAATATGTATTTAATACAATAGTTTACTACATTGTATCACAATAAATAATAATATTTATTATAATATAATTACATAGTAGAATATGAAACAAAAAAAAACGGTAAACAGCGATGGGAATAAAATTTTATTAAGCTAAACAGATATCCACATTCTTGACTGACAATATTGGATTCTCATTACTAAAAGATGGTCACGCGTTCTATACTATTTCCTAAAACACGCTTGCTTATTTAGCTACTATTGATCTAAACATTTTTAAGAACAAACTGTTCTTACTTTTTATAACTTAAGAATCTCTTTAATTATTGTTTAATTTTATTAATTTGTTTAATTTTCTTCCTTGTATAATAATATTACAATAATGTTGGTTTAATTTTTACGTATTTTTCCTTGTTCTATATATTCATAAACTTATTCTTTTCAGCTTCGCTGGTGCTTGGGGTGTATAAATTACTGTAAAAATGTTGGGCTGTTCTAATTATTTCTTCTCTATCAATTAATTCTTGCAATTTATTTTTCTTTAGCAGTTTTTTAACTTCGTTTACTTAGTGTTTATTCAGAACGTGCCTCACCTTGTTTCTTTTACTAAAATTCTTCAAATTCTCCTTTAATAGTTGTCTCTTTTTTCTACGCTTTTCTTTGTACTTTGTTTTCGTTCTAGCTTAGTACTAACAGTTACTTTGGCTCTGTATTTATTACTGGAGCGAAAATAGCCAGTATCACCATCCGTATTTCGCTAGGTCCATTTTCTTTTTATTAAAGAATGACTCAATCTCTTACCTCGTACATATCTCTCATTGAAACTAAATTATCCTATATATTCTTCAGTTGTTTCTTGTTTTTTTTTTCTATGCATGATGAAACTTTGTGTTGCTGTTTTTTTGCTAATCATTTCTCTGATGTTGTCATGAGAGAAGGGTATTTCGGCCAATTCGAGGTTGGTAGAAATATTTTTTTAACTCGGTGGAAAGGATACATCTTTGGATTTTATAAACGGTCAAAGCTTAGATTTCTTGAAAGGGGTTTCTAGGGAAGATATTTCTCGTCTTCCATCTCTATACACTTTATAAAGCTTAATTTACATATATCATATTCAAGCAAATACCCCACATAAAATATTTAAAAAATGCCAAAATGGTCCAACCCAACTCAACCTAAGAGTGTTGTAATAAACGTTTCTAATTAGCAGGCCGTGTATACTTAATTTAGATGTTTTTTAAATAAAGATTCTAATCTCTGTCAAAAACTTGTTTTGTAAAATTTAACAGCAAGTTTTGTTTTTTGTTGGATATTACGTCACTTCTATAGCAAAAATCAATTTAGAAAATACTCTTTATCTCACACGCTTAATAAATGAAAAAAGAAGAAAATAGACTTATTCACGTATTTGGAAGAAATATGAACTTAAACCTGTAACGTTTACTTGAGGTATAATCGATTTTTTTATATACCCAGGAGCTGGTTTAATCTATTAATCTCTGAGCACGTTTCTTTTTTTTAATATCCTTTCTAACTTTATTTTGAATATTAAAAAGAATGAAAAACGTATTGTGACTATATAACTAAATGTGCTTATTGAATCAATTGACTCAGAAAATATTGATATATTGGTATTGTCAGAAACTTCTTTTGAATGAACATGAGGTAAGTCTCTTGGATCGACTTAATTTTAAACTGATTTACAGTTATTCTCACTTTAATAAAAATGATGGGGTAATTGTATATATCACATAAAGCAAACATAATAAATTTCTCTGAGATTAAATGTATTAAAATAAACAAAGTAGATGCTTCCATAACTTGTTGCTATAGACCCCCTTTATTAAATTTGGATATATTTTTAAAGGACTTAGAGCAATACTTAAAAAATTGGCGCACCCATAATTTAGATAATTTTATAGGCGATATAAACATCAATCTTTTAGATGATTCTTCTTTAAAAACAAATGAATATTTAAATTTAATGAACGAGAGTGAATTGTATTCCAGCTTAAATAAAGCTACCAGAGTTACTTCAGATTCTTTGAGTTGTATAGATCATATATTTGTCCGCTACAGTAAACAAATTGTGTCTAAAATCTCTTTTTTTATTTATAAAACCGATCATTATATGACAGGTTTATTTATAGAATTGAAGTTTAAGTATAAAATTCCTAATCCGGAGCAAAGTCACATTTATAAAAAAATAGATTACAAAATATTAAAATGGCATCTATCTCGAAAGACTTGGGAAACTTGTACAAGTCAAAGCGATGCTCAGGCAGCTTATCAAGTTGTCCTAGAAGATATAACTAAATATAATTACTACAAAGATAAAATTAACGTAGCAGGTAGGAACTATAAAAAAATATGGGAAGTTATTAATCAATCTATAAACCCAACCAATGGTAAAAATGAAATAATAATAAAGGACGAAACAGGTGTGATTATAAAAAATAAAGAAAAAACATCTTTACTTTTTAACAACTTTTTTGCAAAAATTGGGGAAATAATGGCTAACAAAATTACATTCACGAATGAAGACAACAAAAGTAACTATTCTGTAAATAAATAATTTTTTCTAAAACCAGTCAACAAAAAAGAACTTGTATCACATATAAACTCTTTGAAAACAGACTCTTCTCCGGGTGAAGACGGTGTAAGCGCCAAATTAATAAAATCAATACATACCTGTATTTTAAAGCCTTTAGTACATGTGATTAATTTAACTTTTAATACTTCAAAAATTCCTGTAGAATGGAAAACTACTATAGTTATTCCAGTCTTCAAAAGTGGCGACCCATATCAAACATAACAAACTATAGACCAATCTCACTTCTAAGTAACTTATCCAAATAATGGGAAAAATGTGTTAAAGCCCGCCTCGTGGATTTTTTTGAATCACAAAATCTCATTTATAGTAAACAGTTTGGGTTTAGGCAAAACAGAAGCACTGAAAATGCTGTGTTTTGTTGGTTTCGGGATATACTATCTAAAATGCAGCAAAATAAAAAATGCATCACAATCTATATGGATTTTGCTAAAGCATTCGACACGGTCTCTCACTCCTTGCTATTAAGGAAACTGGACCGTATTGGGGTGAGAGACCGTATGTTAAATCTTTTTAAATCATATTTGGAAAATCGCATCCAAAAAGTGCGATTTAATGATACATTAAGTAGCGGGACGATCATTAGTACTGGAGTACCTCAAGGCACAGTCCTGAGACCAGTTTTATTTTTAGTTTATATTAATGAATTGGGACAATTGCTGAAGAATGATTCAATTATTTGCTTTGCCGATGACACTGCAGTGACATTTACAGACAACAATTGGGAAAATGTATTTCTGAAAGCTGAACAAGGCCTTAGCGTTTTACAAAAATGGAGCAATAAAATAAGCCTAAACGTTGTAAAAACTAAATTTATAGAATTTTCATTAAGGGCTGCCGATCAACCCGAACAATCTGATATTAAAATCCATTCCACAACCTGTAATTTATTAAATACTTTTTGTACCTGTCCAAGTATACAGAAAAGGAATAAAATTAAATATTTAGGCTTAATATTGATCAACATATTCGCTGGAATGAGCATGCTATCGAAACGGCGAAAAAACTTCGAAAACTATATTACAAATTTTACCTTCGAAACATTCTAAATGCAAAAACAATTAAAATAGTTTATAATTCCCTTGTAGAGTCTATTTTAAGATACTGCTTACCAATTTGGGGTGGTCTTCGCGAAACTGCATTGCAGATTTTAAAGGTGTGCCAAAACAAAATCTTAAAGATAATTCTATATAAAAATATCCAGTATCCTACAATTAATCTTTATTCTAACATTAATGTTTTAAAACTAAGAGGATTATTTGTAAGTACAACTTTTTATTTCTACAAAAAAAATAAAACATATTTTCACTGAGCTTGATCATCATTATAGCACCCGTTCTAAAAGAAATAATGAAATACAATCACATTTTTTAACAAATCTCATTTGCAAAAAGGTATATTATTTTTGCTTCCGAAAATTCTTAAGATCTTTAGGGAAGTCATAACCAAAAAAATTTTAATATTGAACTAACACAGTTTATTACACGAAATTATAAAAGTTTTAAAAAGGTATTTAAAGTGCATTTGTTAATTATTTTTGATTATCAGTTTACGTAGTTGCCATTTGTTATAAAATATAATCCCCTGAAAGTCGATTCACTTGTTTTACATTTTTTTTTGAATTTTTAATTTTCTCCTAGTTACTGTATGTGCCTCCTCCGCTCCTCTGCTCCTTATAACAGAATAACATATTTATTTACTTACAACGGAAACAGAAACTTTTTTTTGTCTTTGTATCAGTGTAGGAAATGAAAAATTTTGAACACAGGCCTAATTTGTGGTCTCGTAAAATTTTTCGTGTCATTCTAATGGATTCATTGTTTGAGATAATATGAAAAATAAGAATCACATTAATTTTTGTTAAAATATCTATAGTTAGTACTATGAATTATATTATAACTTTTAAGTTGTATCTGTAAATTGGATTTGTGAAAATTTCCGTAATATTGTATTGTATTGAATAAAAATACTTAATTTTGACCGACGTTTCCGTAGTTAAATCTACTACCTTTTTCAAGATAAAAAACATCAATTAATAATATAAAAAAAAAATATTTTTTTAACTTCTGGATTGCTGCTTTTTTCCTTTGGTTCTTAAAAAAAAAGTAACAAATTCTATTATAAAAGTGACGTAGGACTCAACAAAATAAGTAACTCATTAAGAATTCGTAAACAATCATGGGGTATAACCACATGAAACCTTTACAGGATTATTAGTTAGGTCCCTGTGCATGTAAAATAACTAGTTACGACATCTTTTGAGGGGTCAGACATTTTTTATCCCGAAAAATGTCAATAAATTGTCAAAATGTTATATTTATGTTTTTTACACATACCACGCGATAACTTCGAAACTAATAAACATATACACATGAGGTTTTTTTTAATCAATTGGAGATATATAGGCGATCATAATAGCGCTAATTCAAGTCCCCTGATTAGCGTATTTTTTCTTGGAGAATGGAGTAAACCCGAAATTTTACTTTTATTGCTGCATGATTTTCGGTAAGCGAGAAACTTTTTTGTTTCCAGGAATTTTACCATAGTATCTGCGTACGAATTAAAGAAGAGATACTAGAACAGTTTTTAAAATAAAAACCAAGTTTTCAAGATATCGGCATTTAAAATTGTAATTATTCGCGCGCCCGTGTAGTGCACTTTTTGGCCGTTACGTATGCGTTGCTAATATAAGTCGGTTTCGTGGAATACTGTTGTTTTGCGTGTAATACAATGATTCTATGATACTATTGATTCATTCTATGATTTTTCTGTTGGTTCATGCGTTCAGTTCATTACGCGCCTCAATTTCTTTAAATTGTGTTTAATTTATTTAATATTTAAATAATTGTACATTGTTTGATTATGGAGTGTTTAATTTATGGAGAAACTGTAAGCGACAGTGACAAACTGGTAGTTAAAAATTCTACAATCCAGGGCTTAAAAACATTAATAAGTGCTGCAGAAAAAAGACAAGACAATTGTGCAAAGAATATATTGGGCGAAAAGGATGATATTTTAACAAAGAAAAAACTTGTTAAATATCATCTACTTTGTAGAAAATCTTACACTAGCCTACAAAATCTTGAGCATGCGTCCCAAATTGTCGAAAATGAAGGCAACGAAGCTAATAATTTGGGAGAAGAAGTTTGTAAAAAACTATTAAGTATTCATTGTTTAACTGGATGTGATACTACTTGTGCACTATTTAAAATAGGTAAAAAATCAGCATTCGACATTTTATACAAAAACATCGATAATTTAAAGGGGCTCGAAAATTTTCCATTTTTGCTTGAAGATGAAGCAATAAATTTGGGCCAAATGTATTTATTGTATCTATATAAAAATAAAAACACATCTATTAAAACTCTTAATGAACTAAGGTTGCATTTAACAAAAGAGTCAAATCGATCAGCCTCAGAATTGCCTCCTACAAATGATGCGTTTAAGCAACATTTAAGAAGGTATAAACGATAGAATGAATTTATTACATATGTTAGATATTAATGATCCATTTTTTTAAATGTATATACCAATTAAAAATATGGTATAATTCTCATGTCAAAGAAATAATTTTGGAAGATCCTCGTGAATATGGTTAGAACAATGATGAAACTTACTGGAGACCAATATCAGCAATACAAGATCCGATCCCCAATAAAGTAAGAAAAGCATTGTCAATTCGGTGTTCCGACAAAAATTGCAACAATAATAGGTGCACGTGTTTAGCTCAAAGATTTGATTTCTGACCCCACAAAATATGTCGTAATTGGCTATTTCTTATGCACAGGGGCCCAATCAATAATCCTGTATAGGTTTCATGTGGTTATACCTTTACAAAAATTTTTTGAACATAAAACTACTAGAACTAGAACTAAATATTTATACATATTTTTTGTTGCTGTATCTTGGCTAAGTATTCCAATGAAAATGTATCTTTAAATATAACAGCACACACAGGTATTAGTGTTAAACAAGAAATGTTATGTTGAATACTTTATGTAATATATTCGATTTTATTTGATTTGATTTACAGCTCGCGTTCTAAGTAACAACACATGGATTCAACATTATTTCTTAAATATCTGACTATCCTTAAGTAATTTAATTTCGGTAATAAATTTCTCATTTAAATTTAACCATTGAAAATCACGTAAATTGTTTGATACATGCTTAAATTTTCTTACACCAATTCTGTATCATTTGCCTTAAAGCCGACCAGTAAACAACACTGCAATATGAAATAGCAGATATAATTAGTGAATCACAAATTTTAATAAAGTATAATATCTTTAGTTAAAATACAGGGTGATTTTTAAGTTGACACTTTTTTTTAACTGTGTATAGAACTCTAAAAAAAGTGAATATGGGTTTGTTTTTCATCGTCTGTTTATGTTTAGTTTTTCCTCGAATTTTTGTATTGTCGATCACGCATTGTACCGATCAGTTACTCTTAGACACTTTTGGTATATTGTTGTTAATTTTAAATTTGCAAATCCTAAAAGTGGCACATCGTTATGAAAACAATGAACTTGTGGATATGTTGCTTATTTATGGAGAGTGTCTTCAAAGTGCTGCTGCTGCTTCAGTATTATACGCAGACCGCTTTCCTTTGCGGAATCATCCTACACCCAGAAGTTTCATAAATCTTATTTAACGGGATAGGGATACTGGCGATTTACGAGAACATCGTGGAGGACATGCAGGAAGAGGAAGGAGACCTGAAAATGTTCATAGGGAAGAACAAATTTTAAATCTCATCGAAGAAGATCCAACAACAAGTACTCGAGTTATTGCAGGGCAGGTCGGATTAAGTCAAACAAAAGTATGGACAACATTGCGCGAGAATCAATTTAATCCCTTTCACGTTCAACGTGTCCAAGCGCTACTGCCTGAAGACTTCCCCCGCAGAGTTCAGTTTTGTGAATGGTTCCTACAACAACATGCAAATGATCAACATTTTTCGAACAAAATTTTAGCCAACATTCACCCGAAACAGAATTAACAATTTTCGAAATACGCATGTTTGGTCTGTTGATAATCCCCATGCAATTCGCAGAACCAATTTTCAACACCGCTTTTCTGCTAATGTGTGCGCAGGAATTGTGAATGGGATACTTGTTGGACCATTTATCTTATCAGACCGTTTGACGGGTGGTATTTATTTGGACTTCTTGCAAAATAATGCCACTGAATATCAGGCAACCTATGTGGCTCCTGCAGGATGGAGCACCTGCCTATTTTAGACGAGAAGTGAGCGAATTTTTGGATAAGTTACTCAAATCGGTGGATTGGCCGAAATGGACCAGTTGCATGGCCACCAAGGTCGCCAGACCTAAATCCATGTGACTTTTTTTTGTGGGTGTATATGAAAAGTTTAGTTTTCAAGACGCCTATCGACACACAAGAAGAACTAATGGCACGTATTGAGCAGGCTGCGGCAACAGTTAGACAAAAACCGATTTCTCTATTGCGTGCCGTTACGGAACAGTAGTTACGTCGAGCAAATCGTTGTATTGAAGTTAATGGTGACAACTTTGAACAACTTATTTAAATTAGAGAGGACCGTATTGGACTCATTTCATAACATTTTGACAATGCAATTTTTTTATTTTTCGGTTTTTTGAATAAAGTTATTTAAAAAAAATGTTTATTTTACCGAGTTCTATACACAGTTTAAAAAAAAAATATCAACTTAAAAATGAATGTGCTTATAAAGAACCCGAGTTTTAAGACTTACATTGGTTAATAGCTTAGAAACATGTTCAGAATACCTTAAGGCACTATTAAGAATTAATTGTCGAAATAAAAATGCTGATCTATAGCGTACAGTTGCTGCTCTTCAATGAGGAAAAAAATTCTGCAGATTTTCTGTCACAAAAAAATCTGAAATATTGTATTTAAACGTGCGATAACAAATAATTATTTAACCGTTACCACCCTCAAAAATTAAAAAAAAAATAACTAGGCATTAAAAGATTTCAAATTAGGGATTATTTATTTATTATAACACATATTATTATAAATAACAACGATATGTGGAAAAATTATTATTATGCCCACAATGCGTTGTCAGTAAATTATTTTTAAGCCTCTGGTTTTTCTCAAAAAATGCCGAATTTGGTGTTTTTCATATATTTGCTTTTAGGAACCTAATTATCACCTTATACGTGAAGATTTTAGATCATCCATTTGAAAATTTCCTATTTTTATGTGGTCATCAAGGCAAATTTTAATTAGGTCTTAATAATAATATATCCCTTATATCAAGAAATTGTTTGTCGTGTCCATTTAAATTATGCACAAAAATAAATTTAGAAGACTTTGATATGGCGTTTTAATCAATCCTTTGAAAAGCCACTCGCGATAGTGACCACAAACCTTACCCGAAACCTGTTTGTTTGCTTTAAAAATTATCAAACCGATTTTCGCTTTGCTTCTAAGTTCAACATGCGCAGTGAAACATCGTAATTTGCGAGAGCTGTTAATGCCGATGCGATTTGTCACTATAAAGCACACGGGAGACAGCAGGACGAAAATAACGAGAACTGCCAAAAATTATACACACCGAATTATCGGTCCGAAAAAAAAGTAACAATAATTCCATCGCATAATTTGGCACGCGAACTTATTTTCTGAATCAACATTTTGGCTGTTTTAAAATCCAAATTTTCGGCTGGGAGATTTTCAGTTTGTCGTCGAGAGTGAGGCGGGGACCGACCGACTGCTCTTATTATTTTCCGTTTTTTTTTTCGTTCTCGATTTTAGTTTTTGGGTTTTGAAAGGAGAGACCAAGACAGACTACCAGACATTACAAAAAAAAAAACAGTTTTAGGTGCGTTATTAGTGCTTCTATAACCATAGTGTGTGACCATATAGTTTGACTGATTTTGTGAACATTTAATTCGGTGAGTAGAAATTGAGGCATAACTTAAAATAATATGGCACGCACCACCCTATTATTATATTTTAATCAGAAAAATGAGTACCTTGATATGACACGCAGCACCTTAATGTTATAATGTGTATATAAGAGCCGAACGCATATGCATATGAAAACAATCTTGCCAAATAACTAATAAATCAGAAAAAGTTGGTACCTTGAGTTAAATATAACATTGAAACTAGGTTACGTCAGATAAGTTGGGCAGAATAGCATTAATATCACTTGACCTCATTAATAATGCATAATGATAATACCAAAGATAACAATCATGACCCGTATAGGTGTAATGTAGGAGCTGCTATCAGGCATGACTGTTTATTAATTGTAGCAGCTACAGGTCCATAATATAAAATCATTCCTTTCCGAAAAACCTTAATTTTTGTTCTCTTTTAAATTTGGCAATGTTTTAACAGCAAAACATCTATCCTCTTGCTTAGAGTTTAATGGAACACCATGTATATTTTTAGAATCATAATTTTTATTCACCGTAATTCTCACTTGGAACCTTGAAATACAGTAATGATTTTATTATCCTGTATCTTAAGAAACGCATTAAAAAATTAGACTAGGGATAATCGCCATAAGTTACTTTGATTTAAATTAAGGTTACTATTAGCCCAAACTTTAATACGTTAAAAGTAATGTCACGGGACAGTGTCAAAAAAAACAAAATAAATTAATATTTCTTACAGGCAATTGAGTCTGTCTTATTTTCTTTGATAGTACCATTTTGAAAGCAATTAAATTATAGTTTAACTATAAGTCAAAATTTGAGCCTAGGTTTAGTTAGTGAGTACATAAATATAGAAACAAAATTATTTATCACATATTTTTGGATTATCCCAGGGATAATCACCCTAACTCTCATTTAAGACCTCTGATTATTTTAAGTTCAATTAAAGTTATTATTATGGACATTAAACAGCATTTTAAGTATAAGCTAAAATGACAATATTAAATGTTAGGAATTAAAGAGTTTTCGCATTATAAGTGAATTATTTGTTACAGGCAATTGAGTTTAAGTATAGTCAAAATTTGACCCTAAATTAAGGCTTAATTAATTGCCAATTTCTAAGGATATATGTATGAACATAAAATGATTTATCGCAAAGGAGGCTTACTTTTAAAATTATCCCAGCACGGATAATCACCGTCCTACTTAAGATATCTGAATTATACTGGATTTAATTAAGGTTATTATTATGGACTTCAATCATAATTTTTATTATAGTTAAGAGTTAACTTTGCATTAATAAAACTACCATTAATACAATAATTTAAAGGGTAAATTCGTTTTAAAAAATGTTATTTTTTGCAGAGAATACTACAAAGTTTTACTGTAACTCTAACTTTCTTCGCCTTTAGTTATATTGAGTTATTCAGTTATATTATATTACCTAATATTACTATTAAAAACTAGGTAAATGTTTGGCATATTTTAACATTAAATAAAAAAAAATACCGCTATAACGTTAAAAAAAAAATTGCATAGAAAACTACAAAACTTTAGGTTCTGTCAAGGATAATCACTGTAACTCTTACTTAGGACCTTAAGTTACATTGATCCTAATTAAGGTTATTATCATCCTGGACTTTAGTTAACATTTTAACCATAAATTGAGAGTTAATCTTGGGTTAAACTACTCATGAAAAACAGATATTAAACAATAAATACTTATGATATTTAAACTTTGAAGGAGAAAAATCACACATAATAACACAAAGGGTTATAACGTATAAAAAATATAATCTAAAGTAAAAATCAAAACATAAAAAAAGTCACAACATTTTTAATTATCCCAAAGATAATCACTTTAATTCTTAGTTAACTTAAGAGACATTGATTTTAATTAAGGATTTATTATCCTGGACTTTAGTTAATATTTTAACCATGATTAAGCTGAGTTTAACCAAACTTAAACTTGCGTGGACTAAATAGCAATTCAATGATGAATGCTTGACATATTTAAGTTATTTAAGTTAAGGGCTAAATATTGAACATGATATTACAAAAGGTTATAATGTATAAAAATATATAAGTTTTTGACAGAGAAAATCACAACAATTTTGGGTTATTCCAAGGATAATTAATTTAACTCTTACTTAGAAGCATCAGCCAAGCAACACATCTTATTATAGTTAAATATATATTTATTCAAGGATTTTTTAGTAAATTTTTGATTTTGGTAATAAGAATATACGTATATCATATACTATTCTGTTTACAAATGGGAGAAAATTTTGGAATTTAAAATCACTGACACAGGATTTACGTATCTAGTTACTAAACTCGATTACTACACCTCAAATATTTTAGTATATTCTTCTGAAAAATCAATATTTTTTGTCTATATTATCCAATCTAATAACGCTGTTTTTATACCAAATATTTATATATAAAATTATATCAAATTTAAATAAACAGTGTTGTTAAATTAAATATTGCATATATATTTACTGCAAGAACATTGTTTTGCATTAAAACAACCCTTACCCCCCTCACCCACCCCAAACATTTATCCAGTAAGAAATTATTTTGAAAAATCACCGTTTTTCGTCCATAATATCGAATTTAATAGCACTGTTTTTGTATTAAATATTTATTAATATACATATACAAATTATATCAAATTAAAATAAACAAACTGTGTTATTAAATTGGATGTTAACGACGAAACCAGCTGTTATTTACGCGTATTATTCTGAAAAACAATGATTTTTTAAAACAATTTCTTACTGGTAAGTTTTTTGGGGTGGGTGGGGGGGGGTAAAGGCAGGTTAACGAAAAACGGTTTTTTTGCAGAACATAATTACCTAATAGAAAAATAATTTTTAATTAAATTATAGGTAACAAAAAAATTATAATAAATACAAAGTGCCATAACATATAAAAAAATATTTTTTTACAGAGAAAATTACAAAATGTGAGGATATTCCCTGTAACTCTGACTAAGGATCTTGAGATACATTGATTTTAACTAAGGTTATTATTATCATGAACTTTAATGAATATTTTAACCATGAGTTAAGAGTTAACCCTGGGTTAAATCTACCTAACCATACCTTGACAGCCTGACCTGACAGCTTTGGGATATTTTAACGTTAAATAAAAAAAAATATGTGAAATAAATACCAAGCGCTATAACGTGTAAAAAAAAATATTTTTTTATAAAGAAAATCACAAAATTTTAGTTTATCCTACGAATAATCACTGTAACTCTAGCTTAGGACCTTCAGTTACATTGAGTTTAATTAAAATTATTATTACCCTGAACTTCAAAGTTAACCCTGGGTTAACCAACCTAACTTTGCCTTGGCAAAATTTTAACGTTAAACGAGAAAAATTGCACATGATAATATAAAGGTTTAAAACATATTAAAAAATATATAATTTTTTCTAAAAAAAATTACAAAATTTTGAGATATTGCAAGGATAATCACTGATAAAACTCTCATTTAAAACCTCAAGTTACATTGATTTTAATAAAGGTTAATATTTTTTTGGACATCATTCAACACTTTAACCATGAGTTAAGAGTTAACCTCGGGTTAAACCAACCTAATATTTTCTTGACAAAACAGCATTAAATTATTAATACTTGCGATATTTCAACGTTAAATAATAAAATGAACGTATAATAAATACGAAGCGACATAACTTGCAAAAAAATAAATTGCAAAACGAAATTTAAGCTTAAATGAATTTATTGTTATCCTGTACTTTAGTGAACAATTTAACAATGAGTGAAGAGTTATCTTGGGTTGAACCTTTAAAAACACCTATTAAATGCTTTGAATATTTAACGTTTAATAATATAAAGAGCTGAATCAGTATAAAAATCGGATGATTTTTTATCAGCAAATTTTATTGTAATAAAATTAAAAAAACCTTATGTGGAAAGTGGGGGGCTTAAGTGGTTCAACTGCTTGCATGCAGTGGTTTTTAAGAATAAATAATAACCGTGGCTCCTTTCCTTAAAAAAATACATCTTTTCTCGCATAGAACACTCGTTAAAATGTAATAGATTAGGCCGCAGACTAGTTTATTTTAATACCCACAGATAATACCAAAAATTCTTTTATAACCTAAAAATAATCATTTCGACAGTAAGTAAAAAAAAACACTCAACCTATCCCACTCGAAAACGCTAAAAATAATAAATCGTTAATACCAAGTTTCCAGATATTCGCATTTCCAAACAGTGCGTGTCTGTAAACAGCCGACCGACGTCACACCTACGTTTGTTTGCAAAAGATTCGGATTTTTCGAATGCGTAAAACTAATAACGTGCTAAAGATAGAAAATGTCTGATTTTCTTTATTAATGAAAAAATTCCACAAATTTCGCATCCGGTATTTTATAATAAAGCAACGTTGTGCCCACGCTAATGCCATTTAAGTCGGCCCTGTCAATCTATTCATTGCGTGATAGTTGATTATCCTTTTTGCCTAAAATCCCCTTTTCGAATCCTTTGCCAGTGGCAAAACCCTTATTTATGTGGATTAGAACCCTTTATTTACCTACATATGGTATGGGGGAGAAAATAAAGAACTTTCCACGGATTTCCAGGCAGAAGACAGATGTTCTATGAATATTTTAGGAACCCTAAAAACAGATGGGACTTATACATATTTCTGGGAATAGAAATTGCTGCATGGATTTTGATTTATAGGATATCTAGTGAGGACTTTCTTAGAATATTAATGCAAATTTCATTATGATTATTATTAATATTACATAAAAATTAAAGTTCCATATCTCTGCCTTCCAGAAGTGCATATTCCAGCATAGACTAGAATAATTAATAGATTCGATGCATATACTAATAATATTTAAAAGAATCATATGTTTTTGATTATTATTATTTAAGTGATTTGAACTTAGTTTTTTAATACGACGTTTCGTATTTTACCAACCATCATCTTTGTTTTTTCTTATGGATTTTTGCATTTTTAGAATCTTTGCAAAATTCGCTTTTTTAAAAACCAAAATTTTTGAAATTTGACGCAGTAAGCTGTAATAAACTAACAAGACAATTTAATTTAAACTGTCATAAAAATCATATATTTTAAATATTTGTACGTTTTGTTAATATTGTTAATACATCAACACATTTACAAATTGACAAGTATTTTACTAATAACTTAAGCAGTTGTGATTCTTACGAATGAATATAAGTAATTTTGCAGAGATTTTAAAAATGCAAAAACTTAATATGGCGCCTATAAGAAAAACACCCTGTAGAAGATTCGTTCTATTCCTGACGTCTTAAATTAGTTTTAATGTCACAAATGTTAAACAAAAAACACTTCTAGATTATTTAAGATTAATATAATTTTTTAAGACATTCTAGGTGCATGTATAAATAAACACCTTTCAAATAAGTAGTAAAAAGTTGGCAAAAATCAGATAAAAAATTAATTATTTCAAATATTTTGTTTTCCAGGTCTTTTTCATTTATTCCAGGCATTCGACCAGGCATTTTCTCCAGGGTTTTGGAGTATTTTTTTAGGTTTTCGAAGCATTTAAAGAACTTGTTTTATTTCATTTAAAGCATTTCACGGTATTTTGTAAGTTTTTTTTCACCTTAATTTGTTCATATCATTCCGAAATATGAAATAATTTTATTGAGCCTTTGTACAACTTCCAGATATGTGGCACTATGATTTTTCATGGATTTTAGTCATATGACGTAATTTTTCCTTACATTCCAGGCATATCAAATATTTTTTTATTTTTGAAATATATTTTTGGATTTTTCAGAAATTTAAAGAATTTCATGGCTTTTAGTCATTTATTTTTTTACGTTTTCTGAGTATTTAAAGTAATTTTTTTATTTATTACAAGCATTTCACGATATTTTGAGGTTAATGTTGAAATAACTTTAATGAGTTATTTTTACGTCTGTCAGGCATTTGACGTGATTTCTCATGCATCTCAGGCATATGAACTAATTTTTTGTTTTATTCCAGGCATTTTGAGGTAATTCTTTATATACCTAAAAAAATTTAAATAGTCCATTTCAAATTATTTAAATTAATTTTTCATATTTTTTTGCATTTTTTAGGAATTAAAAATAAAGTTCTTTAGGTATTTAAAGTAATTTTCAGGTCATTTTCTTCGTATTTATTATTTAACATAATTTGTTCATGTCATTCGTAAATTTGAAGCAAAAACTGATATTCTCTAGGCGTTTAACGTCATTTAATTTTTTTATATATTCCAGGCATTTGGCCTTATTTTCCAGTTATTTAAAGTAATTTTTTCATTCTGTTCCAGGCATTTCACGTAATTTATTATGTCTTTAAAAAAAAATTAAATAATTTTTTTTTATAGTTAATTCAGTAATTTTTATTTCAAAATAATTTGCCTATTTTCCAGGCAAAAAATTGCCTTACATTTTCGAACCAATTGATTAATTTTTTTGTTAAATTGTATGTTTTGGTAATGTTCACATTTTTCACTGTAACACATCATTCGGAAATTCGAAATTATCTACTGAGTCATATTGACGTGTTTTATGCATTTGACGCAATGCAAAATTTCATTTTATTCCAGACATGCTATGTAATTATTTGTATCCTTCAGAAAATTGAAATAGTCTTTTAGTTATTTCAAATAACTTTATTTCGACATTTCGCATTTATCAATAATTAAAAAAAAGGTTTCCCAGATATCTAAACTAATTTTGAGGTAATTTTTTCATATATTTTAATATCGTTGTAATTTGATCATATTATTCGGAAATTTGGAAAAAAATTATATTCTCTAGGCATTTGATGCCGTTTGAATTTTTGTTTTGTTTATTCCAGGCATTTGACTTTATTTCCCATTTTTTTCAGTTATTTAAAGTAATTTTGTGACTCTATTCCAGGCATTTCACCTAATTTATTATGCCTTTGAAAAAAATTGAAATATTTTTTTTACTTACTACAATAAATTTTTATGTTTTCCAGGCTCTTGGAGTATTTTTTTATATTTTATAAGCATTTAAAATAATTGGTTTATTATATTTCTATTTGAGGTAATTTTCATATTTTACACTTTAACAAATGACTCGGACATTTAAAATTCGCTTTTTTTGTAATTCTTGTGTAGTTGGTTCTTCAGTTGAATGTTCACAGTTAATTTCAACAGTGTACCAAAATGGATACTTGGTCTTGCATTTGGGAGCTTGTTTTGGAACAAAGCATATCATTCGGAAACTTGGAAAAAAAATATTTTCGAGGATTTTGGAGTTACTTTTAATATATTACAGGCATTTGACGTCATTTTTCATTGTATTTTATGTAATTTCTTATATCTTAAAAAAATAGTAATTTCGCATCTCTCAGAAATTAAATCTGAAAATTATTTGACATATGTTTTTACATCTGCTTTTTTGCTTTAGTTAAGTGAACTTATACTTATCTGAATTTTTTTTTATATACCGCAAAAACCCGGCTTCCTATCAAAAATTCATATTTTCCAAAAGAACCTTCCACATTAAAAAAATTAAATTTAAAAGGTGGCTTACTGTTTTACGTTCTTGCCACATAATTTAAAAACTGTCAAGGTTATTGTTTAAAACAGTTTATCATCAACAATTAATATTTTCCATCAGTATAATTATGTGATTAGGAAATATCGTGTGTTACATGGCGTGAAAGTGATTGAAAATTACCCTTTGATACGTAATAAAAACAAGAAGAGATTTTTTCAAAAAAACCCAAACAATTGAATTTTACGGCGGCGTAATAAACCTGTTTGCGCTAGCAATAAGTTATAAAACCTTTACTAATTCTAATTGGTTGCGATTGTAAAAATTTTTAATCTTTACTGCAACACGTAAAACAGTTTTAATGACTATACCATCGCCATTGCTGTTGCATTATATTTTTAATGTTGATTTTCATGCGACATGCCCCGTAATTGTTTGCATTGCGGTCGCATTGGTGAACAAAAAAAACACACCATTGAAACCGCTAATTACGTGATTTCTTGCAACTGTTGACTGTTTTTATTGCGTTGATACTTACAAAAAAAAACATAAATTTTTTTTATGAAATATGTTTTAAAAACATGGGGAATTAGGGATATTATAGTCGTTACGGCAACATGGCTTATTTTAATACACGAGTTTTATGACGGCGCAGCGCAACTGTATCGAGTTTATATGAATAACTACTTATAATGCGACGTTGCCACTTATTTGTCTTCTTGTTACATTTTCTGTCTGATTTAATAGAAATAAATTATGTATTATCTGTATATTTGTTCTGTAATCTGTAACTTAGGTGCATGGTACGCTTTTAATTATTTAAAAATCTTAACCTAGTAATAAAATTAAGCAGAGTGGAGTAAACAGAATTAACCCCTAAGCACCCTTTTGTCAATTAAATTAAGTATAGTAAATGACAAACGAAAAACATCATTTTATTACGGTAGTTCATATTATATGTAAGTGCATCATGCCAAGGGACATATTTTAGGAAACTGGCTTTGATGTACTTTTATACCAAAATTAAATGATGCAAAAACATGCAAAGATTAACAGCTTATAAGTCTAATAAGCCATTTCTTGAAGCTCTTTTTGCGTCACTTTTTGTAATTGCAGCTATTACAATAAAAACTGTGATAAATACTATTAAAGGATTTTCCTTATAAAAAGAAAGTATAAATAAATTTCAACCTCCTAAGGACATTATTGTACAGTCATAGATTTGGCACAAGAGAAGCAATAATCAGTATACAAAATTGTTAGGATAAAAAAAATGTTCTTATATATTTTATTGATGATGAAAAGGCCTTCGACAATGCAGAACATGACCTGCTAATATCGTACTCCTGGCTCTGGATGGTAAAGACATCCGATTAATTAGCAATCTGTACTGGAACCAAATATTTGATTGAGCAACTTATCAGCAACCGAGCAGTTCGATATAAAAAAGGGTGTAGGACCAGGCTGCATTTTATCATCGATGTTGTTCAATATCTAATAGAAAAAATGTTTTTTTGAGTCGATTTTAGATAACCCTATAGGTTTTAAATTGAACCATCAACAATATCATATATGCAGAATTATTGAATCACGTAAATTAAACAAGCATAAGATTAACGGCCCTGAAATTATTATAGAAAAGAACTAAGTTTAAGGTCGTGAGTAACACTCCACAAATGAGAATTGAGGTAAATAAGAAGAATATTGAGCAAGCATTCCTTTGTACGGTGTAGAGGTCTCAACATTAAAGCCAGTTCCATAAATAAATTGGAAGCATTCCAGATGTGGTATCTGGGTACATATCATGGATAAACCATATATAAATAAAGCAATTGTTCAAAGCTCAAACATAGAAGAATAGGTACAAGTGTTTTATACTTTAATTGTCTTTCTTTGTGTCTTTTATTTTTACACTTTTTAGTATAGTTTTTAATTTTATACACTACACTAACACACTAGTTTTAGGTTTCATATTGTTAATTATGAGTTGTAGTTTCTCGAATCTTGCCTTGTTACCATGTATGTAGCAAATATGCTAAATAAACATATTATTATTATTATTATTATTAATAGAGGGAAACAGGAAGAAGGAAGCTTTTGTGCTTTAGGAATAATAGATAATACAGGGGGATAAGTAGTTTTCAAGAACTCCAATATGCTGCAATTGACAGAAGCATATAATGAACATCTACGCAAGATTTTGCATGGAACTCAAAGAAGAAGAATGTTAATAAATGGGAAAACAGGGACTTTTTTGCAATTTTCTTTGCTTTTACAGTATTCTACGTATAAGTTACATCCAGAATATTCTGGAAATTGTGTTTTTCTTCATGGACGTAGTATTACACGTAGTTTGGTCTTCCACTAAATGAGAAAAATTATTTTGTGACGATCGTTTATGAGGATAAAGTGGAAAAAGGTTATTTTTTCAATATTTTTCTCGCTACTACATTTCACATCTCCGTTACGTCCACAATCTTCTGGAAATTGTGCTTCTATTATGAACTTCATGTAAACGAGAAACGTCATTTTACTATAATCATGTTAATGGCCGAAAAATTGGAAAAAAAATTGTTTTCACTTTTCTTCACCTGTCTCTACCGCATTTCACGTCTCCACTACGTCCAGGATCTTCAGAAAATTATCTTTTTCTAATGTAGATTCTGTGAATTAGAAAAGTAATTTTACTACAATCATCCTGATGCTCGAGACTAAAATGCCGAAAATTTGAATACAAAATTATTTTTTCCACATCTTTGCCTCATTTTTACAGCATTTTTTTGGAAATTGCGTTTTTGTTACGCAAACAACTTTTCTTACATCCCTGTAAGCAAGGAACATATCTTTATTACGATCGTTTATTTCGACTCTACTATATTTCACATCTCCATTGCGTCCAGAATCTTTTGGAAATTGTGTTTTTTATTATGTAGTTTGGCTCCACGTTAACAAATCGTCATTTTACAATAATGTTGATGGTTAAGATTAAATTTCGATAAATTGGGAAAAAAAATTGTCACTTTTCTTTGTATTAACCGCATTTCACGTCTCCATTACGTCTAGGATGATATATAAATTTTGTTTTTCCTGCATAGTTTAGCTGACTATAAACAAGGAACGTAGTTTTATTAAAATCCTTAACCATGCTTCATACTACAATGCCAAACAAATTGGAGAAAGTACGGACTCTTTCTACCTTTTATTGTCTCTACCACATTTCACAGCTCCATGACGACCAGGATCGTTTGATTTTTTTTTAATACTTTGACTCCATGTTAATTAAATGCCAAGAATTTGAAAAAAGTAAATTATATTTTTTGTGTTATTTATGTGAACGCTTCTGCACCAAACGATCCTAAAAGATCTATCGTTTTCTCTTGTTCACATTAGATAGCATTCTAAAATACTTCTCAATTTCCATTGCTTTTCAATTTTTTGTGAATCACAAAATTTGTTCTTTCTATAGGGAGTAGAAATATCTGTTTGGGATTTGTACATAAATCGCCAAAGTGTATATATGACAAAATCAGATTGTGGCAACCCTGAACGGCTTTTAGAATTAAAAAATTTCTAGCGACTAAAATATTGCAGAAAATTAATGAAAGCTAGAATGGTTGGAACCTTTGGTGTCACACTCAAATCACAAAACAAGTTTACCACGGAGAAGTACTGCCTGGCTTTTTCCCTAAATAGAAGGGGGACACAATTATTTAATTGTGGCACTGGAGAGTATTAGTGAAGTGTCTATTTACCTATTATCATCATCCAAGGAATACAGCTTATATGGCATTGATTCAAGGAACTTAATTAATGAAACAACAACTCATACAATACTTATTAGATTCAAAGTTAAAAAAATTGAACAGGTGTTCAGTGGGGTTGATGTAAACTATGAAATGTCTTTGCTGTCTTAACGTTTCTTCACTCACTTCTTACTAATTAGGCACAATTGTGCTTGTACTCTCATCACTGTTTAACCTATTCCATTAACACATGACGACCGAACTCATTACCAGAGAAGTCATCCTCCAAACATTCCTGTAGGGAGTAGAATTCATAGTCAAGCAAGAAATGTTTGGCAGTTCCTACAATCTCGTGTCTAGTGGTCGTGGAGGTCAGTGTATTAAATTTGATCTTAAATAAATCAAACATTGGAGTACGTAAGTACTGGGAAAAGTTGGTGCTCTAAAATCCTCTTATAACACGTATACATCTTCTTTGTAGTCTGAAGATTTTGCAAAGTTTGCCTGACGATAATTGCTTAAGACCAGGGTTCAAAAATACCCCAAGAAATTTGAGTTGTGATGGTGTGAACCCAAGAACCAGTATGTTATTTTATTTTGCGTTCTCTCCAACACAGTAGCCAAGGGGTTATTAGAGTCAGTGGGATTGTACCTTATGATGTTTGTTGTGTCATCTGCAAAGATTATTAAGTCTCGCTTATTCATAAAATTGCTTAACTCATTAATGTAACATATGCTGCTCTTCAATGCTGAATTACTAACTATTATGAACAACATACTGAGTTCGGTTAGACAGGTAAGATTGAATCAGAGCAACACTTTAATTATCAAAATTGTAGGATCCCAGCTTTTTGATTAAAATATCATGCGATACAAAATCAAATGCTTTTGTGCGATGATAGAAAGATGCATATGAAATATCCTGACCAGCTGCTACAATATCAATAGGGTAGTTTATTGCCAAGGTTGCTCATATATTCTCATATACTCATACTCATATATTACCAAAATTAAATTGTTACATTTTAGCAGACATTGACAATGTCTTTATCTTAGTTGCAAACTCGACCGATCGTCTTATGGAGGCTAAAATATTGTAAGAGGATACAAAGTTGCCTACAGTGCAGGTCGAGTTTCACTTAATGTTTCTCTAGATTACGTTAAATTGATTAAGAAAGCAGGCGAATTCTGATTCATTAAATAATTATTATAAAAATTTAAAGAAAGTCGTTGATAAAAATATACAAGATGAAGAACGAGAATTTTATGAAAGCAAAATTTGTAAGGAATAGAACAAGAATGCTTTGGAAAATTACAAATGAAAAGTTGGGCAGACAAATAAAAAATAACAAAGATTCCATTATTGCCATTACAGATAATAATAAAAAAACCGCAGAGTTGGTCAGAGACTATTTCGCCAATTCAGTAAAAAACAGATTAGATAGTCCCACAACAATATGTAACAAATACTTTTTATTTTAAGCCTGTAAGCTTCAACGAAATCTCTTTGATTGTAAAAGGTTTTAAAAAAAAATTTCCAAAGGACTTGACGAGGTCCCAGCAAAAATTTTAGAACAGTGTTGTGATTTAATTTCTGTTATTAATAAACAATTCTGTAGCAGAGGGAGTATTTCCCACACAGTTGAAGTGTTCAAAAGTTATTCCGGTGTTTAAAAAAAAAGTGATCCTAATAGAACTGACAACTATAAGTCCATTTGAGTCCGTTTAAGTATAATATTCTACATTCTTCGCAATATGGTTTTCGAAAAAATATGTCTATTGAAACAGCTTCTCTTGAATTAATTCAGTATGTCTGGGATAATATTGAAAAAAAGATTGAATGTAATGGCTTTTCTGTATGACCTATCTCGAGCTTTTGAAATGATTAATCCGATTTTTATTAAGTATAAATTAGAGAGAATTCAATTGGGTTATATCATATATGACCGACAGATCCTTAGTTGTAAAAGTGGATGATGATTTCTCAAGTCAGTATAACTGCGAACTTGGAACTCCACAGGGTGGCACTTTGGAGCCGTTATTAGCGATGTTAAATTGTTCATGTACGCAGACGATACTACTATTGTAGTTACAGGAGAAAGTATGGAGGAAATCGAATTCAAAGCCTGCTCTATTATGAAAAAGTTTAACGATTGGTGTGAGAAAAATCACTTTATAATAAATTTAGAAAAAACTAAATGCATAAGTTTCTCAAAGAATGTGTTGGAGGCTCAGAGTTTTTCTGTGGTTTTGGATACTGTTTCAATAGTCTGCGAATCGTCAGTTAAGTTTTTGGGATTTATAATAGACCAACACCTATGTTTTCTTTCTCAAATTGACGAGAGATATGCAGCAAACTATCTAGACTATATTTTTCATTGTTTACCCTTAGGAATGAAGGGTCTACTGAGTAGGGTAAGGTAACGTGGGGTAAGTGCGACCAAGAATTTTATTAGTGCCTCTTTACATTTTTTTTAAATATATACATTGCCGAATTAATTTTTGTTCTTTTACAAATTTTTGAAATATAATAATATATATATTTAGTTGCAGGTGATCGCTCTTTCCCAACCGGAGGGGGAAAGTGCAATCGGACATAAAATAAGAAGTTAAATCGTATTATAAAAAAGAACGGGAAAGAGCATCATATTTCTAGTAAGCTTAAAAAATCGGAATAAATTAAATTTTTGATATATCTTTAATATAAAATGCATACCATTAGAAAAAAGGAAACAATATTTTTAAATTTAAGCATATTTTTTATTTAAATCAAACGAATGTAACAAATAAGTAGAAATTTGAGAAAAAGTAAAAAAAAAACAAATCCATATCGCAATTTAGTTAAGTAAAAACGTAAAATGGAGAAAAAGTGTAAAACCCCCGTCTGACACTGATTTGTCTTCTACGTCTGGGAAAATAAAAGTATTTTTGGGATATTTTTGCCCTACAGCAGCTTTCATAAATGAACAGTCATACATTTTAAATGGCTCAATTATTTCGGTCACCAAGCCAACGTATATTTTCTCACAACTTCGAGATTTGAATGCCACTTTTATGTATGTGCCTACAGCTAGATCTTTATGCTGATCCTTATCTGATATGTTTTTTAATTTGCTCAAATTCATCAAATTCTTCAGTAATTTCCTGTACATCACAAATTCTTGAGAAGCTTTTTCTGGAACTATTTGATTCCAAATGTATGTCTTCGAAATCTGAAGATTCAGAACTTGAACTTATCTTCCTGTTTTTTTAAGTTTCCATTTGTTCATTGCACTAGTGCTTGAAACATCGTTTTGCTCGATAACGACTTTCATAGTTTTGCTTTCAAGAATTGTGTGTGTCACTGTAGCAGTTAAAACTTCAGCACCTGCTGAAATTTTCTTTCGCGGTCTAATCGCTTGAGGATTTTCCGATTTATTCAATCGTATTGTATCCAATAAAATATTTTTAAAACATGGGTCACTTTGCTCCGGTGTCTTTTCGGTTATAATGTCTGTAGGTTTATCTGATACTGATGGCTTATTATTGTTTTGATGCTGAAATTGTTGGTATTTTAAATATATATTACGATCAAACGTGTCAGGGGTTATACCATTCCTATTAAATGGTAAAATTCCCCCTTTTCGAAATCCGCTTTTAATAATGTTTGTTTCCAAATTAACCCAAATCTTTCGAAAGAGAAGTGCAAACTCCCGTTTTGAAATACGCCTTCCTGGATTCTATCGTTGCCAATCACACAAACTTTCATCCCAAGATACTTTAACTGATGAAAAAACAGAAAGGTCTAGGGGTTGCAACAAATGACTTGTATGGGCTGGTAATTTTAAAATTTCAATATTTTGAGTTTTTGCAAACTGTACAACTTCTTCGGTAATATGGGTGGCATGTCCGTCGTACAGGTCTCTCTTCAGTGTATGTGGTAACCAAATTATTCTTTAAAAAGTTAATAAAGATTTAGCAGTTTATCCAGCCATTTTTACTAGCAGCAAAAGTCATGTTGGGGCATTTATTACCCGTACTTTCAGGAATCCAATTGGATCATAAATTTAAGCCCTTAAAAATTACTAAAGGTGGTGCCTTTTCACCACTAGCATTAGCAGCTACCAAACATGTGAAGTTTTCTTTTCCGGTGCCTCCGGTAATTCTAGACGACGGTTTTCCCTTTTCTCCTACAACTTTCGTTTTACTAGGATCCGTACATATACTTGTTTTCGTGATCAAAGCCACTTTTTCTAAAGTTTTTAGATACTCGACTAGCAATTCTTCATCCTCTTTTTTTAACGCTGATGTACAACACCCTCCAGTTTGGCTTTTTTTGCCATGACGATCAGACATATAGCACTGTAAAGTACTGTATGGAATAGAGTTTCTTTTTGAGGAAGCTCTTAGACTTAATAGGTTGGAGTTTATGCTCTGAATCGCAGCCGCAATAGCTTTTTTTGTACAACCTGTTCCTCGTTGTGTCTTTCTTTTATAGCTTCTAACCATCTAAAACCAAAAAACACCCATCGGGAAAGTGCAACCTAATGATTGCACTTTCCCTACAATATGTGGTTGCACTTGCCCCACGGTCGATTTTCGATGAGGCAGGTGCAATCATGTAAACAAACAAAAAGTAATTGGCGATACTTATTTAAAACAATACAATTCATAAATAATACCCTTATACCCTATTATTTCACCTAAAATAAAATACTTACCTTCAGTTTTTCGGCAAAAGCCAGCAAATTAAAAATACACGTGCTTCGCGTTAATGCAGTCTCTCGCGCTTATTTTGAAACTAAGACGTATAAACAATAGATGCATTACTGTAAGGATTCGGTCTTTATGATGAGCTTTTAGGTTCACGTTAGGAACCAGCTTTGTGTGTGGCTTGCGTGGTTGCATTTTCCCGCTTTTTACACTTACCCCACCACCTTACCTTATTTGTATTTCAGAAAAGATTTATGATACTGATTTTTGGTTTCAAATATAATATTTTAACAATACCCGGAATTAATATATTTAAATTATTGTTATACATATTTAAAAATCAAGAACATTTCTCTAAAGTAAGTGATTTTATTAAATATAATGTTAGATATAAGGATACTCTTTATTTGCCATAATTTAACTTTGTTTATTTTAAAAAGACTCCCTTTTATGAAGGAATTAGCCTATTTAATCAACTCCATGCTTCGTTAAAATTAATAGATAACTTTTACATATTTAAAAATAGACTAAAACAGCTTATTATAAGTTCTGTCGTCTATGATATCAACGAATTTAGCAACATGCTGAAAGTCACTTCTGCCTAGTCAGCGTCTGTACTTTATTTGTACTGTTTGTTAGTACTTTTGTGGTTATTATAGTTTATAAGTTATAGATGTGTGTAATTAGTTTTTTTTTTATTTTAAATAAGTTAATTAGGATCAGTTTTTTCTCCTGACTGATCTTATTTTATTGTATATGTCGTATCAAATGACCAAATAAATCATTAATCATTAGATCTGGTAACCCAGGTGTTGCTTCTGCTTATTGCTTCTTGGATAAATTGGTGAGGGAACTTGATTTTGTTGGGTGAAGTAAAAACATTCATATTATGATCCAAATAAATTTTCCCCCAAAAGTTTCACAATAGCACGTGAAAAGCGATATATGGTCCTACGTCAGCCCGTTGATCAAATAATTAGATGAGATATAAAACGTAGCGCCATGCGTTTTTGATAAATGTGTATAAATTAGCGGTTTCAAGGCTTCGCTGATCTCAAATTTGTTTCGTAACAATTTCCATTAACACGGTTAGATATCATTGCTGTGCTCGCTCGTACTTAAATTAAAATTAGTTTAGTTCACCGCTGAACGCGATTCACTACGGAGCGTTGAATAAGTCGGATCATTCTGTTTTTTTTTTATAATTTTTCTATTTTTTTACTGCGCGCAAGGAACTGATTAAAAGTGAAACTTTTTTCTGTGATATTGTGAAATTTCTGTTTGTGACTATTAGTGATAACTTCAAAGTCTGCAGGTAATTTTTCTATTTCGCGTTTTTTTTTTTTTTGGGAAATGTGACTGACATGTGATCTAATCATAAGGGGATTGATTGGGGAATAGCATAGGGGCAATAATTCGTGACCACTTAGAAGGTTTGCAGCTAATATAGGAGGCAAACTTAATAAGCCTGGACATCTAAGGTTTCTCTAAGAATTTGTTAATGTTCAATGGTTTAGTAGTTTTATTAATTCGGACTGATTTATTTCATCCAGATTTACAATATTAATTTAGAAAAGGTAGCGATACCTAAACTGCTATGGTTTGATGTTTTCTAAAAGCTGTACGAAGTACATATTACAGTGGTTCTTTGATTTTAGTCAGGCTTTAGATCTGGTTCATCTCATTATTTTTATAGGAATTGATATACTAGTTTCTTTCTATTTAAGATAAGCAGTGGTAAAAATAATTTAAGAAATTCTTAAAAAATTATTGGTTTAATCTAATTTTTTTTTAAACGTTGGTAAGTGTGACTTCGCTAATTTGTAATTAAAAGAGAAAAATGGACTCTCTTTGAGAAAAATTACTAATTTTTTGAAGTTTCAATAGAGCCTTAAAATGCATTTCATTTTATTCAAAGGGGAAAGATAATGGTCACGTATCAGTTTTTTAAATGATTCGCTTAAAAAAAGCAAGAACAGCGTTTCTAATAAATTCGAAATATTTTTATTTGTAGATACCAGATTAAAAAAAATAGTAATGGAAACAGGAAATGCAATGAAATAATTATAATATTCAATGTTTTTTTTTTTAGTTTCAGAGTTAATGTGAGAGTTAATTATCGTGCAGGTTTTTTTTCCAGTTTTATTCAGAGTGCGTTTTAGTTATTTTTTCATAAAAATTATATTATTAACGTAGATGGGTGATATATATAAGAAATGTATATGTATATCGTAAAAGTGATATGTTAGTGATGTGAAGTAAAAAAAAAGTGTTATTGTCTATTGGGCAGTGTGAATAAAAATTCAGTAAAAGCTAAAACTTACATTTTCCTAGCAAATGCTTAGTTTGCAGTGAATAAAAGTAAGTAATTACTAAGAATATTAAGGAAAAGCTTACATTTTTGCAAGCTTGTTAGATCCTGGCTTAAAAATTTTGTATTATTAAACAATTTGGCAGAAATTGCTGCATTTATGAATATAAGATCTGTAAAATTTTATCCCAAAAGAAAAGAAAGTCGTGCCGAAGAATACCACGGTCTGTATAGATTTAGTGAAGAAAATGTTGAGTGGATAGCTAACCATTTTTTGGAGCAAAAAGTAGAGACTAGAAGTGGTGCACTGAGTCCAAAAAAAAAATTCAAATATTTTTGCGCTTTCTAAGTGATCCCGGATTTCAAATAGGGATCGGAAAAGAGGAACAATATGTAAAACAATATCTCATGTTTTACCAAAAATAGTTGAAAAGGCAGGAATTTGGATTAAATTTCCTACAGAAAACTCGACTGACCAGGCAATCAACGCATGGGCACAGTTGTATAGATTTCCCTGTGCTTTTGGTGCAATTGATTGCACTCATGTACCAATAATAAAGCCATCGTTACATGGTGACGAGTATGTTAATAGGAAAGGCTGGTGTAGTATAAATGTGCAAGCAACTTGTGATGCAAAAGAAATTTTTACATCCGTAGATGCTCAATGGCCTGGCTCGGTGCACGACTGTCGTATTTTAAGAAGATCAAATGTTTTTCGTATGATGAGAAGACGTCAATAGAACTATGAAATTATTTTGGGCGATGAAGGGTACGGCATAACACCATGGCTATTAACACCGTATAGAAACCCCACCACACCTCAAGAAATAGCGTATAATAATTTACATAAAAGAAAGCGCGTTATTATAGAACGCTGTTTCGGACAACTAAAACGTCGATTCCCTGCTTTGCAACATCCGATACGATTGAACATTGAGAAAATTCTGTCAGTAATCGTCAGCGCTGTAGTTCTGCATAACGTTGCTAAGTATTTAAATGACGAAGAAAAAGTAGCTGCCGAGGATCACGATAGTGAAGAAGTTGTGGAAGATAATGATGAGCTAAATAACGACCGTCAGCGTGGTCAACAGAGACGAGAAGAAATAAAAAAACGTAATTTTTCAATTGCAGTTGTAAATATACTACTAAGTATGATACCATACAGTGCGTTTTTTTTTACATGGTAAAATTTCAAGTGCATGATAAGTTTATTTTTACTAAGCCTATGCAGACCAAAATTCACATAGGCAAAGTTTAGGTCTATAGAAACATAACAAGCTTTAGTTTCTTCTTAAAAACTTGCTAGATTTTCAGAAAAATTAGATTTAATCTTAGAAAACAAACACTTTTTCATAGCCTTGTATATTGATTTAACAGCCAGAATATTCCATCATTACATTGACAATCTCAAAAAGGTGACTTAAATGATGTCAAAAACGAAATTTATTAAACAAAATAAGCATTTAATTTTAGTAAAAATAAATCCATGTTAATTAAATTAATTAAATTAATAATTTGTATTTTAATGCTTTTAAGCAGCTACTTCAGGAACAAATTACATCACATTCTTTTAAGGACCGTAAATTTGACGAAGGGTTTTTGTTTACTCTTAAAAGAAATCTTTCTACTACATACTTTCTAATTGATTTGCGTAGAACTGGGCGATCTGGATATAAAAGCCAGTAAATACATTTGCCATTTCCTGGTATGAGACTGATACAATCTTCAATCTTACTCCAATCGTATAAACAAAAGTCATTTTTTAATAAATAATTTTTTATTAATTGAACTTTTATTTGTTGTTATGTCAAAACATTTAAATGTCTGTAGCCGGTGGTCATGTATTGTACGGGGTATTTCAAAAGAGTCGATTTTTAAATTAATTTTTAAAATAAATTTAGGCATTTTTATTCTAAGAGCTGGGAGTAGTATGCTGCTAAAAGCCCAAACTTGGCCTGTGTCAATTTTTATAACTACAGTAGAAATGTGCCTAACATGCACTTGACATTTTAACATGTAAAATCCTGTGTACCGCATTAAAAAAAACACACTGTATAATATCAAAAGACAACATGAATATTAATACGTAATAAGTAAAATAAATAAGAAACTTGAAGGAGGATATTTTCGACAACAACTTTTTCATCATAAATATTAGAAATTCTTCAAGTCTAAACATCTTCTAGAAAGTTTTCAATGGGCCACACTGTATAATGTTATATTTTATGGTTTTCATTATTCTGATTTTTTTAAGTTAAATTTATATGTAAGTTGGTACCTTAATCTGAGTAAAGTTCATTAATTTAAAAACGTTAACAACGAAAACAATTTATTCCTTTAGTTACAACTTTCTGAACAACACATTCCCCATTGATCTCCCTTTTCTTTTTGTATTTTTTCCAACAATAATTTTTCCCCCTTATTAGTTCCAGCTGTTCCAACAATACCACTCAGTATTGGACAAATTTGAGGTTTCGTCTGTTTCCTTAAATTTGGATTTTTTAGTAACTGGAGACTTATCAGGTAAACGCCGAACACGAGGTGGAGGTGGAATAAATTCTTCAGTTTTGGACGTTGATGGCTGAGGTTGTTCCACAGATATTGCTCCTGAAATAATTTTTTTGGATCAAATAGCAGCAAAACAGTAATTTATACTATTCAGCAAAAAAAAAAACCGCTGCAAATTCAATCAATACTTCCACATCACTGTTTGAGTACCTTACCTTCCCTTAGTACTTAGAAAACGACACACATCATATTTTAACTACCTTGAAATATTTTTTCGACCTTGATGATGGATTCGTAAAATAATTAGTAGAACTAGATTCATTTAGCCCAAAAATATTACCTTAAGAAAAACTTCATATTATAAAATGTTTCCCCCCTCTCAAATGTTTTCTCCCCCCAAAATTCAGTAGGGTGTAAAATCAAAATATGCATAACCAAAAACCCCTAAAATGACATATTACTCGATATTTGATACGAAAAGATGTTTTTTTTTTTTAATTTCATTCCCTCCCTATTCCCGTCCATTATCTAAAATATTCAGTGGGATCTAAAATTAAAATCTTCATACCCAAAAATCCCTAAAATGCCATTACTAGATTTTTTACATTTTTTTTATTTTACCCCCTCCTTATTACCTACCTGGTACTTTTTGAAAAACAGGGTTTTCTTGTCCTTCCATTAGCGCCAAAAGTTGTTTTTCCCACGCGTTTAAAACAATTTTCCTCTTTCCCGTTGCAGTTTTGTCCGTCTTTTTCTTCAACTCGATCTTCATATTTTGGATTTTCTTTTTAAGTTGTTTTTCAGTTAAATCCCTTCCAATTTGCAAAATATATTTTTGGTGGATTTCTTTGTATGCTTGTTCTTTTTGCTCTTTTATTTTAGGAACTTGCGATTTATTAAATATAATATTATAGCTTTCTAAAATTTCCATCAATTTCAGGTTGGACGAAATTTTTACAGGAACTTCAAAAAATCACTTGTAGAATTTTCTGAATCACTACTCATTTTGAACGTAAACACTTAGCACTCGGAAATGATACTGGTTTAAAAAATTTATAAAAATGTTCTCGATATTTGCCTTTGTCGGTTTGCACATCGGCAGTTAAAAATCGACAGGTCTGCGCCTGCAGTTTCACAGAATTTTACGGCCGACTGATTAGTCACAAAAATATAAATATAGGCCTTATCAGAATAAAAACATTTTTCTTTGAATGATTTACCAAATAAGAACTTTAAGTAACTACTTAAAATATCTAGCTTTTGCTAGTAAGTAAAAGCAAAAGGTTATTTACTTGTGCCCATGCCCATCCACATAATATTGTTCTGTTGTCATTAGTATATATACAATCGACAAAAAAGCTTTTTCACAGTAAATAGCCTTAAAAAAGACGTAGATAAAGGTCGAAACGGCGGCACCTTTTCAAAAAAGGAAGTTTTTGATTTCTTAGTCCTAAACCTGTGAACTCCATCAACGCTACTTACTAAGGACACTTAAAGCCATAAAAATGTATTTAATTTTTATCATTTTAAGGTAAAAAGGAAATACTTACTTAACTTCTTTATTATTTATTTTTGAACCTATGTATTTGGCTAAAAAATTATAAAAATTTTAAATTCAATAATTTCAAAATATTTAGTGCCATAGGAATGAGAAAAAAATATGAAGTTCAATGTTTTTTTCCATATTCAAGTAGAATTTAAAAAATCCTTACAATTTTTTTTAATATTGTGAAATTCATGTTTGTAATTGCAGGTAATTATGTTTTATCATATTTTATCTAAATGGTTTTCACAGAAAAAAAGCAATTTATTTAGCGTCATTCGTGCAAACTTAGATAAAGTGCAATTCTGTTTTAAGGGAATATTTTGGGTTGGCAAACATTTTCTTACAATTCAAGAAATTATGCGTTTTGTTTATATGAAAATTAAAGTAATTTTTTTGTTTAACTTTTAAATTCGAAATAATAATTAAAATAAAATAAGCCTCATTAAGCCAAAGAATTCTGGATATTTTTCAGTTTTACATGAATTTTTTTTATTAAATTTTAACCGCAGTGAGTTATGGTAGTTTTAAATATAGTTTATTTCTTTATTTGTATATTAAAATTATTGAGTTTTTGTAAGGTATAAATAGAGCTTCAATTTTTTTACATCTTATTTAAAGGGTGGTTATTTAGTATCAAAAAGGCAAAATATTAACCTAACTTCTTAAATAGAATTTGTTTTTGACAAAAAAAATATGTTGATCTTAAGACTGCAAATTTAAATGCAGGGATAAATATTTGAAAAAAAAATTACGTTTTTAGATAGAAAACCTATATCTAACCGAATCGCCATGATGAAATACCAAATTATGTGAAAAGAAATAATGATTTATATAGAAATAATAAAAAGCCTTTAATACTTGTTACTAAAAACCTTTAAAACATGTTAAATACATGTTGTATCCTCGTTTATATTTATTTATTTAAGTACAAGGCTCTTCTACAGATAGACTCACTAATCCAGGAAAGGCAAAATACCTTAGTGAATTTAAATACAAGTAAACGCTTTGCCTATTATCACACTTTCACTAAAACTAACAAATATACCAAGAAATAAACATAACTAATTTATTTATGAATATCTTTACAATAATTAAAAAAAAATAAGAATACTGACAATAAGATCTGATAATGAGTTCTCCAGATTCTTAAATTCGCTATCAGATATTGCAAATATATCTTTTCCTCTAAGGCCAATTAAAACTAAAAAACAAAAGCCCTGGTCCTCCAAAGGTCTTCGTGTATCGGCAAAAAACATGCGCTCACTTTCCTACCTAAAAAAGTTCTCAGAATCTATTGCTTTTCATAATTACGTCAAGCAGTATAGGAAAACTTATCTTAAAACAATTAAAGCTGCAAAAGAAATCTATTACAGTGGGAGGCTGGCAAAATCTGGCAATGTAGCTAAAGAAACATGGTCTATTGTTAACGAGCTAAGAAATAAGTCTACCTCAACTAGCACTATCTCTACATCACCCGAGGAACTAAGCAATTATTTTGTAAACGTGGCAAAAAATCTAATGGCCACCATAACACCTTCTGATGATCCTCTGTCATATCTCTCTAATGAAAATTTGCACAATTTCTTTTTTACGCCAGTATCATTTACAGAACTTCAAAGTACAATTAACGAAATAAAAAACAAATCATCAGCTGGTACAGATGGGCTTACTCTTAAAATGTTTTTAGTAGACCTAATCAACATGTCATTTCAAAATGAGGTCTTTCCAAACTGCCTTAAAACTGCAATAATCATTCCATTACATAAAGGAGGAGATAAAGATCAAACCTCAAACTATCGTCCAATTGCACTTGTTCCAACCCTCTCAAAGATCATAGAACGCCTGGCTAAAAAAAGGTTTTTGTCATTTTTGTTTAAATGTAATATCTTAACCCCTTATCAGTTTGGATTTCTGAGCAAAAAATGCACCAACGATGCTATATTCTCACTATTTAACAGTGTTTATTCAAATATTAACAAAAATTACTTAACAGCAACAATTTTCTGTGACTTTTCAAAGGCTTTCGATTGCGTAAACCACATTGTTTTAATTAACAAATTGCAGCACTATGGATTCAGAGGTATATCCCTTCAATGGTTTAAGTCAACTTGTAAAGGTCGATACGTCAAGATCTTCTTGTAAACCAATTGAATGTGGGGTACCTCAAGGTTCCGTTTTGGGTCCTATGCTCTTTCTGCTGTTTATAAATGACCTGGCCAGCCTGAACATAAGCGGAACAATCTGTCTTTTTGCTGATGATACTAGCTTCACTTGGAGCAATCCGAATGCAATGGCACTACATACAACAATTTCCAACGACTTGGTCTTCATTAAGTCGTGGTGCGATTCCAATCTTTTATGCCTAAATCTCTCAAAAACTAAAGTCTTATCATATAAAACGACCATTCCTCCATTTATTCTAAACAATACCAGTTTGGAAGTTGTTGAGTCTGTCAAGTTCTTGGGTCTTGTTGTGGACGGCTCTTTGAAATGGGATTTGCACATAGATACGTTATCTAAAAAACTAAGCTCGTTATCTAAAAACTAACTAAGAAAATGAGGACAGTATTACATTTCCTTGCAAATATATATTTTAAATATTAATATATTGCAACGTATCGGCCTTATCTTGGCTTCCAATACATTGCAATAACAACAATCATAAACAGTGAACAACATCAAACAACAAAAGACATACTGACACTAACAGGAATAAGACAGGGTGATAGTCTCAGTCCATTCCTATTTATTAATTTGTCACACAGAATGACAATAATTGACAGAGGGTACAGACTAGACAAGTTTTATCAGACTAGTAAAAAATACAACATGTCAAACTCCATTGATAAAACAAAATGTACTTATGACCTTCTCCAAAGAACCATCAGTAGAAGAAATAAGCACTTTTATTGATTCCCATTTAAATTCGTGTTGTATGAGTATTTGTACATCTATTAAGTCAAGCTTTTCAATATTGCCCTAACTCATATTAACAACCTAAAGAAACATAAAATTAACTATTTTTATAATTTCCTCACAAAAAAGCAACAAACCTAACCCAAGACATTATTCCTGGATCCATGTCCAGGTCGAGATCCAGAAAAACCGCCGAAAATCTCTTAAATCCCGACCCAGCCGCGTGGCACGCTTCCCGTGGCCACGAGAGCGGTCTTGCGTACAATGGTGCGATCAATAAACAACACGCAAAAGGAGTTAAAAGTCGCAACTGGGTCGCACCCAAATATATCGACTTGACCCACATCCGTTCACAATAGCTCTGGAGCAGACTGTCGCCACACATTCTGGATGCTGGCGTTCCTGGATGCCCTCTCGTCAAAAGGGGAGTATGCCACGTTTAAGTAATTACTGTTAAGTGCAGACGCGACACTGTCAAAAGGTCTCCCTACTGTAGCATCTATGTTCTGGAAAATATTTAATGGAGAGCATAAAGTTACTTCATCAAATACGACTTAATGATTATTATCATTATGTAACACTTTAGCAGCTTTCCTTACTATTTATCCAGAAGCTTATATCGTCATGTCTTAAAATTGACAAGCCATTGCATTAGTCGTTTTCTTCCAAAGTTAAGTTGGACGACGCTAGAAACATTTGAAGATATATTCCAATATCAGCTTTTCTCAAATATCTATTGAGAGCTGTCCAATTTACTGAAGAACCCTCTATTTTATCTAAAACGTGAATTATAGCTCATGCAACCTAAATACATTGGTGATGTCACTTTAAGCTGATTCTCGTATTTTATCCTTTTTGTGTCCTTGGACGTTTAAAATCATTGCAACGTATTACTAACGTTGCACTTTTATTTTTAGCTTAGTTTGCATTTCTTTTTATTTTTTATTGTTTTCGTTATGCTATACAAGTTTAGTTTATACGAATTTTATATTCTAAGTTGGATTTTTAAAAAGGGATTCTGGTGTTATCGGTTTTTAATTGGCGCAGTCGTTGGTAGGATTGTCAAAGATCAATTTATCGCATATTAACTCTCTGGTTGCAACATCGGTCGAGAGTAATTTTAGTGAATATTTGGAAAGACCAGTTAATAGTGTACTAATTCGGCTAAATACGTCGTGAATTTAACTGGATAAGAGATTGGTACTACATTGACCAGTTTCTCAAAGAGTTGGACGAAATAGCCACCTGAAGTTATTCCTTCTCATATAATGGCATTTAGAACCTCATATTTCTCGAAACCAAATTACTAAAGAAAATTATCTGATTAGTACTGATTAAATTAGGACTTGCTTAAGTTGAAGAATATAGCGATCCACGTTAATTCTTTATTGAGACGTTAACCCTATAATTTTAGAGGTGAATAAACCTTATTTCATGCATAGATTTTAAACATAAATCATAAGATTTATTGTTGTGATCCATCTAACATCCATCTAACAGCAGAACCACCTAACATCCAATTAGATATAGATGAAGTCGCTAGTGGCCATGTTTACACATATCTGAGTGTGATAGAGAAATAAAGAAAAGAATGACACAAGCCAGAAAAATTATAGGATGTCTAAATAGTGTGACGTATAATGAAATAACGTAAATGCAACATATATGAAACACTCATTAAGAACAGTTTAACTTATGAAGCCGAGACATGCAGAATAATGGAACAAAATCGAAGAAAACTTGAAGTGATTGAAATGAATCTTTTTAGGAGATTACTGGATGTATCAATAATAAATGACGAGGTACGACAACGAATGGAAATAAATGCCTCGGTAATGACAGACATAAAGCAAAAGAGGTAATATGCTACCAAAGGATGGAAGAAACAAGACTACTATGAAATGGGTACCACCAAATCGCAGAAAACGAAGGAACCGAAGAAAACGTGAGAAAAAAAACAAAATGCATTAGTACGAGAGACCTGATAGAGGAACAGTGGAACAACAAAAGAAAGTGGAAGTTCAGATCAGACAATGATGAAAGACGTTTTCAAACCGATATATATTTATTAACTCCGCCTATCGGCGCCGAACGTGGCGCGTTTGTCTGGAACTCGTCAGCCAACATCTCACCGCTACATAAAAGAATAACGAGTGTCGTAATTTATATTAAAAAAAAAAAACATTTATTGAGTCCAAGATATTGGAATATAAATTTCTTACAAAATTATGGTAAATTATTATGACAATGCGAAATTAGGAACCAAGGCACAGCACCATCTCCAAATAACTTGCTCAGTAACTTAAAATTCAAACCATTGACAACGTTGTAATTGAATGCATGTCAGCGCAGAAAGTTGCACTCTAAGATGTCACGTTGCACAAAAGTATAATTCATTAAATAGCATATTGCAAATACTGTTTTAAATACATTTTTAAGATCCCGATTTAAAAAAGAGCCTTTTACATTAATTACATCTTAGTTCGATAAATTAATTGAATTCCCGCCCAGAATAATTATTTAATTGAGTGAAATTATGAATTGGCTACGTCGTAATGTTGTCATCATTATCTGAATGGAAAATTTGTTATTAAACTATTAGAAAGAAAAACATGGCAGAAATGAACCCACTTGATACGTATTTAATAAACACGCCGGGGTATCGTAGTTTGAATGCGTGACAATTGAATTTTCTTTTATTTTAGGAAGTACGTCAATTTTATTATCGGTTTCCTGTATAAAAAAAATTGGATATTAACCTTTCAATATTTTACATGTGTATATGGTAGACATGTACAGTACATCGTACATATTCTCGTTATCTTGTTAATTATTATCTCGATTTACGATTAAATAATTATTTTGCAAAATGGCTAAAATGATAAAGAATGTTTTGCAGAAAGTACGTATTAGAATATAAGTATTTTAATTTGAATTACAGCAAAAATTGCACTTAAAATATTTATTTAACCAACACAGGGCAATGGCAACGTTGTAAACAGTGCCCTATCGGCGCAGAACGTTGCGTGCTGACTCGAAACTTGACCCTTATTATTTTACCGCTCTATAAAAGCTTTAATTAAAAAAAAAATTATTATAGGCATGTGTCTTTAGTGAACAGCTGTCGGGATTATTAAATTTTAATAAAATTATTGTTTTCTTTCACAATGAATTTCAAAAAAAAAATTAAATAGATGTACGTCATATCCGTGCGATAAATCTAATTTTTTCCATTAATTAAAATTATATTAAGAGCCTTATCAATTGTGAAGGTGAATTATCAGACAGAATGATAATAATGGTATTAATATTATGCGCATGTAAACAATAGAAAATAAATAAAAAAATCTGGTGTTTTTAATTTCATACTATTCTTCCGAATCGCTTTTACAAAACCTTGAATAAATATTCATTAAACCACGTAATTAATTCACGTAAATAAATTCAAAAACCGCTCATGCGCCTTTTAAAGATTCGCAAATTTTATTATACAATATTTAATTCATCTTAACTAGAAATAACATCAAAAAGTTGCATGTTCTTCTAAGAAAAAAAAACCTGAACGAATTATATTTACTTTATTTATAAACAATATCGTAAATAAACCACGACCTTAGCAACAATATTTGCGACATAGAAAAACCTGTTTTTAATTTTTATTAGGTTTTCCGTATAGCGAGAAATCAATTTTGTGGTATTTCCATATATTTCACTCATATTTTTTATCTTCTGACCATTCAATAGAGTGCAAAATTAGCTATGAAATAATGCTATTCTGGGATGTCCAGTTAACGAGAAATTGTTGAACTGATCCTTTAAAAGAGATAAAAGTACAGTTGTTGATTTAAAAACTAACGTTGAACTCCAGTTATCAAAGAGTTTGAAGAAATTGAACTTCAAGTACGATGCGATACGATATGATTCTATAAAACTATTCTTTAAGAAACATTTACATGAATGCAAGTTAGGGAAAACAGTTGAGAATTTTTAAGATCCAAGATCTGTAGTAATTTTTATAGTGAATCACCAACAAAATACAAAAATTCTTCTTCACTCTCTGTTAATGATTTGATCCTTATAAGTAGATCACCATTGAGTGATCACGAAACTCTTCCTTACTTCTGATTTGTTACTCATATAGCACGTAATGCTTACGTTAAACCAAATATACATATGCTTACAGTACATATTTATCAGAAATCGAGCGTAAATACAAATTGTTTAAAATTTGTTATTAAAATGAGCTGAATATGCATATGGGTCACAAGGGTATAGTGACCCGGATCCATAACGACTTTGTTTATACTTATCAAATTAGAATATGCAAAAGATGAATACTTGTAATGATAAGAGTTCTATAAGGAATAGCATGATTTCGATTATGATATTGATAAATTGCCCACGTGTTCAAACTGTTGTTAAATTACATTAAAAAAGAGTTCATTTAATAAGCTGTTTTTTGCTATATAAGCAAGAGCATCAGACGCCCCCGATAGTTAATTAAATTAGTTTAAAGAAAGGTTAACAAACAAAGAATTGTTATGGGTCTGTAAGAGGAGCGACGACCTTTTAACATCTTTTTTGTTTGCTTCTGGCTGCTCTAGATAGTTTAACTATTATTGTAAATATTTGCATAGCGGTAGTTAATGTATGTATATTATATTACTTAAGTACATTTACCACTGAAGGTTAATGACAGAGAGCTTATTATTTTCATAGAATACTTAAACTATTTTTTTTTAATAATAACGGTGGTGGACAAGATGATATGTAATATAAATTATTAATTTTTTTAAATTTTAATAACAATTTCTTTTTCTTTCAGATCACGTCGTACCTTAACTAAGAAGAAAAAAGCTAAATAGATATACGATAGACTAACCAAAAAGAAAACACAGTGATTTTTAACATTATCCACGCCAGAAGCTTAATGTTGGACTAATTCTCAATCTATCGATATTACACTGACGAACATTAATTTACCTTACAAACTAAAAAGATGCATATAGAAGTACAAGTAGCACTTAACTTCGTAATTTCGTACCTGTACAATAAACTTCCCAGGAGGCGAGTTAATATTTTCGGAGAGGAGTTGGAGAAAGCATTAAAAGAGAAATTCCAGGTAAGGAGTTCTAATTCTTTCTCATATCATTAGCATCAAAGTCTGATGATCAAGCAGGCATTTTAACTAATGATTAATATACTTCAGAAAGAATACTTTGAGAAACTTTTCTATTAAAATAACGGCTGCAAAGTGTAGAAAAATGAGCATTAAAATTTAATTCACTTAAAAAAAATTTAATGTCCTAATAAAAAAAGTCCATTAGATCTGAGTCCGGAGATCTAGCAGGCACTTCAACTAATGAATGCATAAGCAACGTTGCATTTTTTAAAACTTCTCTCAAGTAAAAGATAATACTGTATATGAATTCCAGCCTTGAATCCTAATTTAAACCTGCAGGAGTTTGCTTCCACATATTGTGTCTGTAACATACACAAACTGACTGTCCTATAATTCCAATTCCTTTTTTTCAAGCTTTATATCAATCAAAATATTGCAAATATCTTTGACAAGCTTCGCTACCATGAGCATGACAAACAGCTGCAAAGTCTGAAAAAATGATTACATTGAGACATCATTCAATTAAATCTTCTAGTATCTTTATTTTTTTAAATAATATTTCAATAATTCTTAGGATGAAGTAACCAAATAATTTCACTTTAAATGTTCTGATATAAAAAATCTATTAAATATAAATCCGGTGATCTGGCAGGCTCTTCATTTAAGGAATGCATAATCACGTTACAATATTTGATACTCCTTTTAAGAAGAAGATAATTCACGCCAATTCCAACCCTGAATCTCAATTAAAATATACAGAAGTTCGCTTGCGTACGTTGTGGTTGTAACATTTTCTTTAAAACTAGGTTAATTAAGCCTAATTTCAATTACAGGAAATATTCTTCCAATCTCTCTCTACTGATTTTGCTTAATAATTCCCAGGAAGAAGTAGCCAAATCATTATAAACTAGCCACTTAAATGTCCTCATATAAAAAATCTATTTCATCTAAATCGGGTAATCTGGCAGACTCTTCAACTATTAAATGCATAAACCACGTTACATTCTTCGATACATGTTTCAAAAAAATGATAATAATGTACATCAATGCCAACCTTGATTCCTAGTCAAAACTTATAAGAGGAGTCCTCGATAAGTTGTGGCAGTAACATTTTGTTTAAAATTAGATTAATCAGACCTATGATTCCAATTACAGGAATTTTCTTCTAATCTCTTTCAACTGGCACTGCATCTCGAATTCTAGGCATTCAAGCTTTACATTAATCAAAAACTTTCAAGTATCATTAAAAGGTTATTATTAATAATCTTGAAAATAAATGCTTTTTCTATCTAAAGTGTGAAGAAATGATCATATTAAAGCATCATTCAATTGTCCTGATTTTGTTTAATAATTTTTGAGAAGAGGAAGTCAAACTATTCACTTTAAATGTCCTGATATAACAAAATCAATCAGATCTAAGTCCGGTGATCTGGCAGGCTCTTCAACTAATGATTGTATAACCACGTTACATTCTTTGCTACATCTTTCAAGAAAAAGATAATAATTTACATCAATTCCAGGCTTGAATCTTGATTAATATTTACAGGAGTTTCCTTCTACCCGTTGTTTTTGTAACATTTTCTTTAAAACTAGATTAATGAGGACTAAGATTTCAATTATAAGAAAATTTCTTCTAATCGCTTTTAACTGGTACTGCTCTTCTTGGAGCTGCAATTCATTTCATCCAATCCTATTATGAATACTAGCAAAGGTCCTGGTCCTGATGGTTTGCCTTCGATGTTTTTGAGAGAATGCAGTTTTATATTAAAAACATTTAACTTCTCATTGAAAACAGGTGATTTTCACTAGTTCTGGAAATATAGTTTTATCACACTAATTTTGGAATCTGGAGATAACAAGCAAGTTACAAATTATCAGCTTATAAGTATTCTCAGCTCAATTTCCCAGCTTTCCAAAAACTTGATACATAATTATCTGATATCTTAGTTCAACTAATACTAAAACAGTTGGAGTTTCTGTCAGGCAGATACGCTGAGTTGAATGTTCTACCTTTTGTTGATCTTGTTATCCAGTCATTTGAAAATAGTAGTTAGGTACATGCTGTTTACACTAATTTTTCAAAAACATTTGACAGTGTGAAAATCACGAAAGAAATTAAATCGTTATGGCATCTGTGGCTGAGAAGTTACTTAATTAATGGATAGTAGGCAGATTATCAGGCTGTGTAATTTTTAATCTAATAAATGTACCTTCTGGTGGTCCTCAAGGATCCCATTAACGTTTTTGGTACTTGCTTTATACACAGTGACTACCTTTTATTTGCAGATGACCTAAAATCTTTTTGTAGTATTACAAATGAGGCTGATGGCGTCAACCTACAACTGGATCTGGACAGGCTTGTAGCTTGGTGTATCAACAACAATATGGACTTAAACATTTAAAGTTATGTCTATTCTATTAGTGATACTTCTGGAGGTTGTACCTAGTGTAAAGAACCTGGAATTTGTGTTCTATTCCAAACAAAGTTTTCTTCTCACATTGTGACTATTGTTTTAAAGTCCCTACAAATGCTGGATTTGATAAGAAGATACACAAAGCACATTGAAAGTGCTCATTTCATTAAGTTCTCTACTGCACCCAAGTTCATGCTCACCTTGAGTATGGATCATACATATGGAAGCCTCAGTATAACAACTTAACAAGATTTATTATGAATTTGATTTGAAGCTTACTATTTTGGAAACCTAGAAGGTATGACATTACACGAAAGCCTTTTATGATATTTTACGTTCCCAGAGTTCTTGTCCTGAACTTCTTGGTAGGATTGGATAACATATACCTTTCAAGCAAACTCATCAAATGCATTCTTTTTATATTCCTTCCCTCTTAGACTATTCGTAAACGGTGTACTATGGAGTTCTGTGTCACTTGGATTTCTCCAATCATCTCACAATAGATTAAATTGCTACACCGGCTATTGATTGTGATAATACTTGATATAATTGCTTTGGTTTAAGAAACAAACAAGTGTAGACAAGGTTAATGTAATGTATATGAATATTTTAGGAATTTTTTGTATTAAAATCTTGACAGCTGCTTAAAATTTCAATTGCAGGACATTTTTTCTACTAGCACTGCTCTTCCTGGATCTCCAACTCTATTCATTCAAGATTTGCATCAATCAAAAAATAGCAGTTATCATTAAGACATTAATATTGATATTTTTGAAAATGAATATTTTGAGAAGCTCTTCTATGGAAAGTCTGAAAAACAGATCACATAGAGACATCATTCAATTGAGAAATTTTTTAAATAATACTCTCCTCTCAGGATAAGATAAGAAGAGCCATATAATTCCATAACTTTTACTTTAAATGTCTAATGTAAAAAACTCTATTCGATTTAGATCTGGTGATCTGGAAGGCCTTAAATGAGGTCCACGCCACCAAGTAGTTTCATCATGCCTTAACCATGGTAAATCCTTTATCACCAATGGCAGTTCTTCCAATAAGGAAACAGATATAACTGATCCTAAAATCTGATTAAAACTCGTATTGGAAATGATCTTTATAGGATTTCCTTCAAGCCTAGTTATATGGCAACAACAATAAAAATTCAACTTTTTTGATCATGTTTGATCAATTTTTGATGTTACTCTTCCTAAACCTCCAACTTCTTTCAGTCAAGCTTCGACATAAATCATCAAGAAATATCCAATTTCCTTAAGGCTGAATATTTGTTGACAAGTGACAACCTAGATGACATTTTACGAAATGCCCTCTGGTTTCATGATAATAATGATGATAATCCGAATCCACTACAAATCAATTTGACACCTATTTCAGATTCGACATTGCATCATTACTTTTCTATATTTTTTGCCACCTAATGCTTTTAATTTTAATTAAATATTTCTGGAAGTTTTTCCTCATTCAACTCAATTTTAAACATCGCAAGTGTGGAACGGGCTTAAACCTATAAAACGAAATGTCAAATCGAAGATATGCGCACAGACTTAAATTCACTCATCGGTCATTACTCATACCGTGGCAATGAATTTCTTGATTAATATTTTCTCAATTAATTATTAAGTCAAATCATGCGCATTACGGCAATGACAGAAATTGACAAGTGACTTTAGTATATTACCATGAAATGACAACTATGAATTGTTATCATTGACAGATTAGGCTCAATATACACTTGACAGAACGGCCAGAGGAGTTTTTGGTTTTCCTAAGATCACTCCTAATCAATGTTTAAAATAAGCGTGTGTGCAGTAACCTAATTAAAAGCCTTAAGAGAATGAATAAAATACTTATGTTTTTCTTTCAGGGTCACTGGTATCCAGAGAAACCCTTCAAAGGCTCAGCATTCAGATGTTTAAAGACTGGTGACCCAATCGATAAGGTTCTTGAGAGGGCTGCCCGAGAGAGCGGAGTGCCAATTCAGGATATCCTCGAGAATCTTCCACAAGAACTGGCAGTGTGGGTGGATCCTGGTGAAGTGAGCTACAGGATTGGAGAAAAGGGGGCTGTGAAAATTTTATTTAGTGAGAAACTCGATCCTCAAGACGATCATTCTGCTGATAGGTGAGTCAATGGGGGAGATTTGATTTCATTTGGTGGAAATATTTGATATTCATGTGGGTTTCAGGGAGGTAACGAAAACCTTCAACCCGGAAGCTCAGTGCTTTAGGCCGATCGACTCAGTGAGTTGCAGCCTGAACAATCTTAGTTTGTCGCCCAGCAAATCGCTGACGCCCTTCAATGGCGGTCAGAATGCCAACGTTAATGCTGCTCAAGGGCCACAGATACAGGGTCAAGCAGCACCACCAAATGGCAATCAGGTAATAGCGTAGAAAGGATAAGAAGTAGTAACTAAGGAATATGTTTTCTTTAAAAGAACTATTTTCTTCTTATATAAATGCTAATTTTGTTTTAAGAGTGATGCAGTTCAATGAGACTCATCATCATTATCATCAGATTCAGCACTTCTTTTAATCACTTTCAAGCACTTTCAACTCAGTTTCGTAATTAAAAACCTCTTTTGTGGAGAAAAGAGTATTATTGAAAAAATATTTTCCTTATTAACCATTCACTCCACTTCCAAAATAGACTGCTTCAATTAAAAAAAAAGTAGTAGTTGAACGGACAGCGAATGGTTGATTCGTTCTCATTTCATTTTTGTCCCTTTCCTATAATTTAATTATTTTCAGTCAGTCAAGATGACGAATAGATCAAGTAATGTCCTAGTTATTAGAGATAATGATAAAGATGTGATTTGAAAACTCAATCATTAAAGTATTTTTATGCATTAAAAAAATCGACAACTCATAATTTTGTCTTAATTTTTTATTTCTTCCGAAATTTTATCATTTCATTTCTATTAGAGATAGAGACGTGATTTAAAGACTAATACGTGCCAAAAAAATAAAGTAGCTGTCATGCATCAATAAATCTTTTTGCTTACTTAATTTGTCCCAAAAGCAATACATTAACTCGATTAAATCTTCTTTCTAGGTGGTACCGAATAACCCCCACCTAGCCTCGAATTCTACAGCGCCGTCCCCCACCTCCATGGGTAATTCTTACAAAGGATCACCCTCGCCAGTACCGGCTTTCATACCACGAACCACCACACCCTTAACTTTCACCACGGCCACGTTTGCTCAGACGAAGTTTGGAAGTACCAAGTTGAAAACCAGTAGCAAGAGGGCAAATAGGTACGACTCCATGGGCTTTCTTTATATTATAAGTAGCTCTTAGCTGGTTCAAACCGTAAAATGTTAATTAGAGGAACAGTTTGATCCATAAGGCAAAAATTAGCTTTTATAGGCTGCTGAGTCAAGGTTTTTCAGAATAAAATGCTTATCATTTCAGTCACATCACATCAGTGATCATTTTTTTGATAAAAAGGGTCAAAGAAGCAGCTTATGTAAAACCACTTAAAGTTGTCTACAAATTATTTGATTGCGTCACATTGTTAGAATCAACAGTATAGAAGTTATAAAATTTTGTTTTAATTATAATTAATATTGAATATTTTTAACATATAAGTCTTATGGTTGGAACCTTTGGTGTGGTAACAGTTTTCCCACTAACCAAACACTTTTTTTTTATTCTGGATACGTGTGAGAAAATTAAACCTTATTTACACATTTTGCCTTATATACTAAAGATATACCATAAATTGGGGTTACTTTGGCAGGTTTGGACCTATTATTAGACTATAACTCGCAAAGAAACTAAAAGTGGAAATATTTTAAATTTTCACTGTTCTTTGTGTAATTTGAAGTAAATTACTTAAGTGTGTTGCCGTGCTAGACTTATTGCTAAGCCTACTTTAGCGGCAAAAAAAAGTTTGTGCATTTTTTTTTTCAAAAAACCTATTTACACTTAAAGCAAATTAACATGGTTTCAACTGGTTTCAAAGACAAAAGTCATTATCCTTCATACATTCGCGTGAAGTAATCTGGATCTACGTTTGCATTTTGACGGCTGTCATATAAACAGCAAACATGCATCCTAAGGAATCAATTGCTTGAAAATGAGAAATCTTCCTCAAAGGCAGATAGACATGGGTCAACGACATAAGGATTTAGATGGCAAAGGACATTCGCTACATTAAAGATCCTGGGATAGTTTTACTAGAAATCAACTATGGCAATGCTCAGAACTAAATATTATGAGTCCAGAGTAGGTCTCCTCATCAGATCTCTAGGGAACACAGTTGACTTGACAATGAATGAAAGAACTAAAAAAAATCCTTGATTTAAGTGGGTATACTGCCGTGTAAAGTAATCCTGACTTTGATATATTTCTAAGAAATATTTCTTCACATCAAAATTGTATTACTCAAACTTAATAGAATGGCTCAAGTAATCTCCAGATAACAGTTTTGAGAGATTGCAGCCATCTTCTTAGAATAAAATAGTTAAACTTATTTCGTATGAAAACCCCATTGATATATAAGTTATACAAATAAATTATAATTAACAGTATGAAATTGTTGAAAAGTTGAGTCCTGATAAAAATTTTCAGGACTCGTAGAATTTTTCTTCTAGAAACACTTCCTGTACACCGACCTTCTCTAAAAACCATACAGCTCTCAAACCTCCATTGAACGTTTAGTCCTGAAAATTACAAATCGTTTGAGGCTTTTGAGTTTGAGTTATTGTGTTCCAAAGAATTTGACATTATGCCCCAAGTTTTAAGCAGTATGCAGATTCTTGTTTCAGAGCCTCCTGCAGGCTCAGAATATGGAAAAAGGGCTTTAGAGTCAAAAATTTAGGGCTACAGGTGACCATAAGCAAACTAAACCCTATAATAAGTCTCTAAATGTGCAAAACTTAGTGATAGTAGCAAAATTTCACAGACAGCTGCCTTAGAAGCTATAAGCCAGATTGTGGAGATTTTTGTTTTCTAGGAATTTCAGAAACATTAATGGGGAATTTAGCTAGAAATCCTTGAGTGGTCCCTGAAGCCTTAATATATTAGTTATTTTCCGTGGAAAAATGTTCACAACGTAAACAAGTATTTATTTTTTAAATTGTAAGTATACATAAAGGTTATAAAAATATTAGTATATCATATATTAAGTAATATTCATATACCTAGAAGACCTTGGCAGCGGTTTTCTATGATCTGACAAAAGCTTCTGACTGCACCAATTATGAAGCAAATCCTGAAAAATAAATTAAAAAACTGTATCAATTGCTAGGAATTAATACAGTTACCCTGTCAAAGTTGAAAATTTTATTAAGAAGAATGGTTAGAGTAATTTTTTCTGTGAGATCTAGAAATTATATTCCAACAAGTCCTTAACGGAATGGCAGAAGAATAGAGTCAGCCTGAGTAATATACGATACGCCGACGATACCATGGTTATAGCAGATAGCTTGGAAGTATTGCAAAGATTAACGTACCATATCGCGCAGTACAGTCAACAATATGGTCTTAATATCAACGTAAATAAAACAAAACAAATGATCGTCAGCAAAAGAGGTATAAAGGGAGATTACTTGAATTTTTTTTCAAATGCATGTAATAAAACATTATTTCATATTCCTGGAACACATGGAAATGCTTTGAAGGAAAAAATAATTAAAAATTATATGCATCAAATGCCTGGAATAAAAGAATCATTTCTCTGAAAAAGCCTGAAACCAGAATGACTTTTGATGCCTAGAATTTAAAATATCTTTAAAAAAATTATGAAAAACAAAATCGGTAACTTATACTTTTTAAGAACAAAATGTTTTTAATAATTTGGCTAATATTAAATCTAACGGTAAAAGAAATAACACATGTCCTAATCAAATTACTTCGACTGAACTCGAATTGAACATGCTCAACAATAGTGCTACCTTCAAACCATCATAAATGAACAAGACACTGTATAAGAAATAAAATATCGTATAGGAAAAGCAAGGCTGGTATTTTACAAAATGAGTGCCATCTTCAAAAGCCACAACATCTCTCTTGAAACGAGATTAAGTCTTTTTGATTGTATGGCGTCTATTCTAGCCACTTACAGAAGCTACCACTAAAAATCTGGAAGAATTTGAGATGTGGCTGTATAGGAGAATGCTCAGAATACCATGGACAGCTCAGATTACAAATATAGACGGGCTAAGAAGAATAAAAAAGGATCTGGAAGTAATGTAGACCATTCAAAAAAGAACATTAGAATACTTAGGTCATGTTATGGGATGAAATGTTTTTGTCCACGAAATTGTTGTATAAAAAGATTATAACTTTTTAAAGCTTCTTATTTATAAAGTATAATTCTTTTCAAAATGGCTAGTATTTCTTCTTAGAAAAAGATTAAAAATCGGGAAATTTTAAAAGGAATGTAAAGAGTTCTAAACACTTAGAGACCAGTAGTGACCTAAGGATGTGGGCAATAAACTATAATTATAAGTCAATATTTAAAAAAAAAAATTCAAATATTATTCATTCAGATCTCTCAGAATAATAAAATCATAAAACAGTCGTGCATATTCTAAAATATCTGTCCAAAAGACGCTGACATTTGAATTTTTCTCCTGTAAAAGTGCCATGTATTATTATGTGTTGTTAGCGTTCGCAAATAGGACAATTATGTTTGAAGTGGATTCTTTATGAAATAAAAATATAAATTGCTTTTATTGGGGATAAAATAAATATGTTATATTAGAGTTTCTTATAAAATTAAATAAATTTATCTAATGTCGCCATTTTTTAATTTGAATTTTATTTCCACCATGTCGGTTTTTGCGAATTAAATTAAATGCATAAGCCATTTTCTTAAAAATGTTGAATTACTATTCAGTTCAGTCATATTTATGTGTGTTGACAAATTGTGTTGATTGAAATATTTATATTTTATAATTGTATTTATATAGTCTTATAAGGAAATAGTAGAACAATAATATAACATTACTAAAATACTTTTATAAATGCTATATTATAGACAAGAAATTGATTTTATAATATTATATAAAAGTATTCAACGAGTTTTATTAGCGTGAACACTTTTTGAGCTTAAGCACGATATATACGTACTATATGATTTAATTTTTAGCATATTTGTGCTGCTTGGGCTGTTTTGGTTACTTGTAAAACTGCATTGTAATTTGAATATCTCACCAAAGCTTCCAACCATAAAGACCATGATAATGAAAATTTGAATCAAATTATAAATCATTATGTTTTTTCGTTATAGAATGTCGCCCACAGAATTCTCCAACTACATAAAGCAGCGCGCCATGCAACAACAGATGCACCAACAGCCCCCCCACCACTCTCCCGGCAGCCGAGCCCTATCCCCCGACCCTTCGGCATACTATTTCCCACCGCAAGGTCACTATCCTCACCAATTCCCTCCCCGTTCAATGTTCGAGTCTTCCAACCAATTCCTCAGCCCCGACCTGTACCTTGGAAAAAACAACCTGAACTTCCCGTTCGACAACACGCCTTTCAATCCCTTTTTTCCCAACAACGGGGGGATGAACATGCCCCCCAACGCATCCAATCCTACGCAGAATAAAGACATGATAGATAACTGGACCTACAGTCCAACTGGACAGTATCAGCATCTTTTGGTCGCCAATTGAGATTCATAGGCGGGGGAGGGTTTTAGACAAGTCAGGGGTAGAACATCGGCCACCCCTAGCGATTCTATTGTCTCTTTCTTAAGTGGTAGGCTGCGGGAGGTCGCTGAGGAAAGGACTCTTTCATAACGTTAGAGTGTTCGAAGGTACATCACCAAATTGTGTTGGTAAATAATATAGTGAAGGTTGCTTCTCTAGAGTACAACAATTTTTACTTTCTGTTTTTATTTCTTTTTCATTATTAGATAATACTTGTCCCTTAATTTTTAATATTTATTTTGGGTCTCTTAAATGTGATTTACGGGAAACAATCTGCTGCCATTTAAAGTGCGGTCCTGTCGCATCATAGGTAACGCGGGCGCAGCTTTATGGCGCACCATCACCGACGATTAATGTGAAGCGAAAGGACAGGACCGTAGTAAGAATTTCTTTTTGTACATTTTTTTCATGTTAATTTGTTAAGACTTAATGTAGTGCAATAATGAAGTCGTTTTGAAACGTCGATATAAATTCCCAGTTTTATTTTCTTGGTCCCATCAGACAAATCCTTAAAATCTGTTTTCGGGTGGTCCATGTGGATATCAGCGCCCCTTGGGATCACGTAAAGTGAGAAAAAGCCTAAGAAATCTAATCCACGCATCTCTCCTTTCAATTTAGCATATTGAGTATGTCAATATATATGAGTTAATTTATCTCGATGGGGATATCTGCATTATATAAAATTACGCCATATTATGCGTTTTTTATATATAATTAAACCATCTTTTTTAAATAATTTTTCAAAAAAACATGTTTTTATGTGCAAGTTTATATAGATATCCGGCCCCTTGAAGAAAGAGAGAGAGGGAGATCTAATTATTCTTGTGTGGAAAGAATTACGTGATGATGGTTTTCCAAAAACGCAACGTCATAGTGATGTAAAATTATCGGTAATATTACGTAATGTTACGTTAACATTGGTAATTTATAAAAAAAAAAAACTTTTTAAGTAATACAACTTTTTTAATTTTAAAACTGTGAAAACATTACAAAAGATAACAAGAACTTTTTTAAACTAGTCAGTGTCAGAGAGGACTACAAAATATAGTAAATAATGGTATATTATCCTCATTATCAACTTCAATAACCTACTTGTCTATAACTTCGAAATCGTTGTCTACTTTTTCTATTTCTTCCTCAGTAGCTTTTACTATTGTTGAATGATTTTCTTCATTTAGTAAATTTTAATTATAGGCAATATAAGTTAATTTTCCAGCCGTTTTCACCGTAAGTCTCCTTCTTCTTTGCAAATGAATAAATCCATAAGTACTAAACAGGCCCAGGCATAGATTTTTCACTGGAAATGACGAATTCTATACTAAGATCTACTTGTAAATAATACTTTTGACTCCTTACAGTTTCATAGATGAACTTCATTGCAATTAAATTTTTAGCTTCAATTAAATTCTAGTTGGGTTGATTTGGTTCTAATAGGTAAGCAGCAAGATGAACAGATAAATTTGATACTTTGTCAGGTACTATTACCTTATTTTAAAAAAGCAGCCCACTTTTGAGATTGTTAGCCTCAAAAAATGTTATCTACTTAGAGATTGACTAAAACAAGTGATAACTTGCGCCCATTTGTAACCAAAATTCGTTTTCAAGAAGAAGTTATACTGTATTTGATGAAAGAGCATCAGAAATATCTGGGATATCATTTACTGCTAAACTTTTCAATTAATGTTTAGTGTCCATTTTGTTCAACTGGATTTTTTCAAACCCTGCATGTAAAATCTGCAAATTTTTCTACTCAGATATAATTAAAATTATGCTCCTTTTAAAATTGGAAAAACGGTCTAATTTCAAGAACTCTTTGACGGTTTTCGAAAGGTTTAGACCGCAGCAAATACAACCATAATTAGTAATATAATCGTATTTGCTGTTATTATAACTATTTCACGAGCCTTTTTATGTTAGCTCCGTTGTCAGCGACAATAGGTATAGAAAACTTGACTTTTCAATTTCTGATGCCAAAAATGTTGCTAAATGTCTGTTATCTTCGGCCTGTATTGATTTAGGTGCATTAATAACAAAATTAGCTATTAAGTCATTTCTGCAAATTGACCATCCATCCATTTGTAAGCTTAAGATAGATGCTTGACTTATTTTTGAAGAAACTGCAATTTTTTACTCTAGTACACTAGAGGATATGACAACTGGTAACCATACTTTTTTCGTTGTCATATCTAGGGGGGGCTTCTGAGACATATGTAAGTAGCCCTTGCGAGTAATTCATCAATCTTGTTTCCTTGAGAGCATATATTATCAAAATACGAAGAAATTGTACTTCGTGATGCCTTAGAAGTATTTGAAAATAAAGAACTAGCTGACAAAGGCACAGGCCCTACTAATGAAGTAATTTCTGAGTCTATAAATTCTCCCTGCTCCTGTTGATGGTAGTTTCAATACCAGTAGTATCACTAGCTTCTAGTACCTCATTTGAACTTGGCGTGGTGGTATTGTTACTACCGGAAACATTTCCTACAGGCAATTTTCCTTTTTTATGAATTTGTAGTAAATTTTCAGGTTTTTCTACACATTTTAGCAAATGTTGGAATTTGCTGATCGCAACTACAAAATAAACATTTCGGGAAGAGGTCAACTGAAAAATATTTAGACCCACCAGTTCAAATATCACGTAACAAGGCAAAACAAATACAGTTATTTCTATTAATAGCACTGTTAGTTACAAACCCTTTATCACAAAAATGTCGCTAATTATAATGAATATCGCTGGCTAAACTTGCTCTAAACTACAGAATTGTTACAACTCAGATTTCGGGTATTCCCTGGGCTGGGATTCTAAAATCACGACTCGACCTCGATACGATCACGACTTCGAATTCGATTGTGACAAGGGTGATTCTAAATTTCAATCGTCGGCTAAACTCGTTTTATTCGATTTGATTTAGGTTTCTTGGTATATATTTGTTATTTTCCCTAATATTTGACAGATGGACATCAATTGTCTTTTCTATTCTATTCTATTAAAAAAAATCGTTAAAAATCACCACTACCCATTGGAAAATAATAACTGAATTCATGGAAAATCACAAAAACTTGTTGTGTTTAACCACTTTCGGTTTTAATATGGTAACATGGGTGCAATCAATAGGACCTATAGCACCAGGGAAATTGGATCTCTCCATAAATGTTAATTTATTAATTTGTCTCTCATCTCTTATAATTGGAAAATTAATGAATGGGAAGGCAAGGTGATTGTCAATAATTTCGGTAATTTTATAGGTCCCACGACAGTAGTTTCGCTAATTCCAAATTTAAAATCTTGTCCAATGCTTCTTTGGTGACAATCTGTGGCATAAAATCTTGACATACTAAAACTGCCTATTCAATGGTAACCCTACTTCCTATGCCTCTATTATTAACAGAAGATTGTGGAAAATAGGGTCGAATTAGATCTATTAGTTGTGTTTAAGAAAGCTTTTTGATCTGTACCATCCGTGAATAAATGGATAAGTCAAAATTATAAAGATTTCAGTATGACCATTTTATACATTTTGATATTTTTAAAGAGTAAAAATCTGAATGGAAACTTAGTTTTTTTTTTTATTAAGTTGATAATTATGCAACACATGACGTAAATAATCATAAGCTGTAAAAGTGTAATAATTTTTGAGAAAAATATAACTTACCTATTTATTCACCCTAAATTTGTGTGTTCTTGTTGAGTTACCGACTTATTCCACTTAGTACAAAAATATACTGGACAAAACAAAAAACATTTTTTTTTTATTTATTTCTTTACAAAAACCAAGTGAACAAAATAAATTTTTAACTGCAAAAAAAAAACAAAAAATTATTAATCGTCTGGATCAATCTCTGTTAAATCCGGATCTAAGTCTTGCATATCCGTAGTGGGCAAGTTCCGGTAAAACCTATGAAAAACTTCATCTATGAGCGGCAAAAGATCAAGTAGGTCTTTCTTTTTTTCTTTACTAATTGGCAAAGGCTTGTATGCAATTTGGGGCAATGTGCTGGGTATAATGTGTTTCCCTCTCCTTCTGAAATTTACAGCTTTAAAAGAATTTGAAACATCTAAACTATGTTTATATTTCCTATTTCATTGGTATACTGGAACCACTGCACTGGCTGCCACAAGAATTGCCTAATGCCCCTTTTCCTAGACTGCTAAAATCTAAGAAGTCTTCTTGTTTCATTACCACTACTTTGAATGGTTTTTTCCTTCTGCAGGATCTTATCATCTGATACCAGTCATTAGGGTAATTGATTTTAATTTTTGTTTTCTTTTTTTCTTTCTCTATAAGAGCATGATTACACTCCATATGAGTGAGACCACTAACTAAAAACTTGTGATCAATTATTTTAATATTAGGGCATTTTGTAAGAGCAAAAAAGGAGAACATGAAAGCGACTTGCTGGTTTTTATTTTGGCCTCCGCAAGTATCCGAGTAGAAAGTTACCTCTTCCACATCATGGAGTTCCAACAAAACGCGATAAATACAAGAAGCTATCTGATTGCCACCTCTTCCAGCAGTTGATTCGTCCCACATGAAGCATGTAACTTCATTAGATGTTAATTCGTGAACGGTAAGGTTAAATGACGCTTATAAAAGACAGTGTTTGATATTAAAAATGGTGTTGGAAGACACTGTTGAAGATCAAAAGTGTATGCCCTTTTTTTGGAATCTGAAGCCGCTATCTTTCACCTTGTAGACATCCTCTGCGAGTTGATGGTGTTTATCCCTCTCTTGTGTTAGATTCTCTTTCTCTTCCCCCTCAACGACTTTTAATTTTGTTTCGAAAATATCGCATTTAACACAAGTATCCTGTTTAGGTTTTTTAAATGCAGGGTTCAAACTGTAGAAGCAGTTCTTGTACAACGTTAATGAGACAGGTTTGTCCACTAGTTCTTTGTACATGTCATACATTTTAGCTATAGATAAGTCACTAGACAAGTAATTTTTAGATGTTCTATTTCTACAGTAGTGGCTTTCATATTTGGGAAACGACAAAATGTGATCTTTGGCTTTTTGAGTTTCTTCCATCGAGCGTCTATTACCTGAAGGAGCAATTCCACGTCTATCGGGAAGAATAATTCCAGAAAATGAAATTTTTTTCTTTTCATCCACTATTTCAACAAGTCCCTTAGTTTCACCGAAAGTGCAACAAAGCACGATTTACAAATTGGCTTTTGTATCCCACCAATAAGGATACTATATTGATATGAATATTCTCTGCATTTTTTCTTGGTCCTAGTTTTGCTGTTTTCTTTTGATTTAAGTTAATTAGAGAAGCTATGTAGTTGGCGCTTTTATCACGACTTCCCAAGTTCTCATCTAGCCCGGTCCTCATCTGAAAACCTTTCTCTACATTTCATGCGACATGCTTTTAAAGGCTTCATATTTCTAGACTGGATCACTTTTCCTTTTTCAGTAGTATAACTTTTACCAGCATTTCTTAACTCTTTACTTTCTTGTCTCTGCTTTCGTGACCTTCTTTATTTCTTCTTTTCTTCCGTACTATTAATTGGCTCGCTTTCCATCAAAACATCGTCCCTGTGTCTTTCATTTGATCTATATGAATCTGTTTTTGTCGCTACAATTTTAGTTTTATCCGGGGTGTGGTCTGAGTTTGAATCTTTATTGCTACTTTTTTCTTTCCTTTTTTTCTTCCGTTGGGTCTCTAAAAAAAAGTAACTTTAAATAATAATAATTTTAAGTATTACGGATCTTCACCTTCAACATCGCTTTCATCGGTAAATGATTCAATGCGTTCAAAAAAATCCGGATCAGCGATAAAATAGAAATCAATCTGGTTAAGGTGGTCGTTATCGTCAGTCAAATAATTAAAACTACTTGTGGACGGAGCGGGATTAGCGTCAGAACACTTTACTTCTACAGAATATGTCTCAAAAGACTTGCTATCCTCAGCGCAAATAAAATATGTCTTATTTCGTATTTCTGAAAATAAAATGAAAAACTGCAAGACGAAACGAAGGTAATTAACATTGTTTTATACTCTAACGTGACGTGTTTAAACCAACTTGTTAAAACCACTCAGTTTTTTTGCTCTATGAGTACTTGTGTGCACCATAATAAGACCATTGCGAATCTAAACCAAAGTATTCAGAATTTAACAAATACTCACCACTTGTAAAGAAATAAAAAAAATACGTTTACTTACTAAAGAAGGTTTAAAGTTCAAATTTAAAGGTATTTTCAACTACAGCTTAAATATCAATAAATTTAGAGGTAGAAAATAGATTTAAATCACTTTAATATTATGTTATAGACCTAACAAAACAACGGTCAGAGAATGCGACAGAAACGACTTTTGCCTGCTGCAAGCCTGAGTAAAGGAACTTACTATACTAATATTAATTTTTTCTCGGCAAATACAGAAGAAATTACAAAGAACACTTACCTGGTTCAAAAAGATCCGTAGGAATACTTTCTGTTATCACAATGCTATTTTGATTGCTTATTTTTTCATGTATTACACTTATTGGTCTTTCACTAACATTTACGTTTCTATCCAGTTCGGACACACTATTGTCTTATACAAAAACCTTCCAAAGCATTTTTCATAATTCGTTTAACTCGCTCGGACATTTTTTTACTAGTAAGACACCTAATAATGATTAAAATAATGACTTGTGTGTTAGTAAACATGCAAGTAGTAAACAACTTTGAAGTATCAGAACCTCAAAACAAAGTAACACATGTTCATAAACAGATAATTTAAGATGTCCACAAGTGAATATAGGAAAATGCAATGTGTCTAAACGGATATTTCTACATACCTGGTTATTCACCTACTGAATACTATGTAAACGGATGGTTAAGTCGAGTTACCTTATTTCAGACCAATATTAACATTCTTAAATAATAGACAAGTGGACATATCTCTTATGCACGTTAAATATGATCAAGTCAATAAGTAATAAGTAGGTATGTTTAGTTATCCAGATATAAATAATATGGGTAACTCTAGATATTGGTTTTTATACAAAAAAAATCGTCAAATCCAATTATTCACGGCCTTCTCCAGGGGGAACGATTGGGTAAAGTTGAGTTACCTATTTATTCCCTGACGAAATTGAAAGAGAACTATTCGATTATTCAGATATCTTCTTTTTAAAAAAAATCGACTTATCCACTTATTCACGGATGGTACAGAAATAAGGAAGAAGTTATATCATTTGGTGCATACGATATACCCAAGCGTGTCGTCGACAAATCGTTAAAAACTCCGCAAGACACTCACGATTGAAAATTTTATTTAGAATCAGTCATATCGAGTAATCGCGTCGAATCGTAATTTTAGAATCCCAGTAACTCCTAATCGATTAGTCTGGAAGTGGCCCTAGTGACGCCAAGTAGAGCTAGGCAAATAAACGAGACAGTATAGAGCCGAAAAAAGTACATTTCCAATATTACCGATCTTGCAGTAATATTATCTTATTTTACCAAAATTACCGGTAACCTTGCCTCGGTAATATAACCATTTACATCACTAGTCTAAAAAAATTACAAGGAGTGCAGATATCCCTATTTAATTAAAGTTGAATATTATTTTTTATTTAAATCCAAATTTTTAAAATTAAATTAATTTATATAAGGTGTTCGAAAAATGCATAAAAAAATAGGGTAAATTTTCCATAACCCCGAAATTAAATACCCTAATTAAGCTTAATTAAATTAAGAGTCCAGTACCTCTGAAAGCTTCACCTTATCAAAAATTATTTGTTGCTTTTTTGCAATTTTATAAGACTAAAAAATTATTTAATCTCAAGAAAATTAAAAAAAAAAACACTTGGCGTAGGAATATTTTTTTTGATTATAATTTAATTAGGTCTAATTTAGGGTTACAGTTGAAGTTTCCCGAATTCATAATTTAATGTGGCACTAAATAAATAACGATAAATCACACCCTAAAATATCCCAACAATATTGAGAAAAAAAAACAAGTAAAACGTTACACCCAGCTAATTTGTATCTTTAGTTTAACAGTTCCTACTTTTATATTCGCTTAAATAAATTAATTTTTGTAATCAAAAATGATAAAACTGTAAATATACGTAGTATAAGTTTTTGTAGAAGAAGTTCCAGTTCTTTTGGAACAGTGATCTCTCTAATGTTAAAATATGTTGTAAATATTGTAGCCTATATTATTTATACATAACATATAAATATTTTTGTAGTAAAAAAAAAGTATAGTATTCTCACACAACAGTCGGTTCTGAGAGACATATATTTTTCTTAAAATTTCACTTATGAAGGTTTACACGTAAATTTTTTAGTGTATTTGTTGATTTACGCCCTACAGATCCACGAATTGATTTATCGTAATGGTTTTAAGACAGTAATTCAAAAGCAATTTTCTTATTCATGCATCTGTAGGATTAATAATGATCGTTTCTTAAGAATGTAGGTTATTTTTTATACGAGAAGCAAAATGAATCTAGAACATCACGAAGCTTTTATATATCTCGAGAAAATACAGTAGAATCGCGCCAAAAGAGAAGAAAAAACCTGTTAATATTAATATTTAACAACTATTACCCTTATAATGATAAGATCCCAGCTTGATACTTTTTAAATTTTTATAAAAAAAAATCGTAGTAGATTAGAGTTTATAGATGTTTCTTACTTTATATAATATTATGGTGTTTACAGTATTCAGTAGCCGTAGTGTGTTTTTTCCTAAATTTTTATATTGTATGTATTTTTTATTTTTGTATGAGAAGCTCAAGCTATCGTCTAGTCCCGTTATAACTTCGATTAATCTATTTAGCAAGTCAGTTTGGCATGCCCACATATCGTTATGGACAACAGAATTATATATGCTATAAACGTTTTTATCTTTTCTTATTTTTTTTTTGTTTTTTTTTTTTGTGGGGAGTAGATTTTTTTTTATTGCATGCATATGCATATTTCGAGTATATAACCAGTAATTTCTTTTTTAAATATATAAATGGGTGTATCCTTGGTGTTAAAAAAATGTTTTTATCCATCTGACACAAAAAGTCGAAATTCATAACTTTTTCTTTTTAAATACGTCCCTGGACTTTTCATTTTATTTTTAAATTAAATGCCAAAGCACGTAATACTAAATGACGTTCCAGTGTTATAAAAAATTGAATATCATATTGGTCTCTGTCTGATGGATTATTTCCTCCATTAGTTTATCTCTGTCACATTGTCCATGATTTAAAAATGAAGCAAAATTAATTTTCAGCTAAAAACTGTAGTAGAATAAATTTTGCTTGTTTTTTCTAAAAAAATTTATAAATAAATGTTATTGCTCTTTATGGTATTTCCTATACTATAATGAGTTAGTCGAAGAGAACTTATAGACAAAATTATGTGTGAAACAGGGAATCAATCACAGGTTTCAATATCAGTGCCGTATTTTAAAATAAAATAAAATGAATTTTTCTGGGGAGTACTTTCTGGGGACAAAAAGCGAAATCTCAATAATTTTCTATTTTTTTCATTTTACATACGGCCCTGGATTTTTTAGTTCTAGCACACACCAAAATATATAACACTAACACTATTAAAATAATTATCTACTGTTTAAATAATTAAATAAATTTAAATAATTATCTCTGTCTGATACATTAGTGTCGCCATAAGTGCAATTCTGTCAAATTGATCATAATGGGCAAACTTCTATTGATCATGGTGTTTTCTATAGTATAATGAGTTAGACGACGACAAACTTATAGGCAAAATGATGTGTGAAACAAAAATGTGTATATTTGTCTCAGTTGCCGTAGACTTTTTTTAATCATTCTCACATGATTAAAATAAGCAAAAATAAAATTCCAGGGACGTACTTTGAAATAAATTTTTTTCTGATTACTCTTTTTACTGGGGAAAAAAGCGAAGACTCAATAATTTTTAATTTTTTTATTTTAAATACGGTCCTGGAGTTTTCAGTTTATTTTTTGGTTCCACAACACACCAAAACATATGAGACTAAAAAAATATTGCTATGAATAAAAAACTTCATTAAAATAATTATGTACTTATCTCTGCCTGCCACATTATTATCCCCATAAGTGCGTCTTTGTCAAATTCATCAATTTATTAAATTATTAATCATATAAATAAAACTTTTATTGCTTATGACGTTTTCTACACTATGAGTTAGACGAAGTGAGTTGTGCGGAACAGAAATGTGCATATTTATCTTCTTTCTTGCACACGTTTTTTTAATTATGGTATTATGATGGTTAAAGTAAACTAAGATAAAATTCCAGGGTCGTACTTTGAAAAAAACTTAATGATTTTGGGACAAAAGCTAAATCTCGTAAAATAATTTTAGATTTTGCTTTTTTTAAATACGGCCCTGGACTTTTCACTTTCAAAATATGTGACACTAAAAAAAATTACATTAAAAAATTATTATCTCAGTCTGACACATAATTTGTTACCATAAATGCATCTCTTCCAAATACCTCATAATATACAAACTTCTATTGCTCATGACGTTTTCTATTTTGAAATGAGTTAGACGAAGATGAAGTTAGAGACAAAATTATGTATTTAACAGAGATGAGTATATTTGCCTTTTTTTATCGTAGATTTTTTTAATCAGGTGTCACATGGAGTTATGGCAATTCCAGAGTGGTACTTTTAAATAAAATATTTTCTGAGTCAACTAAAAAAAAAATTTGCATTTTTTCTCTTTAAATTCGCCCCTGAACTTTTGGTTTAATTTTTCAGCTAAACACCAAAAAATACGTCATGAAAAAAATGATCTATTCATCTCTGTCTGACAGGTTAAGTTAACCATAAAGTTACCTCTGTCAAATTCATCATAATGGGCAGTACTCAGAGCAGTACTTTTGACGTCTATATCAAAAAAAATTAAGTTTTTTTTCACAAAAAGTTTTATATTTTGGTTTTAAATTTAAGCCCATAGGGTGGTTATTAATATAGAGACTTTTACCAAAAATTTCCATAAATTGAAATATTTTTTCTCCTAATTTACTGGTTATATGCTTCATGTCTTTTTTCTGTATAAAAACAAAGAAAGTGAAGAATAGATAAAAGAACCGTAAAGAAACACTACGTTCATATAACTGTTCACATTAATGGTAAAAGACTAAAACTTGTTCTTTTCCATACAAATGCAATAAGATGATCTGTTTTAAGATTGTGATATTCTTTTTCTTACTTTATTGGATATATTTTAATAATGAGCGTAGTCTTTCACTAGTTTTTGCAAAAGTTATCAGTCGCATGTTAGTCGCAACCCGGCTGGGTCTAGATATGCTTAATTTCTTATTTAAGATAATAATATGCTATTTTTTACTGCTTGCTTTTTTGTTACTTTTTCACTGAACGTTTATTTTTTACTTGTAATTGTTGACTTTATTATATAATATATATTTTGTTATGAACTTGCCATTTTTCTTTTATTTTTTTGCATTTGTTTCGTCTTGAGTACCTGATATATTATAATAGTACATTTTACTAATCAAATGTTGTAAATTTCTAATGTTGACATATTGCAGTTTTCATTTTGAAAATTCCACTTGCAACTAAACTACACTAAAAACAAGAAGAACACTCTTTTTTTTGAATATATTCAATAGCGTATATAAATAGAATTTAAAGTATAATGCTACATATCGATTTAAGGCAATAAAATGCATTCTATGTGAGGTCATGTCACCTTGAACATTCATGCCAAAATAAAAATTATAAGGCGTTAAATTAATGTGCTGCTTTAAACTAAAAGTAGCGTAAAATACGACCGCATGGGGAAATTCTTTTTTTTTTCTTACCGCAAAACAATAATTATCTTAATTATTAATAATTAATTCTGAGGCACGACAACTAATATATGAAACAAACATTTTTATGGTAAATTTTATATGAATAAAAAACAGCATTTTTTATTTGTCATTTTGGAGAAGTTCCAAAATCATAATACCCTCGTGACGTCACGCATATAAATTTTGCATTCGGCTCATAAATAATTGAAAACGAAACGGGTTTAAAGTTCATCGACACAAGACAATTAAATTATTTATTCGTTTTGTAAAATGTCACACTAGTGGAGGGAGAAAAAAACATGTGAAAGAAATTTCGAAATTGACCTTTGATTGCGCAAGAGTAAAATGAACAAATTCAGAAAGAGAAAAAAATGAAAATGTGCTTAAAGACACAATCTTGTGTACAAGCATTCTAAAAGCTAAAAAAAATAAAATTCACAGAAGAACCATTAAATATGTTTAACTGTAATTTTTTTTAAACATATAAAAAATAACAAAACTTATAAATAATTAAAACTGCTGCCAAAAACAAAAGTAAGAGGAAGTAAATTAAACAATAAGAGAACGAAACAAAAGGTATTACAAAATATGAAAGCACAATAATTGAAAAATTGATCAAAGCTATTAAATGCCTTAGTTAATAAAAGTAGTCGTGCTTTTGCACATCTAATGTTTGTCTAATACGTAAAGAATTGATAGAGGAAAATCATGACCAGTGTTAGAGGAAGGTTTAATACACTTATGAAGAAGAGCTGCTATTTCGAAGATAAAAATATATTTTCGAGATATGGAGAGGAGTTTACAAGAATCTATTAACCCAGCACACTTAAAGTACACTGAACCACTCCTATCAGCTTATGTCTTGCCACTCTTACTGCAAAACTTCCAGAAGATTACTTTAATGCAAGACTTAGGATTTGACCATCGAATCGAACGCGACCATCAATGGTACAATTTTCTTTGTTTTGCAAGGGGGACTCTCCACTAAACATCATGCATTGGACGTCACACTTAAATCCCATAATCAAGGTCTTACTCACATTAAACACAAGCCTGTTCGAAGCACATCACTCTGATAAAAGCTTAAATACCTCGAAAACCTGAGCTCCATTGATGACTCCACAATATGGTAGCATCATCAGCAAACTGAACCACTTTGACCTGCAGTCTCAATAAACCTAAGTCATTTACATAAAGCAAAAATAATAGTAGCCCTAACACTGAATCAGAGAAACACCCAGATACCGTTGTAACTCTCTATAGAAATGAATCAATTAAATTAAAATCAGTTAATCTTTAAAATATAGAAGGTAAGTTTTAATGGTAAGTCGAAAAAATTGTGCAGGGTGTTTCAAAATCGAAGGTAATTATTTGAAAAATCCTAGTACTTCCGAAGAAATTCGAACTGAACCAAAAAATGTAGAGCAAAATAAATGGCATATTTTCATTGCTGATTTAAAATGAATGATACGGCGTTTCTTTTTGTAGCGACCATCATCAACTTTTTTTAAATCTAGACACATGATAAACTGCACTGTAAAATTTTAGAACTTAAAAAACAAATTAACCCTTAACTGGTATGGCGGAAAAAAATGACGTTCCAAATATGGTGCGGTCAAATTAGACCTTTCGATTTTTTTTAAACTAAAACTAATAATATATTAATAACTCTGAGGCCATATAAACCAAAAAAATTACACTTAAAATAAAGCTAGACTAAAAAATATAAGGTTTTTTAAAAATGACTCGAAAATAAACTAAAAAACACAAAATTTAGGTGAAAAATTAAGAAGATGTTCTTAAATAAACGTGAAAACGTTCAAAACACTTAAAAATAAAATCCTAAAAAGGTTTATAAAAAAACAAACAAACATGTTTGAACCTTCTATTATTGGCAATTATTGCAACGAATTCTTTTTACGCAATGATTTTTACAAACGTATTTATGGCAGTTATCACATATAAGTGATTGTTTATTATCATTGCGTGGACAAATAGAACACCTTGCACGCTTAGGTGGTCTTTCCCCATGTTCATTTCTGCCTGGACCTATCTCTGACCAATCTGACCAATTCGATGAATAAGCACTTTTAATTCCCTGGGAATATTTTCCATTTGAGATCGACGAATTAATTGGTTATGTATTAGATCTCTTCCTAAGGTAACTAGAAACGTTTGGTGTGTCATTTCAGCCTCTGGATGAGCATTATTATATAAAATACTTCCATTTGCAGCGCTAATATCCATCATTCAAAACCAAATTGCTTGCGGCCATCTTCTAGTGCATCTACCAACTTTATAATTTGCACACGTCTGATCTAATACATCTACCCCCACTTTGGTAATATTGTAAAAATTTATCATGTCTGGAAGTTTATTTTCTCTGTCCAAAATTCTATCATTATGGTGAAAACTTGATATAAGACAAACTGCTCGATTTTTTACTGGAACATAAGATAAGCAAAGTCACGTCTCCGGTAAATCCGAAAATCTAAGAATAAACCGGTCGCTGCTTATTTGGCAAATATTCCTTTGGTAGGTCCCTTTTGTTTTTTCAGATAGTACCGACATAGGTAAGTTTACAGCGGTGTAGCTCTTCGACATGCTCTAAAGAAGAAAACCAGTTATCCCCAGGAACATTTCGGTTAGAATTTTTTATCAGATCAACTAAAGAAAAAACATTGAGGGTGGGTATGGCTAGCTTCTTAGGATTCTGCATTTGAGTGTCTTTTCCGGTATAAAAAAAGGCGTTTACTAAATAATGCGTCCGAGCATCACAGAGACACAACATTTTGATTCCTTATTTTTCCGGCTTACTTTTGATAAACATTCAAAATCTACAATTACCGCGAAAACCAATGAACATTTCATCCACAGTTACATATTCCCCACATGAATAGTTTGTATGACAATTATTCACGAAGCGATAAAATATATCGGAAATATGGGCAAGCTTGTCTCCGGCTTCAATGCGCTGACTTCTGGTGTCTGGATCATCAAATCTCAAAGCTGTGAGGAGAAAATCTTTTTGCAGTCATTACGGAACGAAATATATCACGACCCGTGCCATCAGTTGCGAAAAGGGAATTAATATCTTCGTGGTTCGACTTGAATACGCCTGCCAAGAAAAGGAGACCAAAAAATGCCAACATTTCGGTTTCGTCAACATGATTTAAAAATTGGCAGGATAAGGCATTGTGCCCATAACTAGCTTGCAAGCTCGTTATTTTTTCATTGGTCTTCTCGATAATTTGCTCAATTACTGTATCGTCAACTAACAGCTTAAAAGCTTCTGTGGCTGAATTTGGTTTGTTAACTCGTGCTGGTCCAGAAAGTCCTGGTAGATGCGAAACAATATTTCTTGCACGAGCACAGCTTGTGGCAGGAGCTGTTGTTGACCATTTTTTTCTATTTTTCCCATAATAGTAGCTTCTTACGCCAATTTCACTCTCATCATCACTACTATCTTCCAAAATATCTGGTTCAATATCCAAATTTATTTCATCTGGCAAATTACCAACACCCGGTTCAGAATCACTATCGCTTGCAGAAATATGTTCACTAACGATAGTCTCGGCATCAGAAATGTCGCTGTCATTATCAAAAAAAGTGTTAGCAAGCTGTTCTAACTCGTACTCTGTTAGTGGTGCTTTTTTATCCTTTAAAGAAGCCATTACATTAAAAAATTAGAAAACCCAAAAAATTACGTTTAACGTATGGCTGGGTCAATTTTGACCCATTTAATTCACAGACCTTAGCTAAAGGAAAACTCAAACGCGACTGCTACTCAGTACAGCCGAGGAATACATGGAAGGCAGTGTTGTCACTTGCAATAGTTTTTCCTTAATAAAATTTTTTATTTTGAATGGGGTCAAAATTGACCCACCATACCAGTTAAGGGTTAATATTATGGATGATAATAGTAACTTTAGGCTTTCTCGGGATCTAAGTGCCTCGATTGATTTAAATAATCGACCTAATAGGCCTGATCCCCTATCACACTTTAATGACACACTGGAGCACTAATTTTATATTGTCTTTTTAATTGCTAGACTAGTTCAAAACGCTCATGGTTTAGAAAGGAGCAATCATGACTTCATCGAAAAATCTGCGGTCTGTCTATATGATTAAAAAAGACATGGATTGTCCAAGATTTCATCAATATTATAATTCGTACCCCTCTTTATATCGTCGTTTAATTAGGATCTTATTATTAAGATCGCATAAATAATTCTTCAAAGAAACAAAAGGAGAGCTAAAAATTGTTAACTATATACCTAGGTTTTAAGGGCATTTATTAACCAGTTATTAGACCAACTATAACATAAATAAATTGAAAACAGCTCTGTACTCTTTGAAAAACAAATATTCTTCTGCAAATGATGGGATTTCTGCTGATATTATCCTTAACCTGTTTCAGCTTTGTGTGCAGTAGTTGAATCAATTAAAACATCTTGAATATTTCCAGATTGCCTGGCATTTTTAACGGTGGAGACCCTTAAGACCTTGCAAACTTTCGACCTATTTCTTTATTCTCCACTACTATACTATATCCAAATTGATAGAGAAGCTTGTAAAACAGAGAAGTATGACTTTTCTGCAAACACCCAATATTCTCAGTATATCCGAGTTTGGATTTCGCGAGGAGATAGGTACCCATGATGCCATCCATATACAACTTTCTTTATGAGTTCTATGGACAGATAAAGGTGGAATTTCTGCGGCAGTGTTTTCCGAGTTATCAAAAGCATTTAATTGTGTCAGTCATAAAGTTCTGCTACGGAAACTTTACCTCTATCTTCAGAGACATAGCTCAGTCTTGAAAGTCTCAGCTTCTGTTTAGAGGTGCAGTCGAGTGGGGTGTCCTATAAGGATCTGTTTTCCAATTCCTTTTTTCATCTAGCAAATCTTGATATACAGGGGAAGTTTACGTTGTTTGCCGACGACACGTGCATTTTGTGGCACAGTTTTTCTTCACTTTTCTGTGCCTACTGACCAACCAAGTTTTTGCAGGTTTGACACCAATTTCCTATTATTGAAATCAAATGAAACAAAGGTTTTGTGATTCAAGGGACTTACCGATAGGATATTTAACTATAGAGGAAAACAGCATCAAGTTTCTTGGCTTAATTATAGATGAGGAACTAGGGTTTGAAGAACACATGCAAAATCTTGCCAAGAGGATTGCTTCTGGTTTTTTGCAGTATGGGTTTTAACCAAGGAACTTTGTCCACAGGTAGATCAGTATATTTTGCCTTACATATAGAACCTGTTTCTGGGGAAATGTTAGCCACTATCTCTTACAATTGATCTTGATCTTACCAAAACGTGCCCTTTTGTCATGCAAAATCTAGGAACACATACACACTAGAAATTGCTATCCTTTCATATAAATATCGGTATAGGTTCTTGGCAGACAATCTTAGTTATGTGACAACTATGCAATTTGTAACTACTAGACAACATTGAATTGGCACATATATTTATAAATTTTAATGAGAAACCAACAGGCTACTGCTTGGGTCGGGCGTGATTTTAAATTCTCCAACGTAGAATGTATCACAAATCACACAAACATCTATTTACAAATCTTTTTTCGGAATCTAAGGTTTTTTTTCTTGATATACGGCATTCAAATTAAAACTAAAATTGGGATTCCTAGGGTCGAAGTGCGCATATAAGAGAGTTACAGTTGTGAATTTGGAACATAGCTTCTTTGCCTAAATTGATTGGACACCTATTTCACCAAAAACTTTAAAAAATGGAGATATTAGTCTTGGGAGTTGAAAAAAAAGGTGGTGTCATAAAACAATTAAAAATTTAATTAAATTGTATTTTATACCTGTATTTATAATATAGTATGGTATTTACTATAAGAAAGTCAAATATGCTTATATGATACCAGTTTAAACAGTTCATTTAATCTAGTGTCTTTATAACAATGTACCACACTTACAAATTTCACAAATATTTCGAGTACTTTCCCAACACCTCCTTAAGAAATCAAGAGATGAGATATTAATGTGTTTTCCCTAAAAATAAGCAATTGTAACTTGAATTGTTAACAAAGAAAAGACCTATTTAAATCTATTATAATGCAATATAGTTCCCATAAAAAAATTGATAATAGTCCCGAAAAGCAGAAACTTTCAATCATTTTAAATTATGATCATGTATGGGGAAAACAAGTAGATAAAGTGTCATTTATTTTGCTCTACGACCTTAAATAACCTCAGAAAAAATTAAATAGTTTTTTAAGTTTTTAATGGTTTCCCTTGAATCTGGGTTTCTGTATAACCTGATTAATACCTAGTCCCAATACATCAATTAGAAAAAATGAACAATCTTCAAATAGGACGCAATTTAGGCCTTAATAAACAAAATATTAGGTAATATGGTTATTAAATTCTCCAATTGTCCTTTAAGTTAAAAACAATTAAAACTGCAATAACTCATTCAGTATTCTCCATAAAAAAGCATTAGATAATTAAGGCATGTTTTGCTTTATTAAACTTATATGGTGGTTTAAATAGGCAATAAATCGTGGTATACTGCTGGATCCGCAGCAATTTTCACATCCAACGAATTATATGAAAAATCGGTTATTTTTTGTGAAATATTTCCAGTTTCGCTCTATTACTATTCGGGTTCTATGTAGGACCATTTGTTAAAAAAATCTCATCAGATTCGTTATTAAAACCCAATTTGTTAATAGGATAATTAACAGCAAACGTAGAGATGCTGGTCTTATTAATTTTTACCTTCATGTACAAATTTAAACTAATTAAATAGGCTAATAAATATGCATATCTAAAGATAATAACTTCTTATAGGTATAACCTTAAAATGCCAACACTGTTGATACTATATAAATAAATCTATATATCTATATTATTCTATATAAAAAAAACTACTAGTTAATTCTAATATACGAGTTTTAGCTACAATTACTTAACTGCTTAAGTAATAAGATGCAAAAAGGAAGAGCTTGTCCTTTTCTTTTAAATGGTGCTAAGGATTGAATTAAGCAAAAGACAACGTTGACCTTTAAAGTCTCACTACCAATTTATTTGATTTTTGATTGTCCTAGATGGCATTTGAGTCTAATAAATAATGCTTATGAAATATAAAGGGAGCACACATATTTTTTACACAATCCAGGAAATACATTAAATGCATGTATTATGCCTTACAACCCTTTATCAAATAATCCCATTAGGAAATTAAGTGGAATTATAGTCAATATACATGACAACACTAGGTAAGAAAAATGCTGGAATCTATCCTGCTCTCAAGCTACAGGATCAAAACATGGACCTCAACTCACTCTATTTTGCCAATTCTACTAGACACAAGAAGTGTTTTTTATGTAAAACATTATTTTCACCAAAATGTATGCTAAGCAGTGCAAATTATTAATATTTATCTCTATTAGTAAAAATTTCAATAGACAAAACTGGAAATATGAAAGATAGTCTATGGTACAAAGTTTTAGTATCCCTTGAATATACTTAAATCAAATTTCTAATTGATATTAAGTGTTTTGCTATAGGTAGGCTTAATATTAAAAAGAAATGCTCAGAGGTGAAATTCATATGCATAATATGCTTTTTTTGCACTTTTTTCAAAGTGAGCCGTAATTAGTTCAAATTAAAATATATTGGGTGCTATTTTTATTTTTAATTAACTGGATTGCCCCAAAATACCTGATTATACAGGGAATACGGCTATTAAACGGACATAGTTTACAAGATATGAAGGTTTGATATAGCATATATATATTTTTTTAAACTACACATGTTTTTAACATTTTCTTTTAATAAAATATGATTTATGTAGCAGCAATGGACATTTTTAGTAAATTAGGAAAATTAGTATATAACTATAAATCCATTTATACTTGCTTAGGTATATTTAAGTTAGTAAACCAGAAAAGTCTATAAAAAAAGAAATGTTAAAAATATTTTGTTAATAAAAATAGGACATGAGTTTTATTCGTAATAAAACGTAGTCAAATATATTATTTTATATACTTGCTTCGTGTAATTTGCATTCTATTCAATTTTGTACATAGATATAATGTATCTTATTTAAATCGTAGTTATTTGTATATCGGTGTATCTTTATAATCGTGTACGTAGATAAAGAGTAAATTTTTATATAGAACATTTTTACCGCCGAGATCTTTCTTGTATGACTAAAGTGAAAAGAGAGTTAGCATAACAAGTTGTCTTTTTTCTTTCCATTACAGTTAAGTAAAAAACTGAAAAAAGTATACTTGAAATTCATACTCTATAAACGAAACGACGCCCGATGGAATGTGATGGTTCTTTTTATACTATTGTAGAAGTAGAATAGAACTCGTAGAAAATTGTGCAATAGAGATAAAAAATTTTCATAATTAAACTATGAGAAGCTGTAGATTATACGACTCAAACAAAAGTATTTGAACAGTATATTTTTAGTAAGCCAATTTAGTTCTTGGATGTCAAACATCTTTTGCAATAATTTATTTTAAACTGAACAACTGAAGCAGAAATATATGTTACTACTTAATTTACTATACTGTTCATAAGAATGTTATACAAAAGAAGAAAAGTTGAACAAATAAAAACATGGTGCTTAAAAAAAAGAAATCGATGCAAAAGACGTAAAGAACATGTCAACAATCCCATCCAGGCCTATATTTATATACTATCTGTATGTTCGTCACTAAATATCTGTGTTAGTTCGTTAACATCTCTAAATAAATTAAAAAATAAATATATTCATATACTTGTGACTAAGCAGTAGTTATCCCTTAATATTATATTCATTACCATATTTATATATAGTGAGAACGGATTTCCCATCCCGTTATAAAAATAAGTAAGATATGTGTAAATTTATAGTCTATAATTTTTCATATTGTTGTACGATTTTTAAGTTTATATTAAAATGTTTGTGCATTAATAATATGGTGTTTTCTTACCTAGTCTATGTTTGTTTTATATATGATAATATTATTATTAAAGACATTTTGCCTGTGATGTAAAAGCAATTTTTTTATAAAATAGGTTCCGACTCTCTTACTTTTAAATAAATAATTACATAGAAAACAGTGTTTGCTTCCATAATCGGATTTCTTTGAAATAATTAGGATGAAATATTTGGTGCATAGTAATAACGCCAAACTAAATAGAGAATGCATTACTTAACAAGTGTCCTTGATGTTCCTGTTACATTTTTTTACCAAATAAATCTAGACCAATATATATAAAATATAGGCGTGTTCAGCACCAATCTTTACTTACACTTTCCACACAACCCTCCAAATTTCTAATACTCCATACAGAATCATAATATTCTTATGGGTGTACGACTTAATAAAAATGACATATTATATATATTATCACATCCGCTTTTATGTAAAATTAAAAAATAAAATACAATACATAGTAAAATACTGAAAACAGCTAAAAAGTAACAAAAAATCTCCTTGTTTTAAAGTTATACACGAAAAAGACAGACTAAATTATTATTTTTTCATCTTATATTCCGTGCTAAATTCTTTAAAAATAAAATAAATAATCTAAGATATTTACATTTTCACATCCGCTTATGTACAGGGTAGATGCAGAAGTATGGGAGATAATGAATAAATTAAAATTGCACGTTTAAGTCGTCAATATAATTATTTATTATTAACCTAAATCTTTATACTACATAATTTTACAAAAAAAAATCATACTTTAAGCAGTAAACAGCCAAGAACATTATTTAACTGACCTTCAAGCTCCCATACTTCTCCACGAATTACAATACCTTTCTATTAAATATATAACACCTAATACAGAACCACAAATGAATAAATACATGCATTCCTATACATTAATTTACTTAATATTTATGACCCTAATCAACCCCATTTCTGTCATCTTTCTCATGAATCCCCATATGTTTTTTCAGGCCTCTACTGTCATAAAACGCCTTATCACACACCTTACAAACATGATTTCGTTCATGCGTGTGAATTTTAGTATGTGCCTGCATGTTCGCCTTTTGGGCGAATTGTTTGCCGCAATAACTGCAAGCAAACGGTTTCTCGCCAGTGTGAATCCGCTGGTGGTTTTCTAGGTGACGTTTGTTGAGGCATATGTGAAAGCATTCCTTACATTGATATTTAGTATCGCCTGAAAAACCAGTGAGAATTTATTTATTTATTTATTGTGGACATTTTATTGCATTACCCAGATAACACCATAGGAGACATTGAATGGCACATTCCAGCGATATTTTTTAGAGTCATTACTAGTATGATTTCTAAATGATGTTTCAGAAACATTTCTATATCTTTTGAAAAATATTCATTATATAATATTTACTTCATAAAAATTCGATATATTTTTCAAAAATAATTACATTTCACTACATTCAACAATTCTTCAAAAATGTAAGTAAAAAATTCGATTTTACTCAAAAAATTACTTAAAACAAGATTAATTAAAAAAAAAAGGTTTTATAATGGAAATAAACATAAAATAAATACAAGTGCATCTTAAAGACAAGGTTGACTGTATACAAATTCCCCGATAATTACTGACATCACTAGTATTACCAGACTTAAATATCGGCGTAATATACGAATTCTTCCAAAAAAAAGGAAATACTTCCGACTTTAAAAACAGATTGAATAAAGTGCCAATAGGCTTTGACAGAATACATACAAGAAGCCAGCTGGGTAGGCCATCTAATTAGTAAGATAATATATCATCATATTAATAAGATTATACACAATAGACCATTGGTAACCATACTTTTAGAGATAAATCTCACAGTGAGGGAAGATGTGCCATAATATATATGAACAGAGAATCAATCAAATATATATGAAAAAAAGGATAGAAAATAAGTAAGTATTTTCTGTTTTAAGTCTTTATTCATGTTTTATCATACAGTAACTGTAAACTGCAATGTCAGTAATATATTTGTTATTTTTTAGATAGGTACAACGTTGATAAATAAATGCTAGTGTATATTATAAAATTTGAGATATAATAACAATCTTAATGGAAATTCAATGCAAAAGTTACCCCATTTAAAAACAAAACCTTGACATTTTTCAATTGTTCCAAATGGGATTCTTGCTTGAAACGTTAGATCAACTAGTGAAATTTGAAAACTTCATTATAAAGATTTGTATTATCTATTCATGGAAATAATTATAAATTATAAGAAAAAAGACATATTATTCATTATAATTTTTGTTTGGAAATGAGGGATTTATTATTTACTGATTAATTTTAAATATACATTTTAGATGCCAAATCAAGCATTTCGAAAAAGAAACAGAGACTTCAACTTAAAATAGAAGGCTGGCTAAGAAAGGTTTCAGTAATGCCTAAAAAATTGTAGGAAGATGCTACAAAGTAGGATTTAAATAAAGCTTAAATTGACCTCAATATTAAGTTATTGACTCTAGTTTGGATATTTCTGGGCCTATCCAAATTCAAATCCTAGATAGTCCTACTAGACTATCCAAACTAGGTAAATATTTAAATAGTTTTTGTTTTGGTTTTTATATTTATATTTGTCTTTTTTCCAATATTAAATAATGTTCCTAATATCAAAATAGGATGTCAGAAAAATGTCTGGTACATCTGTGGGAAAATACGCTTATTCTGGGATGTCTCTATTTATCGAAAGAGGATGTTTCTTGCATGTTTCTGTTATTAGGGTATATGCTTTATGTGCTTTTTTCCAACTAAATAAAAGCCTTACCTGAATGAACTCTTTTATGCTGATACAGGCTACCCTTGCACGAAAAGTGCTTACCGCATTCGTCACATATATAGTTGTTTTGTCCAAAATGTGATTTCATGTGTACCTGAAGCCCGGTCTTTTGCCTATACTCTTTTTGGCAAATATGACATGAATAAGTATTTTCTAAAAACAAATTTTATTTAACCTAATAAATCACTTATCAAAGAAAAATACCTTGATGAGCTATTTTTTTATGATCTTGCAATCTGTTTGTGGTTATATAAGTTTTCCCACAAATATCACAGTTGAAGTTCTTCGGTCCGTGTAATAAAATATGCGACTTTAACGTATGTTTTGTGAGCAGTGTTTTCTCACATATATTGCATTGATACAGTCTGTCCTCTTGAAGTGGGTTACGGACGCTTCCTTTAGGTCCTATATGCATCTTCTCGTGATATGACAGTGTTGAATAAGAATGAAAGCCTTTACCACAAAAGGGGCATAATAAGAGTTGTTGACCAGTGTGTTTTCTTTCGTGGTCTATGAGGTATTGTCGCCTTGCAAAGCCTAGAACATGTAATAATAATTTAGTATTTATTTTGCAAATGTACACATATATACTGTTTCGGCATGGTGTTAGGAGCTCTATGTTAGACGTCTTTCAGAACTACCTAGATAAAAGAAAACAGTATAAAAAGTGACCTTCTTAATTTAAGAATAGGAGTTGCACAGGGAACAGTATTGTGCCCAACACTTTTTACCACATATATAAACTCTTTAACAGACCTACAAACATGGGACCTACATATGGGACATTGTGAGAGAGAAAACAATAATGGGCATATCAAAAATAAAGGATTTGCTAGACAGTTGACGTTTAATGTACAAAAAACCAAATATCCTATTATTAAGCCGATCGCCTTCATTTAATTTAATTACATACATATTGAAAATTTCAATGATATATTTAAAGAAGCTCCTTACACTAAATATCTTGGCATTATTGTTAATAAGGATTGGAATCACCATATTTTGCATGTTACAAAAAATGTAAGAATATTAATTCATAAACTATATATTCACTTAAATCACTTATAATATTGGTATATAAAGCTCTTGTCGAATCAATAATACGGTATCAAATAGTCTATATCAAAACTCTTTAAAACAGTTAAATTTTGTTCAGAACTACATACTTAAAGTAATACATATTAAAGGTAAATGATTTTCAACTGAACAACTGTATACTCATGATGTACTTGATATACTCATCATGAATTCTTATTTTATTTACAGGTAATTACTATAACATGTTTGTATAGTTTTGCTAATAAATAAATCAATAAATATTAATCATCGATTAAATATACTCTTTATTCTTGCAAAAAATTAGTGTGCAAATTATGTGGAGTGAACACCTTCGATCTTCTTCAATAGTCGCTTTTGCCGATGCCTGATCAGATGGATAGAAGGAATGTGTGTCATTGTCTAAGTATCATCTGCATATTGATACAAGTTTAAGCAAGACAGAAGGTTGTTTGTATATATATTGAAAATAATAAATCTAGGAAACATGAATTAATTATATTTGTTATGTAGAGCAGAATCATTGGACAACAAAGTTACATTTCAAGATTAATGGAATCGGGACCAGTTACCAATGATTTTACCTCAACATCTGCTAGAGTAAGAATTTTAAAACAAGGGTATGACAAAGTTAGTTTTGTTTTGATTTAATTGTTAATCTGGAGGTGCATTATTTGGAGTGAACTGCAAAAATAGTTTCATTTAGATATTCTATTTATAAGAAACTTGGAATTTTATTTTAGAAATAAAAATGCATTTTGGTCTAATTCTAAACAAGAAAAAACATTAACTGTCTAGAAAAAAATGTAAAACTTAAAAAAAATAATCTGAGACATTAAACCACTTTTAACGTTTTTCTAAATATACTGTATACTACTAAAAATCCCATATTCACCTTTCTCACAAAACTGGCAAGTGTAAGGTTTCACTTCCATATGCATAACCATGTGCCTCTTTAAGTCGGTCTTGAAATTAAAACACTTCCCGCAGGTTGTACATTTGTTTGGTTTCTCACCAGTGTGAGTTCGGACATGCTCCTCATATTTACAAAATGCATCAAATTTCTTCTCACAGTAACTGCATGTGTATTTAAGGGACTTTTTGTGTTTGGTTTCTATCTTGTGAACCTTTAATTCTTCGTAGCTTTGGAAGATTGAACTACATGTAATGCACTTAAATGGTCCTGAGAAAAAAAAATTATTGTCTATTTTTTAGAATTGAACATTACTGACCTTTTTTGATTGTATATGTCCTTTTACTGCTTGCTGACCCATCTGCTTTGGATATCAACTTTCGCATAATTTTAGTTTTATTCCTAGCTCTTCTTTTCTTTGTAGTTTGCTTACTATCATCCCCATCATCATCAAACTTATCTGAGGTTTCACCATTTTCCAACTCCTCATCACTTACTTGTTCAGCAAGACCATCAGTATCACTATCATCACTAGTATTATCAACTTTTATTTCAACCTCAGAATGAGCAAAATAATTATCATTTTCATTGATTATCAAATTGCTGGATTTTACATCAACATTTTCTAACTTAGTTTCTCCATCACTCTCTTCTGTTGCAATATGTTTCTTTAAAACATCCTTTAGACATGTTTCTGAAGTTTTACATTTTGAAAGAAATTTATATATTTGGTACATCATTTTAACGCAGGGTTTGCACATTTGCTGTGGAAGTTTATCTTCTAATGAAACCTAAAATGATTCGCAAAAGACTTACTTTAATTCTCTTTGAGTATAGTCAGACAGGTTAATATAATCATTTTATGAAAAAAAGAGATTTATGTTTTATACTATCTATGATGGATTATACCTAAAGACTACAACATATATATTCACTGTTGATGAATGCTCGGTTAACTACTTCCCAATCCTTGACTCAATGAGCTTGTTTTAAATTGTCTATTTTTTTTCTTTGGTATGACCAAGGCTCAATTAAAAGAAACTAATAAATTTAAATACCTTTAAGGAAGTCCAATCATTCACAATGTCTTTTAAATAAATTTCTTCATACTGAACATCTTTTATGGAAAATAGAACTTCATCGTAGGTCAAACAAGTCCGACAAATGCTACTAAAAGAACTATAAGATAAACTTTGCTCTTCATTCATGATTTTTAACTTTATTATTTATTCCTTTCTATAGAAAAGATTCTTTTTTAAGTATTTATTTATTATTTACTATTTACATATTATTACAGGTTCTTTTAACCTTGACAATTTGACGTTTTAATGGCTTCTGTCAAACGTGAACTTAAAGTTACGTTTGACATCAGCAGCAGCCACACCTAAACTGTCAACCTAAAAGAGAGGTTATATCGAGTGAAGTAACCCTTTTATTATGTTTATAACATAATCTGGCTGAAAACATTTAAAATGTTAATTTATAGGAGCCCTAAACATAGTTAGAACATAATATCATGTCTAGGATATTGCAACTACATATAAGATTAAGTAAACATCCTTTTTGTGCTTACAAAATCTTTCAAAATAGGCTCTTGGAGAAGGTTAGTTGATAGGACATATTTTGATTCACAAAATTACATAAACAGGATCAGGATATTTTTGCAGATATTTCTTTCCATGTTTTAGAAACCGGTCATAGTTCTAGTCCCAGTTAGTTTTTACGTAAATCAGTCGAGTAAAAAGTCTGCTTTTTCCAATGCAAGTATTAATGAAAACCAATTGCAAAAACCTAAGACCGAACCAGCATGGAGTACTACACCTGCAACGAACAAATCCAACATTATTCAGCATTACTTGAAACTTTCAAAAATAAGGCTCACAAGTAAGTTATTTATCTAACTTGGTCCAAGAGGAAACTAACTTATGGTTAACAGATCAAAAAGTAATTATACAAATCGGATAAATTTAACCATATACTTTAAGTAGCTTCCGTCAACAGTGAATAAAAACTAACAGTCTACAAAATTATAATGATTAAAAAATAAAGCACAACTGCACAGTATACTACAGGCAAAAGAAAATTGAATCAGGGGTTTATGTGGAAAGAAATATTTAATGGTTATAAGGTCATAATCATTGGGGGTAATTGTGTTTTTAAATGTAGTTGTAGGGTCATTAAATAAGTCAATATCATTACTGCTGTGTAAAATATTGAACCATAAAGATGCATTTCTTGCTAAGTTAGTAGATCTATTTTCCTCAGTCTATAGATATTTCAAAAAATCTGTGTGGCACATACTCAAGTCAGTCTAGATAGAGCTTAGGAAACCACCCCAGTAACCACACATTTTAAAGTTTCGTTTTAATATCCTGCACCTATATCACAAATTAAACTTGACTAAAAAGCAGATGTTTCAATAGTGCTGTATGTTTACCTCATCTAGTAGTAGCATTAAATGGTATTAAAAACACTGAGGTCTTTTATGTGTCAACATCTCTCCTTAGATGTGTCCAAAATGCAGTATCGCTATGTGTATTTTTTTGGCAATAACGCAGAACATGCTCTTGGTTTTTCTTACAAAAACATTGAAGTACAAATAACGGATAATGCTTTGTTTTTGGGTGAAAGATTAGACAAAAGACTCGATTAGAAGATGTATGTGGAAGAAATTGCTGTCTGTATATCTAGATATTATAATTGTCAAAAATGTAGGTTGGGATCATGCATATGTACAATCCAGAATTAGGTATAGTTTGATATTTTGGGGTAATTCTTTAGACATAGAGAGTTTTTATTTTTGCAAAAGAAATATGTTAGGATTATATTTAGAATTCAGCCATCTGAAACTTGTAAGGATACATTTGCTTCATATATGTTAACATTTGTGTGTATGTATATTTTGATTGCATTTTCTTTTTGTTTATAATAATAAAGATTTTTCCAATGAAACTCTTTCAAAACACAACTACTCAACTAGAAGTAAGTCAAATTTAGTCACCTGATAAATGTAATTTTACTTATCTTTAAAAGACTACCTGTACATAATTAAAAAATTTACAATAGTTTTCCTCTTAACATTTGAAATCTGAAGCAAATTAAAGCAAGATTTGTGGTTTGTTTTTTTATTTACATTTTTTTAATGTTGTCTTATTTCAGTAAATTTTTTATTACAGTTAATACCTTAATTAACAATGTTCAATGTCCTTTGGTCTATTTTATAAACAAATTAATCTTTATTTATCTATTTATTCTTCTAGCTCTAGTTATAGTGACAGCCATGGCTGGTTACGCAATGGCTCCAGCTCCATTTGAATGGACCACATTCGCACTATGTACAGTTGGTACTGGTCTACTTTCAAGTGCTGCCAATGCTGTGAACCAGTATCATGAAGTTCCTTTTGATGCACAAATGGCCAGAACAAAACAAAGGGTTATAGTTTGTGGAAAATTAACGTAATTGTACACAATGAATAGTAATAAAAGTTATTTAAAATATGTTGTTTTTAGGCCTTTACACTCAATGGTTTTTGCTGCGACAGCAAGCTTAAGTGGATTGGGAATTTTGTACTATGGCGTTAATGGTGTTACTACTGCCTTAGGTTTGGCAAATTTGTTGCTTTATACCTCTGTATATACCCCTTTAAAACGTATTAGCATATTGAACACATGGGTTGGATCACTCGGTAAAACTAAAAATAAATGAATTAATGGAGGGGTTATAATTTTGATGGTTTAATTTTAGTTGGTGCTATCCCTCCACTTATGGGCTGGGCAGCCTGTGCTGGCTCCCTTGACTTAGGTGCGTTTCTTATGGGCGCACTTCTTTACAGTTGGCAATTTCCCCATTTTAACGCCCTCTCTTGGAACCTCCGTCCTGATTATTCCAGAGCAGGATACAGAATGATGGCAGTTACAGATCCAGCTTTATGTAGGAGAGTAGCCTTAAGACATACTGTAGCTATACAAGTTTTTAGTATGGCTGCACCACTGGTAGACGCCACAAACTGGTGGTTTGTGCTGGAAAGTACCCCACTTAATTTGTACTTTATTTATTTAGGTAATACTGAGTGCCAAAAATAAATGTAAGGATGAAAAAATTATTTATTTTTCAGCCTATAAATTTTACAAGGACTCCTCAAGTGCGACCTCGAGAAAGCTGTTTCGTTTCTCCTTAATTCATCTACCTCTTCTGATGTTTCTCTTTTTAATAAATAAGAAAAAATGGTTTGTATTTGGAGAAACTGACGAAAATAGTGAAAATCATAGTGACCATAAAGAACCTATTATGTTTTTAGAAGAATAAATGTTTTTACAAAATGCAATTGTTCCAAATTCTTAACATTTTACTCGCATAAGCAACATAATATCTGTTAATCAAGATATAATACCTGTGGTGTAAACCTAAAAAAAAACATTTTAATTAATATTGACTTTCTTGATTTGCCTAATTAATTCAAATTTAGAGAATAAATTCAATATACAAGGTGTCTGGAAGGTCAACGATTTCAAGGGGTAATGGAGCAACTCATAAGCACCCATAAAAACATAAAATGACGTAAAAAATCGATGGTTTTCGAGATATTGGCACTTTAGTGGAAGTCACCAAATTTTCGATTGTCACGCTTTAAAAATAGATATTTTTTTAGCTTTGCAACACTGGATAGCCATTTTACTAATCAAAGACAAACATTAAACTAAACAGCGAAAACATTTAATAGGACACCTATTCTGAAATGAAGTATTCAGTGTTATGAGCGTTTAAGACACTCAGAGATCTATCGACAGGAGAATGACGGCCATATTCAGTTCTGTGCATAGGAACATGATAAACGTCAAAATTGCGTAGAGTTCTATTTGGAACATTGAGACCCACTTTAGAAAGAAGGTCAGGAGCATTAATCATGCCATTAACCAGCTTAAAGACAAAACAAAGATCAGCGTTCACACGCCTTTTGGCCAATGTATCCAGGTTAAGTCTTACTCTCATGTCCTCACGATGGTACTCGTCAAAGCTAATGCCCATTCTAAATGCAGCACACCGTAAAAATCCATCTCTCAATCATATCTATTGAATTCTGATGTAGAGGAGACCACACTACTGAAGAGAATTCAAGATTAGATCTAACCAGTGAGACATAAAGGAGTCTATAGGCTTACAGAGAGAGATGTGAACTATACCTGTTTACAGCACCCAACACTCTTAGTCCCTTTAAAGTTATTTTAGAGATGTGATGAACAAATCTCAGATGCTCATCGAACCACACGCCCAAATCCTTGACTACATTCACATACTGCAAGGACTCACCAAGGATACTATATGTAGAGTTGAATCTCTTCGAACTTCTATGAAATGATATGTAGCAACACTTGGAAATATTGAGCCTCAATCCGTTCATCACTGACCACTCACACAAAGTATCAAGGTCTTCCTGAAGTTTGGCTATATCATTCACCTGCTTAATCTGCATGTAGAGCTTCAGGTCATCAGCAAACATACTTACAGAACTATGATTGATTACATTAACAATATCATTCACAAATAGATTGAAGAGCAAAGGGGCACAGTGAAATCCCTGAGGAACTCCTGAGACTACATTAGTAGGTGCAGAAGTACAGCCATGCACCTTCACACTCTGAGTTCTTCCTATCAGAAAACTCTTTAGCCACTTTAAGAGGGAGTCATGAAAACCAGCACTTTCCAACTTGGCCAGCAAGAGACCAAAGTTCACCCTGTCGAAGGCCTTGGAGAAGTCCGTATAGACCGCATCAGTCTGAACCCCCCTCTCACACTCGTATTGAACCAAACTGCTGGTTGTGGATTTCCCAGAAGAGAATCCTGACTGTTTTTCACTAATGATTCCTTTGCATTGCCATGTTAGCTGACCGCACCAAACTATCAAACAATTTGGCCAATGAGTTTCGAATACATACTCCACGATAATTGGCAATATTCCCCCTATTGCCAGCCTTAAATATCGGCATGATGAAACTGTGCTTCCAAGCTTCTGGGAAGGTAGAGTCCTGTAAAAACATATTAAAAATCATCTGGAGAGGCCTACTAATTGTATAAATACAGTTCTTTAAAAAGACATTAGGTAAATTACCTGGCCCACAGATAAACTTGTTAGGTAATTTCTGGATCTTAGAAAATACCTCCGAGAGAGTGAAGCGTCCAACAATAATATTCTCGGAACCAAATTCAAGAGAATCAGGAATGGGATAAGTAGAGTTGTAAACGGTAGCAAAAAACTTTGCAAACAAATTAATTGCTTCCCTAGACTCTGCCATTTCCTGGCCCAAAAACATCGAATTTGGAAATGCATTGCTCTTTCTTTTGTCATTGACAAACCTCCAAAAGTAACGACTATCATCCACCACTGACCTTTCCACATTACCAATATATTCACTTAGTGAAGATGAGTCAGTTTGAATATTAATATGATAAGAAACGTGGTGCAAACTATTACTAAAAATGCAGTCAACAGCAGCTGAAATATTAACATTATGCAAATCAGAAAATACTAAATCTAAGCGTTTCTGTTATTTGGTACGTTATTGCATTGAAACATATTATGATAAGAAAACATTTCAGCTAATACTCGGGCTGGATAGTGTTCATTGCAAGCTACACAAACCCCGCATCAACATCATTTGACCAAACCGCCCCAGGTAGGTTTTAATCACCGAACACCAGCACCGATGATTGTTGATAGCTTTCACAGATTTCATGAACTGACATCCCATGTAACTCGTACTTATCGCGTGTAGCATTTGGTGGAATATACACTCCACCAAAAACAAATGACTTCTTGCAAATATTTACTTCTACATATACTTGATCAACTGAGATGTAAGGAGTAGCAATTTTTCTAGATCTAAATTTATTACTAACTGCTATAAGCACCCCACCACCTCTAATCTTTGTACTTGATTCCAGGCTACGGTCAGTGCGGTAGATGGTATATCCAGGCACAAGGATTTTATCGTCAGAGATATCCTCATTCAACCAAGTCTCAACTAGGATTATGACAGAATAGTCAGACAGCTGCACTCCGTGATGAAATTGTTCAATTTTAGTGCGCATACCACCAACATTTTGGCAGTAGAGGCTTAATCGTTTTTTGAGTTGTTATTACCATCTTGAGACCTCACATTTTTCAACAGCACGATCTTGGGAACTCCTCTAATTTACTTGATTCCCAGATTTTGTTCTCCATTATTAAGGAGATTCGAAAGAGTAAGCTTTAGTTCCTTAAACTGCTTTCTCTGGAAAAAAGTCTGATCAGGACCTAATTTAATACCAGTGTCACTATACACTCTGCTCCTCAAAATCTTCAATGCCACTTGTTCATTAGCAAGAACAGCCTTGATAGGTCTCACTCCTGTACCCCTGTTCCCAACACGAAAAACTTTAATAATTTGATCCTCTGGTCTGTCCACCACGTTCTGAAGCAAGCTTCTAACTTTGTTCGTATCAAACGCCACTCTCTCTCTAGCATCCTCAGATGTCGACTCACATTGTACAGCATGATGTTCTTAGATCGCCTCTTTCGCTCTTCAAATTCCTCAAAAAAATCGCCACCTGTATCTGAGGCAATGAGTGCTCTGTTTTCACCTTCACTCTGAGAATTAGATCTAGAAAAGGCTACTTGAAGGTCTAGTAGGAGGCTTTGTCCACAAATACTTTGTATTTTATGAAAACAAAGAATGTTTGGCTATTATCATCATCACCAATTTTGCAAGTTTCCTACTAATTCAGTTGCTTTTACCACTGCAAGATCTTTATAATAAGCGTTATTAAAGGATTTAAAAAAATAAACCAATAGTGTTTTGTAATATTTATTTTGTTACAAACAATGCCTAAATTTAGAAAAAAAGTAATTAAAATGATAGCCGTTTGTAAATTTTAAACCTAAAAAAACATAGTTTTTTTTAAACCCCATTGCACTAATTTTAACTCTATTAAATGACAAACACTGGGCAAAAAAACTACCACATTTCTTACTACTGAAAAACACGACAACCGTTTCTTTACATCACTAAAGTAAAAAATAATGTATATGTATTCATATCGATAATTTTTAAGACCAGAGTAAGATACAAGATTTTCAATTGAAAATATTAGGAAGGATAAGTCGCTTCCCAGGAAAAGAGTATTATAATTTTTTATCGTTCAAAAAAATACATTCTAACATTGAAAAGTTTGTATCAGTCACTCGTTTTGATATAAACACTAAACCCGATTATTAATAACATAGTGGTTAAGTAACACAAATTTAACTAAAAAACCTGAGGATACATATGTTATACCTAAATAAATTATAACTATCCAGTTTAAATACAAGTACAACACAAATGCAAGGCATTTGCTGTGTTCCTCTCGCATTTTCAAATATACAATAAAAAAAGGTTTTTTTTTTAAATAAAGGGCTCTATTTAAACCAGCTTTTTCTGATAATATATTGCATGGCTGACAACAAGAGGTGGCACAACGAAAAACGCACTGCATATATATGTATATTGACAAATTATAATGATCATACAATATAGTATCGGGAGAAAAATATATGCTATGTACTTTATTGTTTAAAATACCTGATACAGGTATATTTAGTTCAAAATATACACACAGGACCAGAAGACTTTTTCTCTAGGGTAAAGACTCCTTTCTCTATTGTCTCATATATTATGAGAACAATTAAACTGTAATAAATAGGGCAATAACTTACCTTGTACAGTGACTCTTTTTATCTCAATATATTGTGTCTCTCTCAGTATTGATTCCAGTAGAGCAACAAAATTTCGTTAGTTAGTTTATCCCAAATTAGTCAATTGTTTGATTAATTCAATTATTGGTTTTAAGCTTCTATAAAAAATATTAGAACTTAAGCACCTTATAAGTAACATAAAGAAAATACCAGCAAAAGTTAACATTTAAAAAGACAAAGTGTTTTAGTACCAAAATTCAATTAAAAAGTTTTCTTTTATTGGTGACAGAGAACTAAAGACACACCCCTAATTCTTTTGTACACATCCATCCACCTTTTAGGGGAAAGTGTTACAACTTTTTAACTAAATAAGATAAATCGTGGTAAAACCATAATAGTAAATTATATTTTGTTTAAATACCTATAATGAACACATAATGCACCTTGAGTTATGTTAAGTATTTCAAACGACATAATATATTAAATGTGATATAAAAACATACTTGTAAACTGAGCAAGCAAAGGTCTTTTGCTGTTTTTAGCATATCCTATGCTACAGGTAAGTAAATTTAGGTATTTCAGTTTAACCTGCCGTTTATTTTCCTTAATTGTTACTAACATGCAAAATAAGTTTTTATTTTAGTTTCATTTTGGATAATGTAGTAGCGCATTATAAATTTCCTATATTTCATATAAGCAAGATTACAGCAATCCGTACTTTATATCTTTTAAAGTCTGTATGCCGTAAGCATGCTTTTTGTTAGGAAAATAAAGCGCTTCCCTAAAAAATAGGCCTTTTAATGTCCACATTGTTTCATTATTTAAAATGGAGCTAAATCAGATATACCGAATGTCTCAAAGTGCCATACCGTATTTGTAAAAAGAAACAGGTTATCCGAAATCCGTACAATATATCCATTTATCTCATTCTGTAGACTTTGGCAAGATCTACAGTATATTACTAAAATAGTGAAAATGTATGTAGGAAATTCAGAAAAAAGTCTTAAAAACGTAATTTGCTTAGGAAATTTTAACTCATTTTCCTGGAAAACACATCTATCAATTCCATTAACAAGAAAGTCGAAAAATTGTTCACACCCAGCTAAAAAGAAATGACCCATAGTGGGTTTTTGTGCGTAATGCAGTTTTATATCCCTAGTCATCTTTTTGGTAGTAACAAGCGAAAAACAGCAATATGAAAAACACAACGTTAAATCAGAGAATATTATAATAAGTACGATATTTTGACTTCCTGTCGGATATATTCGATATAAATGAAGCCGTTAATGTTATTGGAAGCAGTTAGGCGACCAATATATGAAGGCACGAGCGGCCAGTGGAATCACGAAGCTCGAATGCACAATTGAAAGAAAGCCCATTATTTGTAACAAAAATCCGCATTTTATGCTTTTAAAAAGCTTAATAGAAAATCAACGAAAGTAAATAATGTGTTTATTGTATATTTTTGGTAATTAAATCCTAGGTTTCGAGTATCGTAATCCCACCGTGGGTTTTAATTTTTTGGTGAGGTTTTTCACTGGATTCTATTTAAGTGCAACTGATACTTCTCAAAGTCCAGTTAGGGGGACATTAAGTTGGAAAGTTTTTGACTAGCTGAAGTTTGCCCTAAATAATATATTTTAAGACAATTAACACCTTAAATCCACTAAATATAAAAACATAAGTTTATGTTTTATATTTCATGAATCTTATTTGTTTATTAATTAATAATTATTATAATCTTCAATTCCCTTGAATTTATAATTCTATTCTCAATAACAATTATTACACACGCTTAATATATTTTAATAATCTCCGTAGATTTTGAGAAGTATATATTTGTTTTTATATTTGTACTTATCTTGAGACATCCTTGGTATGATTTTCAGAATCTTGACAAGCCACCATAAGGCAATGGCGGTTCGCTTAACTATTACTAAAATACAGTCATTTAAAAAGCACTATAATTTAATTAACACAAGTAAATAGGGAACTATTAATTTAAATAAAAAGTCGGTAACAACAAAAACTTCTCGCAAAACCGTTGAATTAATCGACAAAATAAAGTTAAATAACTCAAATAATCGGTAACAGTGAAAACGTCTTGCTGAATCGACGACAGAATATCCTTCTCTCTACCATCGTTTTAATCACAAAGTAAATTTTTATCCTAAACCATTTTTGCATTTTGAGAACAGGCTAATTATTATTATTCTTCACTGGAAATCACTGGTGATGGTTTCACTAGTAATCAAACAAAATTAGGCCTTGTTACCATGACTCAATTTAAACAAAAACTATAATTTAGGAAAATAAATATGACTTGGTAGCGTGCACAAAATATCAATATAACAACTTAGGTCTAACTAAAAAGAAACGAAGAAGACGATCGTCGATTCAGCATTAAGATAAAAACTATAGATTAAATATTGTACTATAATTTATCTGATACTATATATGCGACAAGCCGCCGCTACTACTCACTTCCATCATTTCAGTGCAATTTTGGCTACTAAGGGGGTACTCAGACTTTCCTATTGGAATTCCGAATTGGGTCCTAATATTGCTGCTTCCTAGTCTAGATCCAGTCACGTCAGTAGGACCTGAACTACCTAAATAAGAAAACAGAAACAAACCATATTATGTACCAGAAGCAACTTTTTTGCAGATTTTTCCATTTCCTAAGTAGCAAGAAGAGCACAAAGATTAAAAAATCCTAAAAGCTCTACCCTCACCTCCCTTATACATGACAAAAACTAACGATTACTATGACAACCGTCATGGTCAGCTAATCAACAATCCTTGAGCCATGTTACTATGCGGCTTTTAATATCAGGCCAAATTAAAACTGTCAATATTTCGGAAACTATTAATTTTTGGACTGGATAACCTTATACAAAGTTAACCTTATTTTCAATTATCTTTACGAAAAAATAATAATAATAGGGGGTTTCCATTTAAAAAAATTGACTTTTAATGATTTTTTCACTTTAATTTTTAATGCTAAATTTTGACCCCGCTGTATTTTTTTTAGCCAAATATTAAAATAATCTTTTAAAGTGGTCCTTGCTTTAAAATAAAACCAAAACTAACCAATAAATAAAGGCTACTAAAAGGGAGTAATCGGTAATTATGTTAGGGTTCATAAACATAATTTTTCACATTAAATTAAAAATATGTCAAAAACGGTTACACTTAGGTATAGGACATTATACACAAGATATATCTAGAATTTCACGTGGAAGCCAAAAAAGTAAAAATATACAGGATGCTCTATTTAAAATAACAAAGTTGACACCTACTTCCGATATAACCGGAAACGTCACAACTGTCAAAATATTTTAGTTGGGTGGCCCTCATCGGCTGTGCCTGTGTTGCCAAATTTTCAACATTTTTGAAAAATTTGTTTCCGAGATATCGATCGCGTCTATTCGTCGTGAGACACCCTGTATAGAGAACTGTAGTGGATTAAACAAAAACTTATCTATAATCTGTTTATGGCAGCAGTTAGTAACTGATAGATGGTTTAAATCAGTTGAGCATCGATTTTTGATTGCTGGCCATACTCACCTTTCGTGCCATAGGGTTTTTGTTTTAATACAGAATATAATAAAAGTATGAGACGAGTTTATAAACCAAAAAATGGTTTGAAACTGTTAAGAAAACAAGAGACAGGTAGACCGTAAAAAGAACTATTTTAGATGACAACGAAAAGGTGCAATAAATGAAGACATTAAGAGTGTTAAAATAAAGAAACGAACGTTACATTCTGCCTGCATATATGAAGAAATAGGAGCATGTAATGAGGTTGAAAGTCAAATTTTAGGCCAAGACAAAGAGGAAGAAATGGATGTATGGAGTAAAGAAAATGAAAATGATGATGAGTCGAATTTAAACGGATTTTAATGAAGATTAGTTAAGATGTTAGGCCAGTACCACTTAAAATATTCCTAGTATGGAAGAATGAACCATTTTTTTCTCTAAACAGTTTTTTCAATATCCATATTTTGACAAGAAATATCTTTAGTTAATATTTTTGGCAAAAGTGAAAAAGTGATATGCCACATTTTTTTTCTAAATTGCATAAAACAAAGAACAACAACTTCTTAACATATTTGATTTATAACCTTTAAAATTATATTCTTCATGAAAATATTACCCAGTATTATTAAAGTTTACCCATAAGAGCATAATTCGGGATTGAATATTTAAAACCCATTTACCTCAAACTTAGCTTCTTCCTCTAAGGTCTTCAAAATCCGCCGCAATAATTTACTACATAATCTGACCTTATTACTAAACCTTGAACTTACCTGAAGCGCCTTCGTAACAACAGGGATCTATAAAACTAGGCACATTTGGATGGTGCAGGTGGGAACTGGAAGGCAAATTTGGCATGTTAAAACCCAACGGGTGTTGGCGATAGGAAGACCCAAGTTTACGTGGCGATCGAGACTTGGAAATCGATGGTTTGTAGATTTCTTCCAATATTGATGGAGCCACAAATGTGAATCCCTATTTAACATATTTTTTAGTTAGTTTTGTATAATCAAAATAAATTTGTTTGGCCTTAGTACTAAAATAACGGAAAAATAGTGCATACCTCAAATATCATATTAACACTCTCGCTTAGGTATGAGTCTACTGGTGAGTCGACAGGAGTTTGTCTGGTGAACTTGGGATCGAACTGGGATACGTCATCTTCACTGGACTAATGTAAGAACAAAACTATAGATATTTCCTTCCTTTAAAGACTTGAATAACTTACTACACAGGGTTTATAAGGCGGTTCTATCCTTTTATTCAAAACATCATCCCAATTGATATGCTTGAAAAAGGGGTGTTTTTTAATAGCTTTGGCATCGTCAGGTGGCACGCCAAGTCTGTCTTGAGGTTTCTTTTTTAATAGTCTTCTAAGAATATCCTTCATATCAGCGGTCATGTAAGGCGGAAATGCGAGTTTGCCTCTTAAGATCATTTCTATTGTGGCCTTTCTATTAGCACCGTGGAACGGCGGCTAAATAAATTATTAATTGTTTAGCAATATAATTTTACATAATTATATTGTTTAACGTACCGCCCCTGTAGTCATGTCATATAATAAGGCCCCTAGTGACCACCAATCAGCTGCTTTTCCATGACCCTGTCGTAGAATGATTTCTGGAGCCCTAAATATAATAAAACATACTCGGTTAATAACTAAATACATGCTAAGTATTGAACTATTTACATGTACTCAATGGTTCCACAAAAAGTTAAGGTTCTAGTGTTGTCTTGTATGTGCTCCTTTGACAATCCAAAATCAGTCAGTTTTACGTGACCTTCGTGGTCAAGTAAGATATTCTCAGGTTTTAAGTCTCTATAGATTATTCCTAAACTATGTAAATGCTCAAGAGCGAGGGTTATTTCAGCCAAATAAAATCTAAAAATAAAACCAGCTTGTCTAGCTGACTCCTTCATACATAGAAAAATCACTTTTAAGAAAATGTATTAGCTCAAATCCATGTAGTTTGCCAATGTTTAAATCATTAATGTAATTTATTTTACTTACGCAGAGCACTCTTCCATAAAAATGCCTTCGTTTTCTAAATGAGTGAAAAGTTCTCCTCCATTCAGATACTCCAACACCAAATAAAGTTTTCCTCCAGTTTGGAAAGCGTAATTGAGTTGCACAATAAAAGGGTGCTAAAGAAAATTGAATTAAAACAAATTCAACTGCTTGAATTTAAAAATATCATGTTTTACTTTGTATAGTTGGTACAAAGGATGTAATAAGGAGAAAAAATTTATATATATAATCAGTGCTTTAATTAATTATGATTTTACATAACTAAGAAATAGTTTAATTACTTAAGAAATTTGACATATACTTTGCTATAGAGACTACATAAAAATAGATTTTGATATTAAAAATATAAGAGGCCTGTTTTGTATGAAACAAACAAGAAAAGAAGGTTAACTTTTGTTTGCTGCCTTGTTTGTTATACAAATATTACACGTTCATAGGAAAAACCGGCAGCAAAAAGCATTTTGCTTATATTAAAGTTTTCAAATTAGAAAGAGTGGTTTCTGTATAATTTATTGCTTGTGAAAAAATATACAGTACTCTGCTTATTTTTGAACATTACAGGATAACTAGATACCCACCATGACACTTTCCAAAATATTCCTTTCGGCTTTTGTATGGGATACATCCTTTTGGTTTCTCACAATAGAGGCCTTTCTTAGTACTTTCATGGCGAAAATCTTGCCCGCATCAGTACCACTTCTTTTCCTGCATTGAAACACTTTACCATAGCCACCCTTTCCTAGCACCTTCAAAAGGTCAAAATCTTTAGGAGAAATGCGTTCCTCAGTCGGATTTACTGTGGCCTCTGTGATTTCAACAGTATCAAAATCACCATCGGTTAAACTAAAGAAATAATTAGAAAAACAGTGAGAGGACGAGCTGAGGAATTTTTATAGATTTTTATGATGACAGTGAAGAAAAAATTATAGTAGTAAAAGAATCTCTCTATAAGTTTTTATTTATCACCAAGAGATTTGTTAATAAAATTAGGTTTCTTGTGGATTTTTAAACATAAAATCCACTTAAACCATTTGAAAAATGCTATTGTACAATTTCAATAAAAGGAAAAGAAAATTAATTGCATAAAAATAGCTAAGAAAATCTTGTTTTGTTGATAAGTGATGCAAGAATTACTAAGTTTACAATTACTCAATAAACTATACATTTACTGATAATAAATGTGGATAAATTTCAAAATGTTATTACAATATGCTAATATCTTAAAAGTAATAACACTAAAAAACCTTATGCTAAATCAGAAATCCATTTTTTATTATTTTAAGAAAATTATAGTTATTATTTTAAGATAATTTATACTTACTCAATTACTTCATTCGGGTTAGGGTGTTCATTAATGAGTCCCTGAAAAAAAAATTATATATTTAAATATGTTAATAGCAAACAAGTTTCTTAAAAAAGGATTATCTGCTATTGATATTAAAGTGAGGGCAAGCAGTGTTTACAATGAATATTCTGTAGTCATCCAGTTAGCAATAAATATGTGAACAGCTAGGATATGTTAATTGAATGATATAGGTACTTTTAATTGAATTCTTCATATAGTCAAATAATGCCTTATTGTTACAACATAAAAAGTTTATAATAGAATAAAATGTATAACCAGGTTTATATCAACACACTGACTGTTTAAAAAATATCTATGGAATAATAAGTTTTACAATACAAGGGAGGATCTAAAATTGATCCTTGTCGTACAATGACCCAATTGATCCAGCTAAGTACAGAAATTAGATTCTATACTGTTCTCTACTTTTCCCTTTAAAAAAAAAAAAGACAGGTTTGTGCATAGTGGTGTTCACAACATATTACCAGCTCTTAAAGTCACAGAGTGCTTCCGAATATCAGGGTGCATGATTTTAGTCTCTGGTGCCTTTTATGGTACTGATCAGCTTTTAAATTATGTGATTGTCTATTAGACTTATTTGTGACTGTATTCCGATTTGTGGTCTTACTTTGATATTTTTTTTCTCCTATAATGATTGTATTTATACATTTTTAAGTGTGTACATGCAAATTGTATCTATTATTTAATTCATGTCATTTTAATTTAATTGTAATGTTAGTTTTCTTCCTTTTGAATATGTAAGCATAATTAATAATAATAAGCCTTTATTTCCAACAGGCAACTTGCCCAATAACAGGAAACAGTTGCAAAACAATGAAAAATATAGTTAAAAAAAACACACACAAACAAACCTAAAAGAATGAAAAGAAAAGAAAAAAAGTAAAGTAAAGTCACATTCTCAAAAGTTATCCAAAAAATTAGAATAAATAGGCAAAAGGCAGCCTATGAGAAGTGAGTGACTCAATCAAGTCGTTTATAAAAAAACTAAACAGGAGCGGACCCAGGTTCGAGCCCTGTGGCACACCCGACGTTACGTTAAAAAGTATTATTTTAGCAGTCTTCCAAATTTCAGGGATTTGTTCTGTTGAGAGTATTAAGTTGATAATGTAGGTCAGCGGATCAGCCAGGACACCAATGCAATCTTTAACCAAGAGGCACACCATCTACACCAGATGTTAACTTATTTTTAAGTTTATTAGCCAAAATAATCTGGGAAGCATCAACGTTGGAAATGTCAAAGTGGGGCACATTATCAGACGTCGACGAAATGGTTAATGAAATTTGATTGTATAAATGCCTCACCAAAGAACAGTGCAAAAGCATCAACTATGTCAAATCCTGGTGCCAGCCTTCTTAGAACCAATAAAATTCCAAAAGCTAGATGGGTCCAAAGAAATATTCCTTTCGGTGTTTGATATATACAACTTATATTCATTGCATATTTGTAGTTTGATAAGGCGTCTAAGAGAATGGAATTTATTTTGAAAGAATGGAGAATTGTACATTTTAAAGTCCTTGAATTCTCGAGAATAATAATTTGGAAATCTTCTTTTACATTGCTGCTTAAGAGGAATGTGTGCGGCAAATATGCCATTCAATATATCATATAGGGCTCCACATGCATCATTAACATTAGAGGATAAATACACAGTAGACCAGTCAGCTTCAAGGATCAACTCATAAAGGAGATGGAACTTGGCCTTTCTAAAATTAAAAGACTGAGATAAGTTTTTATAAAGCTGAAAATTATGGACATGTTGGCCTGAGATGGTAAAATCAATTTCCAGTGCAGGGTGATGCAAATCCTCCAAGACAAAAGGCATGTCACTATGCGAAACAGTACAGGTGAAGTTAGATAAAACAAGATCCAATAGTCTGTTATTATAGTTTAGGATGTGATTACACTGAACAAGATTAAAAGTGTTAGCAAAATTATTCACAGCAATAGACTTTTGACTAACAAGATTACCTGTAGGTGAGTTAATAGAGAAAAGAATTAATGCATATTAGCATGAGTAAATGAATTTGATTATGCAGACCCATTGATAAAGCTGAAATGAAGAAAACCAATTTAGAAAAATGCTCCTAATACACTAATCTTCTTCAACATAAATTTAATAGGTACTTTTGAGGATAATGTCTGATTGTAGGTGTTTGTTTTTACCAAAGTTTTGTGTGCAAAGTGCATAGGGACCATTAGTTAAAAGAGATGTGTGGATTCAGGAAAGCTGGTATTTTAATTAAAATGGCCAATAACATTAAAGGAATGAGATATTGAGAGACAAAAAAATGGTTTTAAATTCCTATATTTTTTTTAATATTCTGCATTACTAAAATTTATAATAAAATATTTACCATTAAAAAGACTTTTAAGAAAAAATGACTCTAGAGCAAAATGGATTATTTTTGACTAGGGGTTCGAACAAATATTGTTCACTATAATGTCCCAAACAACCCCCTTAAGTTTGGCACTATCTTTTTGAAATACCCAGTATTTATAATAAATAAAAAAAATAATGACCTAGTTTCTTATATTGCAGTGCAAATTAACAAACAATCTTATTAAACAATAAATGAAAATATTCATAGAAAATTCTAGTTAATTGTAATTTTTAATTATCATTTTGTTGATGAAAAATTCATAATCGAAGGTCAGAGAATCTATTGGCTTTATCAAGGATAATCTAGATTTTAAATATTGATATTAAAATTTACTTAGTTTTATCAAACAATACCAGTGAAACATAGCACACTTAATAAAGTACTCATTATTGCAATCATATTATTTAAAAAATATCATCATTCCTCCATAATCATTATTAATACAATTAAGGTTTCAATTCACCTGGATGATTTTTTTTTTAAATTTATCAAATAGGAAAGTATTAATAAAATAACTTCAAATGCAAAATATGAAATAAATGAAGATCCTCTTTTACTTCAAAAGGAAAACTGCCATAAGATAGTAGGTATAGCAGTACCATCAGTTTAAGTGATTTTTTAAACACATTTATTATTTGTTGGTGGCAAGACATCTCATATCCAAAACAGTCCCATTTAAATATTATATATTGTCAGGTTTATAGTAAGAAGAATATCCAAATGCGAGATTAAGAAACTTTCTAACATTTTCATGGCTACGGTTTATATGTATATGATTCTCCATCTAAATTACATTTTCAATATTCTCGAAATGCCGCTATTCAGATTCAAAACAAGAAGGTGATTAAGAAGTAATTAAGAAATATTAAATGACCTCTAAATAAATTCTGTCTGTGACTTCAATTCATCTGTGTACCTTTTAATGTTTATACATAGTTCCATTATTATATAATATGAAGCCGAACAATGTATTATTCTCAAATAAGTTTAATGAATTAATGTTATTTGAAAGTAATAAGTTGCAAATGGATAGTCACTTTCTGGTAACCTGAGACTTATTTTAAGTAGGAACAAGGCATTGTATTTCTTGTATCAAAAGACACATAGATATTTCGAAAGTAATAATAAACTAAAATGAATGAATGGAAACTTATCTGCAGACAATATTTATAAATACCAAATTTATTTTTAAGGACAAGTAGGTCATTTAAAGCTTATAGACCTATGAAAAATAAAAGATAGTTCCAGAGTAAATTAAGCTTAATTGGCTTAAAGAAGGCCCTATGAAAAGTCTCCTAGCATATACATTATACACTGTCCATGAAAACAATATGTTGTGCAATTCACCTTGATATACTTTTAAATATTTTATTGTCTTTACAGTGGGCCTCAATAATCGTACCTTGAGTTATAGAGAATCCAAAGCAAAACATAACAAAAATACTCACCTCTGTGATTTCAATCTCATTGTCAGAATCTGATGAGAGCTCCACTGTTTCCACATCATGGAGTTCTATATCAAACAGGTCAGCCATTCTGCCGTTTAGTTACGGATGCATTTAATAGAACAAAGAATCGACTGGTAATCGTGAAAAACTGGGAGATTTGCCTAATTTAAAGTATAAAGTAAAGAGATTTGGTTTGTTCGAATTCACAACACACGACATACGACACCAAAATCGAGGTTATGTTTCCAAATTTCTAATCTAAATACCAAAACGTCAACTGTCAGAATGTTGTTTATACAAGGTCAAAGCCTGTTAGATGGAAAATAGAAGGAACCTTCAAATGATTAGTTAGATTATATTCAGTGACGAAGTACAAACAGAGGTGGCGCTAGCGTATAACAAATATGTGTTTTTAATTTATATATTAAGTAAAACAGTACTATTTAAACTCTCTAAAGCGCCAATAATTTAATGATTTAAAATTCTTACAAAGGGAAAATATGATGAAAACCAGTTAAATTATATCTGGGAAAGAGAATATTCAATAATTTAAACTTACTCTTACCTAATAGATGGCGAAACCAGTACTTAGTTTGAATTCTTACCACCCTCCAGGTGCACGTGCAATTTTTCAAATCAAGGAATATAACGTATAACTTTAAAGGTTGCACGCTAGTGACCAAATGTAACGCGCATGTCATTGACCCAATGGTTAACAACTAAAATGCTGCATAATTTAAAATCGTTTGGATAAAATAGGTTTTGGTTGCTCTCCTTGGATAATTTTAGTAAAATTTTTCTTTTTATCAGTTTTGTTGGTACCCAGCATAACCCACAGAGGTTGTTTAGTAATGGTACTACCGAAAAAACGACTCGCGCATGTCAGGACTGTAAAAAGTATAAAAATGTGGGTGGCTTAAATAAACATCTGCTCATTAATTACAATATAACATGACTTAGGAGAAACAGCGCCTGTCTATCGAATTCCGATAACCTTCTAAAATCAGTGCTACAAGGATGTGCTTCAATTATAGTTTATTTATATCCAATAGATGGCGATACACAGGGTCTGGATCTATTAATGAGCTTTATTAATGTATTTAGAAGAAAGAGAAGCAGAAGCACAGCATAAAGAAACCAGCAGTCGCACTTCAATAAAAATACATTGGCTTGAATAAGCGAGTTCGGTGCATGTGTACTAACGCAGGCGAGGCATTTTTGCTTATAGTAGGGATGCCGCTGACACTCGCTACGGTCCACGCGGCTTTTGCCTTGGCTAGAGCCGGACTTAAACATTTTTTTAGATGTTATTATCTTGTAAAATAAAAATACCTACATAGTACAAATATTGATTTTTTAATATAAATAAAGTTCATACATTAACAAAATATTTAAACAAAAATAAACATCGCATTTCTACATCTAACAACGACGATATAGAAGAATACGTGCAGGAAGTTAATTAGGTATGAACCATAACTTTAAGAGACCATTCTTTGAGTAATTTTAAAACAAAAGGTTCATATAAACATATGTCCAGAAATTCTTCGTTCTCAATATACAGGGTGTTAAAATTTAACAACAACTAAAATATATGCCACTGACTTTTGTTCAATTTTTATTATGTTCTGTGGATTATACAAATAAAACTTTTCTGTCTCTTGAATTTTTTTCGTATCTTGCTTAGTTAATAATAAATTCCAAATGAAACTTTTCCCCAAATTCCTTGTGTGATCCAGGGATATGCAATTAAGTGGACTTTTTTTTCTCGAAAAATAAGCGACATACGAAAAAGTTGTATTTGTATTTGAGTAAATCAAATAAGATATTAAAAATGGCACAAAATTCAGGTGCCCCAATTTTTTTGCCACAAATATTTCTTCAGGTCCCGTACGAGATTACACTGAACCTAATAAATTTAATCATGTTAGGGGTAAATTAGCCTGTTAAATAATTTATGGTACATAATTAATTAACACCCTGTATAGTAACGCTTTTAGATTAACATCTGACTACATAGTAGTTTAAGGATAACTAATTATACAAATAAAGTAATATTTCAAAACAAATAGAAACTCTTAGGCCAATAAATAAAGACAAATAGTTGGCAACAATTCAAAACAATTCTAACATCTGCGAATTTTTGTTATATTATTAAGTACCAACTAAAGTAAAAGTATACAATTTTGCAACTCTTTTAAATATGGCAATACTGTTAAAATGGCAGAAATATAAATAATGTCCTTAAAAATCCAAAAAAAAAAAAAAAAACATTGCTGCAACTTTAACTGATGCTTAATTATGTTATTTAAGCCATACAGCCAAATTTGCAGCTATTAAAAACTTTGGCAAAGTCAATTATTTTGCTTCATTAATAATTTTTGACATACCCCTCTTTTAATACAAAAGTTTTTATAAAAAACGCTACGCTTTGTAAAAACGCTATCAAAATAGTCACTAAGTACGGCGCTGAACTAGGCGATACACCTATGAACACAGTTCGATAAACAATGAGCTCGGCATCCGGAGAACATGGCTGCGGCATGGCTAAGGATGCTATTAGTTCGCTTACATTTTCGAGCGGAGTGAGACTGCTGGTTTCTTTATGCTGTGGCAGAAGTAATCAATTGAAGAGAGTAATGTGTAAATTGAGAGGATAGATGTCGCCAAAGGGACCGCAGAATATTATTTATAAATATAATGTACCCTATAGTGTTTATTCGTTGAAACACTAGTGTCGTCCTAGCAAAGTAATCATAAAAGTAAATTTAGACAATTCAGTGAATATTTTATGAATATTCCAATGTGTATTCTATTTTTAGGCCAACAATATATGACTTCTTTTGATAAGAGGTTCAGAAGTATGAAATTACCAGCCACTTTTCACAATCCACTGTGTTACGAACTTTGGGATGTTCTCTTCCAACTTAAAGGCCTTGCAGTGCTCCATCTAGTTTTCTTTACTATAGGTTTTTGTACAAGTTCAGTTTTAAATTCATCATCTTTGCTGTCTTTTTCACTTGTTGAACTACCATCGTCATTTTCTGGTTTATAATTCTTACCTTTTAAATGATCATCCCAGTTCTTCATATCTGAGGTACATTCAGCTAATAAATGGCAATTGCTAGCTCCAGGTACTAGGTTTTTATTAATATACTTACTTCTGTTAAAAGCACTTTTAACATTATGATTCTCAAATGTATTATTAAGCAAACACTTTAAAATAATTTTAAAATTAAATTAAATGATGTTTAAATGATTTAAGTCATAATGCATTAGTTTTCCAATACTTATATAATGTAACGATATTGTAAACACCGAGAAACCAGCTGATTCTCCGTAATTCGAAATGGCACGACGTCTTGAAGGTCAGCGAATCTTCCGGAATAGTCAGCCGAGTATATAACGAGCCGCGTCGCCGCTGGTAGTCAGTTCAGTATCGAAAATAGACAACTAATAAATTAGTTGACTATTTTCGATTTAATTCACACCTAACGAACCATAAAAACGCTACAATAATAATCATTCAATTCTTACACTGGAAATAACCATCTGCCTTTATAGGCATTAATGGGGTATAATTTCTGTTACCTGACTCAGTTTGATGCACTTGTTCAGTGGAGTCTGCAAAGAAAATATAAAAAAGCGCTTAACATTATTATAATTCTTAAAAGTATTTTAAAGCAATTTTAAATTTTACTTTGAAACAATAATGTAAATGACAATCGTCTAAGTCATAATGCATTAGGCCCTCCGCACATTAAGAAACTAAAAAGAAACTCAACTAATTGGAAATTTAAATCACAAACTAGTTATCAACTAAGAATCGCACACGATGCAACTGATAAAATCACTTCGCTTCTGAATTATCGGGGGAATTTTGTGCTTAAACTATTATTTTAGTACAGTGCACATTAAAAAAAATGTCTAGTGATTCGAGTGATGAGGATATTATTCTTTATTACTATTATAGAAAAAGGAGAAACCGACAAAAGAAAAGGAGATATTGGATTTACCCCTACATTGAGAAAAATATAAAACGCAGAGCTTTTGTTGCTGCAAAAGAACTACAAGAAACTGACGCCTGAAGTTTCTGGCCTTTTATAGAATGTCAAAGGAATCATATGTACATTTAGTACAATTGCTTGTCCCTGCTATCCACAAGAAAAATACTCCAATGCGAGAATGTGTTGGAGCAGACGAAAGAATTTTAATAACCCTCAGGTAAGAAAAACAAATTTATTTTCTTTAATATAAAAACTGAATAATTATAAAAAAATGTTATTTACTAAATTAAACATCATTAGTATTGAACATATGTCTCACAAATTCATAATAAGACGAGGCTCTCTGTGAATTATGTGTTGCAATATGAAGGAGGGTCAAGATATTTCCTTGTTCTGTTAGAATTGTTGTGGTTGTAGGTTGCAACTCTGCTGAGACTTCAGACCCTGTCGATATATTTGAATTTGGGCTCAAAATCTTTGGCGTACTATGCACTATATCATCAATTAAATCCATTGCTTTTCGCTTAAACATTCTTGTTTGGTGGGAAGACATCTCGTTCAAATCGGGCAGTAGGCTCAGTAAAAACATTTTATTGGCCTCCTGCAGCGGATCCATATTGGCATCAAGTTTTTTTTTTTTTGCTTTTAAATATTCATCAAAGCTTTCATCTATATTATCTTTTAATTGTTTATTATCTCTGTGCTTTAAAGATGATTTTTTTTTATGAATTTAAGATTGTGGAGGCTCAGATGGCAAAGCATATGAGTGAGGAGATGGTAATTGCAATGAATTTGATTGTGGGGATGGTGCTAGCAGAGACACAGAATTTGTCCGTGAAAGTGTTGTCTGGGAATCATCCGACTCTTCTTCTTTATGATCATCATGAACTTCTTCTTCCGATTGTTTCGGCAAATTCCCTGAAGTCGCGGAATTTAAAGCTTTTATATATGGTAAAGCAAACTGCATCGCAGCTGTTAGATAATAAGCCTTTTTTAATTTAGCTGAAGAGCCACTTGGAGCTGGTTTCATATGTCTCACAAATACTGCTCTCAAGTTTTTCCACTTCTCCTTGCATTCGGTCCCTGAAATAAAAAATATATTTAGAAATGATGTTTCTGATTTGTGTTTTTTGCCTATCTTTTATTTAAATGAAAACTATTAGTCCACGGCAGATTTCCGCAAAAAAGTATAGAGTAGTAGAGTGTGTAAAAAAAATCAAAATTAAAACAAAATATGTACAGCGTTATTTTAAATATATTTTAGTTTCAGATATCTTGCGACTGGAGGAACATTCGTCAGTCTGGCTTTATATTTTGCTAGAGGAGACAATACTATTTCACAAATTGTGACCAAAACCACGGCTATTATATGGGATGTATTAAAGGAAGAATATCTGCCCATTCCAGATATGGAACAATGGAAAAAAATTGCAGAACGCTTCGGTTTATTGTGGAATTTACCTAACTGCCTAGGCGCTATTGACGGAAAACATATTCGTATTGAAAAACTTCCAAATTCCGGATCCACTAATTTTAATTATAAATCGTACCATTCTATCGTACTGATGGCATGCTGTGACGCTGATGGTCTATTTACATTAATTGAAACGGGTTATGCAGGCAGAAATAGCGATGGCGGAATTTTCCGTGCTTCAGCTATTAAGCATTGGATTGAAAATGAAGTCCTAAATTTTCCACTATCTTCAAAATTGCCCAGTGACGCGAGCAATAATCAATTTGCTGGCGACGAAGCATTTCCCTTACTACGCTACTTAATGAGACCATATCCACAACGTACATTGGATAATGTAAAAAGGATTTTCAATTACCGATTAAGTCGGGGAAGACGTATCATAGAATGTTCATTCGGAATGATGGCCGAGAAATTTCAAGTTTTAGATACTGCAATAAAATGTCATTCGCCCGAGAAAATCATTAAAATAATAAAATCTGTGTGTAAACGGGAAGGCATACCATATAATCCACAGCAATTTAAAGAAAATAATAGCCCGGTCATAAATCCCGATATAGAACGCCAAAATCTTCAAATAAGTGCTCAATCTTCCGCATGCAACTTAAGGTATTATTTATCTAACTATTTCATAACTCCAGCAGCTGCTCTTCCATGGCCATGGAATTACACTGTATAGCTTATTTTGTAATAATTTAAATAAATCTGTATAAATCAATACATACCTGATAAATTTAGTTCCTTTCCAATAGCATTCCAAGACTTTTCGGTTATGTCTTTGCGCGAATATTCATTTAATGTATACTCATATAGACAGGGGTATTCTTCCACTTCTTGAACTAATCTAATATTCAATGATTGTTCTGCCATTTTCGACATTTTGAATGTTTTCTCATAAAACACATTAGAAAGTAATTGCGAGCGACTCGCATGTCCGGTTGCTGCTGACAGATCACCGACGCGTTTCAAACTGGTTACCAACTAGTTGCGCTATGTGCGAGTGCTCATAGAAATACACGGGCGGCAACTAATAAGCAACTGATTGACGATTTAAGTTTGCAATTAGTTTCTTTTTAGTTGCCTAATGTGCGAAGGGCCTTAGTTTTCCAATACCTATATAATGTCGATATTGTAAACACTGCGAAAGTAGCTGATTCTCCGTAATTTCGTCCAGGTTATTCCGGAATGGTTAGCCGAGTATATAAGGAGCCGCGTCGGCGCTGGTGGTCAGTTCAGTGCAGTAAAGTTACATAAATACTACTTCTAGTAGTCGTAAGTGATCGTGTTTCGTAGTGTTAGTATGTCAATAAATTAGTTGACTATCTTCGATTTAATTCACACTTAACGAACGTAAAAACCCTACAATAATAATCATTTAGTTACAAATTTCTGTTACCTGAATCAGTGTGATGCACTTGTGCAGTGTAGGCTGCAAAGAAAATATAAAAAAGCGCTTATTTTTTTAATAATTCGTAAAAGTATTTTGGAGCAATTTTAAAATTTACTTTAAAACAATAATGTAAATGGAAGAGGAAAGTGGCTGTGTTGCTCGAAGGACTTTAAATACTGTTCGTCCTGTTTAGTGTTCTGTATAGTCTTAAGTGTGTCTAAATGTTATGTATAATTTTAATAATATCAAATGTGTTCCCACTATGGTAAACTTCTGGGCTTAGCTGACAATTAGCACTGATGATGGCTCATACGCCGAAAGCGCTCTGCTAAGCTTTTAAAATAAAATTGTTCTGAATACATCTGGTTTGATTAATTTGTATTGTTTAATAATATAAAAGTCAATCGTCGTTAGAGGAAGTCAAAAAAAAATATTACGTTATCTTTGTTACGACGTTTCGCCAGTAAGACTTGCTTGCCTCTTCAGGCAAATTTAAATTAAAAAAAATAAAACAAATTATATAAAATATTATGTGCGTAAGAGCGACGAATAAACTTTAATTAATTAAACAACTTATTTAAGACTTTAAATAAATTTAACAACCTCCTTACCTCATTGAGCAGTTACGCACATCGGTCAAACACTACACAAAGAACTAAATCGTTTCATGGCAATTTTTTTGCATATAAGTTATTATTTATTCGATAAAATTCCAAATTCCAAAAACCCAAAATGCTGACTTATATTAAGTCAGGGATAGTGTCCGTACAAAATGCTTACAAGAGATAGCCAGTTGAGTATTTTACCAAAACAAAATACGTTATTATTGGTTTAATGCAAATATGATTTTTGCAAAAATAATGGACTAAGGAGTTATAATTTGACTTAGTGAGTTTACCACAAAGACAGACATATTCTAGCATATAAATATTAATAGGAAAAATTATTTCAACGAATGGATAAGAAGCTGTTGTTGGTTCAATAATCTGCCTTAATTTAATGTATATAAGTACTACTAAAATAAATAAACAACATGAAAAATGTAGTATTATTCTTCCTAATTTCCTAGCACTATTTGTTAGGGGGGTTTCCTGCTCCTGTCATAGATTGTAATCAAGCCATAGCAGCAGCTCCGCTTTGCTGCGGTGTTACCCGACACCCTCCGTATAATGGACTGTTGTCTTATCACTCCTTACGACAATGGCTTGAATAGCACTTGACTACATACCGATTTCAGCCGGGCATTGTTGGATTCTTTTATAAGAATATGAACCTGACAGAGGCACTCACTCTCATTTAATGCAGTTTCAAGCTGGAAGTGATGGAGATCCAATCACGCTTTTCGCTTATCTTTCATATCGGTTTATATTATAAACGGTTATTGAGGGGCTGATTGTTCATAAATTACTTAAGTCAACTTTTTTTTTTAAGTGATTTTCATGCGAACTCAATGCGCGCATGTCACAATTAAGTAGCAGTAGTCGCTTTTTACGTCACTGTTCCTGTAAAATTGACAGCGCTAATTAAGAATCGAAATAGTGGCTGGGCGCCACCTTTGAAGACAAATCTAAAACAAAAATGGCGGTTGAGTAGTAAGGTATTAAATAATAATAAGGTATTTAATAATAATAATAATCCTTCAAGGCAGTACGTACCCTAGAAATGCAGTTGCTATTACTAAGAAAAAAACTTTTCAAAATTGATTATTGAAAAGCTATTAAAAACAATAAAAAAATTAAAAGAAATACTACAAGTGTGCATACTTTTTATTTTTTTTAAAATTTAACAACGGACATGGATAACATGGATTTTTAACAAAATCCACTCTCTGTCAAAAGTTTTATACTTGCAGAAAACTTGTTATAAATATGACAGCATAGTACAAAAAACTACACCTAAATAGGTTAAATAATGCCGAGGCATGCTCGTCTTATCTAAAAATCTTACGTTAACATTAACATTATATATTAACCAAAATCCGTTATTTTTTTGTAAATACGGTATGATGAGTTGTTTTTTAGATGTTATGGGTGTGCCGTTGTTTGTAACCTTTTTATGAACATTTTGTGATAATATAATGTAAGTTTTACTATGTTTTAAATTAATTTATCAGTTTAATAACACCCTTTTATATTTTTGCTTACAGAGTTTTCCCTTGACATTGGTTTAACAACCGAAACGCGTCGGGATTTTTGAAATAAAGATTGTAAAGTACAGGACCCTTCGTCTATTATTTTTGCATAATGGTACTTCACCATGGAGAAATCTATGGGAATGTTTTTCTTAAATTTAATATTATATTAACAGTCATCTATAATTTTTTTAGTACCTACTCTACTTTACATATAATTACCAATTTTGTAGTATTTGTATAGTATTGCAAATAAATAAATAAATAATCATCACAAATAATGAATAAGTAAATATCATTTTTAACCTAACATCTCTCTAAATAAAAATTTTCAATATCTTTTCCTATTTCTTTGTCAAACTTTCTTATAAATTCGACTTATAAAATTTGTTATAAATTTTCGTACCTAAAGTAGGTTTTTTTAACTCAATTTCATTATGAAAACAATATTGTCGCAAAATCTAAATGATCAATTTACTCGGTTTTTCTAATTTATTGTATAAAATTACTTTTTTTTTTAAGGTAAATTCGACTTGATAAAATTTTTTATGAATCTTTTACATATTATTTTTAGCCTAATTTTAATATGAAAATAATCATTTAAAAAAAAAAAATGATCAATTTACTTTCGCTTTTTCCATTTTACCGAGTAGATTTTTTTTTATGTTCATACTTATGGTGTAATATTAACTAACAACATTATTAATAATTTTCATTTTAATAATTTAATTAAAATACCTTCTTTTTCTATTTCTTTGTCAATAATGAATTGTTCATTTTCTTATAAATTTTTTTATAAATTTTCATACCTAAAGTAGGACTTTTAACCCAATTTCATTATGAAAACAATACTGTCTCAAAATAGAAATGACCAATTTAATTTCGGTTTTTCTAATTTTTTGTATTAAATTAAAAAATTTTTAAAGTAAATTCGACTTGATGAATTTTTTTATGAATTTTCTACGTATTATTTTTAATCTAATTTCAATAGGAAAACAATAATTTTTAAAAAAAAATTATCAATTTACTTTCGCTTTTTCTATTTCATTGAGTAAATATTTTTATGTTTGTACTTAGGGTGTAATATTAACTAAAATTCACTTAAAAAAAACACTTTTTACAATTTACCTTTATAATTTTTTTTATAAATTTTCATACAGAAAGTAGGACTTTTCACCCAATTTCATTATGAAAAATAATGTCTCAAAATATAAATGACCAATTTACTTTCGCTTTTTCCATTTGATCGAGTAAATTTTTTTTATGTTCGTACTTAGGGTGTAATATTAACTAAATTTCACTTAAAATAAATCACTATTTCACTTTTTTTTTCAATAATTTAATTAAAATACATACTTTATAACTTACTTAACATAAAAATAATAAAAAACTACAAGTTTGGTCAAAGTCTCCAACTTATATTAAGATTAATGAGGTTTATTTGGTAACACGTGTTTCACCCCTAAAGGCATCATCAGAACTAAATTTAAAAAAATACTATAACCTATTTAAAGTAACATATTTAATATAAAGTGTACAAACATATGTATACAGCGTGACAATTTCAAGAGTAGCCATGGCTTATAATTTTTAAACCGTAAAAGATATAAAAAAATGCTTAAAACCGTTTCTATAGTAACAAGGGGGAACCAAAATGATGAATTTTTTAGGGATATACTATCATCCCCCTAACCCCCAGAGCCACCCCCTTAAAAATTTTAAATTGGAAGGGTAGTCGAGTGATACCTTGTTTGAAAGGTCTATTAATTCCCTATATTTTGCCGTCTTACTCGTTAAAATCAATGCAACCATTTCCGAGATATGTATGTCCTTTTAAATGTTAGTCAATTCATTTTACTATCAGAATAAAAATATTTATTCTGATACTAAAATGAATTGTTAAAAGCCAAAACAAAACTCCAATAAATAGTACACTTATACTGAAATTATTGAATTGTCGGAATGGTATTTGGCGATGTAAAAAAAAGGAAAATTTTCGATGCCTGCCATTCTCGAAATATTTGTTGTTTTTTGTTTATTTAAATTTTGCCTTAAAATGTTCAATTTTTGGTTTGGTTAGTAATATCGTGGTTCTTTTTGTGATTTAAAGTTCTCTCACTGCTCTAGTTTTATTTTTACAATGGTTTATACGATCGCCGAAAGAGTTGAAATGATATTTATTTATGGTTCTCAAAATCGCTGTTTTCGTAGAAGTGCCACAATATTTAATGAGAGGCACCCAGATAAGCAGGTTGGGCATTATTACATCCAGAAGTTGGTAAGAAAATTTAAAGAAACTGGGTTTGTAGGTAATATAAAGAAAAATCAGCCAAGAATACTGGATGAAGCAACTCAGATTGAGGTTCTTGGGCATTTTGCTATGGATCCTGGTATGTCGACTCGTCAAGCAGCAGCTGCCACAGGAGTGTCTCGTGAATCAGTACGAAAGATATTAAAAATTAATAAATTCCATCCTTACAAGCTACAGATTGTTCAAGAACTTGGTGATGACGATCCAGACAGGCGGATCGAATTTTGTGAATTAATGACCCAAAAAATAATAAATGAGCCACGTTTTATAAAAAACATTTGTTTCAGTGACGAGTGCACTTTTTATTTAAACGGTAACGTTAATAAGCAAAACTGCCGTTACTGGAGTGATGAGAATCCCCATATTTTTAGGGAAGGGCACACCCAATATCCCCAAAAAATAAATGTGTGGGCCGGAATTCTAGGGAATAATATAATTGGGCCATTGTTTATTGATGATAATCTAAATGGAGAAATTTATGCTGAAATCTTAGAAACAACTGTTGAGCCTTTAGTAATAACGGAATTGGAAAACCAAAGGGATGAAAATGGAGATCTTGTTCTTGGGGCCCCACCACATTATGTATTGCCTGTTAGAGAGTGGCTAGATAATCATTATCCAGACCAATGGATTGGTAGAAGAGGACCTATTAAGTGGCCGCCAAGATCGCCAGATCTCATCCCTCTCGATTTTTTTCTTTGGGGTCACCTAAAATCGGTCGTTTTCAAAACGCAGCCTGCCACCATTGAGGAGCTAAAACAAAGAATTACACAAGAGTGCCGATTATTAACAACTGAAGTTTTTAGAAATGTTCGTCAAGAGTTTGAAAACAGATTCTACTTTTGCTTGCAAAATAATGGAAGCCACTTTGAGCATTTAATAAAATAATTAAAGTTCAATGCAGATTTTTATTGTTTTAAAAATAGAATAAACCGAATATTGCAGAGTGTTTTCCTAGTTCTTAACCATTTGTACTAATGTTCAAATGTTAAATATTTTATGACATTTTCAAAATATGTTAATTTTATAAGAAATTAAAAAACACTTAAATAACCTTTAATAAAATATTAAAATTGGCATAACTCTAAAATAAATGCATTGATTATTATAAGTAGGGTCGCATAATATAGGGAATTAATAGACCTTTCAAACAAGGTATCACTCGACTACCCTTCCAATTTAAAATTTTTAAGGGGGTGGCTCTGGGGGTTAGGGGGATGATAGTATATCCCTAAAAAATTCATCATTTTGGTTCCCCCTTGTTACTATAGAAACGGTTTTAAGCATTTTTTTAATATCTTTTACGGTTTAAAAATTATAAGCCATGGCTACTCTTGAAATTGTCACCCTGTATATCATTACTCGTAATATAAGTTCGAGATTTCGATGATTTTTTGTAGTTTTTTTATAATAAGGAAAAATAGTACTAGATTTGTGACAATTTGACAAGTCTAGTACTCCTTCAATGACAATTAAAAAAAAAATTTTAGGTGATGGGATTAAAGAAAAACCTTATAACTTATAATAACCTTGAGTATATTTCTAGATGTTCAACTTATACATAGTGTGAGGTGTGTTATTAGAACTCAGAACGAGTAATATGAATAGAATCTGATGCGATATTAGTAAAATAAAACCTAGTTTTCCGTTTTAAAATGAAATACGCAATTAAAGAGGTACAAACAACAGAGGCCATGATACTAAATATGACAATAACGCAAATGTTAGAGCTGTTAGCTTGTGAGTTAGAGCTCTCGTCCCTTTTTACCGCTTTACTCTTTTGCTTACTATTTAAAAAATCTATAAAATTCGGATCCTTAATTTCAGTTATATTGAGATTATCGCAAGCTATTCCATTAATTTGCCTGAATGCACTAAAGTTTCTTCCGGGGCTTATAGTAACATTAAATTTCTTGAACTCTTGCAGATAAGACTTCCATATGTTGCATGAAAATTGATTCTCATTTAAATCAATTGCAGTGGATGAATTAGCAAACATACCGACCACCTCTGAAATGTTAAAATACAATAAATAATTACTTGATAAATTTAAAACTTGTAAATATCTCGGGTTTAAGGTGTCATTGCCCAACCGTAAAATCACCGCTTGATTTTCAGTTAAATCGAGAATTTTTAACTTCCTACACGGTTTTAATGACGTAGTCTTGACGATGGCGAGATAGTTGTGGTCCAAATAAAGTTTCTTTAATTGTTTTAAGTTCCCTATGCCTTGTGGAATTTGCCTTAAAATATTAAATGAAAGAATAAGGGTATCCAATTTGGAACCTGCATTAAACGCGTTATTACTTATATTAGAAATATTATTATGCGATAAGTCAAGTACTTTTAAATTTAAAAGATTCCCGAACGTTTCACTTCCTAACACAGACAAATTATTCATTTTTAAGTCCAAATACTTCAAGTTCGCTAAATCACTAAACATGTCCCTGTTAAGATTCCATAAGTCGTTATTACTTAAATCTAGCACTTGCAAGCAAGATAAGTTGCTAAAAGCGTGTATTTCCAAAACATTTATTGATTTTCCGCTTAGATTCAGATACGTAATGCTATCAGCGTCATAGGTCACAAAACCATTCGCCGGGACCACTTTTAATTGTGGGAAATCAAACATGATGCCATTTTCCAGGATTGTGTTGTTTTCACTTGCAAAGGTGTCGTTGTTTTTTCGGAAATCCTCTAATGTTTTGTATATTCTGTAATGCGGTTTTTCACTCGAGATGCACTTTTTAGCGATGGCCATCATGCAGAATTGGATCAGTATTTGCAAAACTTGAGATTTCATCTGAAACAAAGAACAAGAAGGTAACTATTATATTAGTTTCAATACTGAGTCAATTGATAATTTCAGTGAATTCGCATGTGCAGATCCTAGTTAAATCTGCTTATATTTGTTTTGACTGTGACGACCCCATACTTTGTATGGGGTAATCAGGGGAAATAGGGGGAAAAGAAATATTGTTGATGTATTCGTTTTCTGCCTTAGGCATACAAGTAGCTTTCAGTTTTTTTGTGATAAGCCCTAATAATTATAATGAGAATAAGGAAACATTAACCTGGAATTAATTATTTTTTTTTGTTGATTAAACCTCAATAGAAAAACACAGCTTTGAAACATTTTTATAATTGAAATAAGTAATTAATGATGAAGCTTGTCGACTCATTATTAAAGAATCATTATTAAATTGTTATGATTTAGCTAAGCCTATATAGACTAATGGGTTCCTGTACTCAAATGGATTCTTCTGTTGCACTGAACAACCCCCAAAAGTTTGATCCCATAGTTCTGAAACACCCTGTATAATAATATATATATAGAAATAATCACGGAGTTGATCACAAGAGTTGTCGAAATCAATGAAACAATAAATTGTATGATTCTAATAAAGCCCTACTTGCCTAAGATGCCATTAATTATTTATAATTATATTATTCAGATGAACCCTTGTTTGTACCTTTGTTTGTCAATCAATAGTCTTATTGAATTAATAAAAATATTCTTTTAATTCAAAGAGGCTTTTATCAGCTTAGACAAATATTTTGATTAAAGTACAAAGAGTCGTAATCAATTTTTAATGATTCGTATCTGAATAAAATTAATTAATTAATTAACTCATTATCACAGTTCATCCTGATTGAATCAATTAACGAATTTTATTATTCAGATAAATCGTTTATTTAAGTTTTGATTATTCATGATTCAGAGAAGCCTTAGAAAGAACTAAATAATGTGATTACGAAGGATCGTCATACAAGTAATTAATTAAAATACACATTATAGAGGTTCATTCTCCTTGAATCGATAAATAAATTTTATTATTCAGATAAGCATTAGTGATGCCCTAATGATCCTCAGAAAATAATGAAATAATCACTCTTATGATTACAAATGTCCGTCGACGCGTAATTATTGATTATTTTTTAACGATTTGTACCTACCTATTATTTATTAATTAAGAATTAATTCAAGATTTTTTTATTCAGATAACCCCTTCTTTGGAGTCTTATTTATTCTTGATTCAGAGAAGCCTATATCAGCCTCATAAAATAATTAAATAATCACTGTTGGGATTACATAGGGTCGTCAATGCGTAATTAGTTTTTAATAATGATGCCTAACTGTCTAGAATTCATTAATTAATTCAGTTACTCATTATAAAAGTTCGTTCTCACTGAATCAATAAAAGATTTTTTTTGCTCACATAAACTCTTATTTAAAGGTTTAATTAATCATTTTTCAGAGATGCCTTAACTAAGAAAGGGTCATAGACACGTAATCAATTCTATTTAATGATTTCTACATGCATTTAATTAATTAATTATGACTCATTATCAAAGTATTTTATTATTCAAAAAAAACCCTTTTTTAGAGTTTTAATTAACCATATTTTAGGGATGCCTTAATCATCCTCAGAAAATAATGAATTATTCACTGTTGTGATTATAAAGTATTTTTTAAAGTTCCTACTTACTATTAAACAATTAATTAAGGAAACAATCAATTGGAATTTGAACTTGAATTAATAAAGGAATTTTATTATTCAGATAAACAATTTTTTTGATACTTAATTATTCATTATTCAGAGGGGCTTTTAATAATCGCTAATTTATTAATCAATAATTACAAAAGTCGATCATTTTTTCGAGTCCTACCTGTCTAGAATAAATAAGTTAATTAATAGAAGTTAATTTTCATTGAATCAAAAAATTATTTAGTTAAACGTTTCATCGAGTCTGATTTAATTAATTGATGAAGTTTTAAATTAATTATTATTATGAATCTAAAACTCCTGATTGGTTAAATGGTCATCTATTAAATCAATCATATACCCTAAAAATAACGAAATAACCATGGTAGTGATTATAAAGGGTTATGGACCCGGAATCATTAAAAAATATTTATGACAAACGGTAAATAAATGAATATCTTATTGGTTTATTATAATTATAATATTACATGATTCAGGTAATTTTGATCAATCCGGATTCAATGAAAAAATTGTTATGTGAATTGTCATTAATAATAATAAATATATATATATAAGGTGATTCTTAACGGTGACCCACCCCTATAACTTGTTTAGTTTTTTAAGATAAAACAGTAAAATTTGGCAACATGGAGTCATCAAGAGGCGAATTCAATCATTTTTTATCACTTTAGCTTTCATCAGAAATAACCCTTCAAAATTATTAGATAGATAGATTTAATTTTAAAAACGTAAATAACAGACAGTGTGACAGTAAATAACAGACTAATGTTAACAGATAAATATAGTGTAATTTTATTTTCTTATATATTCTATTAATCTAACTCTTGCTGAATTAAATTCTACTTTTGACCATGTATATAGTATTCTAAGTAGAAATTCTTTGTTGATTTTAAAAATTAAAATAAACATGTCCCTAAATGTTAATATAACCGGTCTGACATTCGATTAACCGGTAAACAAAAACAGCCTCTTAATTACTAATGTAAATATTTATATATCTATGAAATATATAAAAATAATTACTTACCTTGGAGCTTACCGTTAGGGACGTTTTGTTTACTTACTTGCTCACTATAACATACTTAACTGCTACTGTAGACGTTCTACGGTGTCAATATTAAAGGCAAAACAAAAAAAACACTCTAATAATCGATTGACCTTAAAGATCAGATTGCCAATTGTAAATTATAATTAATAAAAAAAAAGATGGTTAGCTCGAATTAGATCTACGTGAGTATCGTTTATTGTTATTGCGTTATATGTATACCATTGACTTGTGCAGGTTGGCCTTAATGCAATAAAAGACAATATGCTAATTAATATTTATTTATTGCTTGGAATTTTCGGAGCTTTAAGACTTTTTGTGGTATATGGCAACAGCGCTTGCATGATAAGTTACGAGTAGGTAGCGACTTATTACGAGTCCATAATTGGTTCAAATACTTTCCATAGTTGATGGAAAATTTCAAAAATTGCCTGAAATTAAATAGAGAAGTTTGTCAAGATGTTTGGTGTAACATAACCTCTAACTCAATGACAACTTTGACGTGGACACTTGGTATCTTTTACTTGGAGCGTGCGCCCTTGATTGATTTATTTTGCAGAGTTTATAATTTAGTTTTTTTAGTTAACTGAAAATTACTGATAATAATTAATAAAAAAAAAAAGAAATGCATAATCTCTAACCCAATGACTTTGAAACTTAAAGTCCACTATATCTTATTTGGAGCGTGCGCACTTAATTAATTTTTTTAGTTGCTCGAGAATTGCACAAAAATCCAAATTATTTATTCATGTTATTATACAATTAAGTACTTACATGTCAATAGTTTGTTAGCATGTCGACCTAAGTTGATATCACTGTTTCTTCATAATCAAGGCCCGTGGACGCTATAGTAGTATCATCCGCAAAAAGGGTGTAGTGGCTGGTAAGATTTTTTAAGATAGATCTTTATATAAATAACAAACAAAAAGGGGCCCACAATTCATCCCTGGGGTACGCCAACCACCACTTCTTTCTCCGAGGAGGGCATATTACACAATCTTCACCACTTGGTTGGTTCAACAAGTAACTGGATGATAGCGCAATACTACTATCTGAAAAGTTATATATCTGTAGATTGGCAAGCAGGACTTCATGGAAAACGCAGTCAAAAGCCTTGGTAAGATCGCAAAATGTACTGGACAAATACATTCCATTTTCAAGGGCTTTTTGCATTTGGAAGACGTGGTTGATAACAGTCAAATATTTTCAAGTCAAAAACTTCTCAAATATTTTCAATAGTGTTGATAGGAGATATATTGGCCTATTATTTAAGGGATCATCAGTATCTTCCTTCTTATAGAGAGGGACTACCATGGCTTTTTTCAGGACAGATGGAAAGCTACCTTTTTGCAAGCACTAATTCTCTCTGTACCCGCAGTTTTGATATCATTGATAATTTTCTACATACATCTCGTTCGATCTGACGCATTTTTTGATGAGATTATCTTTAGCTTCTTAGATAACTGGTAAGACTTTCTGAATTGCATGTACCTATAGTGTCCTTCGATGGGTATTGGTTCAGATATTCTTTCAAGATTTCTCTCATTGATTTCAAATTATCATCAAACTAGTTCATAACACGATTCTGACTTTTACGTTTGATGTAAGATTTCTGCGGAAAGGCGTTCACTGAGGCCTGCATTAAAACATCCTGAAATCTGGATAATTTGCCATCAGTTCAAACTTGATCTGGCAGAATAAAAGTCCAACTGATCACATCGACATTTTAAAAAAAAATATTGATATTCCTGTTTATATTATAGGCCTACATATAACCTTGGTCAGACAAGCATCATTGGTATTTGAAGGGATGAAAAACTCCTTAAGTTGGCTAAGATGATCAGAGAAACCCGTGTTGAATAGCGTTATTTAACTTAATCCTGCCTTTCAGAGCCTTATGAATCTTTACGAGTGGGCTCTATTATCAACTGGGAAAAACCAAATGATCTGAACATTATAAGTGATATTAAAATCACCAGCTATATTATCTGACCATCACCAGCAACCAGGCTTAGTGATCGCTCCATGATATCCAGAAAAACACCAGTTGAACCTGACGGTGACTTATATACTGTGAAAATATACAAATTTAGTTATTGTATATTTATGTAACAAATTTCTATGACATGATACGGGATCGGATACCTCCTGAAGGATCGTTCAATATATTATAACTAAAATCAGAGTTCGTAATAAACATAATAGCTGTTCCTTTACCCCTATGGATACTGCGTCACAAAGCTGATGCAAGGTTGTACCCTGGTATATTGAAGGTATCAGCTTCATCCTCAGTAAGCCTATATTCAGTAAGGCAGACGGTTAAATTAAGCATTAAAGACTACACCTGTTGGTCAACAGCTTCGATCCATCAATTGATTTCGATGTTCTGCTGGTACTTCGACTTTGAAAGAGCTATATTTGTGCTCAATCCTAGTTTTTAATTTACCATATATGGTCGCTGTTACTCCAAATTGTTTTATCAGGACTTGTTTATGTATCTATCTATTTGCGCTTCTTAAGCCTGTGCAGTTTTCTTTACTTGCCTTCATTGAAGATGGTCTGTTTTTGGGATCAGCTTTTGGTTTATTCTTACAAGTAACTGTCTTCCAGTAATTTTCATTAGGGTGTTTTTCGTGGGCCTCAGAGTTGATAATACTTCGGGAATTGAACACATCGTCATTTGATTCTGTGATTAAATTTATGCCTTCCTTAGAGCCATCTGGTTTTTTCATTGTGTTATTTATGTTGTAGTTTCCATCGATTTTCAAATACATGCCAATGCTATCAATGTCATGAACGTCACTTACTTGTAGTTTATTTGAACTACCAGAGATTTTCGGTTGACCTACTCGCCTCTGAACAGTGTTACCATGCGGTGACTTCAGACTGCTGTCACTGTTTTTATTTTTTGTTTGTTTATCTTTTTTTTCAGGACTAGAATTTTAGTATTATCGAGGAATTCGATTTTTTTCTGAAGGATCGTTTTCTTCAAGACTCTTGATTCTTTGTGGCATCTCCTTCATCATTGTCTTCAGCACAACTATTTCTTCCGATCCTGCTTTTGAGGTTGGTTACTTCACGTGCGAACTCTTTAAAATGGACGCAAATCGCATTTCTCTGTATCGGAGGTTATCTGGAACATGTTGGGTAAAAGACGAACTCCCACTTTTAAACTGCACTTCAGAAGCAACTTCCTTCTTGCAATAAGCACACGGTTTCCTCACCTTGACTTCCGCCATTTTTGATACACTAAGATTGATGTAAGACAACGTTGATATTGACACTTAAAGTCCGCTGTATCTTTTACTTGGAGCGTGCGCACTTGATTGATTTCTTTAGTTGGCCGAAAATTGTGTAAAATAATTAAAAGAGCAATTTGGTATTACGTGAAGACAGAGGTTTTGTTTCTTGGCAACTGGAAAAAAATTAATTTTTCTCATTAGTAATTTTATAGTCACCAATCCTGAATACGTAAAAACAAATCCTGGGCTCTGATTGGCTTATAAAAAATAAAATTCTTACATAAGCAGTGATTTTTTTAAATTCGAAATATGTAAACAAAATGGTGTTTCAACAGTGATTTTGAAGCTTTATGAATCTAAAACTGGTCAAAAAAGATTTCTCATCTGCTTAAAAAAAATATTAATAATTATTTTTTTTATTACGATCATGAATGTAATGAAATTTTTATCTCGACAATTATTTTAATACTTTGTCTTATTATTTATCACAGGAGAGAATTTAAATGTCCAGCATAAAAAATTGAAAAAAAAATCCCAACAGTGATTTTTAATGATTTGCCTCGGTTTGACAAAACAATAAATAAATGATTTTATTTGAAATTAAGACGATTTTTATCACAGCAGTGATTTTTATGGTGGCCACAATACACAATATATGTATATATTTATTTAACAGTAATTTTAAAGCTTCCTCCAACTTGAACAACTGAACCGATAAAAAAAAATGCTTGAAGACTAAAAAAGTCATTTATCACAGCAGCGATTTTAGATGGTTTTTCACCTGAAAATTACAAGATTTTTATCTCAGCAATGATTTATACCTGGAATAAATTAAAAAGAATTTTCTTCATTAATTAGGCTGGAAAATACAAAATCTCAACAGTGGTTTTAAATATTTGGTGTTTTGAAATCAGTGAATTTTTTTTGTTGGCTTAAACTTAATAACAAATTTATCTCAATACTGATTTGAAAGGTTCAATAAAAAATTTAAAAAAATTAATAATTGTTTTATTCCTCTATTATTTTTTCGCCATTTAATTTTTTTTCTACTACCGTGCGTAAAGTACTTACTTTAGACAAAATCCCGTTTTTTTATTCACTGTTGCATTCGCCTACTGCTCATGCCACAAATTTCCCATTCATATAAAAAGAATCACTTTACACACTTGTTATATAAATAACTGTTTTAAGCAACTGAGGGTATTGTATTTATCACAGCAGAGAATTTGAAGGACCAGAGCAGAAAATTGAGAAAAAATATCCGTGATTTTGTTCTTAGGTGCCTGGAACTAGTACAATTTTTATGTCAGCAGTGATTTCTTAAAGTGGCCACAATATTACATGATATATGTATAAATTTATTTATTTTAACAGTAATTTTAAAGCTTGCCCTTACTTGAACAACTAAATTGATAAAAAAATTTACTTGAAAAAAGGGATTTATCACAGGAGAAAAATTGACTTTGTTCTTGTGCCTGCAAATGATAAGATTTTTGTTTTATCAGTGATTTTAGAGCTTCATGGATGTAAAACTGTTAAAAAAATGTTTCTTTACTGCTTGAATAAAAAAAATTTATTAATAATAAATTATCTTGTTATTTACTAACTATTTTTGCGTTTACTTATATTACGGTTTTAAATTTGAAATAAGTTTTATCTTAACAGTGATTTCAAAGGTTTGGTGTTTTAAAACCAGTGAATTTTTTTTGCTGGCTTAAACTTGATAACAAAATTATCTCACTAGTGATTTCTAAAGGTTCAATGAAAAATTATTTACTTATTTTACTATTGACTTTTTACCAATTTATCTCGGTATTAATTTTAAAAATGTAACGACTTTGCACCTTGTTATTTATCACAGCAGAGATTTTGAAAATTCGCGACCCGAAAATGATTAAAAAAAAAGAAGCTTAACAGCTCAATAATAAAACTCTTAATCCAATAATAATTTTTATAATATTACATGAACACCAGTAGCTCTCGCCAATTGTCCCGTATTTAGCTAAACGTTTAAGCCGACATGTTTTACCATATATTGAACAAAAAGAAAAGACCCTTCGATCAAAATATAAGGTGTGCCCCTCGTGTGAGGTCTTTCTTTGCCCTATAACAACGAGTTCCGTCTTAAGAGAGAGATCATCAATGGTTCCCTTAAACTGTTTGTAATTGATATGGCCTACCGTGTGTAACATGGATTCCCTTTGTCCTTTCGTTTAACGAAAAGGGCAAATGCGTGTGTTGACAACGCGATTTTAATCTTATTGAGAAAGGATGTTGAATGCGACTCTATTATAAGAGCATAACGAATTTCTGAAAGCCTATATATATCTAAATGTTACCTGCGATTTATAATAGATCTTTAGGTTTATATGTTGGACAGTTGGATTTGTACATTTTGATCTCTCAATAAGACCGTTCGCAAGTTCAATATTTTAAATATAGTTTGCATAAGCAATGCGCTGAAGCAATATGAATTTACACTTGCAGCCCCTTTTTTCTATATTTATTTTTAGTACAATTTTAATATTAAACTAGATACCTAGATACTAGAATTTTATATTTAATATTTGACTAAAAGTAATCTTTCACATTTAAATAGAACCACTTTAGACATTTCTTAGTGATGCGAGGCCTCTGGCCACGCATAAACCTTTTTTAATACAAAACTAAGTGACAAGATATTTGCAGGATATTGTAACATTCATTAGTTTTTTAATAAAAATGCATTATCTATTTGCCCAGTGGCGTAACATATTTTCTTCAAAAATATTTAATTAAAAATCCAGTTCGGACACTACTAATAAAAAATTTAAAAACTCTTTTAGACCAGAAAATACCTTTTTTTTACTCCAAAGCCGTGCATCAAATTTCATAAAAATTCTTTAAACAGTAAAAAACCTTGTTTTTAAACATCATGTATTTTGAAACCGAAGCGTTTCTGGATATATGTTTATAAGAAAAATTAGGGCTTGTTCTGACCACAGAATAAATGCCTTTTTTTTAAATTACGGTAAATATTACAAACGTGTTTTTTAGTCGAAATTTGGCAAAAAATTTACTATAAACTTATTAGATTTTGAGCTACTCGATAATACAATGTACCATGTGTGCTAAGTATTATCATGGAAAGTGTGTTAATGTTGACATGCGCGGTTTTCATTTGAGAAAATCGACATGGAAATGTGAATCGTGTGATCCCTCTGGATTTAGTGATGGTGCATATAAGACAGAGTGCGCTGGGAAAAGAAGCCGCACAAATGATATTGTTCTTGATTTAGATGATGTAGGAGATATTATGGCCACCTTGCAGCTCTTAGTCAGTAAAACTAACGAGTTAAATCAAAAAGTCGATATCCTCTTAAACGAAAACCAGAATTTGAAACATGAAATTGCCAGCCTGAAGGAATGTAAGTCGTCAATAGCCCCATCAAGTGTGAACTCCAAGTTGTTATATGCTGCATCAATAGGCACCAAAAATGACAGCAAAGTTTTGATTGTAAAGCAAAAGTGTCCGGAGAAAGACGTAAAGCAAGTGAAGGAGGATTTGAGAAAGAAAGTCAATCCTACTGTTATTGGAGCCGGTTTATCGCTAGGTAAAGCAACTAAAAGTGGCGGCGTTATCATTAAGTGTGGCAATGACAAGGAGCTAACTTCGATTCAGTCGCAGATCCAGAACAACATGGGTGACAACTACAGTGTTGAGGTACCAAAACTTTTAGAGCACAGGATTAAGGTAGTAGGCATTAATGAGTCTGAGTACAACCTATCAGATAATGAAATTTTGACCAAAATAAAGAGTCAAAATAATGTTCCAGAATCTCCAAACCGAAAAATTCAAATTGTGAGAAAAACTAAAATCGTGAGCAAAAAGTTCAATATGATCTTGGTAGTTGATGCTACCACGTATGCAGTGTTTATTGAAAAAGAGAAGATGAACATTGGTTAAAACCGTTGTCCTGTCTTCAACGAATATGGTATCCGAAGGTGTTTCAAGTGCTGTCGGTATGGTCATTTACTGAAAGAGTGTAAAAAAAATAAAGTGTGTGCAAAGTGTAGTGGACCCCATGATGTTAAAGAATGTAATGTAAGTAGCGTTAAGTGTATCAATTGTGTAGTATCTAATGAAAAGTATGGTCTTAGGCTAAACGTCAATCACGTTTTTTGGGATATAACTAGTTGTGATTCCTATAAGCGAATTGAAGAGTTACAAAGGAATAAATATATTAAGTAGCAATTAGACCTAAAATTGCACTTAACACCAACATTGTTTATTTTAATTGCCAAGGTTATTTAAACAACAAAGATAACATTATTTTACTAGTAAATGACTGGAAGCCTAAGATCTTGCTTTTGAGTGAGACTCAAAAGCTCAACTCAAGGGCCGGTTATTGAACCATGTGAGTTGATTATTGATGGGTACAATTTGGAGCAATGCACTAGTTACAACAGTAGAACAGGTGGGGTTTTGGCCCTTATTGGAAACGATATTAGATATAAGGTGGGGTCTGTATTGTCTATTGATGATTATGTCTGGTTGTTGTCTTTTGAGCTATCTATGGGTAGAGGTAAATATTTGTGCTCTGTTTTGTACCATTCGCCTCAGAAACAAGAAGCCAAATTTATAGAGTTTTTTGGGGGATATTTAGAGCAAGTTAGTGGATTTAATGGCACCAACATTATTCTTGGCGATTTTAATTTTAATTTATTAAAAAACAGTTTTTATAGTAACAAATTATTAAGTATCATTTATACCAATGAGTTAAGTCAAATAATTAAGACTCCAACTAGAATAGTCCAAAGAAGTCAGACACTGATTGATTATTTAATTTCAAATGACAAATCTCTTTCGCATAGAGTCCATCAAACTCCTAAAATTAGAGACCATTCTACTATATCAATTTCTATAGATCAATCGAAGGAACAGCCAATGGATATAGTAAGTTATACTAGGTCTTCTTCCCTACAAATGCAATAAACTTCAGGAAGAACTGCTTACATGCAATTGGAATAGAAATAGTTCAGATGTTGACTTACTAGCTAATACTTTTGTCACAGATATTAGAACAATTCTTGACATTATGTGCCCAAGGATTAAAATTATGCAAAAACAGAAATATGCTGATAAAAAATGGATAACTCAAGATATAAGGGAGCAAATGCAGGAAAGGGATCGATTATATAAAAGGGCTGCCATAGAAAATAACGACAACATTTGAAATGAATATAAGGCTATAAGAAATACCATAGTAAGCAAGATAAGAGTAGAAAAGGACAGATTTTTTGCGAATACCATAGATCATAATAAAAATAATCAAAAAGAACTCTGGAAAAATCTGAAGACGCTTTTGCCAGGAAAAAACCAAAGCATGCCTAATGAAATAAAGTTTGAAAATGAAATCATTACACAGGAGGATGATATTGCACATAGATTTAATAATTATTTTGTGAATAGTATTGATCTTATTCTTGCAGATATTCCACCAGCAACGTTGGTGGTGGCATCTCTAAGCAGGTTCTTTGCGATGTTGTTTATGTTGTGGGTGATCGTCTTTTGGATATTATCAATACATCCTTAAGTACCGGGGTTTTTCCGCAAGCCTGGAAACTTTCTACTGTTGTTCCTGTTCCAAAAGTGCAAAACACTAAATTGTGTAATAAATTTCGGCCAATTAACAACGTACCTATTTATGAGAAGCTCCTTAAAGTATGTGTTAAGGAACAGCTACTCGAACATTGTAATATAAATAAAATAGTTGTACCTAACCAATCGGGGTTCCGTGAGAATCATTCATGTGAGTCTGTCATTATTAACATAGTTGATAATTTTCTCAGGGGCCTTGACTCTGATAATCTAGTACTTGCTGTGTTTTTGGATTTTAAGACAGCGTTTGAAACTGTGAGTAGAGAAATGTTAATTAGCAAATTAGAACGGTTAGGCCTTAAACATAATGTATTGAAGTGGTTTCAATCTTATCTAAGTGGTAGAGTTCAGCGAGTCATGTATCAAAGTAGTTCATCTGAAAGTGTTAATGTAAAGCATGGTGTGCCGCAGGGAACGGTCTTGGGCTCCTTGCTATTTTTATTGTACGTCAACGATATGGTCGAGGTAGTGAGGGGGTGTAATGTGGTGTTGTTTGCGGACGATACAATGTTATATGTGGTGGGTGAAGTAAACATTCATCAACTGCAACAGGTCATGAACGTTGAACTCAATAACTTATTCATCTGGCTTTGTAGAAATAAACTAAGTTTAAATGCAAGTAAATCCAATTTTTTTTTATTAGCAAGAGATCTAGATTAAGTTCTATAGACATGGGCAATATACAGATTTCTGTGAATGGGGAAAGTATTTTGTATGCCAAAGAAATTAAATATTTAGGAACAATTTTCGATGCCAATCTAAATTTTCATGCTCATCCGGTTTATGTAATGAGAAAATTTTCAAAAAAAAGTTGGATTTATCACAAGAATTGGAAAAAATTTGTCAATGTACATCAAGTTAAAACTCTACAACGCCATTGCTCTTCCTCATTTACAGTTCTGTTCAACATTATTGTTTAACTTGCCACAGTATAGAATTGACCCACTGGAAAGAATTCAAAATAGGGCTATAAGACTGATTCTAAATTGTAATCGTTACACGCCTGTTGTCTCTATGTTGGGTGTCCTAGATATGTTGTCTGTACATTAAAGAATTTTGTATAACGTCTATTTGTTTATTTTTAAATTAAAACATCAGATGCTCCCCGATTATATTTGTAATAGATTAAGAGTTTTTGGAGATATACATAACTATAATACGAGAAATCGTATAGACTTCATACAGGTCGACAGATGGAACACAACCCAAATGCATAATTCAGTTCTGTATAAAGGTTTAATTCTATTTAACAACTTGCCTGCTAACATTAAAAATTGTATTACTTTAAATCAATTCAGAGGGCTCTTGAGAAGATTTATCATGAATAAGTAATATTGTATTTGTTATTTTATTATGTTATTTTAATTATGAGGTTTATTAAGTTTTACTATAGTATGCATTGTTTCCGTTCCAATCGTCATCTTAATTGTGGGTTTACCTGTTGACTGGGTATTTTTGGGCCAACCGGGATACTGGTTACAGCTTCTTGGAACTACCAAAGCATTTCTAAGTGTTACACGGGGGGACCAGTGTGTCTGGTCAGCAAGGTCAACCAAGTTCCAAATGTGTGTCATCGGCTGCTTGCAACCGAACCGACTCGATCAACCTGAGTCGACATTATTTTTATTATTATAAGGCAAACAACAATTAACTGTGCTTTTAATAAGTGGGGCAAGGAAATAATGCTTAGGTTAAATCTAGTTTTAATTTATGGTATACCTCTGACAGGATATTTCTGGAACCCGGATGCTGTTTCTGGATTACCGAGACCATCCATGAACAAACCGGAGTGTCCTGATACAGTTATAGCCAACTTATACTTTATTTTTCATTTATGTTTTTATCGAATGTAGCTTTTGCTAAATAAAGATATTATTTATTTATTTATTTACTGTTTGGTAAACTTTTAACATAAAAAAAATTTCTTTAATAACCCTAATACCCCTGCACATATTTTTGTAAAAATGTTTCATCCCTGAATTGCAAATTTCTAAATAAAAATACATTAAAATAACTAATTATTAGATTAACCTACTCAAATCTAAATGACGGTTTTTTATTTTTTATGCAAAAACCGTGCATCTACCGAAAAAGGTGAAATATGTAGCAAATAAAAAAACAATTTAATACACAAAAAAACAGTGGCTTCCTGCCTTTTCTTCACGAGTTTTTAGCTGAAACTTCGCATTCACGCCACTGGCGAATATAAACATTTTAAATGTTTGTTAGTAAATGGCTTTGAATACATAAAAATTAGGTATCAATTTTTATACAATGGTTGAAAGGATTTAAAAGATTGTATAGTGTTTTTATTTTATAGTACAGGATTTTTTTATTTATGGGTAATATTTAATAGAAAAATTAATTCCTTCTAAAGCCTTTTATATTATTCTCAGGTTATATCTTTGAATAAACCTAAATTGCAAATACACTCAACGAATGACAATTTTCCCCCATGTATATCCCATTTGCAATATAAATATAATAATAATTTCCCAGTTCCTAATAGAACTGCATAAAACGATTGAAATTTACCGATTTAAAACTAACAATTGCTTGATTATTTTATATTATGTCATAGTTGATTAGGTTTATTCGGAACCGAATCGCATTTTAGTTTTGAAAGTAATACGGTTCAGTAATTAATTGTAAAATCAGCAAAGCCCGTGATTTCCTGATGCAGATATTCTAGCCGAATTGCTAATGAATGATAAATAACTATATATTTTAATTAGCACTAGCAAAAACATTTTGGGCCCATAAGCCATTTGACCGTAAATTTTATTAACAAAGGCATTAATTACCCGGCCGCGTATGTTACTGCTAAAACAATATTTTATGATTATTGCCATCAATTATGTACTTGCATTTAATTGGAATAACTGTAAGCTTTTTTGGAGGTTAATAATAATTTATTTTATTTGTTTAATTTACGACCTAAAAACAGATTGTATGCTTCGATTAAATTTAAGCTGTGATTTGTAAATAAATTATTTAGGTATAATATTTATACATTTTTTATCAGTTTTTATTACAGTTTTACAATAAACTTTCATTTATTAACTACTAGGGCTATTATTATTAATTTTATATTAAATGCTTTGAATGACAGTTGAAACGCCTATTTCGTTAATGGTCAGTCCTTTATAGAGGCATGTAAATGACCCTTAAAGCGATGGTTAAAATTTAAATAATAACAAATCAATAAATAGAATTTGAAAAATACTTAAAAATCTTGAGAAAATCAATAATGTTATTACAATTAAAAATATGGAGATTTGACTCAATTACACTCCAAGTACAAATAATTTAATGTTTAGCATGAAAACCCTAATTCAGTCACGATCATATTGTGGGAAAACATAATGATGAGGACTCTTATTTATTTATTTATTTATTTATTTAGCAGTTTATTTCCAACAGACAAAGCCCAGTTACAGGAAAATCTACAATTAATGTTTTTAAAGTGTAAACAAGTATTAAATTACTATAAATTAAATAACAAAAAGAAAGAAAAATAAAGAAAAATAAGGTAAACTTAAATTACTATAGTAACATCATGTATATATCAAAATTAAAGGAGATGTAAATTAACATTAGAATGAACAAAGAAAGGGATTCACGGGACAAGGGAAAAAAGGAAGAGAAAAGGAATTATGGTAACTGTTGGTTTGTCAGAGACAAAACTAGATCCTTTATGGAGCATACAAATATGTCACAGGTTGATGATACTGAATTAAAAATTCTGCACATTTGATATACGGGATCCTGAAACCTAATGTTAGTTCTGGCGCGATCTAAAGCAAAAGTGATATTTGCTCTAGAAGCAAATCGTGGTACATGAAATAGAATATCGTTCAAGAGAGGAGGAGAATTTATTTGATTATTGACCAACTTCCATAAGAATGTTACAAAATGAATTGTTCTCCTCATGGCCAGAGATTGCAGATTAAATCTACCTAACATCAGATCATGATCATGTCCCCTAACAGGATATATTCCATCCTCACGAAACATAAGAAACTTTAAAACCCTTCTCTGAACACTCTCGATGTAGCCAACATGGCATTCATAGAAAGGACACCACCATACCAAGGAACCGTATTCCAGTCTTGATCTAACAAAGGAAAAGTACAATAGTTTTATTGAGTTTGAGTTGTTAAAGAGTCGGCTATTTTGAATGACAAAACCCAGAAGTTTCAACGAGGAGGACACTGTCTGTTCAATATGTGGCACAAATGTGAGCCTATCGTCGAATACAACCCCCAGATCTTTAATAGAAGTACTTCTACAGAGGATTTGAATGTCTATATTGTAATTAAACAAAACAGGATCCTTGGTTCGGTGAAAGGAGATCACACAGCATTTCGAGATGTTAAGACATAACTGATTTCCACTGCACCACCCCCAAATTAGGTCCAAGTTACTCTGTAAGAACAAGCAGTCCAAGATACTATTGATACACCAGAATATTTTCAGATCATCAGCATAAGCTAGTCTAAGGCAGGAAATCAATTCTATAAGATCATGAATATAAAAGATAAAAAGAAGTGGGCCGAGATTGGATCCCTGTGGGATTCCAGAAGTTGAAACAAAGGAAAACAAGGTGTTAGATCTGCAACCTTCCACCTCAACAAACTGTAGATGGTCAATAAGGTATGACGAAAGCAACGAAATTAGCCTTTCTGAGAAGTTGAATTGCTTGTTCAATTTTTCCAGCAGAATGCTATGATTTATCTGATCAAAAGCCTTACTGAAATCAGTATAAACCACATCAACCTGACTTTTTCTATCGAGGGCTGAAGAAATAAAATGAGTCACATTACAGAGATTAGTGATGCACGACCTTTTAGGAATAAAACCGTGCTGATCTATAGAGAGTAGTGATTGAATTTGGGGAAGAATTCTGTTATAAACAATAGTTTCAAAAGTTTTGGAAAAATTGCAAAGTATGGACATAGGTCGGTAGTTGTCGATTCTGTTTATATCGTCTTTTTTGTGAATTGGTATTACTTTAGCCCATTTCCAGACGCCTGCAAATTTGCCAGTTTTCAAAATAAGGTTAAAAATATGACATAAAGGCTGACAAAGGACAAACATGCAGTCTTTAGCCACAAAACTTGGAACACTCAACTTGTTTTTTAGCCTCCGACTAGCAGCAATAATTTTCTCAGTGGTAATTGATGGAAGAATGTCAATGAGGTCTGAGGAATTAGAAGGAGGATAGGTTTCTGCGAGGTTGATTGGATCTTTATAGGCATTCTGAAAAAGTTTGGCAAAAGCTGGCACAATATTTTCTGTTTCTTGAAAGGAATTACCATTGACATCGCACATGATAGACGGAAGTGAAGAGTGACCCTTCTTAGCTCTAACAAAAGACCAAAACAATGAGGGATCAGTGACAATGTTCTCCTTGGCTTGAGTCACAAATGAGTTGTAGGCCTCACGGGCTTGAGATTTTACTGTCTGACGAAGCCTGTTGTATCTGGAAAGATTAAATTCAGTTGGAGAGGATCTATAATCACGATATGCTTTTTCCTTCTTAAAGATATTAGAAATAATTTGTTTTGAAAACCATACTGGAAATCGCCGTCGTCTTCGTTGTTTTAAAGGTGCTGAAGCAGCAAAAGCTGAATCAAGTTCCTTGCAAGCGCTGTCAACGTCAGAAGACTGCAAGACGGACAACCAGTCTGCATCAAGCAACAAATTATACATGAGTGGAAAGTCTGCTTTTCTGAAGTTAAACTGCTGTAGCTTATTTGAACTTATAGAAGGATTATATTTATGAGGGAAAGCCGATTTAAAAGAAATTGTCAAAGCAGGATGATGCAAATCTTCGTCAATAAGCGGTGATATACTTTTGGTAACACTGACGTCGAAATTTGAAAAAACCAAGTCAAGAAGCCTATTATTAACATTTGGAATATTGTTAAACTGCTTAAGACCGAGGATCTCTCATAGGTTGGTCAAAAGCTTGCACTTGACACTGCTAGCTTCGGTTGTCTGATAAGACGGAACATTAAAATCTCCAACAATCATAACGCGTTTTGTGTGGACCAGATCCAGTGACATAATTGTTTCACACAAGGTCTCAAAGTTTCTCTCGGTTGAGCAAGGAGGGACATAGATTACAAATAAATAAAATACAAAATAACCATAAGTGAGCTTACAACCTAAAATATCTATAAGTGGTGTGGAGTTAAGGATGTCTTCCAAGTTAACCCTCTCTAGGTGGATGTTGTGAAAAGCTGCGACCAAGCAGCCACCACCACCACGAGTAGCGGCCACTCTATCCAGCTGTCTGTCAGATCTGAGCACTCTAAATGTTTCTGGACACAATTCAGAGTCGAGAATATCTGGTTGAAGCCACGTTTCGGTGAAGGCAATGATGTCAAACTCGCACACGGAGATCCCTGCATAAAGCTTATCAGTCTTGGTGTGGAGGCCACGTACATTTTGATAAAAAAGACGTAGGTGGTGTGAAGTGCTGGAAGGATTTAGTTTTTTGTGGCGATGACAGGCCTGTCATTGTCAAACTTGATGTAGTACAATGGTTACATCAGAATTGTTTGATAGAACTATCTTGAGACATTTACGACCTTTACTATTTGGTCTGCCCAACTTAATCACTTCTGACACATGCACTTGCTTGCCAGTAACTGAGTTTAGAAGATTAGATATTTGGGTAATTTCTGAAGTGTGTGGTAAGATTTCCATATTAAACAGCATGATATTATTCATTCTCCTCTGTCGATCCGCGACCTCTTGCATTAAATCATTGCTGTCGTTGACCTGGGATTGAGAAGTACTAGGTGGTATATTATTGACTTGCTGTTAGTTATTGTGCAAATCACTCACTTTATCAATAACCTCACTAACTTGGGTGGTCATGTTGGCTTCTAATGAGCTCAGTTTTCCCTCCAAAGATTCAATACGCCTCTGAAGAACCGGGATGAGCTTCAAACCCTCAAGGCAGAGAATTCAAAAATTTTAAACTACGTTTATTCTTCAATTCTATGACTCTGATCTCCGAACTAGTCAGATCTGAACATTCATAATGAAATTGTTGCCTACAGCCATCACAGTCGACAAACTTGCATTTATCTGTAAATGCTTTTACACATTTGCAACACTTCGCCATATTTCTAGAAGCTCTATGGTGTGTAAACAGATTATGTTGGTTAGTCTGTTATGATGTAAGCTAGGCCAAAGAAGAAGAAGAAGAAGAACTCTTAATCATTATGTTTTCTAACTACGATTGTCCCACTTATAGAAGATCACTAAAATAATAACAAACATTTTATTAACCTTCATTACAAATGAAACAAGTAATTTTGTAATAGTGATAGTAGTGATAAGTATTTTCAGATCAAAAATCTGAAGCTATTCATCTTCTTGATATTTCACAATTTTTCACCTGCTTCCTGTTAAAAAATGTCTAATTTATTTAAATTCTGAAATGTTATAAAAATATATTAATAAGAAAGAAGAAAAATAAATGAAATTATTTCACAAATCTGGAACAAAATTTAATATTAAAAAAAATTAATAAAAAGAAAATTAAGAAAGACAATTCTAATTTTTTTGTTTAAATTACCATTTTTTTTGTGACTTAACTTAAAAATAACGAATTACCACAGTTGTCTTTGTTCTAACTTATACTAGGCTCATAATATCATATCACGTTTAAAAATGAACATTTACACCTTCTAATTAAGAAGGTAGATAATATTTATTTACGGTATTCAGTTAGTTAAAAAAGTGGCACTGATTTAAGTCGATCTTTTTACAAGTAGATACCGATACTGTCATAATACCATATCAAAGTAGAACCGTCATCGTAAGCGTAGAATAGGGTATAATAGAAATAAACCTAATTAAAATTTGAATGTGAAGTGTGTGTAAAATACAAGAATCTACAAGAACTCAAAAATTTTGTTGAAAATACTAATCTATTATTCGGCCTGTAAAGAATAAAAAAACTCGAGTTTTGTTTAGGATTTTATCAGCAGGACTGATGTTTTCTTTGTTGTCTTGGCAGCAAAATGGCGTATTAAAATGTTAAAAATTTGCATGAATTATTAAGAAATCTATAATAATTATAAAATATTTCATTTCCAAAAAAATACCTTTACTTTAATGGTACGTTAAAACGCATAAAGAGTTCATAAACAGTAATATAGTTTGTATTTAAAGCATAATCTATTAATAATAAATCTTTATCGAATTTCAATCAAATTCTTTATAAATTCGAATAACAGGTAACAGTAATAGAGTTAAATATTTTTATTTTTTTAAACACACTACATCAAAGGATTTTACAAATTATTTAGCATATCTCAAATAAACTCTAAAAATTAAATTAAAATCAAATTGGAACAATAGCTAAACAGTCTAGCTATGCTATTTTCTTATCAGTAATTATGCCCAAAACTCAAAAAGAATATATAGGTTACCCTATAAATTCCCTTAATACTAAAGTTAATTTTAATACGAATATTAGGTGACAGTAATAGAGTTAGATATTCGTATTTTTTTTAAACACAATACATCAATAAATTTTAAAGATCATTTAGGATATATCAAATTAACTCTAAAAATTAAATTGAACTGAAATCCGAACGAACAATAACTAAACGGTTAAGCTATTCTATTTTCTTAACATTGATGATGTCCAAAACTGAAAAAGAACTAAATGGGGTATTTTATATAAGAACTTTCGAGTGTCACCATAATTCTAGCCTTTAAATATTATAAGCTTTAAAAGTAAGGGAGCTATTTACAACCAATTATGTTAATAAATAAAGTTATTAAAAAAAATGTACTGTTCAAGAGCTTATTAAGTAACGTATTAATTAAAAAGTCATCTAATAAGCACAAGGCTTTTAACATATTACATTGAGTGACGATTTAGCTTACAGCGCGTAATACCTTCTTAAGCTCACAAAGGCAACTGTTATTGTTCAAATGTAATTTTTGAAAAAGCCCGACTGAATACCTTTCGCACTTTGTCACTCTTAGCTCCCGAATAAAGTAATTATCGCAATGCAATGGAGGATAGATTTAAAGCTTGAGAGCGGCTTTGCGTTGCCACGGATAAAGTTCCATTTAAATCCGGCTTAACAACATCGGTGCGAGCGGGCAAACAACGAACAAATAACTTAAAAGCTGAAATCAGCGCCGAAATAAAAGTTTTAAATTAAAAAGTCCACCTGAACGGGAAAAATGCTTTTTTTGTTGATGTCTTTTTTTAGGGTTGTGAGATTTATGGTTAATGAGTCAGTATACAGGGGTTTCATTAATATTGCGAAATTAATAGTGCCTATGTCCGCAAATGCTTAATTTCTAAGATACAGGGTAATACATTTTTTATTTTTGTTTTTTCTTAATAATTTTTGTAGTTATGCAGATATTTGAACGAAAATTGGTATCTGAGGGTTTTTTGATGTGGTAAATTCAAATTTAATGTTACAAGGGTTCGCACTTGTAGAGGGCGCTACATACACGGTTTTTTATACTTTAAAAGTGTCATATCTTTTTTATGGTAGCTTAAATTATTTTTTTTTAATAAAAAAGTAGATTTATCTATTATTTTTACGGAAAAATAATAGATTTGATTGATAGATTTGATGGGCCCATTCTTTTTGCCGTCATTTCCTCGAACACAAATTGCGCATACTTTTGGAGAATGTTCCATTGCAGCTAAGATTGCAAAAGTACTTCATGCATGATGGAGCCCCACCTCATTTCAGTTTAGTTGCACGGGAAGATTTGAACACAGTGTATCCGAATTATTGGATAGGCTGAGGAGGAACTGAACCTTGGCCTCCCAGATCTCCAGACCTTAATTCCTTGAACTTTTTCCTTTGAGGTCATCTTAAACATTTGGTTTATACAACCCCAGTAGATACTGTGGAAGAATTTCGAAATCGCATTATCGCATCCTGTGGAACAATTAAACACACCCGAAATATTTGAATGAGTTCGCCAATCGATGCGTCGTAGAATAGAGGCCGGTATTGCAGTTAGGGGTTCACATTTTGAACAACTGTTATAACTTATGTTCCACCAAGTGGCCTTTTTAAAAGTAGATATTTGTCGTAAGAACTTTGGGTAATTTTTTTTCACTAAACAAAAAAATTAAAAATAAAACTTAATAAAATATAGACATTTATTTTGAAGTTTCAAAAGAGCATTGAATAGTGAATAAAAACTCCAGACTCCATATTTAAAGCTGATGATATCTCGAATCTAAAACGTTAAAGTGTAATGCCTTTATTATTTTACTACCAAAAATCTCTAAATCGCTGGCTTGTAGTGACTTTGACCAAGATATCTTTGTACGTGAAAATGATAAATTTTTTTTTGTAAAAAAAAATATTTAAGCAACCATAAGAAAATTATCACGCTTTAAAGTATAAAAAACCTTGTATGTAGCGCCCTTTACAAGTGAGAACCCTCGTAACATTAAATTTGAATTGACCATTGACGAAAAACAAAGAAAAATACAAAGTCACAAAACAATCATTGTTTATTTATGCACTGTGAAGTGTGTGGATGGCTTCTAAAGGCCTGATGATGCTCTAACTAGAGCGAAACACGTGTAGCCCGTTTAATTACATGTTGTGAGACCGTGACTTTGTGTTTTTCTTTGTTTTTCGTCAATTTTGTATGTTGGTCTCTTAGAGAAAAATGGATGAGATTTTTGGATTTGAATTAACCATATCAAAAAACCCCCAGATGCCAATTTTCGTTTAAATATCTGCATAACTACCAAAATTATTAAGAAAAAACAAAAATAAAAATTAAACTTTAACACCCTGTATCTTAGAAATTAAGCATTTGCGGACATAGGTTAATAAGGACTTTTTTAATTATTTTTAAGCAAGGAAACTCCCCCTGAATTTTTTCGCAATATTAATGAAACACCCTGTATATATCTCCAATGAACATAATTCGTTTATTAATAAGTAATTTTTTAGAGCGAACACTGATTTTCCCAGATTGCCTTTAAGGATCTTATCACCTGCAGTTTACGACCTCAGCAGGATCCTTAGGTGAACTTCTAGTTCATGTCAGGACCTCAGAATCTATTTATACCGTACAGTTTGCTCAAGGACACGGAATCCATGTCATCTATTTTACATTTTTGGCCTAAAAGTTTTTTTTATAAATTATTTAGGATTTTGAATAGAGCTGAAGATTCCAACATATCCAAAAACTCTTCACAATTCAGTTGGTTTCAGTCAAATCATTCGGATAATCAACTGTTTTTGTTATGGTGTCCTTTTCCAATGGATGGAATTAATCAATAAATTAATTAGTGAATTATGGCGATTTACAGATTTCTTCAACCATTGAACTGAGAAAGCTTAAAAATAAATTACACCTTAGAACATTTCAGATAATTCTTGGTTATCATGGAAATTATAATCAAGAAATATGTAAAAGATCGAAAAAAGTGTCAGTAAATGCTAGCACGTTGAACGCCACGTGCCCACCAGTGGACATTTTAATTTTTTATAGTGGGACAAAGTGATCACCGGTGGTCATTAGTGATTTTAGTTGCTATGACAATATGACCACCCGTGGGCACACTACGAATTATATTTGGAGACCGCGTGCTCATCGGTGGGAACGTTTTGCTTATATTTAGCATTTAAAATATAAACTTTGGTCCCAGAATGTAATCTTTTTTTACTTGGACTTGGTAGTTTGGTCTGACAATGTACAAAAAAATACTTAAAAAAATATATATTTTGAACAAAAAATGAGTAACTGAAAAAACAGTCTAAACCAAATTAACATTATTCTTAAGCAATTTCATAAAAATAATTTACTTATGGTCATTAAAACATGGTATACACATTGGTTGTTGACATTGCTGACAAATAGTGTTCACCTTTTTAGCATTTTTTCGGGCATAGGCTGAATTATGCTGTCTTGACATATTTGTATAACAGATTTTACATCTCTTTCTAGTCACCCTCTTTTGACCCTCCACTTCCTTTAATGTGTGAACTTGTCTTTGGGACTCTCTAGAAGTTGATGGGCGAGCAGCTAATGGCATATCCAAATTATCAGTAGATTCTACCAGGGCCGAAGCAATAGATTCTCTAAATCGGGTTATATTAATTTTTTTGTTATTTACCTTGTTAAATACATGTAAGGCATTTACAACTGTCGTAGCAGTTATTAGATGAAAAAGTACACGTTTATACCATTTTACAGTACGGCGACAGTAGGGGGCATAGGTTGCCATCTGATCTGAGAGATCGATAAATGTTTTCCCTTTGTTGTAGTCTAACACAACAGCTGGTTTGGTATACATTTTCCCTTTTTTTAAAAAAGTTGTAACTGAATCGTCATGTTTGGTACTAAGCATCAACACATCCCGTTTGTCTTTCCGTTTTAGTACTACTGTTTTTATTTCATTCTGTCTTGCAATTACTTCTCCTTTTTTTAATGTTGCTTTAGTAACTTCTGGAGGATTGCCTTTTCGATTGGTTCTTAACGTTCCAACGAGATGGGTCTTCTGCTCTATCATTTTATAGGCTAACAAGACACTTGTATACCAATTGTCCGTAAAGAGTGTTCTTCCTGAATTTAAGAGGCCATCCATCAATTCAGTTACAACTTTTTCTGAGACTGCTATATCATCGGTCTTCTCCTTGCATGTATAGACTTTAAATGCCCAAGTATATCCTCCTGTTACACAAAGCTTAAAAACTTTAATGCCGTATCTGTGTCTTTTATTCGGTATGTATTGCCTAAAATGTATCCTTCCTCGAAATAACACATTGCTTTCATCGATACAAACAATATCTTCTGGAACATATGCTTCTTGAAACTTGTACTGGATCATCTTTAGGGCGTCACTTATCTAATAAAGGCGATTATCCATATCTCTTGGACTTTCGTTATCACAAGTATGAAACATGCTTAATATGTTTTCGAATCTATTTCGGCTCATTATTTTAGGAATATTATTTTGATACAGGAGACCCTTAGACCAATAATCCCTTAGTTGTGGTACTTGAAGTAAGCCCATCCAAATAATAATTCGTAAAAATTTACGCATTTCCAAAGGATCGGTATCAACCCACTTTACAATTCTTTCTTTACCCGTCTGATTGCCGGAGTTTGTAATGCCGATAATTTTTTGTGAAGCAAATCTGTTGGTTTCCGTAACAAACAGATTTATTATATCGTCATTTATGAAATAGTTTAAAAAATCCACATGATTTCCAGCTAACTCAACAGCTATGGCGGGATTTACTCCTGTGTTGTTCGGAAATGTATCGAATGTTAAACGGTCTCCATTTACAGGCTTCCATCTCTGGCCATTTATAAGATTCGCTAAAAAAACAACATCATCCGGATCTCCATCCGAATTATTTCCTCCATCTTCAGTATCAGATTCTGAATCAGAGCTGCTCTCCTCCGGCTCAAAATCTCAATCATTGATCCGAAAATCCTGTTATTATTTCCTCATCAGTCAAATTTTCTAATTCAGCGGCAAGTTCAGCATCGGTTACGTGTCCAGTCATTTTTAATTAATTCTGTAACAAATAATTAATTTGTACATAAACAAAATATAAAATTAAAATAAAAAAACGGTAAAAAAAGCAGTATGCCCACCGATGAACACTTAGTCCCAAGATGTAAAATTAGATTCTAGGACCAAGTGACCACCGGTGGATCATGAAAAAAAGAAAGTAAAGATACCATAATAAGAAAATATTTATCAAAAATAATTACTCTAAGGTCATACCAAGTCCAAAATATCAATAAAACTAAATAACAAATGTTGGTCCTGACAAGCGACAAAAGAAATGTCTACCTGATTTTAATGATGACCACCGGTGAGCACGTGGTGTTCAACGTGCTAGGAAAGAAGTACGTAAGTAAGAATCAGTATATAAGTATAAATATTTAAGGAATCAGGATATTAAATAAAGAAGACTACATAGAACTAGAGAACAAGATGATTAAGGAAGTAACGATAAAGAGGCAAACCAAATTGTTGTCAAAAACGAATTTAGATTAAAAAAGATCGTTAAATCGAAAAAGATCTTTAAATCGATAAATTAGAGCCAATTTGAAACATTTTATGCAGTTCTATTGGTCAATGTTTATTGGTTAAGATATAACATGAGAATAAGATTTTTGTAAAAATAAAAATTATTACTGGAATTCTCATTCAGTGAAACAAATTTGATTTTCTGCCTTTTTTTCGTACAATGCAAGGTTTTTGAGTAAAAAATAAAAAACATGTATGTCCTGCAAGGTTCTTCATTATTCATTATTCAGGTTCTTCATTATTTTCAGAGAAATCACAAGCCCAAGCTCTTTAAACCCAATCCAACATAAAACCAAGATTACTTATTTGCATTTATAAGCTCATTGGCCTCTGATAACTCTTGGAGAGACTTCAGGAATTAATTGGGATCCTTACGTATGCTTCTGATTCATTCAGTACCTCCATTCTTTAAGGGCGAATCTTAAAATTGCCTTTCTGGATCTCATTCATGCCCACCAATATCAGCTTCAGTTGGAATTTTCTCTCAGAAATTGAAATATTCTTTAAGCACATTCTTCATTGAATTCAGAGAAGGATGCAACCAGCTCCAATTCTTTAGATGTAAAACAAGATGACTTATTGCATTTTCCAAGTTGTTTGGCCTCTTATAACTCTTCAAAAATTAATCAGAATCCTTTTGTAAACTTCTGGTTTATGTCAGTACCTCAGAATCTATCTACGCTTGACAGCTTAAGACAAGGATGTTTTATTTGCTTTTCCTTACCTCCTTTTGACCTCTGGGAACTTTCAGTGAAATTTCAATGATCCTTCATGGTCCTAAGAGTACTTTGGGTCTTTGAATAGAGCTGCAGATTTTAACATATGCAGGAATTCTTCATAATTCAGTTTAATCTTTCGAATATTTAACTGCTTTTGCTTTAATGAACCCTTCATCGTTTTTAGCAGTGAATTATCAGCTTTTGTGTCAGGATCATGGATACAGTGCATCTCATCTCCGTTCATATGAGATATCAAAATTGTTAGATGAAAAGGTAGAGCAACGAGTTGATTAAGTCAAAAAAACCATACACAGAAAACTATTTCTGCTTCCGCAAAAAATATTACATTACACCAGTGCATCAAAAAATACAGTTGATCCCTAAAGTTAATTATTAGATTAATTAATTTTTATAATGCTGTAGGTTCAATAGAAGTGTTTTTAACAGAGCTTCTCCTGGGAAGTGCTAAATCCATAGATGTGTTGACCCATTAAACTGAGAATGATTAATGCTGAATTTCAAAACTCATCAAAGAACGCTTAAGTTACGTTGACTTTTATATTAGGAAGTATTATAGAAAAAAGAAATATTAAAAGAAGAAGACTGTTTTAATTTACTTATAAACATATATCTAAAAACGCTACGTTTTCCAAATATAGCGTATAATAATCCAAGATGACTTATTAGAATTTCCAACATCTTTGGCCTTTGGTTCCTTCTGGTTTATGTCAGTACCTCTAATGGACATAATTCATTCATTAATCAGTCATTTTTTGAGAGCGAACCTTGAGATTACCTTTCAGGATCACATCCATGCCCACGAATATCAGCTACAGTAGGAACTTTCTTTGAAAAGTTTGAATATTCTATAAGAAAAATCTTCATTTAATTCCGGCAAGATTGAGACGAGCTCATGCTCTTTAGACGTAAAAGCAAGATAACTTATTGATATTTCCAAGTTCTTTGGCCTCTAACTCTTGTTGTGGTCTGATTCTTGTGAATACCTCCAATTGACATAATTAATAAGTATTAATCAGTCGTTTTTTGAAAGCGAACCTTGGTAATGCCTTTCAGGATCTTATCCATGGCCACAAATATCAGCTGCAGTTAAAATTTATTTTTGAGAATGTTGAAAATTATTTTAAAAAATTCTTCATTTAATTCAGAGAAGAATGAGATGAGCTTAGACCGGTTAGACATAGTCGAAAAGATAAAACCAAGATGACTTCAGAAATTACTTATTGGAACTTCTGTTTCATGTCAGTACTTCAAAATCTATTTACGCCTTACAGCATACTTATGACAGAAAGAACTTATTTAATAGTTTTTCGTTAACTCCATTTCACCTATGAAAACTGTCAATAAAATTCCAATGATGTTCTTTGCCTTTATTTTCTTTTTCTGAAGCTGAAGACGCCAACTTATTGAATATATAAAGGAATTTGTCATAATTCAGTTGGCTTCAGTGCTTTGCTGAACTCTTTAATGAATCAATCATTTTTAACAGTCAATAATGAGTTTCTGTCTCAATATCGTGGATACAATGCATCTCTTCTGCAGTAATATGAGATATGAATCACCTACTGAACTCGCAATGCTTCGTGCTAAGGTTTGAACTCGTCAAAGATCGTTCAAGAGAATTCTTTATTATCATAGAAATCATTATCACGAAATATGTACAATATCGAAAGAAGAACATGCAATAATTTAAGTTTAAGTGTCGTTTGCTCTTAGACAAGAAACTATTTTAGTAAAAAGGAGCTTAATATGGTAAAGCGAATATTAAAAGAAGAAAACTATCAAGAACTAGAAAACAAGATGAAGAAGATCATTGAAGAAGTGACCAATTAGTTAAAGAAGCACTCCATATAAATGAATGAGAGATCTTAGATGCTTCAACCTATTGTGAGTCTTAAGTCGGTAAATTCAAATTAACTTAAAACAGGTCATTATTGGTTTATTGGTTCTGGTATATAATTATTATATTTATACTCTAAATAGGAAATAGGTGAGGGGAAATTTCCATTTGTTGGTTATATCTACGATTTAGGTTTTTTAGAAGAAATAATTTTGCTATTGGTAATCCCTTGGCTAAATAGATCAAAAGATGATATAACCACTTAATAAATCCTCAACTAATAAAATTAAAACATAAACCGTATTATAAATCATTTCAACTCACGTATAAATGCATACATACCTACTTAAATAATACATCTTATTGGGGCAGTAACCCAATCGAAAATCCCACCCAGATTGTGTCTGTGACAAATTCGATTTAACAGTATACATTATCCGCATCCAGGGCGTCCATTTACGCCTGAGATATAGATAAAGTACCAGATGTGTATATCAAGATTAAACCAAGGGTTGAAAATAATCCACCCCTAATCCACACGCTAGATTAACTCCTTTCACTGACTACATCAAATCCTTATTCTATTTTCTCAGTGTTTTTGACAGTTTAACCTTCGACGGGGTAGGTCCGAGCACAACCGGGTTAATAAGCGAAAGGATTTTTTTTTGATTGCTACTTTTGGTCCAAAATATAATAATAATAATAATAATACAGGGTGTCCATTTATAAACTGACACATTTTAACTGCTTATAAGTCGAGAACGAAAAATGACAACAATGTGCGGGTTTCACAGAACTTCATCAATATTTTTAAAGTTTTTCTTGACAGTGTTGCCAAGTTTCAAAATTCACCTGAATAGGAGGAAAAAAGTTGATGATTTTCAAAGGCCGATTTTTCAAAAGTTTTAAATGTAACACCCTGTACTTTTTAATTGCACATGAAAGCCTGTTAAATCTTCTTTCCGAAAATGTATAAATTGTCTTAAGTTCATTATTTTTTTACAGAGCCAATTTTAGTAAATGACACCTTTTTGAAAATTTAAAAGTACAGGGTGTTACATTTAAAATTTTTGAGAAATCGGCCTTTGAAAATCATCAATTTTTTGCCTCCTATTTCAGGTAAATTTTGAAACTTTCCAACACTGTCAAAAAAAACTTTAAAAATATTGATGAAGTTCTGTGAAAACCGCACATTGTTGTCATTTTCTGTTCTCGACTTATAAGCAGTTAAAATGTGTCAGGTTATAGATGGAAACCCTGTTGTTAATAATGATACCGTCAGATGTAAATACTAGTAAAAAGTACAGGAAATAAGTTGACAAATATTGACCTATCATACCATTTATCATATCTGAAACGGGAATTATTTACAAAAATTTCTATAAAATTTAAGCATCATCAGATTCAAAAGGGAATCATTCTAAAAACTTCTAACATAAGTCTGTTTAAATAGACAAACAGCCAGAAACATTCTGACAAGGCTAAATGTCTGCTATTTTACAAGTTTACACTATTTTGTGTAAAATAAATGTATTAAAAAAGTATTAATAACACAGAAAAGTAAGGCAAAACAAGCGCCAAAGTGCTTGTTTTGCCAATTTGCAAGAACCTAAACACAAATTGCATTGGAAATGTGAGAAAACTTTAATAATATTTTTTATTTTTTATAATATTTTGAAAATATAATATTTATCATGTAAGAAATAAAATAAATAATCAACATTTTTGTTTTTTTTTTCCTCTTGTTTTCAATTTTTCCTGGAATTTCTTTTTCATAATTTTAATATAGGAATACCACATAGGAACACCTTATATTTCCACGTATTAGTACAGTTAAAAAATAAACATTTTATTTAGAAATATCAGTGGCGTCGTTAAACTGAAAAATGAAATTTTCTATACATCTCAATAAAGCATACTGTTTCTACCGACTTTATATAATGTAAAATAAGATATATGCACACCGGGCATATATCCCATCTTATGTCAATATTTAATTTTAAAATTAAAATATTTTACGCAGAATTTAATGTTTAAGAATTAATTCAGGCGGTGAAAACTGAGCGGAACGAATGACGTTTGAAAGAAATCCCAATGTTGATCTTGAGTTTATCCACCTGGATAAACGTATTTAACGATTAGGCATGCCCAGTTGTACGAATTACTATACTCAGACGGTTAGGAGCTTGTAGGAACGTTTCTTTAAAATTTTATTCTGCGCTTTATTCGTTACACTATATGTTATACTTTTTTAAGAATATATTTTTCACGTGTAGGTGTATTCACATTTACAAAAATTCTATGATTTAAATAATTAACATTGTGTGCCATTAATTAATAAGAGACAACCTTTGCTTATGATTCGGTTTTAACATTTATAAGAAATCGGTCTATTATCAATTCTCATTATCCATTTTTTAAATGCATAAAAATATTCCTTAATCATAATTATCTTAGCAGTGACTTTTAAAAATTTATTAGTTCACAAATTTTTTAAAAAAAATTGTGGAGTACGATTGCGTTATATTAATCTCAGCACTGAATTAAAATGATTAGTTAACTCAAAACTACAATTTTTTTTCTTAATGGGGTTAGAGGTCATGATTTTTTAATCACAACAGTGATTTAATGTAAGGCTTACTAAACCTCTAAAACCAGTAAAGAATTTATTTGTCACTATTAATTTTTCATTCGATTGCTTGTTGCTCATAGCAAGGATTATAAGAGATTAACACAGAACTAATAATTTTTTTTCCCAATTAGCTTACATATAGGCAAAGATTTTTATTTTATCTCTGCAGTGATTTAATATAAGTTTTATTGACTCTGTAAATTTTGTTTGTCACTATTTAATTAGGGTGTGATTGCTCGTTAATCTCAGCAGTAATTTTAACAGATTTATTAATTCGAAACTAGCCAAAATTAATTTTTCCTCTAATCAGGCACAAGCTATAATTTTTTACCACGTCAGTGACTTAATATAAGGTTTATTGTAAGACCTGTAAATATTTTTTGCGCTTTAGTCTCAGCAGCGATTTTAAACAATTTATTAACTCAGAATTAGCAAAAAAATAATGTTTTCTTTATCAGCTTATAGGTTTAGACTTTTATTTGTTATCTACAGTGATTTAATGAGACTCATTGACGTGTAAAATGTTTTTTTTTAATGGACTTACTTAATTAGACTTAATAACCAAATGACTAAAAAAACGCGTAAAATGAATGAATAAGTTACCTAATGACAAATAAAATATTCACTTCAAAATTGATTGTGGGCAACTAACGAATAAAATCTATTGCAAAATAATAAAATTATTTTAGTGTTTATAAAATTCACGCTTATGACTAGATAATATTCAGGAAATTATTAAATAAGTTTCCTTAAAGAAGTTTTATTGTGTATATATAACAAATAATATTCACTTCATAATTAGCACTTTAACGAAGAAATTTCAGAAAAAAAAATCCTGTTATAGTGGTAATTTATTAGGCTACTATAGTAAGATAGTATATACTATAATTGAATTGTCGAAACAGTGGGCTGCCAAGGCAGTTGTGCATATAGGTCTCCTGATGGACCCGTCGTGCCCCACCGGGGTTTACTAGAGCCCAACGGCCTTAGAGAAACCGATAAGGCTCTCTGGTCTGAAGGACTTAAGGTCACTCGGTACACTGAAAGTGTTACCCAAGTATTTGAACCTGGCCCGCGTGAGTGCTGGGCACTCCCCAACTACATAGTCAACGGTTTCATCCTCCTCACAGCACCATCGGTATTCCGGGTTGTCCGCAATACCGATAGTATGGAGATGGCTTCTTCAGTGCCAGTGACCGGTTAAAAGACCTGTCACTAGCCGAATGTCGCGTTTTTTTAGGCGTAGTAGATTTTTGGTAAGACAGGCAGAGGGCCCACCTATGTGCGCTTTGGCCTGTCTCATACCAGGGGACTCAGTCCATCTTCGGTGGGTCCACTTGTCCAGCAGATCCTCTATTGACGCGACCGCAACGAATTTGGTGATACTATGGGTATGGGTCCCGGCCCCATCGGCACATTCGCGGATCCCAGTCTGGCAAGAGAGTCTGCTTCCTCATTACCTGCATGGCCTGCGTGGCCAGGTATTCAGACGAGCTGGACCCTGCAGCCAATCTACATCAGTTTTTTCAGGACTTTTATGCACTCTAGTATCAGCTTGGAGCTTACCTTTGCGGCCGTGATAGCCTTAATGGCAGCTCTGCTGTCCGAGCATATTGATACGACTGTATTGCGGTGTCCGCAGCTTAGGATTTTCTGTCCGCATTTTAATACAGCGAATACTTCGGCCTGGAAGACAGTGGCGTGCTCCCCCAGCGAGTATGCCCTACTGGTATGTGGGATCCCACCACAAAGCCCTGATCCAGCTCTGTTATTCATTCTGGAGCCATCTGTGTATCAGATGGTCCCCCTATTTAGCAATGCAGGTCTGTTGGAATGCTGCCACTCCTCTCTGCCCGCAATGTGCATCACGAATCCCTCGCAGTCCACAGTCACTGGAGCTATGCAGTCACTGCCCATCAGAAGGAGAGGACATTCCTCTATGGCCCGTGACCAAATTTTTGCGTGACCGGTCTCGCCAGCACGTAGTTCGTCGAGGACGTATACCCTGTACGCAGTCCTCATTGCCTCGAATTGCACAACGAGGTCCAGAGGCGGAAGACTCAGCAGAGTCTCAAGCGCTCTCGTCGGCGCCGACCGCATGGAACCCGTTATGCTGAGACATGCAAGATGTTGGACTCTGTCCAGTTGAGCACGAATTTTCACTAAACTTGCCACCAAACGATAGCCCCTCCCCATATGTGAGAAGAGGTCTCACAATGCGGGAGTTGATCAAGTGGAGGATCTTAGGAGACAGACCCCAGGTATTGCCGAAAGCCCGCCTGCAGGCCCATAGCGCGCAGGTGGCCTTCTTCATTTTTATATATACTATAATAAACATGAAAAATTAAATGAAATGCTAAAAATGCATAAAAATCTAATTGAAATGCCAGGGATCGAAAATATTAATCCAAATATCTGGAAAATAGACAAGAATTTATGAAATAATAGAAAATAAGTCTAATGCCAAGAACCGAAACAAAATGAGTTCAAATAACTCAAAAATATATAAAACCAAATCCAGTATTCAAAAATAGAAAGTTAGTTTAAGAAAATTAAAACAATTTAACTCAAAATACGTTGAAGTTATGAGAAATAAAATGAAATATTTATAAATGCATAAAAATTAAATTCAATTGCAACAAATCGAAGGAAAACGCGTGAAAGAGATACATGAAAAATATAAAAAATTGCATAAAATGCCAGGAATTAAAAAAAAATGTATGCATTACTGAAAGATATTAAATATTACATTAAATGCCAGGAATCGAAAAGAAAATACTCTAAATCCTAGAGGTTATAAAAAATTAAATCAAAATAGTGGGAAATTATTTAAAAATTTGAATTCAAGTGCCAGAATTCGAAGAAAAATGAGTCGGAATGCCTCAAAATTTTAAAAAATTACATAAAATGATGGGACAAGAAAGAATTGCTTTAAGACTACGAGAAAAAATGCCTGGAAGTTACGAGAAATTAAATCAGGATTAAATATTTAGTTCTGATGCCAGGAATCGAAGAAAAATGTGCCTGAAAATTTCAAAAATTTTTATAAAATTCCAGGATTCGAAAACAAATTACTCCAAGTCCCTGGAAATTGGTACTAAATACAAAAAAAGACCTGGAAGAATGAGTTGCAAGCAACATACCTTACGTTAATTTGATTTGCTAATCTAACTAGGAGATATCGCTCAAAACAGTATGTTCGTTAGTACCCCTTGCTATATACTTTAAAGTTCGATTGATCGTAAAGTCATAACCTACGCGCCAGGTATAAAAATTAAAATGTGTGTTGTTTACACTAGCAACAGCCGCAAAAATTTCACGGCAACTTAATTTTCAAATTAGGGTCTATCGACTACACGTTGTCGAGGGCACATAACTGCTCCGCAAACACTCATCTATAGAAAATGTCCACAAAAGCAGCTGCCTTTGTCCCGCACACACCCCGGAGCACCTAAAATATTTTTGACATTTCGACGAAGAACGGGATACCTGACGACAAATTGCTTATTTGATCTGTGCCAATTTTTCAATTAGTCGGTAAATATTTACTGCGCCGGTGACCCGCATGTGCGCTACACTTTCTTTTCAGATCTTTCTTTGGATCTTCTTTAGGGTTCTGTATTCTTATTATTCGCTTGAGTTATTTTGCTTTATATTAGGCTTATTTTTATTGTAATAAAGTGGTACTTTCTAGCGCATGCGCAGGCTTTCATTGACATTTATGTTTCATTCTTCGACACTGATTTACTGTATTATGTATTTCTTGGCGATATAAATATTACAAAATAAAAGTAAAGAAGTCCACAGTCAGTCATGTTAATATTTGTGAATCTTGTAAAGGCCTTCGATACCATATTCTATGCTTATTACAAAATATTGAGTTTTCAGAAAAGGGGTTAGAGTTCGAGAGAATCACACTTTAATAAAATCTTTTACAATTACGTACAAAAAATTCATAAAAAAATTTTTACTACGATGTTTTTCTTGGAAGAATAAACATTGGTTTAATTATAGAATTATGTATCTACAAATAATAGCGTAACACGAAAAGATACTTGATAATAACCCTATTTGTTGTTAAAAAATATAAAGTAATATGATTTTTGAGAAACTCAATGAGTAAATTATACTTACATTTTTGCCCAATAAAAAAGGTTATTTGAAATGTTAACAGTTATATAAATAAATATTGTCTTACTAAATAAACGTTAATAGTACATTTCCGGGAGGTCACTCTCATAACATTGTACCTAATAAAGCTTTCTATAACACGTTTACACAGAGGGTCAATATAAATTATTTAAGTTACCTATATTTGATTTCATTTAATACACTTATTTTACCCACGATTACCCGCGTATTTGCTCTTAACCCTTCCTTTATTGATACATTAAGACTAACTAGGTTAAATTAACTATAGAAAACTAAATATTAAGCGAGACGTAGAACAATAATTACTTAAGAATGGGAAAGAAAACGGACTTATTCTATTTTCCAAGTTTCGCGCCCTTCTCCCTGCGTACTTCCTTCAATATTTGTATTTCATTCAAGTTTGGTAAAAGTTAATACAATAATTAAAAGGGGCGGAATGAGAAACGTCATGTCTACCGTTAGGAGAGATAAAAGTATCATTTATCGTGTTTTACTTAAAATTTTATATATTTATACACTTCTTAGATATTTATATACAGGGTGTTTCAGAACTATGGGATCAAACTTCTGGGGGTTGTTCAGTGCAACAGAAGAATCCTATATACCTAAATAGGATCTGCTGCATTTATTTTTACCTTTTGTACATGATACCATAACAACAATTGTTTAAAATCAACGCTTATCAATGTCAATTCTCAATGTCATGTTTAAAAATTTTATAGCTCACAATTTTTAAACATTTATTGCTAATGAAAAACTTTACCAATCAAGAATTGCCGGATATGCATTTGGCCTACGGAGCAACAAACTGCAAAGCACGAGTAGCATTGCGGTTGTATCATGAACATTATCCCGAACGACAGCATCCTGGATACAAAAAGTTTATTGCGGTTTATCGGCATGTTTAAGACCAAGATGCATGATACTGGTGTTGCTCGAACCGTAAGAACGGTCGAATTTGAAGAAGAGGTGCTTCAGCGAGTTGCCGATGAACCATCAAATAGCACACGTGACGTCGCTAAGAATATGAATATGAGTAACGCTACTGTCTGGCGGGTACTACACGAGCAACAGCTCCATCCTTACCACTTCCAAAAAAGTTCAAGGTATGACTGCAGCCAATTATCATCCTAGAGTTCAATTTTGTCGTCGGCTTCTGGATCACATCATTTCACAATCAAATTTTTTACGATATGTTTTATGGACCGATGAAGCCTCTTTCACAAGAGACACGGTATTTTTAATAGTAGGAATAGCCATGTTTGGGACGAAGAAAATCCTTATGTAATTTTTCCAAGAAAACATCAGAATCGTTGGTCTGTCAACGTATGGGCAGGCATTGTTGATGATTATTTAATTGGGCCATACCTTCTACCGGAACGGTTAAGAGGACCTATTTATCTGCTTTGCTGAGCACCGTTGGATTGCCAGAGGTGGAGCACTTTCTTGGCCTCCTAGGTCACCCGATTTAACGTTGCTCGATTTTTTCTTGTGGGGACATGTAAAGTCTTTAGTCTACGAAACTCTAGTAGAATCAGAGCTAGAATCAATTGGTCGAATAACAGCAGCATTTGAAATCATTCAAAACGAGGATCAAATTTTTAGTGTAGTCCGCCGAAATCATGTGCGGCGTTTAAATCGGTGTATTGAGGTTGGAGGAAGATATTTTGAAGAATTGTTGTGATGGTATTATATACAAAATGTAAAAATAAATGCATCAGATCCTACTTAGGTAATTGATATTTTTTCTAAATTTAAACGCGTCTTAGGGCCGTAGTGGCGTAGTGACACATTTCCGGACATGGGTTCCTATACTCAAATGGATTCTACTGTTGCACTGAACAACCCCTAGAAGTTTGATCCCATAGTTCTGAAACACTCTGTATAGCAAGTAGTAAGAAAGTAGTAAGTAGTAGTACTTAGAAAGTAGTAAGCTATTAAATTAACAATTTTTTTTTAAATTTATTTTTGCTTTTATGCTATAAACAGTTTGAAATCAATAAAAAAAATTTAGAAGCTTATATAAACTCAATTAAATCTAACATTTCGCTTGTACGCATCCCTAAGGTGGTAAGGGAAACTCACGCGGCGACGCAGTAGGTTCAGACGGCTTTTATAGGCATATTGTTCTTATTCAACTTTCGAATTTCATAGACCGTTTTCCTCTTTGACGCAAAAAACAAAATTAAAGCACAGTACAAAACCTCACTTTTTCCTAACGTCTCACTTGTACGCATGCCTAAGGTGGTTAAAGAAGTCTATGCGTCGACGCAATAGGCTTTTATAGCCACATTTTCTTAATAAACTATTAACATTTATTAATTTTTCTTTCTTCGTCCATAATTCACAAAAATTAAAACAGTACCCAACCTCTCATTTTCTTAAGCTTTGAACTAATTATATCAGGCTACAGACCTGTATTTAGTATTTTCTAGTACGCATGATCGATATGGTGGAGGTAGACGGTGCGCCGTCGCAGTAGGCTTTAGTTGCACTTACGTAATCTTTCACTGTATAATTAAAATACTTGCCGATATTAGTGAGAGATTCATCCCTTGCATTTCTTATGTTTGGTATTTCAAGCTCGCAAAACCAATATTATTTACCACGGTGCTTATTCTAAAATAATTAAATTTTATCATTGAACTTTCGAAATTAATAGAGTTTTATTTTTTTACAAATTACTTAAAAACAAAAGTAACGCAAACAAAATATCCATTTATAAATAAATGGAAAACTCATATACTGCATACGTACATTATAATTGCTGACTAAAACAAGACACAGGGCCGGTCTATTAAAAAATAATGGCAGCTTAGTTATAATGTTAGAAAAACAAAAATTGCTTTTCGATTATAAAAGAATAAACAAGAGATTCGCGTGTATTTTATAAACCGGAGCATAAATATGCGAATATAAAATTGAATTTTTAAATTGACTGATGTAAGTAATACAAACATAAAATTGTGTGTTTTCCAGTTGCAATTTTATTCTAGCCAATATTCAAATCGGCAATTTTCGAAAGGGTGTGTATGTAAACATGCACCTACTTGAATGTATTTACATGTAAATAATATGTAAACTACTTTTTTATTTAATAGAATCTGTACTAACATCAGATTATTAGCACATTCTCCTATACCATGTGCTTTTAAGAGCTATTTTTACTATTGTATTCATTGTTTATACATTTTTAACGAACAAATTTATAAAACATTAATTATATATAATAAAAACCATTTTGCATTGGAGGATTTGCCATTCCTTAGGGACATCAAATGATTTATTTAAATTTATTCTTGAATTTGTTGCAATTTCGAGCGTACAAAAATTATATTCAAAAATACGCATGTTGATGGTCTTTAATAATTTAAATAAATAAATATGTAGCTTCCCGTCGGGGTTTTTCTATTTATTGTTTTTTTGTTAAACGATATTATTTTGCGAAACGTTTATTTTAACGCTGCCCAATGCCACGTGAAAATATTTTATTATAAATTATTTTTATAAATATTTATCAGGTACGTTTTGCATGTCGTCGTTTAAGGCATAAAACTTATATATTAATATGCATGTATGTATTTTTTTTTAAATTATATATTCCTATAATATGGAAAAAAAAATATTCAAAAAATATATAATCTATTATCCTGATATTGCTAAATAGGGAAAAAACACAAAAGCTTTATAAAAAATAATTGAATGGCAACTAATTTGTCACAACCCTGCATTCAACACGACAAAGTACGAGTTATTGCATCTGAGTTAAGGCGCATTTTTTAGGGTTTGTCTGGCTCAGTCAGCAATAGGGCTAAACAAACCCCATTTCTGGTTTAGGCTTCACATATTAAAAAACATATAAAGAGTCCAATATTTCCCTTATTAGTTTTCTAAATTATTTAAACTTCAGTATCATCCGTATAGAGCTAATGATTTTTTTTTTAATAATTAATCATTCAAAACTAAAGGCTTCACTCAACAAGCGCTTGCTGACGTAAATCAAAACTAAATAGAGCATAGAACAAAGCTTATTTTATTATTGTGGCATCAGTATGTCAAAAGTTATCAAGATTGTGAGGTCTACCCAGTAAGGGTTTGCTGAAGTGAACCAAATTAAATTGATTATATCTCGACGCTTAATTACCTTAAAAAAATATCCTGTTAATTGGGATATATCTTTTAACTGTTCTTATAATGGTTATGATTATAGATCAACTACCATAGAAGTTATTAGCGATTTTTGTTTCGGAACTCCGGTAAAGAGGACGTGTTGTCTTACAACTTCGTTATTTCCAGTCGTATTGGATTAGGGCTTTAATAGCTATTATTAACATTTTAGAGCATATCATTTTAATTAAAATAAAGCTTATTTGATTATTGTGGCATCAGTATATCAAAAGTTATCAACAAAAAACTGCGAGGTTTATTCTGTAAGGATTTCCTGACGTGAACCAAAATTAAATTAGTTATATCTCACAAACGATTGATCTGGTTCAAATAATCTTAGCAGAATTATGTTGATTGTGACACATTTTTTAACTTTTCTTATAATGCTCATGATCTTAGGTCAACTGCCAATGAAGTTATTAGTGAGTTTTGTGTTGCATGTTGAAGGGAATGTCTTGCTTAACAACTTTGATATTTTCAACTGTATTAGGTATAGAGCTTTAGTAGCTATTATCAGCATTTTATAGCAAATCAATATTAATCAAATAAAGCTTATTTAATTATCGTGGCATTAGTATATCAATAGTTATCAACCAAAGACTGCGACCTTTACCTGGTAAGGGTTTGCTGACGTGAACCATCATTAAATTGATTATATCTCAAAAATGATTGATCAGATTAAAATAATTTTAACAGAAATGAGTTCACTATGACACACTTTTTAACTTTACTTATAATGCTTATGATCGTAAATCAACCGTGAAAGAAGTTATTAGTGATTTTTGTGTCGCAACTCTGTTGAAATGAATGTCTTGCTTAACAGCTTTGATATTTCTACTCGCATTGGGTACAGAGTTTTACTAGCTATTAGCAATTAGATTTTCTTGCAGGATCAACATGTCAAAAGTTATCAACCAAAGACTACGAACTTTATCCAATAAGAATTAACAGAAATGAACCAAAAGTAAATTGGTTGTATCTCTTAAACAGTGTTACAGTAACAATAATTTCAATCAATAGAAAAAGGTTGATAAAAAAAATACTCCATATATTTCCATACATTGCTTTTTATTTACTCTTCATAATAATCAGTAAGATAAACATTAATAACTTATTTAAAGATTTCTAAAGTAATAGGTTTATGTTAATATTATACCTAATCATATATTACAGATTGAATGTGTATTTTTTAACAATACTGTTTAAGTTAATCGTTGATTCAAATGTTTTAATGATTAACAAAGGATTTATCGTCATAAAAAGGGTTAAATTTAAATTCGGCAAAGATTGAATTAAATATCCATGTGATATAAAACAAATAACCCTATTCTCCTTAATGTGTACATTTTATCCTAAACGGGATCACGTTATTAACCCTACAACCACACTGTACATTAACTATTTACATAAATATTTACATCGAAATGACTAGATTTAAAAGATATTTTTATTCATCACATAATTGCAAAAATATTTATATAACATTCACAAAAAAATGTAATTAGACCATATTGATACTGAGTCATTAAAAACGCGGATGAAGATTTTTACTTGTTATGGCATATTTTGTTTGGAAAAATCCACACGCATTTTTACTTTATTTTCTTTCAAAGTCACCCTCTGTAGAACTGAAAATATAGGGACTAAAGGAAAACTCGTGAGTACAGTACGAACATTCTAGTAGAGGGCATAAATGCGCAAAACGTCAAAACTCGTCTGTTACGCTGATGTGGAGTTATGTTTCTATGCAAATTTAACACATTAATGCATTGGTTTAGACTTAGTCCGTCGGCGCAGTAGAATTATTTTTTTATTCTGCGCAATTTCAGCATTTAATTACTACAGTGTATCAATTGAATCTAAGCTATCACTTTAAGGTCTGAAAATGTGTGATCAGGAAATTAATTTAATAGCTAAGCAGCACATGTCCTTCAGTACGTAAAAGTACTAAATAACAATTTGTACGTTGTCAAAAAAATTAACTGATTAAGAAATATGATTTAAGCGACCTCTAGGTCCGAAGAGTCTTCGTCACTAAATTGTTGTGTTGTCGGGGGTGCTAAGATCCTTTGGGATTCTAAGTTGGACCGTGAGTCTTCTTCTTGCATTTTTCTCAGTCTTTCTTGTTCCTCCCTCTTTTGTTTTCGCCATTTCGCTCGGCGGTTTTTAAACCACACCTGAAACAATATATACACTACTTTTAATTTTTTTTAAATGATGAGACCTTAAGACATTTTTATTCAAAAATCGTATGTGGTTGAAAATTTTGATAAAAATAAATATTTGAATAAATAAATGCGAAAACCCTTGCAACGAGGAAAATCCCACAAATTATGTTTACTCTTGAACATAAACCCAGAACAATGTGCCCGATTTGCAGTTTCATTATTCATATATGATTAGTTCATACGGCGGTTTCGCAGCAGCAATCCGCCCCCGTTCCGTTTGCCTTTTCCCCTCAAAAATAATCCTTCGCCGAATAATATACTCCCGCTTCCCGATATAACCTAAAACAAACAGAGAAATTGTGTTTATTAATGCGATGATATGGGTTGTTCCCGATGTGGATTTAACTGCCAATTCCAAATTGAACAATGGGGCGGTATTAAATATGTTATTGTTAGAGACTAAAGGCTGGATGGCTCCCTCCTAAATTCCTTCTTAACTTGAACTAAATTGAGTGTTTATTTACTTTAAAAACGGCCGACGGAGTGAGAGAGTGATATTCTTTAAGGCTCTTCATGGTAAAGCCTGTTAAGAAGGCTTAGGGGGTGAGGCTTGAGGTTCAGCCTGTTTTCATTGATAATAGTTTAGCCACTTAATTTAATGAATGATATCGGAATACTTACGTGTAAGGACCAAAAACTTCTATGGATTATTTTAGGTTAATATTAATTAAATTTGATTAGATCTTTATTTGGTTATTTGATTATTTGAAAATTTTAGTTACAAAATATCATTGCATTGAAACTCAACGTAAATTGAATTGTGATGCATAATTTAAATGGCTCTGATGCGCACTTTATCATTAAATATTTTGTGGTGTAAGTGTTTTTTTGCTGTGTAACTTGTTATAAAAATTTTATTTAAAATGTATTACTTATCCGAAAATCTGTTAAATATTAGGATAAAAGCTAGCAATAAATAAAAGCCCAAAAAAATGGTTTTACATAACTTGGATGCTCGTTTAAGAAAAAAAATTTAGCATAATTTTAAAGCGCTTCATGTGCACTTTATTAATAAAATTTTGGTATTAAATATTGATAGGGTAACTCATCATAAAATTAAATTACAAAATCCTCTACACTCAAGCAAGGTAAATATTTTTAGCAATACTCTTATTTAGCACGCTCTTAATTGTTCAAAACAGCTAAAAGCCTATCTAGTATCAAGCTGTTCAATGTGTTTAGCAAACATTAATTTATCATCAGCAAAAAATTCTCTATTATTTATTTATTTATTCAGTAATGTATTACAATTTGTGACACTAATATGCTATGGACCCAAACATGCATTATCCATACTTGAAATTTTAGATATTTCTCTTTGAAACCAATTAAAAGAAAATGGTTACATTATCACACCATGCTTTAACAATTGCCAAATTCTGAGGAGATGTGAATCTGTGCAATTCGAGACCATAGTGTCATCAGTAAATGATTTGCATCATCCATACTTCGGTCCTTTATATATACTAAAACCAACAGCGGACTAAGTATAGAAATCTGAGACACACCCGCAGTGACACCCAATTCTGAGTTACACCCACTAAAACGCACCCTCTGACACCTATTAGTTAATAAGGATTCTATCCATCTCAGTACAAAACCTCAACAGCTCATTTTCAAGAAAAAGGTTTGATATGACTTTGGGAGTCATTAGGGAATAGTAGGAAAAAAATACCAAATAGAGGTTGCTGGCATAACTTAAATGGCTATGATTTACACTTCCATATTTGTTTAATTTTTTATTGTAAAATATTATTTACACATATTCAAGGTGCTATTTAAAGAAAATGCGTTAAAATTAAATATTTTAAGACACAGACCGTCGCATTAGGTTGATTATAAAATAAATATTGAACTTTTTAGGTTAAAAATCCGAGAAAAAAATTACGTTGCTTTATATGATACACATTTAATAATCATTTTTTGTTTAATGATTATTGGGGTCCCTACATTCATAAAAGCCACTACATAGCCTAAAGCCTTTGACCCTTGTTAAGGTACATAAGTGTGCCAATGAGTTCCAAACAATAAAATTATAAGATAATTAAATTTTAAAGTGCACAATAGCCATTTAAGTTATGCCTTATCAGAGAAAATTTGTCTTTGGTATAAATAATTTCTAGCATAACTTAAATGGCTATGATGCACACTTTTAACTAAACTAATTTTAGTTCTTAAATATTATGTATATATATTTAAGCTGCGATATAAAGAAAACGCGTTGAAAATTAAACGTTTTAAGATCCAGGCCGTCGGGTTAGGGTGATTATAAAATAAGTATTAAATGAATTAAATTTTTTAGTTAAAAAATCCCAAAAAGAAATGACTTTGCATGATATGATGCACATTTAATAATAATTATTTGTTTAATGATCATTGGCGTCCCCAAGTAGCCGTAAACCTTTCACTTGTGTAAGATACAACTTAGATAATACTTTGGTACAAACAATTTCTGGCATAACTATCACGGCTATGATACACACTTCTAACTAATTAATTTTAGTTATAAAATATTATTTTTATATATTCAAGGAGCCATATAAAGAAAACGTTTTAAAAATTACATATATTAAGATACAGTCCGTCGGATTAGGGTGATTATAAAATAAATATTAATTTTTTTAGATTAAATTAGTCCCTAGATTTTTAAGAGCCACTATGTCGGCTTAAACCTTTCACCCTTAATAAGATAAGTGCGCCAATGAGTTCCAAACAATTAAATTTTAATATCTATTTAAGTTATGCCTTATGATATTTTTCAGGTTATGAATTATATTACACTTAGTCAAGAGAAAATTTGTCTTTATTATATACAATTTCTGGCATAACTTAAATGGTTATGATGCACACTTCTAAATAACTAATTTTAGTAAAAAAATACATATTCAAGGTGCCATATAAAAAACACGCGTTAACAATTAAACGTTTTAAGATCCAGGCCATCAGATTACGTTGACTATTCACTAAATCTTAAATTAACTACAATTTGTAGGTTAAAAATCCGAAGAAAAAATTACGTGGTATGATACACATTTAATAATAATTTTTTGTTTATTGATCATTGGCATCCCTAGATTCACGAGAGCCTCTACGTAATTAAAATTTTTTTCCAGTCTTTTCTTATGACTTTCTTCTATTTGTTTCTAAATTTTTAAGTCTAGTTGCTCATTAAATATAATTTAAATAAAGCACCCTATATTTACCAACAGGGATTTGTTAAAATATCTGTTAAAGAAAAAAGTTCATTGGCTCTTTTAGGTCACAGGATATTAAGTAAAATTCATAACTTAAATGGATATAAAGCACAATTTTTAAAAAAAATCCTTTGGTTTAATTTTTTTTTAATTATGGAGTTTTAAAATTAAATATTTGGGTTTTTTAACTATATCTTAATTAGCCACTTTTGCTTTGAATAAACTAATTAGTATAATATAAAGATAAAACTAATAAGTAAAATTAAATTACTTTTTAATAATTAATTTACTTATTGATCTGATGAAGCCTATAAGTAAAAACAGGTGTATCACCACTGCACTTCGTGTACAATATGTATTTACTATACATAAAATTTAAAAACTTAAGTAACCAAAAAGTAGCAAACTTCTACAGCAAGTCAGTCCACAAAAGAAAAATGAACTTCATGTCCATTTACGTTATGCCTTATGATATTTTTCGGGCTCTAAATTATATTATACTTAGTCACTGTTTAGTATAAACAAAATTTAAAAACTTCAAGTAAGTAATTTCAATAAAGTGAGCATCATAAGCAATAAAATTATGCCAACGATTTCATTGTTTTTCACCATTTTGGATTTTCAATCACAAAAGCGCTTTGCCACATCCGACTGTCGACATTTTATTGAAACAAAGGCCCCTCGAACAATATTGTACGCAGGTGTATTTCCGGAAGAGCGGATTGATAACGTATATCTCATGCCTCGCATTGTAATGAGAAGTGAGTAAATTGGAATTATTTTTGGCTGGATGGCTGGTAAATCGCGCCTCACAGCGTCACATCAAAGACAAAAGTCGGGACTTATTATCGTTATAAAACTGAGCTAAAACTCGCCTTTGACGTTACCGTGAGCAATATAATTGGTATTATTTGCTTTAGAGCAGAAAGCTGACAATATTAACAAGCGACAGCCGTAGTAAACAAGTGAAATGAAATGCTTTTGAACACTTGATGCTTTATACCGGTAAACAAAATGGAGGTATAAAAAGACGGCTAACGTTTATTCCTTTTATATTTGTATTTAACTAATCCTTTATATATACAATAATTCTTTTAATTCAAAACATCAATTGTTATCTACGTGTTATTAGTTTCTAATTGGTCCAGGAATTTTATATAAATGATATAAATGTAGTGTATATTTATTTTATATAACAGAATTATATGCAGAACAAAAAAGCTTAAAAATATAGTAATATTTTTAATTCCTAAAAAATTAAAGAAAAATGCATAACCAAAAAGGATATGACTATCATTTTTTTAAAATATATTTGTTTTTTTAATTATAATTCGGACATTTTTTGGCATCTCTTGGATTTTTCTTGGATAGAACTGAGAAAGCTTAAGAGAAAACCAATTTTTTGGCATTTCCTAATTTACTTCAGTAATTGCTATAATTTCTAAAAAATTGATTAAAAAATGCATAACCAAAAAGTATATGACTGTCATTTTCTTAAAAATACTTAACGGTACTTAAGGAATATTTTTTTGGGACATTTTCTGGATTTATTTAGACAATATTTAATAAATTACATAAAATCAGATTAAGCGGGAAATATATTTAAAAAAATGTAAAACAATAACATCCAAACGAACAACATATTCGAAGTGCATAACCATAATGGATGTGGCTGTCATTTTCTTAAAATTGGTTTATTCTTTAAATAAAAAAGGGATATGGGTCATAAATATACAATTTTTTTAAATCCTAATATGGCCTAATCCTACTACCTCGGTATGGATTCTTATTATAAATGTATCATAATATTAATTCATAATACCTTGCTGATTGACCGTGGCATTATTTTAAATTAATCCACTAATTCGTAAAAGAACAAAATGGTTTTCCCCCGTTTTGTTGATTTTCGTTTTTAGGAAAAATTGATCTGTTTCCTTATTTCCTGGCATAATATTTAAATTTAAGGAAATGGCTCCGGCGGGAAATCCATCCAAGTCCCCGTAAAATAAATACAGGCAAAGCAGTTTAGTTAGTTTAGCAAATGGGGCGAGTGTTTTCGTAAGAGACTGCGGCCTCAGTATCTGTGCTAGACGGATATCAAGCCTTGATTTAAACGGGATAAAATTATAAAATAACCATCTCCACGATAAAATCGAGAATAACAATCTTTACAGATATTTTCGATTCGGCTGTTTTTCTTTCCATGTTGAAATTATGTAAATCTTGCCGAAGTTTTCTAACGGAATAAGTTAGCCTACGGTGTTTTAGTTTCCGCTTTTTAAACACGTTTTGGAACCGACCGAACCAGGTACGCTTTTAATGTAATCAAGAGATACCAAAATTAGGTCATTATCCTTAAAATGAATTTAAAATTACCGGAAAAAAATTTATTATTTGTTATAGCAGGTTATAGATAAATGCAATGTATATATGGTTAAATGCACGTAGGGATACAACAAAAAAAATACGCTTTTTAAATCAGTTCATTAAAAATTTTATTATTTAATAGAAATGCCTATATAAGAAGTGCCAGTCATGTAAATTATAGTTATGCATTTTAAAGACTATTCTTGTCCTTATAAATCCAATGCCAGAAAACGTCCAATATATAACTTGTCAAAAAAATTACCTATTTAACGCTTATGTACCTTAAATTTAAGAACATGCTCATATTAAAATGACAATAATATGCATTTTTATTATGCATTTAAATTTAAAACTATAATCTCTTTTCTGTGAAACTTATTTTTTTTTTTAAGAATCAGATTTTATATATTTTTTTAAATTAAAACAAATATCCAGGTATAAAAATTTTAAAAACTATATATTTTATATATAAAAAATGACAGTCATATCCATTTTTGTTATATATTTAAATTTACAACTATAACCTCTGCTTTGTGAAATTTTTAATTATTTTCTTTAAGCAGACGAAGGCTTATTATATTTTTTAAAATTAAAGAAAAATGTCAATATAGATCCAGGACATCTCAGAAAAAGTCTCAAGTGAAATTTATTAAAAAAACTATATATATTATTAAAAGAACAAATTCATATTAAAACAACAGTCATATCAATTGTGAATATTTACTTAAATCTAAAAATATAATCTCTTTTCTGTCAAACTTAAACTTATTTCTTTCAAGCAGAATAAAAATTAAAAAACGTCAAGGTAGATTTATGAAATGCGAGAAACTGTCTCAAATATAGTTTATTACAAAAAACTTAATATATATGAGCTTTACGTCATGTTATTTAAAGAACAAACTTATATAAAAAGTGATAGTCAGATCCACTTTGGTTATGCATTTTAAATTTGTATGTATGTATATTCGCTATTCTACCAAAATTTTTAATGTGGTGTTTTTTTCTAATTGCATTTAATATTAAGAATGTACGATAGATGTGTGCAAATGACACTTAAATCCAGTTTGGTTGTATCACTTATAATCTATACATTGATCATTTGAGTATAAGAATAAGGCAGAAACAAAGTTTTTTAAAACTTAATCTTTTGACAAATTGTTACTTTATTACTAGATTTCCCAAATATTTACCCCAGTTCATCCCTCTGCAATTATGATATTTTCACATAAAGTTCAAAAAGTTCTTATATACCAACAAAATATTACTGGAAGCCACGACGAAACGCGTCTTTATAAAATCAAATTCTAACGTTCATTTACAATTGTAAAAATTTATTCACTAACCGGAAACAAAAGTGAATAAAATCGCCATTCCAGCAATGACCGAGGGGCTTTAAAAACCGGCTTATTGTTTACCATTGGACTATGAAATCCTGGAGTGCCTTTGTGCCTTCGAGCACAGAAAAGGTTCGCATTGTCTCTGAACTTAAGATAAATGAATTCCGAATATGGGTAAAATCAATCAAACATCCAGACGTTTGTTGTAAACTCGGGATTGAGATTTGTTAAAACAACCAGTTGGCGAAGATTAAATTTTAATTTTTGAAATTTTGGATATCCATATGATAAAATATAGATAATAAAAATCTGTTCAAATAGAGTTCTAAGGCCTGGTCTGTGTTTTCATTAGATAATATGAAGCAGATATTCATATGATATTTCTCAAAGTTCATAGTGTCACTGGTGAAGCTCAATAAGCAAAATGAAGACGACCAAACTAGTGTTCAAAATATTAGGATCATTTCTAGTAATACATTAAAATAGAGCAAAATACCGAGCAATTCTAGTGAGAATGTTTTAGATAATAAAGAAAGGAAAATTTAAATTTTCGAAAATCAAGGCGACAAAATACTGTACTCTACTTGTTGTTTTTTTGACTAAATTTCTATATTTTAAAATCCACATATTGTTTTTATACTTAATTACTGTTTTTATTTCATGTTTTGTTATTTACATCTTATTATTTTTTATTACGCGATACCTTACATTCGTCAGATTAATTAGGGCTTAAGCTAATTTTAGTTTTATTATTCCTACAATCCTCGACACAGTTCTTATATCTTACCTACTAATACTACTACTGGAATTATGTGAGAAATGAAAATATGATTAAAATGCATACACTAAAAATCCAGAAATTGACATTTTTCTCATTGGAGTGCCTGGAAGAAATAAAATAATTTAGTGACTTCTGATCTCTTACTCTGATGTCCTACTAACAAGTGAATATCTTTAGCTTAAAATATTACAATTCTAATGCTACCGCTGGAACCAGGTGATATTTCATTATAAACATGTATCCTACTACTAAGTACCATGGATGTTTTAAAAAAATAAAAGTATTTCTACGTCTGAATATTTACAACGTATTAAATGAATATTTTTTCAAAGGTTTTTGATAATGGCATGATAAATAATTATTATTTTACCTTAAGAACGAACTACAGACTCAATACACTAATAACTAAATACGATTTTTTTAGATTTAGCATTGACATGCGTCATTCAGAATGTGGTTCGTTATTCACCGTTGTTTTACACATTTTGAAAACTCTGCTTGTACTTTTAGCGTTAATACACAACGAGCAGCTAAATAAACTAAAATCTAATTGTGTATATGTTTGTTAAAATTATGAAATTATTGAATTTTCTGTCCTAAAATTGTCATAAAAATATTGTGGTGCCAAATAGCGTTAATCGCTTTTTTTAAATAATTTAAAATAGATCAAGCATTGCAAAAGCAATTTTAATGTTTTTTTTAGAAATTCATATTTTCAACATTGGACAATAATAAGAATACAAATGAATATCCTAAACCTGTAATCCATTGGATTTCGAAAATTGGCTGTCCAATTAATGCTTGTACTTGGACATAATTGGACTAATTATGGTCCAATTAATGTCTATTGGACAAAAGATGCTATCTGGGATAGAATTCCAAAGTCAGGATTACTTTTAAGGAAAGTATACAAACTTAAGTTTTTTAATTGTAAGGGAATTTCTTATAAGGGAATAATTAGCATGTTAGTTGTAGAAAATTAAGAAAAACTTTAAATTTAATTAGGAGTTTTTCCTCATGTTCTCGAAAACTATTGGAAAGATGGAAAATTTTTTTAGTAGGTAAAAAATTTGAATTTTTTTGTACAAGTTGATAAATCGCTCAAAAAGCTTCAAAATAGTCCTATGAAATATTTTTGAAAAATGTACCAGAAAATGTATACAAATTTTCCCAAAAAAAAATTTCCTCTAAAAATCAAAAAAAAAAAACCCATGGGAAAATCTTCATAATTTTGGTTTTTATTTTTTTTTTTTGAAAAGCTATTGGCTGAAGAAAAAAATTGTTAAAACAACCGTGGCTTGGATTGTCAATGCGCATTAAATGCAATAGAAAAAGATGTTTTCAAGAAAATTAGGAAAAACATCTTTGTCGGAGTTTTTTCTTATTTTCTCGAAAATAATTGGGAATATGGAAATTTTTCCTTTTCCATGGTATTCCTAATCAAAAACAAAACAAATGATAAAGAATAATATTTAGTCGTAAGCCTCAAAATAAAAAAGTTATGAAGGATTTTAAAAAATTGGTAAATTTGTAGGCAAAAAATTTGAAAATTAAAAATCCTGAGAATTTTTAATGTTTTTTTTATAAATTGATTCGCTTAAACAACTTTAGAAAAGATTTGAAAAATGTACCAGAAAAAAGTTATACAAAATTTTCCCAAAAACGTCTTCATGTAAAAATCCAAACAGGTATCCATGGAAAATGTTCATAATTTTGGTTTTTATTTTTTTTCTGAAAAACTATTGGCTGAAGAAAAAAATTGTTAAAACAACTGTTGCTTGGATTGTCAATGCCCATTAAACGCAATAAAAAAATATTTTTTTTTAAGTCCGACAGTTTTCAAAAAAATTGGAAAAACTTCTTAGGAGTTTTTTCTTATTTTCTCGAAAATAATTGGGAATATGGAAAATTTTCTTTTTCCATGGTATTCCTAATCAAAAATAAAACAAATGATAAAAAATAATATGTAGTGGTAAGCCCCAAAATAAAGAAGTTATGAAGGATTTTAAAAAATTGGTAAATTATTCAATTGGTAAATAATTTCAAGTGCTGTCGGTATGGTCATTTACTGAAAGAGTGTAAAGAAAATAAAGTGCGTGCAAAGTGTAGTGGACCCCATGATGTCAAAGAATGTAATGTAAGTAGCGTTAAGTGTATCAATTGTGTAGTATCTAATGAAAAGTATGGTCTTAGGCTAAACGTCAATCACGTTTCTTGGGATGTAACTAGTTGTGATTCCTATAAGCGAATTGAAGAGTTACAAAGGAATAAATATATTAAGTAGCAATTAGACCTAAATATTGCACTTAATACCAACATTGTTTATTTTAATTGCCACGGTTATCTAAACAACAAAGATAACATTATTTTACTAGTAAATGACTGGAGGCCTAAGATCTTGCTTTTGAGTGAGACTCACGTAACGCCGGTTATTGAGCCATGTGAGTTGATTATTGATGGGTACAATTTGGAGCAATGCACTAGTAACAACAGTAGAACAGGTGGGGGTCTTGGCCCTTATTAGAAGCGATATTAGATATAAGGTGGGGTCTGTATTGTCTATTGATGATTATGTCTGGTTGTTGTCTTTTAAGCTATCTATGGGTGGAGGTAAATATTTGTGCTGTTTTGTACCATTCGCCTCAGAAACAAGATGCCAAATTTATAGAGTTTTTTGGGGGAAATTTAGAGCAAGTTAGTGGATTTAATTGCACCAACATTATTCTTGGGGATTTTAATTTTGATTTATTAAAAAACAGTTTTTAGAATAGTCCAAAGAAGTCGATTATTTAATTTCAAATGACAAATCTCTTTCGCATAAAGTCAAATATAACATCAAACTCCTAAAATTAGTGACCATTCTATTATATCAATTTCTATAGATCAATCGAAGGAACAGCCAATGGATATACTCGTCGTAAGTTATACTAGGTCTTTTAAAACCTACAAATGCAATAAACTTCAGGAAGAATTGCTTACATGCTATCGGAATAGAAATAGTTCAGATGTTGACTTACTAGCTAATACTACACAGATATTAGAACAATTCTTGACAGTATGTGCCCAAGGATTAAAATTATGCAAAAACAGAAATATGCCGATAAAAAACGGATAACTCAAGATATAAGGGAGCAAATGCAGGAAAGGGATCGATTATATAAAAGGGCTGCCATAGAAAATAACGACAACATTTGAAATGAATATAAGGCTATAAGAAATACCATAGTAAGCAAGATAAGAGTAGAAAAGAATATATTTTTTGCGAATACCATAGATCTAAATAAAAATAATCAAAAAGAACTCTGGAAAAATCTGAAGACGCTTTTGCCAGGAAAAAACCAAAACATGCCTAATGAAATAAAGTTTGAAAATGAAATCATTACACAGGAGGATGATATTGCACATAGATTTAATAATTATTTTGTGAATAGCATTGATCTTATTTTTGCAGATATTCCACCAGCAGCAAATGGTCAAACATATTTCATTGAACCACCTTCAGTCCAGAATACCTTGACACAATTTAATAAAGTTTCGATGACTAAAATGAAGGAAAGACTTAAAAATCTAAAAAACGTTGGTGGTGGGGAGAGTGGCATCTCTAAGCAGGTTCTTTGCGATATTGCTTATGTTGTGGGTGATCGTCTTTTGGATATTATCAATACATCCTTAAGTACTAGGGTTTTTCCGCTATTATAACTAAACTATCATATAGTTGCCTGGTTTACAAGCTTCTTGTCAGGCCAGACTCAGCAGGTTAGATTGAGTAGTGCTAGATCCAGCAATATCAATATATGTTCTGGTGTACCTCAGGGTGGACACTGCACACCATTGCTCTTTAACATTTTCATTAATGATATAGCTACATGTTTTGAAAATAGTGCCTTTTTATTGTTTGAAGATGACCTTAAATTTTATAGAGTAATCCAGACTCCCAAAGACCAAATTTTGTTACAGAATGACCCGAATAGGCTAAATGATTGGTGTGTCAACAATATCTTATTCTTAAACATAAAGAAATATAATTATATTAGTTTTCACAAAAGAAGTAAAAAAGTTGTAACATCATACAATATAGAGGGAAGCCCTGTTCAGTATTCTGATACATTCAAAGATCTTGGCATTTATTTTGACGATCATTTAAATTTTAATATACATATAAATAATATAGTGGTTAGGTCCTCCAGGGTTCTGGGTTTTGTTCAGTGTAACTGTAGAGAGCTATCAGTCGAGACCTGTAAGAGAGTGTACATGTCTTTGGTGGTTTCCTTATTGGAGTATGGCTCAATGATATGGTCCCCCTATTACATGAACAGCTGTCTGGCCCTTGAAAGGATTCAGAATAAGCTTTTAAGATTTTGTCTATTTAAATTATATTTGGAAATACCAAACGATCATGTTTATGATGATGCACGGAAAGTGCTGGCTATGACAACATTGAGAGAAAGGCGTATTCGTGGTGATTTAACCTTTGTATTTAAGCTTTTTAATGGTCTGATTGTATGCCCCGACCTTCTCGGTAGAATTAGCTTCAATGTCCCCTCAAGACTCTTGAGACGAAACCGACTATTTGCTTTGCATTTTCACAGTACCAACTATGCCACTCACTCCCCTATCGAAAGAACCTTAAATAATATCAACCATGAGGATATTGAAGTTGTGGGCATTGGCTTGTCTAGTTTTAGGAATCAAATTAGAGAGATTGTGTAAACTCTTCTGTTGATTTTATGTTGGTTTGCCTGTAAAAACATATTTGTATTTTAGCTACGTTTTAGCTAAGTTAAGTATAGTTAGGTGTAACTATTGAACTAATTGAACTTTGTAATATTGTTTTTTTTTGTAATGGGGTTGATCCCGTCTATTAAATAAATAAATAAATCACAAAATAAATAAGTTATAGAGAATTTTAAAAAATTCGTAAATTTATAGGTAAAAAATTTGAAAAAAAAAATTTCTGAGAAATTTTAATTTTTTTCATAAATTGACTAATCGCTCAAACAGCTTCAAAAAAGATTTGAGAAATGTACCAGAAAAAAGTTATACAAAATTTTCCCAAAAACGTCTTCCTCTTAAAATCCAAAGGGGTACCAAAATGTTCATAATTTAGGTTTTTATTTTTTTCTAAAAAACTATTGGTTGGAGAAAAAAATTGATATGTCGATGTGAATCAGATACAATAGAAAAATAATTTTTAAGTTTTCCAGACAATTGGGAAAAGCCTCTGGGGCGCTTTTTTATTTTTTTCAAAAACTATTAAAGGTATGTAAAAAAATCTTTTAGCAATGTATTCCTAATCATAAACAATAACATTTAGCTCTAATTTAAAAAAAAATAAAAGAGTTATGGAGGATTTTTGAAAAATTTGAAATGCACAAAAAATATCTGTCACTACTACTTAGTTAATCTCGGTTATAACACTGCGATGTAAATTATTACTAGACCGGAGCTCTTTACATGAGCCACGGTCTTCATCAAAGGGTTCGTTCATTGCGCATCCAAATTTCATCGATCACTTAGATATGGTTGTAGTAAGTTTTTTATTAATAAAAGATTATATTTTAGTACATTAAATGGGAAAATCTAATAAGGCTCTAGCATACGATGTATAACATAAAAGGCCGCCCAGTTTGGCCGCTTTAATTCAATTAAGTTGATCGGCCGGTGCGCTTGTTCAGCCGGCGATGCGAGCCACCCCTTCGCACCCCCCCGAACGCTGCCTTGCAACCACTGCTATTTTAGCATCGCCAGTCAGATTATTCTATTACCGCGTATCAACATCAGTCCGGGCTAATTTTGTTTATTCTCAAAACATTCCATTGTTTCAAGTAGATCAAAAATTCAACGCAATGTTAATTATTACGGACGCCGGAAAGAGTCTACCGCTGCCGCTGCTACACCGTTATCGCCCGGCATTAAGGCCGCCCCGGGCTACGGCTCGACTCCCGACGCTCAGGACCCAGGAAATAAAATTCCAGCAAAAAAAAAACTGGGGGTTTATTAGTTAAATGTCGCTGTAGGCGGGGAAATGCGAAAATAAATTATTTATAAATACTGCCTTTAAATTATTAAATGAATAAGCGGTTTTTGTTAGGAAAATATATTTAAGGTATTTTGTTTGCGATTAAATATTATTTAGTTTGACTACTTGCCATTATTTACAAAAACTTTCTAGTTATTTATATTTTATAAACCATTTTGAACCATATCAACATGAGGAAATTTAACGTTGCGTTTTTGAACGTTGATCCAACCATCACACAGGGCGTCGATACGTGGACAAAAATAAAAAACATAATAAACTGTCTTTTTGTCAAGACAATATGATAAAGAAATGCCAAACAATTGCATGCCCGTCACCACCAGAGTTACAAATATTTATCAAAATTCGGAGTTAAATATACTTTAAATTGATACCATTCGAGGTATAAAAGGTTTAAAAAAAAATTATTGACATGTGAATTTTTTTTCCGCATTCTTTTCATCAACACAGATATCCTGGGCCAACTGTATTTATTGTTATACCTGCTTAGTTATTTGTAATTTCTAAGGAAAATAAAGAATTAGATATTGGCAAGCAGGTCAAAGGAAAACAGATATATTTTTAATTAAAAACCTATTGTTTCTATAAAAGTAGACCAGATCTGTGGATATATTCTTTAAGCATCATTTAGATCCTTCGGTATATTATAGTGTATACTTTCTATTTGAGGACAAGCTGTATCTTTAATAAGATTTTAAGTGTAGTTTTTAAGATGTTTTCCATTTTAAATAGACACAACCTCTATTTAATACACATTTTTGCAAGGTCAGTTGCATTATTTAAGGAACAAACTTATATAAAGAAACTGCTAATCATATCCCTTTTAGTTTTAAATTTTAATTTTTTTTTATAATTTTTAAAACAGACTCTTATTTAACATTAAAATAAATTATATTTAGAGACACTTCTCATCAAGATAAAGGTTTATAACAAGAAACAAAATTAAACTCTTAAAGTCAAAATATCATAAATGCAGCAATTATTTGTTGGGTTACGCGTTTCGCGTTATGGCATTATCATGTATTTATGAGACTTTTCCTTTGAGTTCAATTTTTTTTTCAAAGACTCTTTAAGAAAAATGGATGAATAATTCGAATTAAAGTTTCATGGTTCGTCTTCCAAAAACCATCAAAAACTTTATTTTTTTTAAATACAATCCTGATTTTTTGTTTTAAATTTATTGTGATACTTGTTAAGACTGTTAAAATATCTAACATTGTTGTTACATAAATATTTTTTTCAAGGTTAAATGCTTAATTTCTTAGGGAACAATTTTATATAATCATTTTAATTATGCATTTTATTTTTTTTAAACAGAATCTAATTAAATTAATCTTTTAAAAATATCAAACCATCTTCAGGTTTTTTTTCAAATATGACGAATGTATTTTAATTTAGAATTTATTTACTTTTTCTTACTGGTAAAATTACTATAATTATAATAACACATTACATCTGAAATAAATATTTTATATTTAATTTAGTTACTCATTAAGACTGCCTAAATAATTATATACTCAACTCTATCTAACACATTACTATCATCAAGCACTATGGAAACAAATATTCTTTAGGGAACAAATTTATTTATATAAGTGCTTATATACTTATATACCCATTTTGGTTATGCATTTTAATATTTTTTTAAATAGAAGCTGATTTAATATCAAAATAAATTACATGTAAAGCTACTTTTTAACTTGTAGAGGTACACTTGTAACATGATATTATTAAATTTAACTTTCTGTGTTTTATATTCTAGAAATCATCTTCAATTTTATTTGTTGACTCTGTCTTTTTACTTTAAATGTGTATACTTATATGTGTCTAACCCGTTACTGTTGACATAAATAAATTAAGACAATATAAAATAAACTGACACTTCCCTTACAGTTTCTCATCTGAATGAGGAAAACCTTATTATAGACATAAATGTTCACTAATGAACTTTTAGAATGGTGTATTAACAATGGCTTAATGTTTCACCCTCAAAAGTCAGCACTCATTAATTTATCTAAGCGTCGTAAGACCGATATACGATAAGTCCTACTTAATAAGAATGAATGAAAATTGCATAAAAAACATCCGATCTACGAAATTTTTTGGAGTTAGAATACAGATTCAGGTTTACTTTGGTGTTGTTATCACAATAATTATTTAAGTGGAAAATTAGCAAAAACGATCGATTTGGTTTTTTTTCTTCAAAATACCACCCTTCATTGTTATTTAGACTATAGAAATCAATACTGTTAAAATAAATATATACCCAACTACGTATGATCCATTACTACTCGTTCCAGGTCATTAAACCATTCAAATAATTATTAAAATTAATGTCTTTCCAAAGATAAATGCCCTGTTCTTTAGAAAACAAATATATATTAAGATATTGCTAGTCATACCCATTTTGGTTATGCATTTTAATTTTATTATTGATAACTTTTATCATTAATTTTCATTATAGACATAATTATTTTTTAGTATTTATAATAATATATATAAAAAATATATATTATATTCTTTTTTTTTAATATCTTTATAAGTATGGTTTTGATCTTACTTAGTTCGGTGTTTCTCATTGTTGGGCTTTCAAAGTTTAACGTTTGCAGAATTTTTTTATTTTGCTGGGATTTTAGCTTCTTCAGTAGAACTTTGAGCCTTACTATAACTAAATTATGTTACTGCATCTGTTCCAGGATAGGCTCTAGATATTTTAGAATTTTGGTAACGTTCATTAATCAAGATGTAATCAATTTGATTCCAAATCCTTGTGCCAAACCCAAAATCACTAATAATATCTTTTACTTTCCCCTTTTCAATCAATTTCTATTATTTTCGTAATATCACCGTTCTTTGTGCCATCCAAAACTTGTTGAATTTCATTATAGAATCGTACTAGTTCTTCTTAAGTCTTATCGGAAGTGGCGGTGTATACCTAAATGATATTAAATGTTATTTCGGTTTTGTTGGTTTTATCATCATTACTCTAAAGTCAGTTATAAATTCCTGGACAAAATTATAGCACCACTTGATTTTTAAAGATTTTTTTTAATAAAGATAAAAAAATAAGCAAACTTATAAGCATTGTTAACTATGCATTATTAATTAACAAAAACAATTATATTCTATTTAACAAAACGAGATTTAAGTAACCAAATTTAATACAAGGAAAAGCATCGATTTTCACTAACTTCAATTTTGATACAAAAATAAAACAATAGACCCATAATAAATTCTTAATAACGTGTATTGCCACCTCTAGCTGCAATGACCGCTTGAAGTCTTCGCAGCATTCCTCGTATCAAATTATGAAAACTTTCCTGCGGATGTATTCTCACTCCTCACGAGCAGCATGTTCCATGATAAAGCATAAACATAGTTTTTGTCCAGTTCTGCTTTTTATACGAGAAAAGATATTATAACTGTTTTAACTGATATTTATTTTTATTTAAATTCTCTTGACAAAATAATTAGTGGTGCGATAATTTTGTCTATTTAAATTATTAATTAAACTCGCCCTGTCGTATCTATTTGATAGTGAATATTAGCATTAGTATTAATTTAATTTTGTTCAAGGAGTAACTGCAGTTGGTTGTTGAAAAACAAATCAATCAAAAACAATCTCCAAAATAATTTTTATTTTGTGGTTTTTTGACAGAACTGTTTTAATATAGAAGAAAATAATTAAATCCATAAAATATCCAGTAATTCATATATTTGCTCTCTAAAAAACCGTCTCATATGACCGCTAGATGGATTAGAGAAAATTTTCTAAAACCACTCTTATGAACCAAAGTTTCAGTAGATTAGATGACGGAAATGCAAAGGAAAAGGTGGCCTGATCTTGGTACTCAGATAACTCAGATGAAATTTGATAATTGGTCTTTTGAATCACAAAATCAATAAAAACTAAATGTATCTTTATCCTAATAAATTTCTTTTATCCAGCTACTATTCTAGCGAGTCTAAAAAAACAGGATCGGACTGAAAAAAGTGGCCATAATAATAAATCATAAAAACATTGATACACATCAAACACACAAATCAAATTAAAAGTTGGGAAAAATTGTAATGTAAGGCCATGTCTTGTTTATTATATTTAATATTTTAATTCTTTTTACAATCTACGTTTAATTTTGAATTTTTATTAATAAGTTCTTAGTTTTCTCATCTTAATTTAAAATAGTTTATGAATAATGTAAATGCTAATAATCAAAAAATAAATATTAAATAAAAGCCCATAAAATACAAATTTTAAATAAAACCTTTATTACTTTTAATAGCAGTGAGTTTTAAATGCAATTTATTAAAGAATTTTCTGTTAAATATTACAAGTTACTTAAAGGATTTTAATTAAAGTTTAATTCCCAAGAAAACATGTTTTTTTCCAAATAAAAAAAATTGTAAATGAAAATGTTGAAACTATATATATATATATATATATATATATATATATAAATGAATGTGGCAATTATTTTATTTAATTTTATATACATATTAATGCAAATAAATTATTTAAAAAAAATGAAACACCTTATATTTTTAGTTAAATTATATAATAATAATAATAAAAAAATTAATATTTTCGTGCATAATATTAATGGGCACGATCACTCTTTAATTATAACATAATTATAAGCTTATGTAATCGACAAAGCCAATTCGTTCTGTGCATATTTAGACATTATAATGCCCTGTTTATAAAACTTATTAATATTAGGAGACCAAAAAATAATATAATATAATAATATATTTCTGTTTTTGATTCAACTAACTAATTTTGTTGCATAATTTTATTGGTCACCCTTTTCTTAATTAATCAGTTTGCATTAAAAGTTAAATTATATTTAAATATGTAATAATAATAGAACATGAATCCTTTAATTTCAAGAAAAACCGCTGTAATGGATAAGTATGAAAAAATGATAGGTTCCTTGGAATTATCCATAAGTAGCACATAGTTCTATTCCCGATCCATTATATATATATTTTTTTTGGTTGCCTTGCCTTAAGCAAAAACATGGGTCATCAAGTACCACCTTTACCCTTTTCCAAATCTAGAAGAACCCCATTGAACACCTTGATTCTATTACTCTAAAATAAAAGTGTATTAGTTTTGTGCATAACTTTAATGGATGTGGTAATTATTTCTTTAAAATCTACTTATATTAAGAAAAAGTTAAATTATTTTTCATATTTCGAAAAAATTATAATTTTATGTCTTTGATTATATTAATTGATTTTGTGCATATCTCTAAAGGGCACAGGAAGAGTGGTTTCCTTTTTTAGACCTATTTTTATTAAGAAAATAGTCAATTATATAAAAAATAAAGATAAAACTTAATAACTTATATTATTGACTATACTAATGTTAATAATTAATGCTAATAATTCTCCTTCTAAAACCTTAATATAACCTCAAAAGCTCATCTGTTTCATATCAAAACAGAACAGGTTTAATTTTTATGAAATAAATAGAAAAAATACATTTCAAAAATTGGCCAGTTCTACTTTAATATACTTTCCATGTAAGTTTGAAGTTTTTCAGCAAACCTCTTTAATTTAGAAAGATCAGGATTTCGATCTTTAACAATTTTTTTCTAGAAAATCATCCTTATAATATATATAAAAGTTATCCAAAAAGATTGCCCAATCAGTATCTAAGTCATTGATAAAAAAAAATTCCAGTTTATGCTATATAATTGATTTTTCCTGTGTTTGAGATTGGTCTAGAAGTTCTTTGTATGGGTGCATAATTATTATTTAAGTTATTAGTTCCTACAACTCTCTGCTTAATCAGCTATATAACAGTTTTATTTTACCAATTATCAGTCAATTGCTTTAATTTTTTTAATGATTTCCTATATTTAGGATAAAAAAGCTGGTTTTTCCCTAATAATCTAGTCAACCCCTAAATTTTCTAAAACCTTAAAGAACGCTAAAGAACGTTTTATTACCAAAACAGATCTGAAAACGCAACATGAAAATTCGATCAGCCAAGAAAGATATGTGATACCTCACAAGTGAATCGCTTTATTTACATAACGCCGAGTAGCCAAGGGGGGAGTTAATAAAATCTCAGGCACCCCATTATAGCCGTTTTGTGCTCCTCGAAGCCGTATCTCAACCGCATACGCAAATTAGGATGCCGAATAAGTAAACAGAGCTATTCTTCTTTTTAATATAAATATCGATCGAGGAATCCCTATTTTTCAAATCAACTTTAAATACATTAGCGCTGGAAATCCTAACTGTATACAAGCCAATAAAGGAAATCAATTTATCCGCGGGCATTATTTTCCTTTTTTTCTCTTTTTTTGCTTGCGTTTAAAGTTTTTAAGATTGGAGCGGTTTTTTTTTTGTGTGGAGTCGATAAACTCCGGCGTTTGTAAAGTTTCTTGGTGTAATTTACGTGTTGGGATTATACTGATTACGGATTTTTTTTGATAAATTTACTTTAAAAGGCACATTTTTTTGAGCGCATGCAGGGTATATTTTCGTCTTATATTATTTACTGCGGATCTCCCCAATGTAACTTTTACATCATTAACCCGCGCTTAAGTTTGATTATTTTCCAAACGTTGAGCTAATTAGAAATTTAGATTTTCCCCGGAACTTTTCCGAGAATCGGGCCGCGACCGAGCTTTCTTTGAGATGTATATTATTACTCCGTTAATTACTAACCAATTAAGAAGCCCTCTTTAATATTCGTTAAATAGAAAATTAATAATATAAAACCAAAAACTTTGCACCGTTTACTGCTTTCCGGTTGAAAACTTACTTTGCCTTTAAAAGGAGTTGGACTTCTGATGATATAATACGATTTTAATTAATTTTCTTTGTATTGTTATGTGTAATTTTTTTTTCAGTGCCTAAAAAAAAAACTTCATTTTATTCAATCATTGATCTACTCCTTAGCACGTGTTTCTATTTGGAAAAGATTTTTTTGCATAATTTAAATAACTATTAAAGTTTTTAGCTGATTTTCCAGATTTTTGGACGTTTAAATATTTAAAGTATTTTTTTATTTTTATTGAAGTATTGCTGCTAAATCTTCCAGCTATTGGATTTTTTTTTGTATGCCTAGGACTTTATTAAAAAGTATTTATGATTAAATATATGAAAAATATGCAAATTGTAAAAAAAAACCATTGATAAAAAATTAAAAGGGACCTCTCATTTTATTGCAGGGATTTGACGTATTTATTTGTGTCTTTTAACCACATAAGTTTTTTTACATTTTTTTAATTATTTCTAAAATTTTTAACTAGTTTAACGGGATTTTTTTTCTAGGCATTTAAATTTGAGTCTATTTTGGATCTTTATTGCAAATTTAAAATAAAATCTGAAATTTTGGTTTTCATTCCACTAACTTTCTGGTGGTACATTAGTAATAAGTTATTATCTAGTTTTTTCTGTTCATTTGTCGGTCATATTTTATAACCTTGGAAGAACCATTGATGCAACGAATTACAAAATTCTTTCCGTACTCTTCGCTTTTTGCCTCAAGTTCTATTATTGCTTTTTTATATTCTGTACAGTAGTCTAATCAGATTTTATCTTGCAATCAAATTGCGCTAATTTTTCTTGGCTTTTAATACAGGATGAATCAGTATAGATGACTTTCAGGGGCCCACAAGAATTTTCTTACCTCTTACCTATGCGAAGAAGCTTTTCTACTTTATTCATACTACCAAGACTCGGCTTGATATGTAATGTCTCAAATACTTTATACACAACCTTCTTTTCATCCTCCATTTTCCCCAATAATTCATCGCTACCTAATTCTTTAAAGTTTTTTGATCTGATTGTCCTTCATTTCGCTAAAAACTTTTTCAGGATTAATTTTAGACTCACCATGGTTGCATTTCTGATGTTTGATAATTTAAAGCTAATTTTTTATAAGTTCCACCTCCCCCTTCAACTCTCAAACTATAAGTTCCGATGCATTCGACTCTATACAGGCTGCCACAATACACCGTTTTTGAACCTTCAATAGTATTATTTTCCATTTTACTATTTCAGGTCCTAACCTCACTTTTGAAAAAATCAAAAAAATTTCTTTGCAGATTAAAGTATATCCATAAACTTATTATTGGCGTTCAGCAAGGACCTTCAAATGCACACTTCACTGACATTTTCTATATTCTACTAATGAAAACTTAAGACGTAAATTGGAGTCAACATATGGTCTTGAGACGTGAGTCCGAAAAAACGAAGAAATTACTGCAAATACTACAAAATGTGAATGTGGAATAGGAACACAGAGTGAGAAATCAATTAACCCTAAAGATACCAAAGAAATATAGACGTGAGAAATATCGCAACTTCTACTAACTAAAATTCTAGTGGAAAGATTCATATTAACACAGAACCTACCTCAACTCGTTCCTCCTTAAGATCAACTTTCAACGCTAGCTGTTCACGAAGAACAACATCTGGATAATGCGTCTGCTCAAAAGTTGCTTCCAGTTGCTCCAGTTGTTCTTCGCTGAAAATCGTCCGGTGTCTGCGTTTCCTTTTTGGTGGTTGATGGTGATGGTGACTAACGGTTCCAGCTAGGGAAGCTGCTTGGGAGGCTGCTGCAAGAGCATGTACGTAGCCTGGATATAATCCGGGGTATGCCATTGCTGAAACAATATGGAGTGGTAAAATTACAGTTAATGACAGTTTTGATAAGAAAGCAGTCCTTGGTAAAACAACATGAACTAAAGTATTTGATGTTCAGTAATAAATTATAAGTTATGAGTGGAATTTTTAAATTTGAAAGTGTTAGGTTAGGATTACGAAGAGAAATTTGTTTAGTAAGTTTTTCTTTGCAAGAACAGAGTGGACCACATAAGATAGCCCAATTCAATTTCTCAGAATCTTCAGAATATTCAGAGTGGATACCAACTTTGTTAACTTTAAATGGGACACTCTGCATTCGACTGTTCAATTAAAGTTTTTTTTTTGCTTCCTTTCATTTCTTTATAGGATATTTATAGAATTTTTAATAGCTGCATGATCGATAGGTGATGCAAATCCTAATTTTTTGCGTTCTTCAATAATTTTTAGGATGTCTTCAGTCACCCAATATTTACGTCTGTCGACATTGGGCTTTGGAGTACCTACACGTACTACATCCAAAATGATTTTTTGGGGTTGTTGCCATATTATATCTATGTCGTTCTGGTATACGGATGCAGCTTGGAGTGCGTTTTGAGGATTTATGGGCTTAGGGGTTTGCAGTTTTTTTGTAGGTTTTTGATATTGATGTGGATTTCACTTTCATCTCCAGCTCTGCTCTAGGCTCTCTTGTGATTTCTTATGTTCACCTCTTTCATTTCTGGTACCAAATCAATATTTACCTACAATGTTTTTAATATATATGTCATTTTTCCAGCAGCTTCAATCTTTAACAGGTACACTAATTTGTGTACATATTTGAAGTATTGCTGTCGTTAAAAATCTTCCAGGTATTGAAGTTTTTTTTGTATGTCTAGGAATTTATTAAAAAGTATATATGATTAAATATACAAATTGTAAGAAAAAAACCATTGATAAAAAATGAAAAAGGACTTCTCATTTTATTGCAGTGATTTGACGTAATTATTTGTGTCTTTTAACCATCACATAAGGTTTTTTTAATTATTTTTTTTTAAGTAATTTCTTAATTTTTTCAGATTTTTGGGATTTTTTTTCTAGACATTTAACTTCGAATCTATTGGGGATTTTTATTCCAAATTTAAAATAATTTTTCATTATTTTCAGGCACTAAGAATCATTTTCTATATCTTAAAGAAATTTGATATTAAACACTTACAACTAACGCATATTCACAACAAAATAAATTAAAGACACAAAAGAGAAAAATGTAATAATATGATGTATTTTTATTTTAAGGATACAATTTATTAATACACTGGCTGCCACTAATGAAAATTTTCGTCTTCTAGAAAGTGCAATCGCCGTTGAATTAGCTCAATACATAGCACATACCGAAACATTTGCGAAGCCCTATTTATAAGGCATTGTTGGCAAAATAGATCCTGTAACATGGTGGCAGGGTTATTGCTCGAAAACAGCTATCAAGGATTTAGCAGTAATCATTTTGACGCTTCCGCCTTCGTCAGCCGCGACTGAGCGAACATTTAGTAGGTATTCGTTAGTCCATACTAAACGTCGAAATCGTTTGACGGTGAAGAGAGCGGGACCTTAATCTGATAGCCAAAGAGTCCCAAGTCAATGGAGGTAAACCAACCTCAATCCTTGGATACTTCCACGTCTAAACAGACAGCTCCTCCTCTGGGTGATCAGGTCCATGATTTATTATTAACATTAGAATCTGAGAATTCAGAGACTGATGAGTCCGATGACGAAGAGAGCGGGGCTCACGATTTCGATTCCAATAGTAGCATTGCGCCAGAAAGTTTCGATGGGCTTGACTACTGTTGATCTTGATATTGATCCACAATTAGAGTACCTGAGTTAGGTTAAAACTGTATTTTTGGTTTATTGCAGATTGCAGTTTATTTTTTTATATAAAGCTTTTTTTCGAGTTACTTTTTACTTCTTACATCATAAAACGTTTCACATATTATTTCCATGTTACCTACTTTGTATTTGTATTTACATTGCATAGCACACAAACTATGCTCAGTTTTTAAGAATATAATATCAAACCTGATCGGTAACATGAATTCTTGTATATTCTTTAAAAACCCCTTTAGATATAATATTTGGTTATTTATGATGAATATTCTTATTCTATCCGGATTTATGAATATTATGATGTTAAGGTTTTTATAAAGTTAGAACAATAATTCAGTGTCGGTATTTTGCAAAGCATTAGGAGAATATTGAGCATTTTTCTAGGCATTTTGAGAAAAAATCATGAAAAATAAGTTTTTGAATACTTTACCACATCCCAAACATAAATTCTCAGGTTTTTCTCGTTTATGCTCGTTCGTGCTCAGGGAACAATCTTTTAAATTACGTGCTCGAGAATTTTACATCACTATCTCTGTCTATCCCCTCTTTCACTGTGAACCAGCTAACAGCGACTTAATTACACTGGCATTTGGTTCAGACCCTTTGAGTAAATTATTTACAATTACCAGTGTCATTCCATTTTTTAATAAAATGTTGTTTTTTTTCACAAATCTAATCTTATTAGTATAATAAATCTTTTCTTATGTTAGTAGTAGTATTAGTGTGTGTTATAAAATATTATGTAAAAGAAACATAACTAATATAAAATATAATACCCTATACATTAGAATACTTTGTCCGGACTTACTTTAAAATTCTGTATCTGCTCATTTGTGCTCGATACAATATTCTGTATAGTTTCAGGCTTGTGATGTCCAAAAATGAAGAAAGCTAGACTTAAAGTAACAATTACAGAGGCAATTAAAAAGTTTTTAGTCCTCATTTGAGTCACAGTTAAACCTTGTGATGAGATCTTGCAGAGCTTGTCAGGCCTCCAAAGATTTAAGTGATACTTAATAGCAAACACTAGAACAATACTAATAAAAGGCATTTCCTAAATTTATTTGAAAGATCCATTATTTCTTTACACTATTTTCCTTATTATTTTGTTTGTTTACAACCACTAAAATCAAAATTAGTATTTGAAGGCAGGTTTGTGAACAGCATACTGTACCGCGACATTGCCAATATTCCGGTGTAGGCTGAAAATAATATTATATAATGTCATTATTATATAATACATAATAATGTTTCTTCTTAAATAAAAGATGGACAAGACTAGTTGGTTTAGGATTTTCAAGAAAATAGCAAGTTATAGTCAACGTTAAACTACGAAATCTTGCTTTCGCACAAAAATTAAATTATTTTACTTTAAATTATTAAATTATTCGCTAAAAAGCACAAAAATTAAAAAGGATTTCTTATTGACGTAATTATGAAAATCTTCAGAATCATTTTGTATATCTTCGAGGAATTTAAAAAAAAAAATTTATGGCTAAATATCTTAAAAATATATCAATTAAAAAAAAACGACAAACAAAAATAAAAAAAAAAATTCTTATTATATTGCAAACACTTGACGTAATTATTTATGTCTGTTAAGCATGTGAATTTTTCTTAAACATTTTTTAATAAATATTTTTTTAAATAACTTCTCCTGTTTTTCAAATGTTTCTACTCTTTGATTTCTTTCAAGCATTTTTAGTGGTTTTTCTTTTAATATAGGCATTTGAGTTTGAATCTATTAGGGATCTTTATTCCAAATTTAAAAGAATTTTTCATATATTTTAGGATTTCAGAATCATTTTCCATGTGTTCCAGGAATTTGGTATTAATTATTTGCGACTAAAGAAAATAAATGATATAAAAAAAACATTACCAAAAACGACACAAAAGAAGTACAATCATACTGAAAAAGACAAAATATAAATGGACTTCTTATTGACGTAATTGTGTAAATCGTCAGAAAAATTTTGTTTGCTTTTTAGGAATTAAACAAATAATATTTACAACAATTGTACAAAAAAACTTCAAATAAAATAAACTCAAATATGCAGTTTTTCTCTTACACTTCAGTAATTATGTTTTCAAGTAATTTATCATTTTTTTTCGAGATTTTTGGATTTACTATAGACATTTAAGTTTAAATCTACCATTTTTTCATTTGATTTTCATTCCCAATTTAAAATCATTTTCCATATGTTTTAGGCTTTTAGAATCATTTTCTATAACGTCCAGGAATTCGATGTTAAGTATTTATAACTAAAGAATATTAAAAATTGATAAATTTTAAGAAAAATGACACAAAAAAAAACACAAACTAAAAAAGACAAAAATAAGAAAATATCTCTTATTGACGTAATAGTGTAGATCATCTAGCCATATTTTTTACATCTTCTCAGTAATTGAAGACCACAGGGGAAAAAGGATCAGGGTCCAAAAAACGAAAAATTGAGATAGACACGCCAAATCGCGGAAAAAATCCAGTATTTTACGTCTATTATACCGTACCGAGGAAAACAAATGACATGACCATATAAAGTGCGTTTTGGTATAAGCCATACATCAGGGGAAAAAAGATGATGGTCCACTCGATTTATACAAAACGGATGAGAGTCCAAAAATTCCCCACTTTTAAAAAATCTTGTATGCTAGTAAATTCGGGCGTCAACAGGAAGCAGTTTGCTTTTGTTTTTAAGTGCGGTAATGTGACTCTCGAGTTTTTGTCTGCTTCACGTGTTTCTCACGGAATTTTTAAGATGGCTGAGTGTTAGCGTTACTAAAAAAAGGCCAAAATTAGATCGCGTTTTTGACTCGTCAAAAAAACTAAGATTGCAAACACATGAAACTGGTAGCAGTTGTAATTGTTCAAGGTTAAAATGTTTTGAAGTAATTGGTGTTCAAGACCGTTTGGCGATTATTAAAAACTTTAATGAAATAAAATCCTATAATGAGCAGACCTTATACTTGGCAGGTCTCATTTCGCATGAGCCAGTTAAAAGACGGCGCCAAAGCTAACGATGAAGATGTAGTTTATCACTCATTCTCCTACAAATATAAGGTAAGTTGTATTATTGTTCTAGCTCATTACTTGTTTTACAGTAGTTAATTTCTTTCAAGGTTCGAGTAATGCGAGATAATGGAGCCAAAGAGATTCCTGTTTGATACAAGGCAATGCTGTCGTTACATGGAATATCAGCGAAGCGCATTCAAAACATCCAGCAAAAGCTTGTTAAAGACGGACATGTTGGTGAAGATGGTCGTGGTCGACATTCCAATCGACCAAACAAGTTACACCAAGAAACCACTAATGCTGTCTTTGCTCATATTCGATCATTTAAAGGTAGACAGTCACACTATAGCCTTCACAAGTCGAAAAAAACCTACCTACCAGAGGAGTTAAACGTTAAGAAAATGTTGCAAATGTTTAAGGAATTACATCCGACTAGATCAATTTCATATGAGTCATATAGTTCTATCTTTGTAAACAAATTTAATATTAGTTTCGGTTACCCGCGCAGTGACACATGCAGCAGTTGCGATGAATATAAAGCAAAAATTGCAGATCTTTCACAGGCTTCAAACCTTGCTACATTACATGTGACAAATCAATTTCACCTTAAGAAGGCAGAGGCTTTTTATCAAAGAAAACGATCCGAACGCAAAAGAGCTCAACAACACCGCCATATTGAAGCTATTGCTATGGATTATCAAAAAAACTTTAGCACTAGCTACACTTAGCCACTGCCAAACATTAGCACTAATGACGTATACTACAAACGACAGTTATCGTTCTCCTTATTTAATATTCACGTTTTAGCCAGTGGTGAGGCATTTTTTTATACGTACACAGAAACCGCCGCAAAAAAAGGAGCAGACGAAGTTGCTTCTATGCTGTTTAATTACATACTTAATGAATTGTATCCCGAAGATCAAGAACTTGTGATTTTTTGTGATTCGTATTGTGGACAGAATAAAAATTATACTTTGTTTCGAATACTTCATTATGTTGTACATAAAGTAGGCCGACTTCAGTGTATAAAAATGGTTTTTCCAATTAGAGGACATAGCTACATGGAATGTGATCGTAATATGGGCTTAATCAATTCCAAAGCTTTTGTCGAACTTCCTTTCGATTGGAATGATCACATTCGAAATGCCCGTGTTAAACCAAGTCCCTTTAAAGTAGTTAGCTATGAATATCAAGAGATTTTTCGAAGCTGGACTGATCATTTAACAAACTATTATGTAACAAAATGTCCCTTTTAAACCCGCCCAATCAGAGAACTGCTCTTAAAAAAAGAAGAGCCCAGAATGATCGATCATCGTGATTCGTATAATGGAGGCTTTATTTCAAGCGTCGTAGTGCCTACAAAAAAAACTGGGAACTACCAAAAAAGGAAAAGCGAGAGGAAAAGCAGCCAAAGGCAAATTAAAAAATGTAGACAATATAGTTGGTATATTAGATCTACCTTCAGGACAATTTGAACTTCCAAATTTCAAATATGAAAACAGGATTCCCATCAATGCTAAGAAATACCAAAACCTGCAGGATTTAAAACGTTTTTGTAGAGTCGAAGCTCAACTTTACTTTGAAAATTTAAATGTAACTGAATACAAAATTTTTGGACCTTCATCTTTTTTTTCCTGATTTTGTGTACCATAATGAAATTTTTTTCTAGATGCTTATGTTAAAAAATTAGTAGTTTTAAACTCTTTTAGTAAAAACAAATACACAAGCCTACCTTTTAAAAAAAAATCTTCTAAAAAGAGTTAAGCTATAAGAAAATACAAGGTTTTTAAATTTAAAATCTGTTTTGCACAAAACTTTGGATTCGTGACCCTCATCCTTTTTCGCCTGTAGTCTTTAATTGTTTTTTCAAATAATTTCTCATGTTTATAGATTTTTTTTTTAAATTGAAATTTAAATATAATATGTACAAATATGACAAATTAATTAAACTCCTAAGTAGAAAAACTGGAATAAATTCCCTAATTTTCCACCGATTTCCATGAAAATCACATGTATGGAAAGGATTTTTAATTAAGAATAAAAAGTATGTTTATAAAAATGTGGAAAAACTGGATGTAAAAATATGACAAATTAATAAGACTCCCAAGTAGAGAAACAGGAATAAATTCCTTAATTTTCCACCGATTTTCTTCAAAAATAATAATAAAAAATCGTGTTTTTTTATATTTTTAATCAGCAACATTCTTTGAAACAAGATTAATGTGTAATCATATGGCCCTGAAGTATCAGATTAGGTATAGTATTCATCGTTTTATAAATATTGGATAAGTATAAATACTATATCATATTAGATATTTATAAATATATTTTTCCTTTAAACGTATTATTCCTAAAATAGAGGTTTTTAAATTTGCTGACACTATAATTTGAAAAAAAAAATCCGATGGACTTCAATCTTGTTTCATCCCTTTAAGTATTCATTTTTCCATTTGTTAACCATCTGATATTTCGATCGAATAAAAATAGTACATTTTATATGAAAAATACTAATGATTTTCAAAACTGCGCTATTTTAAAATTTTTTTTTTTCAATTCTGCGTCAGTCAACAGCGGTTTTTTTAGTCGAGGATTTTAGTTTAAAAAATTGTTAGTATAATCACCGAATATTAAAACAATCAGTGCAAAAGTTTTTAATAAATTCTCAAAAATCACTTTTTTTTTAAACGTCTATTTTAAAACCCATTATATCTTTTTAGGCCTAAACCAAAATAAATTAAGAATATAAAATTCATATAAACGTCTAACAAACAAAATAACTTATATATACAAAAATTTAATAAAATAACACTTCGTTTGAAGCTAGAGGGTTTTGCACTATACACCCTATTGATCTTTTTACATTATTTAATATTGGAGCAAAGTCTAAGGAAGTGTACGTGAAAAGGGATGTTTTATCTCTCTTAGGGATATTATTCCAAATTTGCAATTAACAGATTTAAAAAAGTTCGTTTTTTTTCCAAGGGGTTAATAAAAGCGCACCCTCATGTATGCAAAACAATGGTGAATTAAATAATAAAAATGCGGGCAACAATAAGCTTGGAAAAATATTGTTTGTATACAAATTTTTATTTACAACATATATTTCAATACCGTATAATAGTTTTATTACATTGTGTTTGTTTTTTAGCCCCATTATTTTGACTCGCCTCCCTCGTTGGTTTACTATTAATTTAAAAAAACAAAGATTGGCGCAAATAGGACTTTAATTTTGGAAAAAAACAAAATGTAAACAATGCCATAAAAACAGTAAAAATATAACATGCATATGTGATATGGTTAATTCAATGTTATGCTTCGCTTCTTTTTTTCGATAAAAAAACTGTATATATAAAAAATACATTTTCAAATTGCATTATATTTCGTTAGAACCAATTCAATTAATTTAAAAATGTGATTTTAAGAGATGGAAATTATTTTTATTTTTTTAATCTTTTGAAACTGTCATCAGTGAGGTTTGGTATAATAATATTTATACAAGAAAGATAATTGAAAATTGATAGAAATGTTGGGGAGCATATGACAGATTAGTTATTAAAAAAAATGGTGTCAAAAGGTGCACTTTTTATTTTAAATTTTTATTAATATTATTACTTGTGTAAAGGAAATATATGCATAAAATATAAGACCTAAGCAAATATTTTGGATCTTCTAAATACGATTTCTTTTAATCAATTTCAAACATAAACATAGTTAAAGAAGAACAAGACTAAGGATTCGCAAAGCATTTTACGTAAATAAAAATATGGCAATTATTTTATAGAATTTTTAACGTTAAAAATGACTTTTACATCACCAAATTATACATACTCGTTAAATCTGAGCTCAGTGTCTAAAATCAAACAAATAAATTCTTGCACAATCCATCTTAGGACGAGTAATTTTATCCAATACAATATTCAAATTAACTTTAAAAAAATCCTTTTTTGGGTAAAAAATCATGATATTTGATTTAACAGGGTTAAGTTTAAAATTGTGCTCTGAGTCTAAATTAAATTTATATAAAAAAAATGCATTTAAATAATCACGATGTTTAAAATAAAAATAAATTTAAGTGTCATCTGTTAAAGCCTATAGTTTATAGTACTGATCTAAAAAACTATAACTTTGCTCTTAGAAGGTCATAAATAATACTATCAAAAGCCTTCGAAAAATCTAAAAGTACCAGTGCTATTGCAAATCTTTTTGTCTTTGTCAATTTCTGTTAATATCATTATCAACAGTGATGGTACCAAAAGCAAGGCCTGTGCTTCGATTCTTTTAAACACATTGACTTTCTAGGATAATCTTATTAACATTCGACGTTGGTAAAATCATAATTATTCTTAAATCCTTAAAAGTAGCAGTGCAGATTTGCCTATAGATAGCGTTTTATTATGCATTTATTAATTGTGTGAGTGAAGTATCCATAAAATGACTTTAACATTTTGGTATTACTTTGATCGACTTCTTCAGAATATGTATTAATTTCATGTATTATTTTATTAATTTAATTGAATATTATTCCTTAACTTGTTAACTATATTCAAAACGTCAAAAATTACAGAACTCCTGTTTAAGTTTTTCTTTTAATATAACATACAGAGAACACATTACGCCTTACTTGAATAAGCTTTCCATTTTATCAATGACTAACAGGCGAAAATGTCATTCGCTGAGTTTTGTGCATAGAGTTTTAAAAACTGGTCAGCCACCTTATTTGCGTCGGTTATTTTACTATAGTCGACATAACCATGATACAAGGCATATAAATAATTTCTTAATTCCGCAACATAAAACTGCGAATTCCCAAAAATCATTCAGTTACGTAGCTATTAAGTTATGGAATGAACTAGCGGACGAAATAAAAACACAAACATGTACATTAACGTTTATAAAGAGTGTTAAAAGTAACTTATTGACCAAACAAGGAAATATCTTGTGATTTATATATTTAATTTTTTTTTGTATTGAACATGTGATTGAATTGATCTGTGTATCACAGGTTATTGCTTTGATTAAATCTATTATAGATTTCTAATTAATACAATACAAATTGCACGGTTTCTTTTAGCTTTTTAAGTGAAATAATTTAAGAAAACTGATTACTACGTGTGTTCATACATAAAAGTTTTTAGGATTTTATTTTATTTTGTTTTATTATAAATGTAGGCTTAAGTTTAGGTTTTATGTAAACTTATAAAAAATATATTTTTTTTATATTGACTATAAAAAATAATTTTCAAAGAATAATCGGAAATGCTCTGTAAATATTTACGAAAAAAATAAGTTATAGTATGGACAAGCATGGAAAGAAGCTAAAATTTGTCCACGGTTTAACAAAGGCGATAAGACAGGTATTACAAATTATAGGCTCATATCACTTCTCTCCTGTCCGGCAAACATTTTTGAGCCTATATTTTGTAAATTTGTAAATTTCTCTGAGCAGCAAAAGACTAAAAACTCTACATCTACAAATCTCTGTAAGATTACATAATATATTGCTGGAGCTGTTGGCAAGAAGTGCCAAGTTGATGTATTAACATACAGATTTTGCTAAGGCTTTCGACAGAGTCATACAGCATATTTCTTCAAAAATTGTACAATAAATTTGAATTTAACTAAATTCTTTGCATCATACTTGGACCTCATCTCCAGCATAGCGGGGTGTTATAAGAGGTCATGAGTCAAACTATTAATTTGCAACATCAGGTATTCCGAAGGGATCTAACCTTGGGCCAATACTCCTTTTGTTCATCAATGATCTGGTTAAGGAGGTAAATGGTTCCAATGATCTTAAAATTTATTCTGAAGCCAATAGTATCTTTGACTGTCAAAATATTCAAAAAAACTTATAAAAGATATATCCCTGATCTAAAAAAATTAAAAACAGATTACATTTTAATATTGATAAATGTTTTGTAGTTAGCTTCAATAGAAAGAAAACCCAGGTTGAATTTAATCACAAGTTGGAAGAGGCAGTATTGGCAACTATCTTTTAGGGCACATATTAAGCACATAACTAATAAAGTATCTAGAATGTATGTATGGTCATTGTAAGGCATTGCATGTATCTTATATTACAAGTATTCTAGAATATTACTCTATCATATTATTATGAATATGTAAATACGTTAATTATTCTCCTAGTTTTTGTACTATTTTATTAGTATTCTGTAGTTAAAGTTGATTCGTAGGGTTTATTTAGGGTTCTACTTACGTTTGGTTCGAGAGCCCCAATTTGGCCCCAATTTAGTTTATTTAGGTTATATTATTGTAAATCCCTGTAGTTTTAATTTTCTAGAATTTGTATACTTGCTTGTTTTGACTGTCAGTATTCTCCTAAAATTATTGGTCTCTTTCGGCAAAAATAATGAAGATAATTCTAAATATTTCGAAACTGTTCCATCGGGCTTTAAGAAGGACGCGCTTCGTGACATTTCATTCAGTTTTAATTGTTTAGTCAGTTTTTACCTTGGAAACAATTAAACGACAGTCAAGGCGAGTTAGGTTAGTGTTTTTGACGTTGACAGTAAAAGTGTGTTCCTGAATTTTGTTACAATATGGAGTCCTCGTTATAAAGCCCATAAGTATTCTATAGAGAAGATTCAGAACAAATTTTTATGATATTTATATTATAAGCAAACAGGTATATATGAAATGCACATGCCTAGGTTAGAAATAATAAATTTGCATCAAGGCTTAGAAAGTGGGAGAAATTATCTTGCAATGTTGTTTTTTTATTAATATGATTTTATAAATGCTCTGGATTTACTTTGCCAAATTAATTTGTATGCACCTAGGTATATAACACGTAATCCTATGACTTTTTATATGGACAGTACTCGTACCAAATATTACAAAAGTTCATCACTTCATTTAAAAATGGCGGCGGAACGTCATTTTGAAAAATTAAATTAAAAAGAAAGGGGGGTCATGTGATACATCGTTTGAAAGCTCCTACTGAATGCTTTATGGTCCTAGAGTATTAAGTCATTACTTCTACCCATAGCAAAATGGCAGCCTTTCAAAATCGTATTTTTTTTTCATTTAAAATAATTAAGCTTTAGGTAACACAGAAATGTAACACTATTTACAAAAGATGTTGAAACTTCAAGACAGTAAAACAATCTATTCAAGAACTCTTCACGAACATTTTGGAAAGTGGCAACATCAATATTGAGACATGCATCAATTATTCTTTGACGTAGATCGCCCCATAAAAAAAAGTCCAGAGGTGTCGGATCGGGCGACCTGGCTGGCCACTCGATAGGTCCTCGATGACCAATACACCGATTAGGATAAGTATTAGTCAAATATTCTCTAAAATTTCCGGTAAAGTAAGGCGGTGCTCCATCTTGTTGAAAAACTGTTTCCAACTCAAATTCATGAGGATTGTCTTCAATAATCTCAAGGATCAGTAATTCTACTGCATATTCCAACGTGTTTAAGTAAAGGTCCCCTGTCAAGTTTTGGTCTTTACTACATCTGGACAGGTGTAGTAAAGAAAATAAAAATAAGATTTTGAAAAGTTGCCATTTTGCTATAAGTAGAGGTAATGACTTAATATTTTATTAATATAAATTAGAGCTTTTAAGCTATGTATCACATGACCCCCTTTTATCTTATTTTATTTTTGGGCAAAATGGCGTCCCGCCGCCATTTTGAAGTTTTGCAAAATGAGCTAGAGATCAAAAAGTAGTATTTAGGTTGCTAATGATGTGTGTCAAATTGCAAATTTTTACACTGCTTAACAATCGAAGTGGATATTATAAAAATCTGCAATTTTAGTTTGCCATTGATTTACAATAAAACAAAATTAAATGTAACAAATAAATCTCTATTAAGTTCACTCACAATAGCCCTAAAAAAAATTTAATAAACAGATATCTCCTAAAAAATGTAAGTTTTTAACACACAACAGGAAAAATTAAAATAAAATTACACCCTGTAAAGCGTGCCCCAAAGTCCTGACATAAAAATTAATACCTCGTAGGTCCACCCCTGGCTCGTCTTAGTGCTGTCACCCTGTTCGGCATAGTTCTTATTAAATTTTTAATGTAGTGTTGAGGAATGTTTTGCCATATTTCCGGTAATTGATTGGATAGTTGTTCTAAGGTTGGAGGCTGCTCGAGCTGGTTTAATCTTCGAGACATTTCGGCTCATACATGTTCAAGGCAATTCATGTCGGGTGAATGTGGTGCCAGTCCATTCTGGTAATGCCATGAAATTCAATGCGATCATTGACAATTCTCGCACGGTGCGAACGCGCATTATCATCGATTAAAACGAATTCTTCGCCTATTACACCAAAAAATGGTACAATTATGTTCTCTATAATATTGTCTCTATATCGTAGAGCGTTTATTGTTTCATTTCTTAACACCACTAAATCGGTGCGGCCATCGAAACATATGCCTCCCCAAAGGCAAACTGAACCGCCACCAAAAAGGGTAGTGGGCGCCATCAAATATTTATAGTATCGCTGTCCCCTTTCCCTCCACACCAAAATGCGACCATCACACATATGTAGCCGAAATCTGGACTCGTAATCCGTAAACATACAAGACCTCCAGTTTTGAAAAATCCAATTACTGTGTTCTATTGCCCACCGATTTCTGCATGAACGATGTTTCCCCGTCAACCGTGGATGTGTGGCTGGCATGTAATCTTCTTCTAACAGTCTGATTAGAAATTACCCTCCCAGTAGCATGCCGTAAGTAGCTGTTAATTCTCGAAGCCGTAAATGTTCGGTTTCTTCTTGCGGTCACTGTTATATAGCGGTCTTGAGCATGAGTTGTAGCACGTTCTCGGCCTCCACCATGCCTGTAAGCTGCAGACCCAGTCTCTACATATCGATTCCATGCACGACTCACGACACTTTGGGACATATTTAGCCGGTTAGCAACTTCTTCTTGAGTTCGGCTCTCCTGTAGCCAACGTACTAATTGCTAGAGTTGTACTGTTTCTAACCGTCGTAGAACCATTATTTTTAAGAAAGTAAAGAGATTTATTGGTAACAATGAGAATAATAAAGTCTCTACAAGCACTTTTATGTGACTAAATTGTTAGGATTTTGAATATTTGCTATCAACAGGATTTATTTATAGCATAAAACGCAACTTGATAAATTTTATTTTTTTAAGCAAATTTCGGTAATTTATAAAATATCCAGTTCGATTGTTGAGCAGTTTATATAAATGCATTCAAACGATAAGAGGGGCGGGATACAATTAAGAGCCGCACTGTATATATCGTATTTGATCAAACTCATTGTGATTTATGGAATGTGGAGTCAATACTAGTTTAAGTAAACAGTATCTGGAAATCTAAAGTTATCAGGTATGTAATAAGCATTGAATTGCATTATATTATTTTCTTTTCCAATTTCCCATCTGTTGAGTTTGTACTAAATAAAGAAATAAATATATTATTAGGATCCAATAAATGATTGAGAATATTTAATTCATTTCTTAAAAGGATATTAAGTTCTTTTAAGCTTCAAGTCTTTTAAATATTTTTTTCAAATAATTCATTAGCGGTAGTGTCAAATTCTTTAAACTTTTATAATTCTCTCACTCCTGTATATATACTTAGATGCCCTGAAATTTCGAAGTGCCTAACTCAAAAAATGTTTTTTGATACTCCGTATATCACCTGAATGAATCCCTTATAATGGCAACATAAAGAAATCTTCATAATGGCACCCTTTACTTTCAAAACACATCTAAAATGCAAGTTCTATAATCCGCCGTTGCTTGTTTTAAAATCGATAATAGAGCCCCCAGGGGGGTTAAAGTATAAAATAATATTATGCTTTTTTTAGACGGAGTTGGAAACGGCGGTGCGGGATGAAAACGGGGGAAGACGGGTGGAAAATCTGCTTCCAGCCGGGCATTTTTGCATGCATGACTACTTTAAAGTAAAAGAAAAGTAACTTAAATATTGTTCGGATTTTTTAAGTAAGGCGATTTTAATCTTGTGGGATTTCTGTTTAAAAGCTTACTTTCCCGAGCTTTGTTTTTGTTTGCCGACCCGACCGAATTCGACTTTTCCCTGCCGGTTTTTCATTGATTTTCTTTATGACCGTTAAAGTTCCATTTAAGTTTGCCAAAGGCTTAATTTGTAACATAGAAAAAAAATCTCTTGCGTGTACGAAATAATTCCTCAAGCCCTTACGAGCTTTAAGCCCACCCGCGTCGATTCTAAGGTGTTTTACTTTAAAAACCCAAGCGGGCGTAAATTCACACTCGAAAGAAGACTTTATCATGGCATACATTAAGTAACCGCCAAATCTCCATACTTGTAACAGAATTCATATTTCTTTTCCGACACAACACTTATTGATTTTCTACTTATTTTTTTTTCCTTTGCCTCGCTTTTGCTTCGCTGAACTTCACTCAAATAGAGATTTTTACGCCAAAGTGAAGCTACACACGAACAATTAACCACGGCTAATCGTAAAAGTGCCTCCATATTAAGCGTGTCAAGGTGTTTGTAATTACGCTTTTGTCGAAAAAGATTAAGGGTGTATTCAGAAAATGTTTAGTTTATTAGAAAAAGGAAGCCGCCCTTAGAATAGTAGCTACAGGGGGTGGTTATAGCAACCTTACTAATAATATTCTAAAATTTTTTTTCCTATATTTTTTTTAGTAATTTTTCTGATCTCTTCTGATCCCAAGGATTATGTATGATACTTTATCTCTCTCAAAATATCTCAGAACTTTAGTAAATAAATACAAAAATCTATATACTAAAATTTTTTTTAAATATTGTGACAATTTAAACTACAATGTCAGCCATGGTTAAAAAATAATAAAGAGCCCTGCTGTATAAAACTAATATTATTTTTAAATGTAAATTATATCCGAGTTACCCGACTAAATTGGTAATTATTATTATCCGTAAATATTTATGCAACGTTTTATGGCAAAAAATCTACGTTTATATAACCAAAAATAGTCGTTTATTAATTTAAATTTTAACGCGAAACAACAACATGCGAGAGCCACGATGCCATCGGTTTCTTTTTAGTTGAATTTTGGTTTATAATTGCTTAAGTACGCCAAATGTACGTACGTTTGACAACAGCATTATGGTCAGTTGAATATAAATAGAAATTCAAGAATTATTATATTAATTAAAATACAAGAGCTTAGACAAATAATAAAAATTTAACTATCTTTTATAAATTTACCAAACATGCTCCTACATACGTAACGTGACATAAGGAAATATATTATTTATTAAAATGTTTTCCCACACTATAATATAATTGGTAATAATTGTGAAAAGTTTCCTTATTTTATTATTGTTTAATTACATTTTACTTATGATATATTGAAAAACCACTATTTTATATTATCCAATATTAAAGAATATAAAAAAATACGCTTAAAATATAGAAAATATTCTGTAAAATAAGATTCTATGTTAAAATTACATTAAATCTGTATAAATTCATTTATTCCCTTATGAAAATTATTCATTTTAATATGATAATTTATTTTTTGCTGTTTTTCATATTTATGATAATAAAATGTAGATTTTTATTAACATTTTTTGAATTTTAAAATTAAATATATAAAATGTATTAAATATTCTCTATTTTACATAATTGAATTGAAAAAATTTTTACTAGTGCAATAATAAATGTAATGTATTTGTATAGAATTATTAGGGAAGGTTATTCATTTTGATTTGATAATTTATTATTTACGTTTCTCCTTAAAAAAATTAAATGTAAACTTTATTAAAATATTCTTATATATCATTTTTTATATCTCCAAATTAACTGTGTAAAATTTTCACAAAATTCTCAATGTTACTCATTAATAATAATTTACAATGTAATATAGTATTTGAAAATATCGAAATGTATTGTATATATTCTATTTGTAATTTTCCTTGATGTACCCTTGTAGTTGATTATTTTTAAGTTGATTTTTTATTACACAGTTTTTATTTCATTTAATTTGGGAATTTTCCGTATCAAATGGGACAAATTTCATTTTAAGAATGTGCCCTTGTAAAGTGACATTAGTAAATATATATTTAATTACTTAATTAATAATAAAGGGTGTTTTTTTGAGAAGTATACAAATTTGAAGTGAAATAAAACTATAAAAAAAAATTTATTGACATGGTATTGGATTTATTTAAAAGATATTGTTATGCCATTAGTCCTTAAAAATGATTTAGGGCATATGAGCGCCACGGCTGGTTCAAATGTAGCGTAATCGAGTAATAAAGTCCAATTTTCGACCACTTTTTCAAGCATCTGGGGCCGTATCTTGGCAATAACGCGGCGAATCTTTGCTTCCAAGTGATCCAACGTCTGTGGTTTATCTTTAAAGACATGTGACTTCACATATCCCCAAAGAAAGTAATCCAGGGGTGTGAGATCACACGATCGTGGAGGCCAGTTCACAGGTCCATTGCGTGAAATTATGCGATCATGGAATGTTTCCCGCAATAAATTAATAGTGTCACGCGCTGTGTGGCATGTTGCACCATCTTGTGGAAACCAAAGCTCTGCCACATCAAGTCGGTTCAACTGAGGAACAAAAAAGTCGGCAATCATGGCTCTATAACGTTCTCCATTGACTGTAACATTCTGGTCGTTATGATCTTTAAAAAAATATGGGCCAATGATTCCTCCTGACCATAAAGCGCACCAAACTGTGACTTTTAATGGATGTAAGGGCGTCTCAACAAAAGCTTCTGGATTTTCTCCACTCCAAATTCGGCAATTTTGCTTATTGACGAAGCCGTTCAACCAAAAATGAGCCTCATTGCTGAACAAAATTTTGGATTGAAAAAATGGGTCAAGCTGAATACTGTTTTTCGCCCATTCACCGAACGTACGGCGCGCATAATGGTCATGGGGTTTCAGTTCTTGCACAAGTTAGATCTTGTAAGCTCGCAAGCCAAGATCTTGCCGCAAAATCTTCCACAAAGTGGATGGGCACAGCCCCAATTGTTGTGCACGATGGCGAATCGACTCATTCGGGTCTTCTTCAACACTATGCTCCACAGCAGCAATAACTTCTTCTGTATGGCGTCTTTGTGGATGCGTATTATCAACTAGAGTATGCGTGGTACGAAAACGATCCATGGTTTTTCGAATAACTTGCTCGGATGGCCGATTATGTCGACCGTAAAATGGACGCAGCGCACGGTAAGTTTCGCAAATTGAACTATGATTTTCAAAATATATTTGCACAATTTGAAAGCGTTGTTCTGGAGTAAGTCTATTCATTATGAAATGGCAAACTGTACTGACCACGAATACACCACCAACTGTCAAATTGACAATCACCAGAAACAGTTTTGACAACTTAAAATCGAAGCCTCTAAAAAAAACACCCTTTATAAATAAATAATTAAAATAATAATTATTTATTAAAAGGTTTTTCCACATCATAAATAGAGGATTTGTAGACATTGTCAAAAATTTCAGAATTTTTTTATTTAAAAATATTGCACAATATAAGAATATATTATTAAAAAACAATACTTTATGTTGTTTACATTATGCAATATTACAAAATATGTAAAAATACACTTAAAATTTTATAAAATATTGTGTAAAATATAATTCTATGTTAAATTACGTTAGATTATTTGTTTGATAAAATCATATTTATTATAGTAAAATAATAATTTTTATTTAGTAATTCTCGTTACAAATCCTCATGTAAATTTCTAATTTTTACAGATAAATAATAATTGACAATGTAATTATTTTTAAAGAAAATCAGTATATATTATTTATCTTCTATTTGTAATTTTCCTTGATAAACATTCTTATAGTTGCAAATATCCTTGTAATAAAATATTTTTTCTTCTTGTTTATTCATAGTAAAATGTTAATTATTTTTTATAAAATATTTCTATTATACATTTATTTCTTATTTCTTTTTGTATATGATTTATAATTTTTTCATATGTATCAAATTTTATATTTCAGAGACAAGTAGAAATATAGTTATTTACAAAATATTTAAAAATATGCTGAAAATCTATAAAATAGAATTGAATAAACTAGAAATTGTAAAAATTGTACTAAATTTTATAATTTTGTTGTTTAGTGCTTTGTGAAAATCACAGTAATTAATTAAATTATATTTAAACTATTATAATAATTTTATATACTTTTACTCATATACCAAGTTTGAAAGTGTAACAAAAATATTTATCTATCACTGTCATTTTTTAAATTATTTATTAATTTATATTTTATGTTTGCAAAAAATCAAAGCCCTTTTTTCTATATGTAATTATAACGTTTTCTATACCTTTATCAATAGTATTTTGAAGCCTATTTTTTTAAAATATAATTACATTGTAAATTATCAATTACTAGTAAAACTAAGGATTTTTTTGTAAGCTTTACACATTTGATTAGGAAATTTACAAAATAGTATGTAAAAATATTTAAATCAAATTCTACACTTTATAGTCATAAAAAAGCAAAAGAGAAAAATTTATTATTACATAAAAATGAATAAATTTATATAATTTGTAGTATTTTCTCTATATTTTGTAATATTGGATAGTGTAAATAACATAAAAATGTGAAATTTATTACAATTATTACAAATTTTATATTTATGGTACGGAAAAAAGTTTTAACAAATAATCAACATATTGATACTATTTTACACATTTTTTAGCGTCTTTTTTAATATTATATAATTGATTATTTACTTATTAATATCAAAAATTCACAATTTAATAAAAAATCAACGTTTTGCTATGAATAAATGAGAAAGGTACAAAACACTCTATTACATTTATTTAATTCAGTTCAAGCTAAAACGCAATGCTTGATTATCAAGATCTAATGTAATTTTACACAAATTTCTATTGCTCAGTTATGGAATAGATAAATTATATATTAATAAAACTTATGTTACAAGCGTACGTTATAATCAAAGAAATGTACAAATAGATGATATATTTAAACATAGTTGCGTTGTAAATTATTATTAACCAGTAAACTTTACGATTTTCTGTAAATTTTACACATCCGATTTGGAAATTTATGAAATGATGTGTAATAAAAATATTTTAATAAAAGCCACCCATTACAATACATTGTCACATCAAAATGAGTGACCTTCACGAGTGCAATAATGAATTTATACAGACTTAATATCATTTTACATAGAATTCGATTTTATAGAATATTATATATAATTTTCAGCATATTTTTAAATATTAAATGTTTGCTAATGTCACGTTACAAGAATACATTCTTAGAATAACAGTTGACACATGTGATACGTAAATATTAGTACGAGTAAATGAGAAGAAACATAAAAAATTCTTTTAAACACATTTAATGTATTCAGTCTAACCAAACAACAAAAGTACTTCAGTGTTTACATTCAAATTTAATGTAATTTTACACATATTTGTATTATGTAATAAATCATATATTTATTAAAGTTTTATTTACAAGCGAACATTTAAATTGAGAAAGATGCAAACAGAAGTTATAATACAAATTAATTTTTTTAAATGTAATTTGAGTGTCAAGTATCTATAATCGAAAATTTTTATTAAATTTTATATATTTATTTCAAAAATTCACAAAATGATATTTAAGAATATTTTAATATTAATCTATTTGTTATATATATGGAAAATAGCAAAAAATAAATCATTATATTGCAATGAATAACTTTCACAAAGGCAATAATGAATTTATACAGATTTAATGTAATTTTACATATTTTGTAAATATTCAGCGTATTTTAACATATTCTATAATATTGGATAATATAAATATTATTAAATATTGATCTTTCAATATACCATTACATTTTACAATATTAGTTAACAATAGAATTAGGAAACTTGATACAATTATTACAAATTATATTGTGATGTGGAAAAATATTTTAATAAATAATCGACATTTTGCTATGGGTAAATGAGGAGAGAATTCATTACATTTAATAAATTTAATTCTAACCAGCTGACAAGTGCAATGTAGTTTTTGTAAATATTTAATTTAAGATTACACAGATTTCTATTTTACCTACAATTTTTAGAACATTTTGTACTAAATAATATATTTAGGTTAAGTTAGGATATTTGATATTTTTCAACGGAAATCATTAGGGTTGCCAAAGAGAGTCACATTTATTTTGCAGCATTTCCACCTAACTTTACACATCTTTTATAGCCTCTGAATGTTGGAGCAAAGTTTACAGAATAGCATAATAAAAAATTAATTCTAATAAATAAATTCTATTCCGTTAACTTTGGTTGGGGTTTTTAGTACAGTAAAGATAAAGTGGCGAAAAGTGTTAGACGCATGGAGGCAGGAATCAAGGCAGTTAGAAGCAATTTCCATTACTTTTGACCAGATTGTGAGATGCTATCAGTACATAAAAACCAACCTTCAAAGAACGTTTAGAGCGACTGGATTTTTTCCATTTAACTCCGAAGTAGTTATAAACAAACTGCCATCAGAACTAAATGATTCTGGCAGAGTTTTAGATGCAAGTTCGTTGTAGTTTTCGAAATAATCCAGAGGATATAATGAAGAAGGAATTCGCCAAAGAAGAGGCAAAAAGATCACCTCAAAACCAGGAATGCAGATATCATTAGATTGTGAATTAATTCAGTCTGAAATTCCTAAAACTCTGTCTACTATATAAACATGTAACATTATTTTCGATGAAAAATATTGCGACCACCTCCACGACTAAAAATGAGTCCTTAGATGATGATATCCCACTTGCGAAATTTGTGCACAATTTGTAAATGCGTGACTTGTTAAGGTTGAGTGTGTGAATTGTGTAACAAAGGATCTGAACTTACAAGCTACGCATGCCCATGTTGTGAAGATGAAGATTAATAAAGATTTTATATTTACTTTTTGTTTTCCTGTATTACTTTATTTTTTGTTTACAGCTTATATACAACTAGTCTAAGGCAAAGGCCATATATTCAATATAACAATGGACCAAGAACTAACTCCTGCGGCACATCACAATCCTGACATTTCATTTAATTTAACATTCTGTTAGATAAATAAGAAAAAGTTTTTAAATATTTGTGTATAAATGATAACAAAAATGTTATTTTTTATTACATTTTCAACTATTTTGGAAAAATTGCTTATTACTGTAATTGGTCTATAGTTTTGCATTAAAGTTTTAGGCCTGATTAATACAATGCACTTACTCTGCCGATTTTTACAAGCTCTGCCTAAATTCCATACATAATAAACTGATATTTGGTCATGACTAGGCACTGAGTTGCATTTTAATTCATTAATTAGACCTGTTATTTTATTGCAGTCAGGACTACTTAGGTACATACTGTTGTGAATTTATTCAAAATTAATTTGCTCATTCCAATATTATGTTCTTAAATTTTATTAATAATACTTTTACTTGGACTACCAAAATATCCATTTAAACTAGACCTTTTCTCTTAAACACACTAACAGAGACTTAATTATGCATTTGGTTCTGGCCATTTTAGTAAATTATTTATGATTACTACACTTTTTAATAAAATGTTGATTTTTCACAAATTTAATCTTATAAGTATAATTCGTTTTTTTAACCCTAAAACTATTCATATTAAAAAAAAATCATTTGATGATGTCAAAATAATCCTGCGCGGGTACTACTTTCATCTAAAACGAAAAATAACGACATGTCAAAAAAGCCCCACATGCGGGGTTACTTTGACACCAATTTTAAATATTTTTTTTGGTATAATTACATGTTTTAAAAATTGGGTAAATTTGTAGTTAAAGGATCCTATCAGATAAAACAAATGCCTGATTATTAAATATTTTAAAAATTACACCAGATAATTCCCTAAAACCATGTCAAACTAACCCCGTTTTACGGTATGTTTTGTGAATTTACAGAAGACGGTTAAATTTTTAGTATTTGTCTAAATTTTTTTGTTTTTATTAACAATTTTTGAATTAGTAAAGAAATAGTCCATACTTGCAGTGAAGTCGTAGGTTAAGGTAAAATGAAAATCCTGCATTCTTCGTCCACTTATTTATTAAGCATTTAGTTATTTAAAATTCCCGACATGTTTTGGACACAGTGGTGTCCATCATCAGGAAATGAAAGGTATAAAATTGGCCCCAGGGTTTGATTCCATGTCAAAAAATTTCTCTATTTAATTTTATTGATTTTTTAAAATTTTATTAGTTTATATTCTGTTGTTGACAAAGACCGAACAGTATGCTAAAAAATATATATTCTAAACTTAATGTCTTAAAATCTAGATGTCACCTGCCTTTAAGTTTAGAATGTATATTTTTTAGCATACTGTTCGGTCCTTGTCAACAACAGAATGTAAAAAAATAAAATAAAAAAAAACAATAATTAAAAATAGAGGGTTTTTCTGACATGTAATCAAACCCTGGAGCGTATATCTAATACCAATTTTAAACCTTTTATCGCCTGATGATGGACACCACTGTGTCCGAAACATGTCGCGAATTTTAAATAATCAAATGTTAAGTGGAGGGAGACTGCAGGATTTTTATTTTACCTTAACCTACGACTCCATTGCAAGTATGGACCATTTGTTCACTAATTCAAGAATTGTTAATAAATACAGCAAAATTTAGACAAACCATAAAAATTTAATCGTCATACTGTAAAACGGGGTTTACATTGATTGACATGGTTTTAGGGAATTTTCTGGTGTAATTTTTTAAAGATAAAATAATTAAGTAAAAGATATTTAATAATCAGGCAATTGTTTTATCTGATAGGAGCAACTGATCCTTTAGCTACAAATTTACCAAATATTAAATTTTTAAAACATGTAATTATACCAAAAAAAAATAAATTAAAATTAATTAGTAACCCCAAAGTGCAGGATTTTCATTTTACCTTAATTCTTGAATTGTCAAATAAAGTTATTATGTTTATACACATCTGACCATTGTGCTATTGCCAATTGTACGTTATTAATTTAAACAAATAGATTTAATATGAAAGAAAATTATTGCGGTCTGAACTTAACTGGGCGACTGTAAAAATGTGATTTTCGTTTCTGATTCCGTTGCTAACTTCCATGACGTTTATTGGGCTTTAGCCTGATGTGTAGACTAAATTATAATAAAATAAAAAAAATTTACAAAGTCCACATAAACGCCTATGGCAAATATAAAAAAAATATTTGAATAGTTTATTGAAAAAAGGATCTTGTTGCATAGAAACTGAATATCAATAAAATATCTTTAAGGGTATAAAATTTAAGAAAAAAAGTTTGTTTCTTAAAACCAGGACCTTCAGGTTATAGGTACATTTTTGCATAAAACACCCCGTATGGAGAAATTATTAATTGAATTATGCACATAATTTCATGTAAGGTTTTGCCGTAAATTAGTATATAAAACCTTAATAAATAGGATCCCCGACGGCCGTACAGTGTTCCCATTTTAAAAAATATATCCTTACATCAAAAGGGGTTTTATTTTGTAACATGTATGAATAGTACGTACCAAGAAATTCAGCAGAAGTGGTGCCAAATCCAGCACTGGCAGCAGCAATGTGTCCAGCAAAATTAAAGCCAGCAGGTGGTCCAGTTTGAAAGACCGTCGGCCTTGGCATCGCTGTCACCGATGTAGGTCTCGGTCTCGATAAGATACTATCAATTGTAAACAACGAACTACCGCTAGGGGTCGATGAGGGCTCCTGCGGCCCGTTTTTCCGATAAACCGGTTTAAAACCCTCATTCATTTGGTTTAAAAACAGAAAGTGCTGCGGCAGAACGGTCGAGGGCTGCGGTGCCGACGTTTCGACCATCCTCAGGTCTGAATCCTCGCAGTAATCTTCCGTACCGCTGGACTCACACCAATCCAGATCACCGATTTCACGTTTTACGGCCAGCGTAAAAAAATATTCGAACAAGCCCGGCAAACTGTCGAAGATTAATGTCGGGCTCCATTCTGTTTAAAACTTCAACCGGTGCCTAAAGAATCAAAGAGGACCGAAGAACCGCCTACCGGCTGCTCCTATTGGCCCTACTATGCCAATAGGATAGGGTCGATTTCATCCCTTGCTTACGAGAGATATTCGAAGGGGGGGTTGACATGGTTCAATGTCATTATAGAGGGGTCCTTTTATGATATTTGCTCGAGCGTGTATAGGGTAATCGTTTAGTTATTCGAATTCTCGGTTTATTATTACACATCGCTTAATAGACAGCTTTCGACTCCACTATTAAACGATATGTGATATTTAAAATCTTTTTATGTCGGACAAGGGTGGGGGACCATTGAATCGCTTTCGAAAAAATGGTTTTTGATTTGGTCTGCCATGTGTGCTAAATGGGGATTACCGTGTATTATATGTTACATGGATTATATTAACGTATTTTCCTGATTATCTCTTCTTAAACCTAAGCTATGAAAAATATATTCTTTTATTCTTTTTTAAACTGTTTTTTTTGGACCTCTTTTTTTATTTAATTTTTCGTACGCGCTTAAAGGAGATGATTTTAATAAGGTTTTTAATTAAGGCTCCTACGCCGATTAATAATTTTTTTTAGGCCCTTAAAGCTTCTTTTTCGAGTTTTCCAGTTAAATTTTTTTTTAAATACTTTCCAATTATGTAAAAGTATTCCTCTTTTTTTTTCTTACAATACCTTCCCAAGCAGCACGCAAAGTCTACTACTAAACAAAATAATTTTATATTTGTTATGCGCTTATTGAAAAATAAAATATTGCTAAACGACTTTAATTAAAATAATGGTGTCTTTTAAAAACCGTATTTTATAAATAATTAAGAGCAATTGCGAAAGAATAAATCAGAAGCGCCTATGTACCACTAAGCTAATAAAAAAGTACGAACTCTGTCAAACGGTCAGCAGTCTGAACATTTACTATAAGTTTTTTTAAATTATTCTAGTTTTATAATCGTTTTAACTGCTTTAATAGTAAATTCGTTAATAACTAAATAATATTATCATAGTAAGCAATTATCTCAAAAACCATCAATATTTGATGTATAATGTCGTCTATAATGAAAAATTAATTTTTGAGACACATTTACAAATACTGTCAACAAAATAAGTATTTTCAAACAAACACTTTTTTTTTCATATCATCAACAGGGCCGAAAAAAATCGTGTGTAAATAGAGTTTTATACAGGATGTCGCATTTAAAATAAAAAAGTTCATATTGGCCACTGTTACATGAAACACCTTGCATAATTTTTTTTGCTGACAAAAATAGGCTAAAAATAATAAATATACGTTTATTCGCCAACATAAAAATATCTTGAAATTACATCAACACAGAAGAGCAATAAAACGGGTACTCTCATAAGCTGCACTAATTTGCCCCTTGTTTGTGAAATTCTTGACAAGTCACATTTCGGTAGTAAAAGTCACATTAGGGAATAGGACACTTTTCAATATTGTAGTCACATTTGAAAGTCCTTGACGTCCTTTTGACTCTTTACTAATAACACCAATACAATAAATAGGCCTAAAATTTTATTTAAAAATTTATAACTCCGATGGAGATAATACATAAAATACATTTCAAGAATTATTCACCAATTGTATTATGGAATATTGTTTTTTTTTTGTTTTTTATATCCAATTTTTCAGATCATTTTTAAACTACTTATGTTTTATATTATCTTGTAGAATTTTAGGCAGTATATTGAGGAGTTTTTTGACCAATAGCTTTTTTGCTTTTTGGAGCTTTAGAATGTTTATTTTCCTTTTTTCTGGTGGTGTAGGGATGTGCTAGAAGACTTATTTGAATTTTATTCTTTTTTACGTTCATTAAAAAAATAAATGAATATAACTGTCGTATGTCCATTATTTTTGTTTCCTTGTGAAGTAACTGAGTTGAAAATAACCGATTTTTCTCAAAAATAACTTTTATTATTCATTTTTGTACTGTAATTAGTTGTCTTAGGTGACTTAATAAAGCCAAATATTATTCCTTCAGATACTGGAACTTTATTAAAAAAGCCCAGAATTTTTTTTATTGATTTTTTTAAATTTTTTCCCAAGAATTTAAACAAGCCTTTTTATTCTTTTTCTAATATTTTCTAGTAATTTTCTAACGACATTTTAAATTTTATTCCAGATAATTCTTTCAATTTTTTTTCTGATTCTTAAAAAAAATATTGAATTTTTTTAAGGCACATAAATCGAATTTTTCTTTTAGACATTTTAGGACTTTCTTTCTTTTCTGTACACTTTTAGGTATTTTTTTTTCCTGCAGAGTTTTTTTTTATATTTTTTGTCAGTTTTCTAAATATTTTGCCCAATCACTTAAACCAAAAATTTAATATTTTCCCTACCTATCTAAAAATAATGTTTTTAAGCTCTTTTAATAAAATTTTGTTTTGTAATTTTCTCCCAAAAATTTTAACAACCAACAAGTTTTTTTTTTTCTTATGACTTTTCAACGACATTTTTATTTTATTACAATTTTTTTTCTGATTCAATTTTTTTACATTTTTCTTCAAGGTCATAGAACTTTTTCTCTTTTCTGTCCACTTTTAAGTAATTTTTTAATTTTTTCCCGGTATTTAAAATATTTTTTTGATTTTTTGTAGTCGCTTAAAACCATTTTTCCTTTCTTTTCCACGCACTTTTTTAGTTTTTAATTTTGCTTTTCCAGGTAATTGAAGAAATTTTTTCCAGGCTCTTTCTTAATATTTTTGAGATAGTTTAGGTTAGGCAACTTTTTAAATTTTCTCAGGCATTTAAAGTGACTTCTAAATATTTTTTTCTAGTTATTTTTTTGCCAATTTTATATTGTAAAATATGTAGTGATAAATCAAAATATCCATTAGGGTTAATGTAAATGCATAAGAATCTTCTACGTAAGATTTCTATGTTTTTTTTTTTGTATTTTATTATTCTGTAAATTTAAATTGCACTAATAAATTATTAATTATTAATTATAATAAATTTTACAATATAATATGATTTCTTGACATGATTAAAAAATCTTTTTTTTTCGAATAAATTTACTTAATGTTACATTATTTTTTAATTAATATGCTATAACTTTATATATATATTTATTACAGGTATCAATATTTTTAATTCATTTAAATTTACAACTGTTTTGATATAAAAATATATATGTAAGTATTAAAATAAAATTAATATTTATTACAAATAAATATGAAACAAAGCACGAAACATTTATAATTGAATTTAACGAAATTTAATGTTAGTTAATTTACAACAATCTACAAAAACAAATTTATGAAGCCACAGTCTGTCTAATTTATACAGGGTGGCCATTTGAAAATGAAACAGAGCCTATTTTGGGTCCCTCAGAACATTTGCAAAAAAATCCTCGGGCCCGTCAATTTTTGATTCAAAGGGGAAACATTTTTTTGCTAGTTTCTTAAAGCCCTAGCGGGGGTGACAAGGGCCCCCAAAATTTTAAATGGAACGGGGGGTCGAGTGATATCTTATTTTGAAGGTATTTTTATCTGGATTATAACCCTAAAGTTTTAAATCGTTACTATTTGCCTAGTCGATACAGGGGCTAATAAAAGTTACAAAAAAAAATTAAAAAGTATAATTTTAAATAAAGGGCGTAAAGATAAAATCAATCAAGTAAATGTTCAAAATGTTGGCCTTCGAGTTCCATACAATAATACAGGTTTTGTTCAAACCAAAAAATTTCTGGGGTGATTTGACGACATTCATCAATTATTCTTTGTCGCAAATGGTCTAGCGATGTTGACTGACTAGCATAAATTTTAGTTTTTAAATGGCCCCATAAAAAAAAATCTAACGGGCTTAAGTCCGGGGAACGAGGAGGCCATTCAATAGCTCCTCTTCTTACAATCCATCGTCCTGGAAACGTTTGGTCCAAATATTGACGAACCCTTGCAGCATAGTGGAGTGGCGCCCCATCTTGCTGAAATACTATAGACGATTTTCCAAGTACTCGTTGTTATTTTCTAGTATCTCCACTAATGCTGGATGACTTGAATTTTCTAATAACTCCAGGTACATCTCTTCTGTTAAATTGCCAGCTAAAAAAAGGGGCCTACGATATGTTTACCAAAAATGCCAGCCCAAACATTTAATTTTTCAGGATGTTGTGTATGCACCTCACGAAATATTCTGGGATTTGAATCAGCCCAATAGCGACAGTTGTGACGATTCACAGTACCGTTTAGGAAAAAGGAGCATTCGTCAGAAAAACATACATTAAATAGAAAGTGTGGATCATTGGCGGCTTGTTCAGATATAGTTTCACAAAATTGTACTCGCCTATCAAAATCGTCTTCGTTTACTTCTTGTACGAGATGCATTTTGTACGGATGAAGCTTTTTTTTTTTAATATTTTCTGAATGCTGCTTCTCTTAATACCAGACACGGTTGATAACTTCCTTGTGCTCAGTGTAGGATCTTGCACAATATGGCCTAAAATAGCTACTTCTGAAGCTTTATTTACCACTGGATTATCTATTTCGCGCTTTTTATTAGCCACAGACCCAGTTTCCCTACATTTTTTAACTAATTCCAAAATGTCCTTGCGATGGACCTGTCGATTAGGGTGTTGTACTGTGTTAAAGAGCTGGGCAGTTCTATTAGCATTTTCATTGTTCGCAAAGAAAAGAGAAATTATTTGAACTCTTTCAGCAAGTGAATAAACCATTAGCACACTCAATGTTGTAACTAACTAACCTTAAAGAGCTATTTGTTTGACACACTATGATCTGCCAGCAGTAATTGACAACCACTATTAAACTTCAAAATGTCGCTATAATAACAGTCTCAACAATAACCAAGAGTTCCCTTGCAGAATTGGCATAGATACCTACGGGTATTAAAAAAAAAAAACAGAAAGTACGGTTCACAATGTAGGAGAACAAAATTTTTTGTATTTATTTAACTGCTAAATTTACAAGCATTTTTTTTCATAAAAAATGTTGACATATTTTTGTAACTTTTATTAGCCCCTGTATGGACTAGGCAAATAGTAACGATTTAAAACTTTAGGGTTATAATCCATGCACATAAAAATACCCTCAAAATAAGGTATCACTCGACTCCCCCCGTTCCATTTAAAATTTTGGGGGCCCTTGTCACCCCCGCTAGGGCTTTGCACTCAAGGGGGCGAAACTAGCAAAAAAATGGTTCCCCCTTGAATCAAAAATTGACGGGTCCGAGGATTTTTTCGCAAATGTTCTGAGGGACCCAAAATAGGCTCTGTTTCGTTTTCAAATGGCCACCCTGTATATTGATTAAATTTCAAAATGTTTTGGGTAACCTTTATATTTTGTGTAACAAATTACATATTTGCTAATATTAAATTACATGAATAAACTACATATGAGTGACACACTGTTTTAGTAATACTGACTGAATATATATTTTTTAGGTACATTTATTCTGTAAAAATCTAATCTAATAAATTTACATGTTTAATATTCAAATGAATATAACGCAAATATTTAAATTTTATAATAAAATCACACCATTTTATTTCAAATAAATAAGGAAAAATGCAGAAGTCTTAGTAGATTAACCTGAAATTTATTATAAATAACCGAAATTGCTAAACAAATCATAGGAATTATGTATAATAAACTAAATATTAATTACATGAATGATGTACATGTATTTGTAATGTTACATTTATTACTTTGTAACTTAAAATTGACAAATTTTACGTATTTTATATAGAAGGTTTTTTTTAAAAGTTCCTTTACTAAAAATTGGCCTTACATTGCATTTTATTATTCACATAATCTTATTTTTTTATTTAAATAATAATTTAATATATTTATCTTAAAGAAAAATTGTTTGTTGACGGTTACATAAATCTTGATAAATATTCTTCAAAATTTCAAAAAAACGTGAACTGTTTTGCTTAAACTCTTCTAAAAATGTGTACGTAGAGAGTAAATAAAAATGCATTAAAATTAAATATAATAGTTGCTTTTGCTACTTACCTACTTTATTTCATTTTTCTGGTAATGCAAATTTGATAAATAAATAATTAAAATAGACAAATTATGTAATTGTTTACGACTATGGTTTTTGATAATCATCTATCATAATATATCATCTATAATAATATATTATATCATCAATATATTATAACATCTATAATATATTATAAATAATATCTAATTTTAAGAGACAACAAGCGAATTAATAATATAGCAGGGAAATTTGCACCAGTGGTTAACTAAAGCTTCTTACCAGATGTGAGTATACCACCATACCTACTTTTGATCGTTTTTCAAAAACTTTACAATATTTTGAATAAAAAAAAAATTTGGGATTTTATTTGACAAAATGCTTATAACTTAAAAACCAAGCAACTTCGACCTTCGCAATTTTTAGTAAGATTCTTGACTTAATCTCATTAGACACTTATTTCAGAATTTTTCTAAAAATATACAGAGAGTTGCAAAAAAATGCCTATTTGTAAATATTTTTTTTTCAAAAAATAAGAAAATGCTCATAACTCGAAAACTAAGCAACATAGAATTTTCAAAATATACACTAAGATTCTTTATTTAATTTTATTGAACACTTATTTCAGCTTTTTTCAAAAAAACTTTTAAAATTTAGAAAAAAAAATTATAGAATTTTTTTTAAATGCAGTTTTAATAAGACAGTTTTATTTTACAATATACCTAAAATTAAAATATGTACATTTAGTTATATAGCATAACATAATTTGCACTATTCATTACGTAAAAAAAAAATAAATTTAAATATAATATAAAGTTTTCTCCTAGAACTGATGTTCATTTAGCAGTAGGTGAATATTATTTAAGAATGTAAATTTACACCATTTGAACGTTAAAATACACTTTTTTTACAGATGTAAAGAATAAAACAAAAATTACTACGACCATAAATTTTATCTAATATAACATGAAACGCATAAATAATTATTTATTGTGTTTCTACATATGTCACAAGCATATACAATATTGGACCAGTCATTTTAGTGATAAAAAAAAATAAATCATTAAAATTATTGAGAATTAATAGGTATGTTTTACAATAATTAAATTCTTATTCCACTCAAAGGTTATGTAAAAAATCAATTTAAATCCAAGTTTATTATTTAATTTTGCACTAAAATTCATACAGTTGTACATGAACGCTTTTTATAATAAAAATTTACAATTTGATAGAGTTATACTGTAATTTTACATGAAATATCAATAATTTACTAAATATTTTAGGTTAGGTACCTTATATGGTTTAACTTGAAAATTCAAAATTACTTTAAAATCTTCGGCAATTAATGATGTTCCTTGCACACATTTTTTTGATATTCAATGTCAAATACTAAACTATTATAATTGCAGAATTCACGTTCCTAATCGATCAGAACAATATAGTGCAGAAAAAGCTCATTGAAACATTAATTTATAATCGTTATACATGAAAGGTAATTGACGTCTCATTTTGCCTTGCTGTAACGATCTTCTCTCGATGTCTGTCTAAATCAATTCCGTGTTAAACCCTTGGGATAGATAGGGATGCCACCCGTTCTTGGTAATCGATTCGGGAGAAGCACGCAGGATTATGAGGATTAGCGAAGGAAATGAGAACTCTCCGCCTCAGCCAATAGTATAAATGTCTATAAGACTCCGCCCATGTTATTTAACTGGTGGGAACCAACATACTGGCTCACGAGACTCTCGTTTAAGATTACAGAGTTTACGTTACGTAATTGTTTAAGTCGCCTAAGATGCTAAGACGGGACCGAGACTGGGCCCGATGGGGCGATTTATGCGCATTTAGTAAATCGTCTATCGTGGACTTATGCTCTTTTTAATTGTCCTTAATATCTTATCGAAAATATATTTTATTCTGTATTAATTTAAATACAGGAAGAAAGGATGACAAGTAACAAGGAATAAAATAAACTTGTAGATCTAGCTCTGAAAAAAATATAAGTAACAAAAGCAATTACCTATCCTACACACTAAGTAACTGAGGCAATTCTCTCATCGTATTGTTGATTGGCGAGCAATCAACCTCATTGACCAAAAATCACCCTCTCTAATTTAACCTTCAATTGAACAAGGAGCTTAAGATAATTAATTAATCAATGAAATACCTTTGTGTTTGATGGTACTTTAAGAGATTTTTTAGTTAAAAAATCTCGAGTATGCTCCTGTAAGACATCATATATGAGAAGGCATAATGCTTTTTAACAAACAAGTACCGCAAAAATCTTTTATGTACCTTTTCAATTCGAGCGTATTTTACTATTTAATTTTCCTACACATCTATTCACTTTCAAGTAATGGTCATTCTCGGTATTTTGGGTAAGACATGGCACGGTATTTGACAAGTCTTTTCCATTTACTGAGTAATGGATCACGTATGAGGGATGACAGGTAGATGGAGACGTTGGAGTTACCTAAAAAGTAGATGATTTTACTATAAATGTTCTGATTTAATAAATGGAATTTTTGAAGAATAAACTGATTGCCCTTCTGGCCTTTCTTCGTCTCGAACAAGTGAAAAGAAACCCTTGATTTATCACATTTTTCAGTTTTGTTTTGCTTCATAAATATCTAAACATTTGGGTATTCAAAGTTCTTTTTGGTCCATATAAATCACGTTTACCAAACAAAAAAACAAAAAGAACATAAATAACCCCATTTTTTGATTCCGAGCATTCGGAGGTTTGACACGTTTAAGTTTATAATAATTTGTCATCGCTGTTTGTTATCGTACGGTTTTTAAGCCCCAATAGGAATAGGACTACTCTTGCTTCCTTTGCGGAGTTTACACCGGAAGTTTAGTTTCAGCCTCTGTAGTTTCGACTAATTAAATGTGCTAGAAAATGAGCTATAGTAATACGTTGTGAAATACGCTTTTTTTTCTGGAAATTAAAAGGATTTTTTTTTGTTTAAGTAGGTATACCGGGTGGCCTAGGGTATAGTATAAAAAAATATTAAGTGACATAAAACTCTAGAGAAGTGACTGCCTGGACTAAATTATCGCTTTATTTCAGGCACTTGAGCTCAGTTGTAGATCAAAGACCTAAATGGGTGCCACAATTTATTCCAGGCACTTGAGATTGAATTCTTCTTTGTGGAAAGAAAATGATCCAGACATCAGGTTAAAAGAACATAAAACTGTAGGAAAATGACTGCCTGGATTAAAATATTGCTTTATTCCAGGCAATTGGGGTTGAGATATAATTTGGAGAAGAGAAACATACAGAAATCATGTTAATATATTATTTATTTCAGGCATTTGAGCTCAGTTATATTTTAAAAACATAAAAGGACGTCTGGACTAAATGATTGCTTTATATCAGGTAGCTGGTGGTTACAGCTGTAATTTGGAGGTAAGAAACATACAGAAATCATGTTAATAAATTATTTACTTTAGGCAGTTGAGCTCAGTTATATTTTAAAGGCAAAAAAGGGTGCCTGGAATAAATTGTTTCTTTATTCCAGGCATCTAGGGTTTAATCGTCTTTGAGGGTAGAAATAATCCAGAAACTAGGTTAAAAAGCAGTAAACAGTAAGAAAACGACACTCTTGACTGGATTGCTTTATTCCAGGCAACTAAGGTTGCAGCTGTAATTTGGAGGGGAGAAATATACAGAAATTTGGTTAATAAATTATTTATTCCAGGCACTTAAGCTCAGCTATATTTTAAAGGCATAAAAGCCTACTTGGAATAAATTATCGCATTATTATAGACATTTGGGGTTGAATTCTTCTTTGAAAGTAGAAATAATCCAGAAATCAGGCTAAAATGACATAAAACTGTAGAGAAGTGTAAGATAAATGATCGCTTTATTTCAGGCACTTGAGCTCAGTTGTAATTCAAAGACATAAATGGGTGCCACAATGTATTCCAGGCACTTGGGATTGAATTCTTCTTTGAGGAAAGAAAATGATCCAGAAATCAGGTTAAAAGAACATAAAACTGTAAGAAAATGACTTCCTGGATTAAAATATTGCTTTATTCCAGGCAATTGGGGTTGAAATGTAATTTGGAGAAGAGAAACATACAGAAATCATGTTAATACATTATTTATTTTAGGCATTTCAGCTCAGTTACATTTTAAAGGCAAAAAGGGTGCCCGAAATAAATTATTTCTTTATTCCAGGCAACTAGTGGTTACTATCTAGGGTTGAATCGTCTTTGAGGGTAGAAATAACTCACAAATTAAGTAAAAAAGCAGTAAATTGTAAGAAAACGACTGCCTTGACTAGATTGCTTTATTCCAGGCAACTAGGGTTGCAGCTATAATTTGGAGATGAGGAATATACAGAAATTAGGTTAATAAATTATTTATTCCAGGCACTTGGGTTTGAATTCTTTTTTGAAGGTAGAAATAATCCAAAAATAAATTCCAAAGTGCATAACACAGTAGAGAAATGACTGGCCTTGTCTAAATTATCGGTTTATTTCAGGCAATTGAGGTTAAGCTGTTACTGTTGCGAAACAGCCAGAATGCATGTTAATAATTTATTTATTCCAGGCACTTAAGCTCAGCTGTATTTTAAAGGCGTAAATAAAAAGGCATTTGGGGTTGAATTCTTCTTTGAGAGTAGAAATAATCCAGAAATCAGACTAAAATGACATAAAACTGTAGAGAAATGACTGTCTGAACTAAATTATCAGTTTATTTCAGGCACTTGAGCTCAGTTATATTTTAAAGGCATAAAAGGATGCCTGGACTAAATGATTGCTTTATTCCAGGCAACTAGTGGTTACAGCTGTAATCTGTATTTCAGGTAATTAAGCTCAGTTGTATTTTAAAGGCAAAAAAGGTTGCCTGGAATAAACTGTTACTTTATTCCAGCCACTTAGGGTTTAGGTCTTCATTTAGGGTAGCAACGATGCAGAAATCAGGTTAAAAGGACACAGAACAGTAGGGAAATGACTGCCTGAACTAAATTATCGCTTTATTTTAGACAATTGTGGGTGAGCATCCAGAAATCATTTTAATAAAGTATATTTATTCCAGGCCTCAGTTGTATTTTGAAGGCAAAAGATGCCTGAAATAAATTGTCGCTTTATTTCAGGCACTTGAAATTGAATTCTTGTTTGAGGGAAGAAAATGATCCAGAAATCAGGTTAAAAGGGTAATTAAACTATAGGGAAATGGCTACCTGGACTAAATTATTGTTTTGTTCCAAGCATTAGCATTTGGGGTTAATCTGTAATTTGAAAGTGAAAAATATACAGAAATCATGCTATTATATTTTTTATTCCAGGCACTTGAGCGCAGTTATATTTTAAAGGGAAAAAAAAGGTGCCTGGAATAAATTGTTACTAGTATATAACTAAATTTTTTATTGGTACAAATATTGATTAAGTAATTTTTAAAGTTGTTCAGTTGTTAGTATTTATTGGTAACTTACGAATATAAAATAGTACTTCTCGTAGCAATATCTAATGTAATATCAAGACAATTTCCGAACTAACTTTCTATTAGTGTAAGATTTAATTGATAATATATACAGTAGCGAAAGTTCCAGTGCAATATGTATTTTTAATATGGATATAGAGTTTAAAATTGGTCCATTACACCTGGAAATTATAATCCAATTTTCATTAAACGTTTATGCCATATTTTCAAAATGTAATAAGAAGTTCCCACCTCATTTAACCCCACCAAAAAAAAAATACAAGAATTTTAAAATACGAGATATATCTGTCGTATTTCAATTTAAAAAATAATAGTAAGGATTTCTTGTTCTAAATTCGTTTGGTAATGCTTCCAAATCTTCGGCGTATAGTATGAAAACAAAGCAATATTGCCCAGGGCAAAATAAGTAATATCTAAAGTATAATATTTATGTAGATGCGAGAATAAAAATATATCCCCTTCTAAAGTGTTGCCTAAAGCAAGCAGTGGGATCAAAGGGCGAAAAAAAAACGTATTAAAATTAAGTTTATAATAATAAAATATGCCCGGCTTATCGTGATTTTTGGAGGTTTTGGATAAACCATGGAGTTTTTTTGAGAAATAATAATTTAATTCTAAATCGGCTTGGAATCGTACAATCCTTGTATAGCTATTAAATCAACAACAACAAAAAAAGAAATGAGAATCATATCAAACAAAATTATGCATTATTCAGCCGATGCTATTGATTAAAAAAACGATCAATTTTTTAGCTGGTAATTATTGAGAAAAAACAGTTAATCTCTAATGTAAATTTAAACAGGTTGTTGGTCTAAGAACTTTTTACTTCCAATTTTTAGCTCTAATAATTTATAACCTAAAAAAACATTGGTATAATAAAATATGTTCAGAAAAAAAACTCGATAGCTATATATGTATATAGAAAGTTTACCAAAAATACTCCTCATATGTACCTATGTAAATCCATTAACACATCGGAAGTGAAACTCGAACCCTTCCCATATGCATGTATGTATATTAGTACTATAAGTTTGGTTAGTCTTTTATGTATTGAGTTAAGGGTGTGTTCCACTAAAAATGTAAATTTAGAGGGTGTAAAACGGTAAATGGCTGTTAGTGGTCTATCAGTTTACACAGTGCAGTGAAAAATCATTTGCCTAACATATGGCATACGTGTTGACGTTTTAATGGATTTTTCTCAATCTTGCTGTATGTATTAGGTGAAAATGGATGGCGAGTAGGCGTCAAGAAAAAGCCTTTTTTTAATATTAAACCCTGTTGATAATTTAAAATTTAATGTTGTTTTCCAAGTATGTTTTCTTCATTTTCTAAATGTAGTTTAACGTTATTCGCCAAAACATCAGAAATAATTTGAAAGGCGATTTAATCAATAATCGCGTTCAACAAGATCACAGATTTCCATATTCTAATGTTTAAAAAAATATATATAGAAAAATGTGAGTATAATTTTATTGAACGTGATTGTTATATGTTTATTCCTTTTTTTTGTCAGGAAATTATGAAAAAGTTCAAATTTACTGAAATAATGGTGGAATTTAACGTCTCATCAGTCAAAAGTGTTTATCCTACAATTATAGTGGAGCATAATTTAAATGGATATGATTGTTAGTTCATTTTTTACAAATTAATGGACACAACAGTAATTTCTTTGTTGTATTGTTTTTTTCTTTCCTCTTTATGCACATACAAGCTATAGATAACCTCCATGTAATTATATATTATAATTTTTTTATACCTATATATTGGGGTGTTGTTGAAATTATTCATATTGCAATACTTGAATAAACTTTCCAAACAATATATCATATATTATTATTAAATATGTATTTATTCAACAATTTCTTAATAAATTTTTGGTTTTGGTATTTATTAACCGTATATGCTCAAGGAATATTTATAACTGTAAATATACGTATATTATGTACGATTTTGTTTACAAAAGGAAGATAATTTTATTTATTTAAAAAAAATATACACATTATTTACATATCTAGTTCTTAAACTCGATTATTACACCTGAAATATTTAATGAAATCCTTCTAAAAAATCATTGTTTTTGTCCATATTATACAATCTAATGACGCTGTTTTGAAACGGTGTTATTAGATTAGATATTAATGACGAAACCAGCTATTATTCATGCATATTATTTTGGAAAACAATGATTTTTGAAAACAATTTCTTACTGGTAAGTTGTGTGGGGTGGGTGGGGGGAATAAGGGTAGGGTTTATGAAAAGCGTTTTTTTTGCAGAAAATTATTTTAAATTCCTCAACGTATATCATTCGGATATTTTATCCAATATTTATAGTTGTTCAACCAAAGATGTATATTTGGTGTAAACCAAAAATAAACGTTCATTTAACCGTCGTGTGTTACTTGGGTTGAACTTGAAGTGGTTTTTTTCTTGTAAGGGAAAAATAGTATAGAAGCATATAACCTAAAAAAGAAACAGACGTAATAAATCTGTTTCGAAAATTTAATTTTTTTGAAATATACAAAATGTTGAAAATCAAAAATTAAATGGCAATCAAATCCATTAATATTATGATAATTAGGAATTAACTAAATGCTTATTTAAAAAAAAAATAAAACGGTGACAATCATATTCATTTAAATTATGCTCCAATATAAAGCGGGCGCTAACGTATGATTAAATTTCAAAGGGTCATTGTGAATATTCAGAACCCTGAACGTCTATTTTGGTGATAATATAGTGTAATTCGGAAGAACATCCTAAAAATACCCTTCTCAGGCTCATATCACGATATAAGTTAAAATAATAAAATAGTAATAAGACGACCATGACTATTCGTAAAAACATTTAATCATATAAAATTCACACGAAATTATATTAAATTCTACGATGATGTAATCAATGCAACAATAAACTGTTTACCACACGACCTTCTAAAAATACTCGCGCACACCTCTGATGTCCCCGTTTCGGCCGAATCGGAATGGTTTAGATGCGCGACCTTCCTATTTGCTTTTCAACTTGAGTGTTGTGAAAAATTCATTGTTTGACAAATATTTTGCGTGTTACTGTGTTATAGACAAAAAGAAACTAAGCCTATTGCTAGCTTAAAATACCGGTAAGCCCTATATTATTGTTTTCCTATTAAATTAGTTCAGGTTAAAGATTATGATACACAAGTGGTGGTGCAGCTGCGCAATCTCCATAATATCTATTAGCCCCTGCAAATCAACAATAACAGAGGCGTAGCAAAAATAACTTTTTAAAATTTCTTGTAATTTAAAAAAAAATGAATAGGTGTCGAAGAAAGCTAACTTAAGGGCGTGGCAAGGGTTAACACCATAAATGTATTGTTTAGTATTATTGAAATTTGTGACAGTCTGCTTATAATACGCATGTGTTGAATAATGAGCTATATGATAATTAGCCAATCACTGATACTGATCTAATAGCAATAAAGGCATACGCAATAAAAGCAAACATAAGCTGACCTATTTATATAAATAATTTCATTTATATAAATAATTAATATCATAATAAATAATTTGTATTAATATTCGTTAATCACATTCCTTATATTTTTGGAAAGCTATAAATTTCATTTATTTCTGCAGAACAAGATGCCTCAACAGTGTAAACTGTTATTGGACAACTATACTGGGCAATACACTGCAGGTTCACCAATCCAGGGAAGGATTATTCTTTCTTTGGATTCTGATATAACATTAAGAGGTGCGTATCGAAACCCTTCATAAAATTACCATTTTTTAACGACTATGTGGTTTTTAGGCCTACGTATTACATTAAGTTGCATTGAACATACCGAGTGGATAGCAACAGAAACTTACTATGATAGTGAGGCAAACGAACATAAGTCGAGGGACACTCAGTTTGTAGGAAACACGGAAGTTATATCTATCAAGCAATGGCTATATGGCGACCGTAAGTACTAATCTACAAATTGAGTTAGTAAGCTTAAAAGTTTTTATTTTAAATTTTAGAACATGCCACAACAAATTTGTCAGTAGGTCAACACATTTATCCTTTTCTAATAAATCTTCAGCAAAATATTCCAAGTACATACCAGTGTGAAAAGGGTTCAATATATTATAAATTAACTGCTACAGTGGATCGACCAATGGCTCTAGACTATGAAGATGAGATGATGATTGTAGTATATTCCCCTATTGATCTGAACTTCCTTGCCAGACCTGAAGATCTGGTAAGAATTATATATTTGTACTTTAATCGTTAATAAATATATTTTTACAGCAACCCTCTTCTTACTCGGATGAAAAAACGGTTTGCTGTTGGTGTTGCGCACAAGGTCCAATTACTATGGATATTGAGTTAGCAAAGCAAACGCTGATCCCTGGTGAACACGTGGAAGTTAAAATGAGACTAACAAATATGGCGAATATAAATGTGACCGGCGTTAGTTTTGAACTGAAACAGGTAAACAAAAACCTAAATTCTTGCAATATCCGAGTCGTTTGACTTATGTTTTAGATAATATCATATAAAGTTACCGATCCTAGCAGAGATGACAAGCAAGAGTCACATATTTTAATTGATCTTAAGGATGTTGGATTAGGTGCACATGGGGAAAACACTTATATATTCAATGTCACTTTGCCACCGAACGTGGTGCTTCCAAATTTTGCCCAATGTAGCCTATTTTCTGTGGAATATATTTACACTGTAAGTAATATTCGATTTGTAGCAATCATGCTTAAAAATAAACTATTTTAGGCCACTGCTAAACTACCATCCACGCACACAAACTTAGAAGTAACTATGTATCCAAAAGTTGGACATATACCTTTGGGGAATCGTTTTGGACCATCCCATTATAATCCACACCCTCCAATTGGAGGGGGAGCTCAACCACCATTAGGTTGGACTAATCCTAGTGCACCTCCTTTAGGTTTGTATATATATAGTAATAATTTGATAGTAGTTGCAGTAAATAATATCATTTAGATGAAAAACAGCAGACAATGGGATATCCAGAAAAAGTATCGGGACCCAATGAAGTACGTAAGTATTCGTAGTATAAGTATAACTTTTTATCAAAATCTTAATTTTAATTTATTTTCTTCTGTTTTAGCGCCCCCTTCATACGAGAGCCTAAATATGCCTTAATGTTGTTCTTAATAATAAACTAAAATAATACTCAGCTATTTTTTATATAATAAATGAAAGAAATACAGATTTTAATTTATTTGACTCTATGCACAGAACACCAAAAAAAAATTTCACTGGACTCCTGATTGTCGGAAATAAAGAAATACAACAAATTTCACAAAAAAAACTATAATGTTCATTGAATTCGATAACAAAACTATGACTAAATAACAAAAAGGTTAAATTGAAAATGCAAGAACACCTAAAATACAATAGTCTAATTATTATTGACACTATATAAACTTTAATTCTGATGAAACTATAGGATATTTTCAAAACACAATTGAACAGGAATCATTAGGTTCTATAACATGAGCACAATTAATTTCTTATGAAATATTGTGCAAAATGTTAACTAACACTTAATCTATAATAATGACCTTTGGTGCATCTGTTACAGTTCTAATGCATGAAATAGTAACTAAGGATTAACTGGGGTGTTAATAAATGCATATAGAAAACAGATCAAACCAGAAAAGTATTTTTTTAGGTAATAATCACTTGAGACTTCATACTTTTTTACCCGTATTTACTAAGATTTGCGAATGAGTAATACACATTCAATGGTTATATAAGATTGTCGATTTCCTTATTTAAGTCAAATAGAACACCATATTCACTAAAAACGTTTATAACTTTATTTGACTTTTCCGATAAATACTAGGTGACCTTTTACTAGCTTATTTTCAGAAAGAAGAAGGGCACCAATTGATACAAATATGCAGAAAAGACCAAAAAAATCGCATGCTATACATAACTTTAAAAGTAAAAATGCAATTTTTTTTAGTAAATAACCCCAAATAATCTTATATAACCTTTGACAGTTTATATTGCCTAGTGTTATTAACACCCATAATTTGGTAAAATGCCAAGAAAAACACAATAACGAGATTAAATTAAAACATTACATAACGTGAAGTATGGTAAGTGATAGACTTCGTTTCCTGTAGTAGAAATTTAAAAAACGAATCATCGAGAACTATTTCTTAAAACCACATTTCTGAACATTTAACAAAATATTAAACTAACTTTTTTAATTTTTTTTTTTAGTTTTATATGCCGCAACTGCACGAAACATTATTAACCTAAGAGTCTTTTAATATCTATACAACTTCCATTGTGTTCCACCTTTTTCTGTAAAGGTTCGACCAAAAGTTCGTTTATATAAAAAAATGGCCACAAAACGCTATACTATTTGTTAATTTATGCCAACATGATTCTTTCGGTGGTTTAATTATGATAAGAAGTAGTGGCATAAACTGCACTATTCAAGGGCATTTTATGTGTACCATTAATTTTTGATGACTTCCTTTGGATAGATATTTCATTAAATATTTAAACTACCTATATTACTAATAATTAATACACTGCCGGAATTACATTAAAGCCAAACAAGTGCTTAAAATACATAAAAAAGTCCTAAGATTTGGCAGTAATATGTCGTTAGAAGTAAAATGGAATAGTCTCCTTGCAGAACAAACAATTTCGAATTTATTTTTTAGGCGAGAACTTTCCACATAGGCTCCCAACACTAATCCTAATCTTCTCCCTCAATTCAGCTTTTTTCAATTTTTTTAGCCTACGTCCAAGACTTAGTCCGAACACGTCATCTGCGGCGCTGCTACCCGTGCTCTCGTCTTCTAAATATTTTAATGGTGATGATGATAGCAAATTTAAATCTTCTAAATTCAAATCTTCATAACAATAATCGGACTTTTTGTATTTTGATGGTGGGTGAGAAGTAGAGGCTTCTTCACCGTTGACGATTTCCTCCGTAGTCGATGAGACTGTCTCATCTGTCTCGTTTGTGCGCTTTCTTTTGACTGTTTTTACCATCCGGTCGACAACACTGAATTCCTGAAAATATAATTATTGGCTTATACGGTAAACTAATAATCACAATCTCAGTACAGTAGACACTGAATGTTAAACAAATTAATTATTTCATCTGTAATATGTCATAATAAATATTAAAAAAAAAAAACACATAAAGTTAGGAAAAACTCCAATACAATATTTTTCCATATTTAGAATCTTAAAATTTATATTTACGTTTAGGGTAGCAGGGGCGTAGACTTTCAAAGTTCAACATAAGATAGAGCGTTATGGCGTGCAGGCAATATATTCCAAATAAATTAGAAAACTCAATTAATATTGACAGGATCTCAATTAAAAAAATATATTTTTAAATACATTTTTGAGTCCCCATTTGTTAAATATTACAATATCTAACAAAAATACTAATACTCTTCTCGAGCTTATACAGGGTGTCATGTGTGAAGTTTAATTGAGTTAGAGGGGCTACCTTTTAAAATTAGTTTGGTTGATACAGGGTGTCCCGAAAACGCGTGATACCTATATTTTTTTCGAAATAGCAGTCTCAGACTTGACTCTTTCTTTAACCCTAAAACTGTTTTTCCCTAAAATGCAATGTTGCCTAGTTATTGACAATTTAAAAAAAAATCACTTAAATCTTAAAATTTATTACCGACGTTTTTTATCTTTTTGAAAAATCTATGTAGAGGCTAAGTTCATTTTATCTTTAGAAATTCCAATTTTTTTTCTATACGGGATGATCAAAGTCGTTACACAAATATTGATATTTTCGATTCAATTTTGCGCTATTTTTTTTTAATGGAACACCCTGTATCTAGTAACGCGTTTTAATAGAGCATTTTTTTATATCTAACCGTTTTCTCAACTTGTTCTTAAAGAAAGAATGAAATTTTTTCATAGGCATTACCACACTTGACACACGACAAAAAACAATTAATAGATATTTTATGGAATAATATACAAAAGCTTGTCACTCTGTTCAATTCTATTTCGAAAACACTAATTAGTAAGAAAAAAAATCAATAGTTTCAACAACCATAAACCATAAAAAAACTATAGTCAAAGACAAGTAATATTAATCCCTGATGCTTATCTTATTTAAAAATAATAAGAAAGTTTTTCTTATAAGATTGGCCATGATTCATTTCTTCTTTGTTGTGTGACGTATGTCAATTATCATGTTTACTAATCATTCATGTTCATAGATTTTCCAAAAAGATAAAAAATGTCGGTGGTAAATATTAAAATTTAAGCGATACATTGATGTTCGTGAAAATTTATTTAAATTGTTAATAACTAGGCAACGTCGCATTTTAGGGCAAAACAGTTTTAGGGTTAAAGAGAGAAGTCTTAGACTCCCATTTTGGAAAAAAATAGGTTGTTCCATTAAAAAAAATCAAATTATGTACCACGTTCTTTTAAGACCCTCTATTAAAGGATTTTTCCGTTTTAATATTTAGCCACAATCGAACACCGATATTAAATCGACACTCTGTATATTTCGAACTTAAACAAGAGCAGTATTTACTAATTGAATACTATTTAATTTTATATTTTCCTAAGTAAAGTGCTCTTTGAATTAATAAAAAGTGTAAATATAATATGTGTGATTGAAAATAAAAAACTTACGGGATCGTGCGACGTGCACACATATCCATTGCTATTGGAACGTCGGATTTTGCCTTCTGCATGGGACGGACAGAAGGCAGTCATGCATTTACTACAACACCGCTGGGTCCGATTAGAGCATGCTGCACAATTATGACGGGGACATGAAAATTTGGAAACAGTTGATGCTGCATTAAAAAATTTTTGTTTAAACAAATAACTATAGTCACTATTGATTGGAATAATAAATGAATTATTAATTATTAAATAGTATAAACAAAGCGTAACCTTAGTCAAAACCTTAGGAACATTTTTTGACCAAGCACTTACCGTCAGGCATCTCATCAAGATTGACGCATTGCAAATGGAAACTTTGCAAGCAAGCTTTGTTGACGCACGTTATATCTGTGTTTTTCTTATTACATTTGAAACAGACTTGTGAAAATGATGGAGAGGTTGTAGATGGTGATGGTGCAAGCGTCCTTTTTTTACCAGATTTACGTGATTTTCGCAGTTCCAAAGGTAACGCTTCTGCTTTTTCTGGCTTTACACCTGTTAACGGAAATTTTCCTAAGCATTCGATTAATATTTGGAACACTAAACAAACAACAAACAATTCGGATACTTACCGATGAATCCGCTGCAGTTTGACGCGCCACATTTGCAGGGTTTCTTTTCTTGACCAACCACTGCCAGATTGTAGTTGAACGTTAATTCCGAGTCTGGTTGGATATCGTATTTGGAAAAAATACCTACTCTCGTGTCACCCTGGTATAGAATAAAAATCGTTTAAAAATGTTCCGTAAAAACAAATATTTCTCTTTTGTTTTTAGTTACAACTATTCTTATAACTAAATTAAATTTAAACAAAACTAACCTTTACAGTCCACTTTTGTGTTATGCAGTTTGGATTGCACGAGTGATTCATAAATCTAGATAGGTTACCTAGAAATTACAAAACCATTAGTCACAACCCGTATTAATAAATATTAATAAACCTTTTGGACCGGCATCAATAACACGTTCACTATCAACCGTCATGAAATAATAGTTTTCCTCCTTCTTTTCGTGCATTTGTTGAATTCTTCTTTGGTATTCTTCGGTGTCTATTAGTTCCCCGACATATTCGATAATGAACTGGCCCTTTTTAATGGGTCCTAAGCATTTTAAGCCCCAACCTCGTCCTAGATAAATAAATTGCAATTTTTAGCATTCTCTCAGAAACAGGATTCAAGTGGATTACGGCAGAACAAAATAAATATTTACCCGAATTCCTACCTTGCGTTGAATAAGCAGTTAGTGGAGGATAAATTCGTTTTTGGAATGATTGATTTCCACATCTTTCACCTGCACGGCATAATTGCGGGTCACATTCAGTTAGTAATAACCTAAGAGAAAATATATTTTAAAAACGCTTTTATAAATTATTACGGCTCTATTACTTACCTATTTATACAGCTGGAATCTGGTCCACAAGGATTAGTTCTACTAGGATCACAGTCACAGGCAGTGGCGTTACTTAAGTTTAATTCTAGCGATTTTACATTTCCTACGGGCTTATTCTTATTTATTTTTACATATGGTGGAGGCTTTAATCTGTCAACGCATAAAGCTTCTGTTTGTACTTTGAATTCTAAACAAAAAAAAAACATTTATTGGTAATTTCGTAAACTTTACACCTCCTTGAACAAAGTATATCGCCCGATTTATAGAAGTACATCCTAACTCAAAAACTTTTTATTTTTATAATGAGAGGTTTTTATAAATGAGATGTAATTTACTATTCTCAAAGTAATTCATAAAATTAACTTGCTAAGAGGATTTTTAAATGATGTATCATAAAATAAGGGATACTGGTATGGGGTAGACTTTATAATAAAAGCATGTACAAGTTAATTATAATACAGAAGTATATACTAAAAATTATACTTCGGAAAAACAGATTATATTCTTCTCATTTGCTTTTTAATAAAGAAATATTAATGGGTACCTAAGGATACTTCGGTCAACCAAAGGAATATACATATACCAAGAATATACATATTATATCAATATATATATATATATATATACATATATATATATACTCACAGCTTGATTTTTTATACACACTGAATTAAGCTTTAAAATTTTGATAGGTCATACTTATGAAACAAGAGCTAGATGCTACCGACACATCTTAATCTGAGATACATAAATTATTTTGGTCTGAAACTCTATGAATTATAACCGAGTGAGGTCAGAAATTGCTCTAAAGTAGAAAAATTTAAAGTATTGAAAAAAAATAATTTCTGAAAATCATTATCAATTTAAAAGGTTTTTTAACTAATTAAAGTCTTTTTAAATTTTTTAGTTTAAATTTATCTTTTTCGAGTTTAGTATTCTAGGATGTAAGTAAAACAATTCCTAATTTGAACAATTTTTTAAATAGGCATGAATGTATATTTTTTTTGCCTCTCATTATATCCATGTAGTAGATCGTAGGTCATGCATAATAATTTTGCTAATAATAATAAACTTAATACATTTTTAAAAATAAGCCGCACATTCAGATGCTTGACACCTAAGTGTTAGAATAAAGCATAAAAACTTATATATCTAGTAAATATTGATTTGTTACTACAGTTGAATAAAATGTAGTTTGTAATATAATTAATAAGAATGAACTATTTTCTAGAAGACTTTCTTCTAGAAAACAAATAAAAAATTATTTACATGAAAGATCATTAAAACTTGTACATCACAATATTACCGACAAATGGCACTACTGTCGAAGAAACTTAATTCTTAAGTGAGATTGTTGGTCTGGTCCTAATTTTACAAAAGAAGGTAATAACAGAAAAAGTGTCGATAATTATGCAGTTGCTTTACTTGATTTGCAAGCTGTTCTACCATGCCAAGTACATAATTTCTATGTAAATGTATGCTCTAAAAAAGTATAATACAATATGATATGTCCATCTGTAATCGAACGACAAGTAAAGTCCTACTTAAACTCAAGATCAATATTTAAGTATATTAAATTAATAAAAATTAGGCAACTAAGCTAATCACAGTTTTTTATAAAACGTCGTAATCATATGCAGACTTTTCGAAAATAACGGTCAGAACTATTTGAGGCAAGAGTAACAATATCACTGACCCTTAAAACTACATTAAAGCCTAAAAAAAAATTAGTGAACCTAAGTGAGATCGTGGGAAATTTAGTAAAAAATGAAGGTATTTCCTCATATTATGCAGATTTTCAGAGGTCACAAGTAGTTATCAAGCACAAGTTTGTCAATTTAAGAGTCTCATATCGCCTGCTAACAACAATAAAGGCATTTAATTTGTCTGCAATGCTAAATTAATACAAAAAAGTTAAAAAAACATTATTCTTTAAGCCGTTATACTGACAAATGTTGATTTTTGAGTTATGACGGTTCTTTTATAAATGGAGCGATATAAAGCAAATGTTTTATATTTAAAGATGGTTTACCTTTTTTTAGTTTATAAACAATCTTTGCGTCCGCGACGGCTTTTTCAAAAACTATAGCTGACTTTTTCTTAAGTTTTGTATCGCTGGGACTTCCTCCTTTATCGTCTTCTTGGAACAAGAAAACTCTACAAGAAATAATAAGCAAGTTGTAGTAATAATAGGAAAAGTAAAAAGCCAACATGCTGTTTTTTTTTTTGGAAAATGTACAAGACTATGTTCAAAAATATATAAACAGAAATAATTTACCTTCCTTTGTTCGCCCAATAATAATCATTCGTTCCGAAAAACCTAACAGCGAAATCTCCTCTGTGTTTTCGCAAAATGAATACGTTTGTAGGTATTTCGTTAGGGAAGAGTATAACGGCCGGCCACCACGGATAGTGTCCTAACTTCGCCCATACGATTTCGTCGTATAAAGGAAAACGTCCGGATTCGCAGTCTTCGCAAATATACTAAAAAAAAAATTACGGCAAATAATTTCGCTTAGAAACGCTGTACATATTTTTGATAGTTACCCTATCATCATCATCGAGATGAAGATTAGGTTGACATTCTAAATGAACGCTTGTAGGACAATTTTCGCAACATATTAAATTTCCTCCTTTGGCACAAATAAAACACCATATTGTATTGATGGGTTGAACCGGTATTGTCCTATGCTTCGGGCATATAATCTAAAAACAAAATCATTTACTAAATATTTACGAAGATCTAAATTCACTCATTTTACTTCTAGAAAAGTCATGAATATCGAATTTATCGAACGAATTTAAATAACTTATAGAAAACTAAGTCCTCCTGTAATAAAAAAGGAGATCCGACATTGGCGGAAAACTATAGGCTAATTAGCTTGCTGTCGAACTTAACAAAAGTTTCCGAAAAGGTTTTTAAACACACTGGTTGACTAGATTCAGAAAAGCTATTATTGAACAATCAATTAGGTTTCCAAAGGAATAAATATGCAAATGATGCCATTGCACAATTAACCCATAAAATATATAAAATACTTAATTCAGGTTAACATAAGCAAACAGGTAAACAGCAAAAGTATTTGATATGATCAAATACTTTTTTACAAATCAAAGAGTACTAAACTCTTAAACTCTCTATTACAGCAAGAATTCTCAGGCGACATTATCTCGTTCACAGATACAAAGCTCTTTGTTGATGGTGGTTCTAAGAGTGAAGTAAAACAAAAAATTAATTTTAAGCTCAGAAAAATTATACACTGGTTATTTTACAGTAGTTCTATTTACAGTGAATTAAAAAATGACCGCTTACGTTCCATTTTCAAATAATGTATATAATTTACCTCAAAATAAAATAGTTCATATAGACCCTCTTTCTAGACAACAGTCAAACTGGTCCATAAAAAGCTCCAGACAGGTAACCTACCTAGGAATAACTGAAGATCGACAACTACGTTAAGACATGCAGACATGCACATACAAAGCCTACCAAAACTACATTTACTTTTCTAATTTTTTAATATGTTACATACTCCATGCTAAATACTGTAAGATCTGTGTACTTTAATTTCGTACGATTATGTACGACTCCATGAAATCACTTATTACTGAGCATAAACTAACAATTAAACTAATCTACCATCTTGATATTCGTTTTCCAACCAATATGTTATATGAAAACTCAAATCTCTGTAACATTACAGATTGTTTTACAAGGCCTCTTTCTTATACTTATAGAAGAAAAAGGACAAGAACTTATAGAAGAAAAAGGACAAGTCAAAGCTGTGATAATTTCGTAAGTAAAAAAATTTAAACTGTCTTCCATTGGATTTAAAGAATAAAATTAACACGGTAATTTTAGTAATCCAATTTCGAAGTGGTTGGGGGCTAATAAATTAGATGTGCTTGCTTAATCTGGTATATATCCATTTAAATCCATCTATTTAAAGAGATCATGTCATGTATCAAATATTAAAAAAGTTTCGGGGATGATGGTCTGGTATTAAACATTATTCTAAAATTACCTGATACGGTTCTTCAATATCAATACGGTCTTAGTATTTGCCATAAATTACTCTTGGGGAATCAATAATCTTCCCTGATTGTCTGAAGCTAGCAAATATCATCTTTCTGTGACCTTTCAAAGGCATTTGATTTTATACAAATCATAGAATAAGAAGTAGCCTTGAAATGGCTAGTCATATTTATCAAATTGGAGACAAAAGGTTTGTATATTAATTCCACCAAATCTGATATATTGATAAATTCCTGAAGCGTCCCTCAGAGCTCTGTTCTGCGCTTCTTGCAATTTTTGATTTTCATAAACGACTTGCCTCATGTTTTCTATCATGTTTTTATGTACGTTTTTAATTATGATTTTACTTTATTGGAGAGATTGTGTATTTTCCTTATCATTTATAATAAGTAGAATAAAGCATGAACTGTATGTAATGTTTGACTAAATAATAGCCTTAGTCATTAACAGTTTTAGTCAGTAAGTAGTATTTAAGTCACACAAGGGGCTTTGGTTAAGTTCATGCCCTGTTTACTCCCACATTCTATAATATTCTTGCGCCGCAAAATTATGTTAAAATGAATTACCTTAACTACTATCTAACTACCTAACTTTCGCCGCTTATTCGTACAGTCATTGAATAGAATATACAAGATAATAAAACATAAAATTAGAGGACTTTTATTTACCTGAGAGGCGCCAAACACCTCGGTACCGGCCGGTATGCAAAACGTAGATGTGTGGAAAGCAGCAGGGCACAATAGACATCTAGCTATCTTGTCGCCTGGTAATCTAAAAAGTGTTTATTATAAAAAAATTAATAAGCCTATAATAAAACGATTCCTAAGCAATAAAAGGCCTTTTACCATTGAAAAGTATTTGACATGAGGCAACTGCATTTTTATAAAGTTAATGCTAGTAAATACTAATATATTGGATCTACAATCAGTAACACATTATACAAGATTTGAAAGAGGGGGCATGATTGTTTCCTTTGGTAACAACAAAATTGGCCACAAATCAATTAACAGTTTAACCTCAACTTTTCTTAATAAGTGGCCAAAATTATTGAGACATTACTTTTCAAAAATCATTTCATATCACAACACTAAGAGAAAATAGATGATAGATGAAATAGATGAAAGCAGACAAGAAATACATTCCTTTTTTACGTGAGAATAAATCAGTAAGTAAATTAAAGCATTATGTTATCTGTACTAATAGTAAAGATATATAAGTAGATTTAAGTTTATCAAGACTATGCATATGCGAAAGCTTTAACCCATATTGTGACTCTTTTCCCGAAAATGACATTAAATCCAAAAATTCCGATTTTTAGATAAAAGTGACAGTTATCAGATAACACGCAGTACTCATAAGCAACGCTTAACCCTTCTTGTAGGTTTATTATACTAACTAGAAGCAATACAAAAAAAGGTAAAAAGAAAAATAAACTATTATTTAATTATCATTACCTGCAGCCTGCAAATGCTGATCCCAAATCTTCAGAGTAACAGGTATGACAGGCGTGTGTTGGACATGTAAAGTAGTCCGTGCATGGATCACCTTTTATGCATTTCCCAATGGCCCACTTAGTTTGGGGCACATTTTTAAGACAACCCGGATGGTAAAAGCGACCACATCTGTTTTGGGTACACTTTTGCCTGGTAGTTTCACCTCTTCTTGACACCTAAAACATTTTAAATAATATAGCAGCTGTTTATCATATGTATAAATAGCGTTACCTCCAATCCGCATACAAAACAAGGTGGCTCTTTATTATTTAAGCAATAGGCACATTTAATATTTAAAACCTCTGGCGTACTCGTATTGGGTAGCGGAACTATATGAGAATCAGCAGTAACATGTTTCATGTGTGAAGTTGAAGGTGGTATTAACAGCTCTGCATTGCCTAGAACAAAAAGAGAGTACCTTGACCCGGATCTGTCAATTTTGAAAGGTTTTCCGGACTTGCAAGGTGTTATTCATAATAATAATTCATTTTTTCAAACATAAAATGCTATAATAAAGAACTATTTCGATTAATGTGTTTAAAAGATATACTTAATATGTTGACCTGTTAAGATTGTATTACTTTGTTTTAAGCCAGTATTTGGCTTAACTATAGTTAAGGTACTGCATAGAAAACTAAAAAAAAACATGCTCTAGATCAGAACACCCGTTATTCAAAAGCAAACATTCCACCCATATCACTTAAAAAGATGTCAAACCCAAAAATAAAACAAACGAAATGGATTGTTCTTGTCAATTTTTAAATACATTTTAGTAATAAATTTCGCAATATTTCTTATGCAATACCAGCCCAGCAATATCATATCATAAATGTACACATTTAATAAATTGTATGCAACTCTATACGTACGAGATAAGAGGGAGCTAAAAATAAAAGTATTAAATATAAAATTATTAACAAACTACAAAGCAAAATAAGCAAAACTACATAAGCAGATAAAAGCAAAAAACCAAAAACGCTATATGCCTACAAAAAAAAATAAAGCAGTTACCTTGTAGCAATTCTTCAGGCGTTAAAATTTTACCTGAACTCTTTTCTTCTTCATCGATAATCGATCCATCGCTACAAGCGGTGGATATTGGAGAGTCAGAAGATCGAATTTTACTTGGATCTGGTGTACTTAGAATGCTCTCTTCTGATGGGGCTCTACTAGAAAGCCCCCCGGTAGAACTTGCCTCAGAGTCTGTAGAGTCGTTATGATAAGTTGATTGCCCATCATATTTGCTCATTAATGCCTAGTAAAAAAATTTTTTTAAATAGAGCAGAAAACTTGATAGATGTTTTGTGCTTTACAGGAAAACTATGGGTAAATTTAATTTCATAAATCAATAATGATAAGTGAAAATACAGGATTTAAAATAAAACTTTTGGTAAACTTATAATGATTTTGGATTCGATTTTTTGTACAAACGGTAAACGGAGAGGTAAAATCCTCTTACAAAAGGAAACTTTTGTAAGAGGATTTGCCAAAAATTACTTTCATATCATCATAATGACATTTTTTTATCTATAATGAACTTTAAGTGATTAAACTGTATTTACCTGCATACGCAAATCAATCTGGTCAGTCACAGACAACTCGCTATAGTTCTCAGGCAAATCCTCTTTGGGTGAAATAGGGACTGAAAAGTTTTTAGTTTTTATAGTAACAATTTCAACGGACGACTGATTCTGCCTCCTCGTTACGAGACAATTTTCATTTTTTGCATTGGGAGCTGTCTTCAGTGCGTTCTTTTTTCTGTTGCGTGTGCTTATTAGCGGTTTGTCCACCCTAGATGCGCAATCTAGGTGGAAGAAGAGACCACATCTTCCCTTGCACTTAAAAAGTTCTCCTTGTTTAAAGCAGTAGTCACAGACCTAAATAAGCATAATATATTTTTTAAACGCATTTAATTTAAACAAACAGCACAGGGTGTCCCATTTTGGCTACTTTTGGGGGACGTCTCCGTTATTTTTAGAGATAGAGAGTTGCGGTTTTCGCGACACTGTACTACTTTTTGGTAAAACCAAAGATGCTGTCAACAAAATTTTCATAGCCCTTTTAATTTTTAAGATACAAGGTATTTTTGAAAATTTAAATTAAGCAAAAACTCATTCTTATAGATTTTTTTTTTCGTTGAATCCAGTGGTGCAGTTGTATTTTTTTTATTAACAGTTTTTGAGTTATAATCAAAACTTATGTTTTTTTTTAAAACAGATATGGGGATATGTACAAGATCAAGTCTATAGAAAATAATACAGCAATCTAATAGAACGTCAAAACGCAATTCATTTAGCATTTCAAAATCTGGTAAGGAGACAAATTATTATTTTGAATGCTATTCAAAGGGTTACAAAGATGTGCCAATTTTGTATCAGAGGAGATGGTCCTTTTGAGCATCTCTTGTAAAAATGTTGTTTTGTTATATGGTGGTTTTCTTATACTGTTTGTTAAATTTATATATTTATTTTATATGTTTTTTTATTGCAAAAAAAATTAAAATGATACAATTCCCGATTCGTGGTAAATTGTTATTTATTTGCGTAGTTTTGAAAATAAGTCCATACTGTGATATATTTTTGAAAAGGTAAAAAAAGGCTAATTTTATGAACTATAAAAATACAGGGTCTTCCGTTTAAAAAAAGAAAGTTTGGATTAAAACTCAAAAACTGTTAATAAAAAAAAATACATCTACACCAATAAATTTAACGGAAAAAATCTACATATAAGAATGAATTTTTACTTAATTCAAAATTTTCAAAAATGGGCTATGAAAATTTAGTTGACAGCATCTCTAGTTTTACGAAAAAGTAGCACAGTGTCGCGAAAACCGCAACTCTCTATCTCTAAAAATAACGGAGATATCCCGCAAAAGTACCCAAAATGAAACACCCTGTACCTAAACACATTTACCTTAGTATTCCGAAGCCCGTTAAACAAGTTATTTCTTTTATGAAGCTCCTTCTGATATTTAAATGTATACATATGAGGATCAACTTCCACTTTTGGCCTTTTTCTCGGACTATCTTCTTTCTTTTCATGGGCACCTTCAGCAGTTGCTCCTTCAGTGACAGATATGTTTTCAGAATTTCCACCAATATCTGTTACAGAAGGTATTTCCCTTAATTCTTGCATGTTAATCCTTTGAACTGATTTTAGACTCCTTCCAGACCTTCTTGGACTATTTACTGAATCTTGTAAACTTCTTTCAGCATCTGAAGGGCCTGCAGTGCCTTGCATACGATCAGAGGGAACATCTATCTCCTGAATCTTACTGCTTGAAGAAATATTAGCCATTTCAGACAGCAGCTCGTCTTGTACTAGTACATTTGAAACATTAATTTCAGTGCTATTATCAGGAGTTGGTAATACACTGCACATCTCTTTCATTGTATTTCCAGATTTGTCAAAGTTCTCATCTTTGTCTTTAGACTGGAGAGTTTCGGCGGAAGTATCTGGTAAGACTTCGGCAGGAGTATCAGCTGAGATTTCGGCGGGGGTAGCACGTGAGACTTCGGCAGAAGTATCAGGTGAAACTACCTTTGAAACCGCATTGGATTTTGCTTTCTGCTTACGGCTGGATGAACACGATCGAGCCAAAAATTTCATAACTTTCCTGTACGAATTACACTTGTTCATCTCGAGTTCCTCGACAGCGAGATTCCATTTCTTTCGGTATAATCGAGGTACCGTGTAGTTTTTGACCCGCTTAGGATCTTTACTCTGAAAATATATAACAGGATTATTATTTTTAATAATGATAATAAGTTTATTCTTTAAAAGATTAGAATTAGTAAACAACAATGTTTAAGTTTAACATGTGCACAAGGGCAAGAGGAGAGTTTTGTTTATAAACGTATTAATCGATTTTCTGTTGTCAAATTTACACATATTTTCAAAAGAGGAAAATTTCAGCTATATATGAACTTATATTATAATGTTAACTTATTGATTTTGAATTAAAAGTAAAAATATATATATTATCTTATTGTAAGCGCAAAAATAACATCTTTAAAGCAAAAAAAAAATGAGAACACCGCAAGCAAAAACTGATGTCATCTTGCGAAATGTTATCTTGTCAAACGGGTTGTGTTTACATTCGGAAGTACATTAAAAAAACGTATAAAGAGTTCATAAACGGTAATATTGTTAATAATTTAAAGCATAATCTATTTTTAATAAATATTTATCATGTAAATATTTTTGACGACGTCACTTTACCAATGACGTCGTCACATATTATATAATACTCTATATATTCAACAAAATAAAGTTTAGAATTAAACTATCTGAAGACACAAATGTTGTTGTTCAAAACTCACTGTTGTTGTCACGGATTTATGAATATACAGAGTAATAAGTTAAACAAAGTAGTTTTTTAAACAAACAAAAATCTTATTCTTATTCAAGTTTTTACTGCTAAGAATTGTTAAAATACATTTAAATAACAATTTTCGAGTTGATGACATTGTACAATGAACTATTGATGAAACTATTATGTACAATGTACTATGAAGTTTTGGAATTATAACGATCAAATTAGGTAATGATATCTGTAAAATAGGGATTTGTTCAAAACCTATTTATTAAATTATTGTTTTTCTCTATTTTTCAATTTTAATATACATGTGTTCTCTCTTTTTATCTATATTTATTCTACGCCAACAGATTCTAATAACTTTATATATTCAATAAAGTGTATATGGCTAAAGGTCTCGATTAAATTGGTCCAAAGAATACACAAAGAAGGTTAACGAGTTCTGATATTATTATTTCCTCCGTTACATAATAAGTCTATCCTGGTATCTGTGGTAAATTTAAGTTTGTATGTTGATTGATTAGGTGAGGACAATGATTTAAAATTCTCTATTAAAGCTATGTAGAAATGTAGAAAGACTTCGTATGTTATTATGATAAATAAGAAAGTCACTTTGGTCAAGACCAACTTTATTAGCAAAATCTGTCATTTCTCCGAAAACTCTGCAATCTTTGTATTTTATCCTGTATAAAATTTCTTACATAACTATACATATTTTTTTAAATACAATTGAAATGCCTTATCTTAAACATTTTTCAAAGAAAACAAGTTTAAGTACAACTCAGAATAATAACAGCAAACAAAACAGAAAAACGCACATATATCTCTACATATTTTTGTAGTTATTTGAGACACTAATTACATACCTCCATTAGAAATTTATTTCTAAGCATCTCCAGATCCTCTGGACTGCAATACATCATCAAGTGGCTTGGGTGGACCCATGCCCGCCTTCCCGCGTCTCCAAAAAATCTTACATGATACTTGATAACTTTTTTCTTATGTTTACCTATAAAATAATAGTAAGAAGATGTTAAGTTCAATAAACTTAATGTATAGTGTGCATTTAATGATTTATGTAAAGCTATATACTTATTAACAAAATATACCATCAAAATATAAGTCCTTGCTGATAAGCCTAATTTGTATTAAAAGCTATGCAGAATCAGCACAAATCTTAACTATACACAACGTTTACCTTTAGAAATATGTTTTTGGGTAACTGGATCTTCGCAAATAATAGCGGGCCAGTAAGGGTATCCGGATATCGCGGCCCAAACAAATGTCCCTACCGTGTAGTCCCTTTGTTCTGTAAGATATAGCATTAAATCATTTTAATTCAATTTTATATAAAAGTTACCTTTTAAAGCGAGTTCCACAGGACTGAGTATTACACGAACATTGAAAAGCCCGTCGTCTTCCTCTAACCTATAAATAAAAGGTTGTAAATATCGCCTCTGACTACCTAATTAGCCCTTTGAAGCTACAGAGCATGCACACTTGCTCATTTTTCTGATAAAATTAATGTTCACTTTTATAATATTTTATTTTACTCTTACCTCTTCATTCTATCCAAGGACCGTTTTTTCTTCCCACGTTTTTTCATAAAGGGTAAACTATGGACATTATGGTCAGTTTTTATTTCATCCTTCAGACTGTCAGTCTCACTTGATTGTAAATTACTGTTCTGAGAACTTTCACTGCAGGCATCTTCAACATCATTCTGAATATTAAGAGGAAGTTTTTCTTCAAATGTTGATTTTTCAACAGGTTCCAATTGTTGCATTGTTGCGTTTTTCTTAGGACTAATAAATTTACTATTCTGAGAATTTCCACTGCATGCATCTTTAACAGCATTATGAATATTGAGTGGAACTTTTCTTTCAAATGCTGATTTTTCAACAGGTTCCAGTTGTTGCATTGTTGCCTTTTTCTTAGGATTAATAAATTTACTGTTCTGAGCATTTTCACTACAGATATCTTCAACAGCCTTCTGAATATTGAGTGGAACTCTTCTTTCAAATGCTGGTTTTTCAACAAGTTCCAGTTGTTGCATTGTTGCCTTTTTCTTAGGATTAATAAATTTACTGTTCTGAGCACTTTCACTACAGATATCTTCAACAGCCTTCTGAATATTGAGTGGAACTCTTCTTTCAAATTCTGGTTTTTCAACAGGTTCCTGTTGTTGCATTGTTGCCTTTTTCTTAGGATTAATAAATTTACTGTTCTGGGCACTTTCACTACAGACATCTTCAATAGCATTCTGAATATTGAGTGGAACTTTTCTTACAAATGCTGGTTTTTCAACAGGTTCCACTTGTTGCATTGTCTCCTTTTTCTTAGGATTAATCACTTTACTGTTCTGAGAACTTCCACTACAGACATCTTCAATAGCATTCTGAATATTGAGTGGAACTTTTCTTACAAATGCTGGTTTTTCAACAGGTTCCACTTGATGCATTGTCTCCTTTTTCTTAGGATTAATCACTTTACTGTTCTGAGAACTTCCACTGCAGGAATCTTCAACAGCCTTCTGAATATTGAGTGGAACTCTTCTTTCAAATGCTGGTTTTTCAACAGGTTCCACTTGTTGCATTGTCTCCTTTTTTTTAGGATTAATCACTTTACTGTTCTGAGAACTTCCACTGCAGGAATCTTCAACAGCCTTCTGAATATTGAGTGGAACTCTTCTTTCAAATGCTGGTTTTTCAACAGGTTCCACTTGTTGCATTGTCTCCTTTTTCTTAGGATTAATCACTTTACTGTTCTGAGAACTTTCACTGCAGGAATCTTCAACAGCATTCTGAATATTGAGTGGAACTCTTCTTTCAAATGCTGGTTTTTCAACAGGTTCCACTTGTTGCATTGTCTCCTTTTTCTTAGGATTAATCACTTTACTGTTCTGAGAACTTCCACTGCAGGAATCTTCAACAGCATTCTGAATATTGAGAGGAACTTTTCTTGCAAATGCTGGTTTTTCAACAGGTTTCAATTGTTGCATCTTTGCTTTTCTCTTAGGACTAATAAGTTTGGGCCTTATCTTATCCTCGTCCACTTCAATATCCTTAAATCTGACAGTTTTCTTAACGCTATTAATTTTTGTCGAAGATTTCTTTAGAATAGTTGGTTTATTAGGGGTCTTTGCAAGCCTTGCTTCTTCCCTTTCTTTTTCCCTTGCACGCTTTCTTGCCATGAACTCTTTAAACGACATATAAGTTAGAGCTTCAATGCTTGAATCTGAATCCCATCGATGCACGCGTTTTTCGACTTTCTTCTTTGTTTTACGGGAAGACGCTACTTGTTTTGTGACTAGTTTATTTGGGCTTACGCTTGGAATTTCTGAGGAACTTTCAGGTAAGGTTTGGGGAGATGTTGTAGATTTAGGATGTTCTTTAGAAACGCTGGTCTGTTTATTGTCAACAAGAGCAACGTGCTCAGTGGAGTTACTATTACTTACCGAGAGATTGGTTCCTTTGGCTTGAGTACTTTGAATTTGAGGTAATGAACTTTTACAAGGTTTTACAGTAGCAAACGGCTTTTGTAATAAAGGGGCTAATTTAGCAATTGGTTCAATAGTAGTATAATCTGATTCTTGTGAACTATTAATAACGATTACGTCGTCATCACTGCTAAGAGGTTTAGGTTCGCTTGGCTTTGTTTCTTCATGAGTATCATGTACTTGAGCAGATTTTTTTGGAACCATTGATAATTTACTGCTGCCAGATTTTGTCCGTTCTCTAGATCTTCTTTTAAATGTTTTCGACCACTGAGAAGCTGTACTTGAACATGGCATACTCTGATTGCCAGACGTATCGTTGGATTGCTTAACAAGAGGTTTACGGTGAAAATAGTCAGGAGGTAAAGATTTGGTTCTTTTTGACCGTTTGACACTGCTTGAAGACCAAGCAATCCTTTTTCTTGAGGAAGAACGATTATTATTCCTGATTTTTTTATTTTTACGTTTTTGTATCTTTATATCTAACATAATGTCATCTAAAATCTCATCAGTGAATCTGAATTCACGATCTGCTTCCTGGCTGGTCTCAGGAGAACTGTCCCCAAAGAAAGTTTCTTGTATACTTGAAACAATGGAATTGTTTTCTGTTTCAGTGTTTTCTTCTTGTTGACTGTGGATGGAGCTTTCTTGTGAACTGGTTTCACTGGAACTAACTTCCATTTGAGAACATTTTTGTTTATTGGGACCACTGGAAACTACCTCAATTTCATCAAATGAATTGGGCTGTTCTTCTCCCGAGGCCCTGTTAGGTTTTCTTTGTATACTTCTCATAAATTTGTCTATCAATGGCCCCTTCATTACCATTTTAGGCAAATAAGTGATTTCAGTTCTTTTTTCCTTGCAATTAAATGGTTGGTTTTCTATTAGTACTTCTTGTGCACTGTGGTTAGCTGTTGTAGAATTATTTTCTGTTTCTCTATCCACAAGACACCTTTTATGTTTTTCCTCCAAGAATTTTTTTAGGCATACTGAATGGTAAGTTTGTGACACAGGCCCATTTTTTTTATTTTCTTCAACAGGGAACCTCTGAGGTTCACTATCTGTTAGTTCATTCTGAGTAAGGGATACAGTTTTAGGAACTTCATTATCAGGTATAACTTTTGAAGCTAAGGGACAATTTTCAGTTGTGCCAGGGGTAAACTGAATATCTTTGGAATGATTTGCGTCTCTCTTTTTATTTACTTGAATTACGTTTCCATTTACTTCTGGCAAATTTCTGAATTGCTTCTTCTTCTTGATTTTTTTTTTATATAAGCTACTGCTTGCTGTAATATTTTTAACCTTACTCTGGAAAACTGCATGTTTTTCTTGGACAATATTAGATTGTCTAGTCAATTTTGCTTGAGCAGCTGCTGAACTTGGTATAGTGCCAAAGAAATAGTTTTCCTTGCTAGAAGAAGATTGTGAGGACTCATTTTCTGTACTCGCACTCACTCTACTCTCAATGGATGACGATGTGGACAAATCGTCCGAACTTTTATTAAACTTAATCAGAATCTTTAAATCTGCCTTTGACGAATTTGTTCTCATAGCATCTTCAAGTGCTTTACATACTCTTTTTTTTAATAGTGAAATATCATCAGTTTTGGAACTCTCAATTTTCAATTTAATTTGTTTCGTCTCACTGATTGTGGATATTCTGGAAGTCTGGCATTCTGCATTGACATTTTCCATCCGTTTAAGAATCTCACTATTTAAAAAACTGTCATTGTCACTGTCACTATCTACATCACGAGTTGGGGAAAGTCTATGTCTAAATTCTGTCATGTTTTCATTAAGAAAGGATTGAGGATGACAGAAAGGCGTTACAACTTCAGGATCTTCAACTAACCACGGAAATTCAATATTATTCATGTGCACTGCACATATTTCCCAAGGTTTGACTCTGTTATTCTGTGTACTGCATGCTTCATCCTTGTCTCCATAGATAAGATTACTAAAAGATATAGGATTTTCAATTAAATTAATATTTGTGGTAAAAAATGGTCGAGAAGCCGAACTTTTAATGTTATAAACCTTTTGGAGGGCTGCTTTGACATCACGATCAAGATCGTTTGAACATCCAGGGAATGTAAAATCGCTATCCATCGTATCAGCAGCGGCAACTCGGGTTGCGGTTCTGTACTGAAATCTTTTGACACATGTCAGTGCTTAAACCAGAAAATCTGAAAAAAAAAGAAAGAATAATGTAGAATAAGAAGCAAAACATGACTATATTGGTTGAGGCCTAGTATAGAGTCTATAGAGGTACTTAGACCTTACTAGAGTCTATCTTTATTAGAATTTTAAGTTCGGTAAGGTCTTTTGAACCCATAATTAATATCAAGAACAATAAGAACTTGTTTATTACAAATTGGTGTTATTGATTTGATGCCTTAGTGTACAAGACTTCCTTGGTATTCCCCTGCACATCCTTCGGATGCCTCTTGTTTACAATACAAACATTAACCGAAATTACTTGTAGTTTCTCTATTATATGGCAGGATATTTTAATAATTGAATCTACTCGATTGTTCCAAGGCATTTGATACCATAGACCATGATACGTTATTACTAGTCTTGGAATATCTTGGTTTTCATCAGAGTTCAATCAGATTAATTCAGATTAATTAGAATAATTATATTATATATAATTACAAAAATACAAAATATATAAAAATGCAAAATACAAAAGTATGTCTTTCTGTAAGTGAAGATCTAAAGACCATGCTCTCCACTTGAGCCCAAGTAAATCCTTTGTGATGTTTTTTGGCAGGCCTACTGATCTTAAACATCTGACTAAAAGAGTTATCTTAAAGATTGGCGATGAGATTCTTGCTATGAAATCAGAATGCAAACATTTCGGGCTTATTTTAGATAACGAATTAATATTTCTATGGGCATTCAAAAAATATACAGGGAATCTTCATGCCTTATATAACTTGAGATATTTTCTTAATTAAAAAAAAGTTTTATGCGATACAATGGTTCTCTCTGTTTTTAATCATTGTGATGCTGTTTATGGACCTTTTTTAACTGCAGATTATTATGAGAAAATAGAACGATTTCAAAAATATTGCTTATTCATGATATTCGCCGTAGACAACCAGCAAGTTATAAACTGGAGGCCACCGGGTGAGTAAATATGAAACAAAGACGTTTTATTTATAGATGTCTATTGTATCATAAAATAATATAAAGTTAAAGTCTCCTCAATACTTGTTTCAAAAAATCACATTCAGGACAGATGTTAATATCCTTAATTTGCGTTTCAATGGGATCATCATATCTAGAGATTAATCCGCAAAAATCGAGAGATCTTTTAGTATTTAATAGTCTACCTTAATTTAACAGCAATAATCAAATCTTGTACCCACACATCATCTAGTTTTATGATATAATTTAAAAAAAATTAATTTTTCTTCTTGAATTTATTAGCATTAGAATCTTTTTTTATTTTGCTGAAGGAATGTATGTCTACTTCTCCTTAAGGATAAGTGTATAAATCAGCTGAACAAATTATGTTCAACTGCACTCTTGCCTTTTCATTGTATATGTATAAACTTATACTTGAATATAGATTATTATTATTTCAGACAGGCTCTGCTAATGATCCATTTCTAGCAACAGTACAGTGTTCAAATTTAAATAGTAACTTTATTATCCCAAACTGACTTATTGACAAAGCCTTATCAAATTAAGTCAGTACGACCAGAGGATATCAACAAATACTGTATTATTAAAGAGATAATGGGCATATGATCTTCCGAAACAAATCCCATAGCGAAGATGTGACTCCACAAGGGCATAATAAGCATTTTTTGCCATGTAAATGTCTAAATTCTTAGAAAATATTCTATAAGGGCATAGCAGCGTGATGACACCCTACTGCACACTGTAATTATGTATTTCATTCATTCATTCAAGAAAGTCGATTTGCATTGCATCATTCCCTAATCATGAGAGATGCTCTCTACTATGCATTTGTTAGATCCAGGCTGGACTACAGCTCCCTCATTTGGTCTCCCATTTACAGCACATTCACCTATTAGAATCAGTTGATTGCCAAACATTTAAGGATGATGTAGTCTATCCTCCAAGGGGTTTTAACCATAACCTGCTGCTCTCTAGATATACTGAACGGTCACTTGCGAAGAGGAGAGAAATACATTCGGTGAAATTCTAGTTTAATTTACTTAACCATAAAATTGACTGCCCATCCCTTTTGCAAAGGATTTGCTTACATATACCACGCCCAGGATCTAGACAGTGTCCAGCTTTTAACTTGGACACAGCCAGGTCCAACATTCTGTACCAGAGTCCTATTCACTTTATGTATCAAAACTTTACTTGATTCTTATCCTAATTTAGTGTTGATTTTTTATTATTTATTTTCTCAAACTCACTACTTTTTTTTTTATTATATAGCAATTCTTTTATAGTTTAGTTGCATGAATCTAATACAGTTCATGCATTCATACTTGTACATTTATATATTTAATTGATTTTCCTGTAACTGGGTATGTGTAACCTGTTGGAAATAAAGCTTATTATTATTATTAATCATGAGCAAGTCAGCGTCCAAAAACATTCTCAGATAGTCAATGTGTTTTCCATGCCAAATGATGGTGGTCTCATCTGCAAACATAGTTATCTTGATTAAAGAAAAATGTCTCCTCCACATTTACTTGTCTCATATAATCTTGAGCTGTATATCTACTAAAAAAATTCTTGGTGAGTTCAGAAGCAATGTTATGCTTCAGTCAAATCTGAATTATTTAGTTGAATAGCTTTAGACTAGACCCTAGGAATATAAAAAAGAGAGAAAGTATTTGTTCCTGATAAAATGCATTTTGAACTTGACCCAACATAACCTCACAAAAATGTGATAATAGAACATGGTAATTTATGAATAACAGAAGAATTTTTCTTGCCTATCTGAGACTTTTGTACATTGTTTTCGGAAGTTTATGAGGCATATATGGAAGTATCTCAATTAGGTTCATACCTATAGAGACCTAACCTCACTTCTGACTATAAGATTTATATCATGTTTTGCATATTGATTGCTTTGGAAAAATCATAGCTACATATCGAAGATTTGTTTTTTTTGAGTTTTTAATAAATGGTGTTCTGTTGGAAATCATACACTTGTCAAATATTGTATGCAACAGTGAGCAAGAAAATAATAAATAGATCTAAGCAAGTGTTAGGGAACAGTATATGAAAGTTGTTGTAAAATACCCACTGGGACATACAATATTTTTTTAAATTCCAATGTGTTGTTCCTAACTAACCTAAACCTTTTCTAACTATTTTAATTAAAAAACTCTAAAAGTAATGGTTGTTTATTTGACATTTTTTAAGAGGACACAATTATATATCCTGATTTTTCAGCATTTAAGAACTTCAAAGTCATGTTTTATATATTCTTTTATACTTTTAATTGAAGAGCCACTATAAATAAAAAGAGTATCATCAGCATATAACCTTATTTTGCCTTTTAACTTCAGTTTGTAACAGAGTTTATATAGATAAGGAACAGGATTGGACGCAAGATTTAGCTCTGTGGCATTTAAGGTAGAACTACAGGTATTGCTAATAAATTACTTTTGATGTGTTACACAGTCCTGAATCTATGTATGTCAAGAAAATCCATTCTATTAGTTTATGGATCACTAGTTTGACATGGTATTTTGGTTTGGATAGATAGAAATGATAGAGATAGAAATTAAATATAATTCAAACATACATTTTTAAAATTATATATAAAAAAGATAGATGGTACCCAATAGAACTTATTTTTAATGTTAATGTTAGAAATAGTGGTCCATGTATGTATTTACCATTTGTATTTACAAACATGAATATTCACATACTTTCTACACTACTAGGACACATAATTACAGCAAGAGTCCAACATGATGAACAGATTCCACTCCCCCTTAATTAATATTAATTTGAATTTTAAGTACATTAATGATATTGGTTTAACAGCATATAATACAATACCTATAGAAATCAGAGGCTATAAAAACATAAATTAATTTAAAAAGCATGGTAGGCAAATAATTGTTGAAAAATGGAATCAGTTTGAGAAATTATTCTCTTAGTGCATTAATGGTTAAAAATGTTTCTTTTATGTATGTATTAGTATCTTATTTTATTAGTCTTGGTATTGATACTTATTTACAAGTAGATCTGTAAAACAATAAAATTTTCGAAACATTTAGGTGCTTAGTGAGACTCTATCAAATGCTTAGCATATTTTTAAGGAATAATTATTAAACATCTTGTAAATTTTAAAATTGCATAAATAAATATACAATTCTGAGTGCAAACCATAGACACAAGTTTTCTAAAAAAAATACTATGAGCAACACAGTCAAATGCTGTGGTCAGGTCCAGATATGATATGAAGGTCTCCTTATTGACTTCAAAACATAGATGACCAGATGGTTTATTGCCAACACTGTAGACCTATTATGCCAAAAGCCAAATTGCCTCTGAAAGTATCTTGGTCACCATATTATCAGGCACAGGCAATACAAGTTGATGATATTGCCTGTGCCTGATAATAGAGAGATGGTACAACACAAGTTATATTAAATTGATCAGGTATAAATTGCCATGCCAAGGTATATCACTTAATGTTTTGCTCAACATTATGTCATAAATATTATAACCGAACTTAGTAAAAGAAGAGAATACTATGGTGTCTGTTTTGCTTTTGATATACTCTGTGGGTTTATAAAAAGCCCTGAATGTTTGTCTTTATTTGGCCTGATTATGTTTGAGTCCAACTCATCCTCTTCTTCATATACCTAACTGTTGGACCTGTTATTTCTTATTTAGCCCAGTTAACAGAATATGAATGAATTTAAATAAACATTTTAAGTACTTAGATATATTTAACCCTTTGCACTCCATAGGGGAGCTCTCAAGTTTGAAGACAAATTTTAAATGGCTCTGCTTTAGAGCCCTGAAGTGCAAAGGGTGAACATTAGAAGATATAGGTTTAAAACTTTACTCTTACTTATTAACTTATTCGGCAAATCTATTTTGAAAATATTCTGGAAAGTTGTGTTACTAGCAGATTAGACTATTTCATTTAAGCATAGCATTTAAAGGTCTGTCATAACCTTGGCACTAACCTTTAATTTGCTTTCCCTATCATATTTTAAAAAGAACACAAACTCGGTGGCCTTCTGTACATATTATACTGATAAGTATTTGCTTGGAATTTATAATGGGCCATTTAACTATAAGCAGCTGAATTAGCAAATTTTAATCTAGGTTAGGTTATCTAACAACATTAAATTCCCACATAAGAAAAGGCGAAAAAATCTTACCATTTTATGAATAGGGATAGACTTAAGGATAATTGGGATAGGTAAAAAGGATAACTCTCGGGAATATAGGTGGAGCACAGGGATTTAAGTCCACTCTAAATATTGCAACCTAAAGTATATCCAAGTTCCTATGTATACAAAATTTTCTGGCACAATTAAATTATCACTTGGTACTGGTAACTTCAGGCGATAGAGGAATATTCGCAGATTTTTCTAAAATTGAAATAACAGCACTCTCCCTTTATAACTTTGGAACTGTTTCGAATTTTCGGCGTCTCCTTGGTAAAATCAACAAAACACAAAAACAAATGCTGATCTGCCGCCTGGGACCGTTTGTTGCTTGATAGTTTTGACAATTATGACAGTGGACATACAATGTTAGCGCTGTTGCCAAATGCATTAATCAATGTCGCGCATCGGGAAGTGTGACGTCACCATTGTAAAACCCTATTAGGTTAATTTAAAGTACAGATAAGGACTATAGATAATTAAATAAATCACGTATTATATTATAATTATTATTATAGATTACATAGATGCTATTAATTGTTATTTTAAGTGAAATTAGATAATATCTTTAGACTTTGGTTTACTGTGGGGATTAAGAATTGGGAACAATGGAAGATAAAATTGATAGTGATACACACATCACCAATCATTTGTAAGCACTAATTTGAATATTTGCCTCGTGAATTGCCAGTCTTGATTTGGCATTTTTTATCTTTTATTTTAATAAGGGACCCAACTCTCATTCTGTTTACCAATCACAGCCCGGTGCTATGCCGATTATAATTCCGTTCATAAAACTAAGGTTAAGTTTTCTGGCCCAAGTTCAAATGTAGGAAGGCTTGTGCACAGCACATCAAACCCCCCTTATATTTGCAAACGTTTTCAGTGCGAAAGCAAGGTTTTATAGTTTTACGTGAAGTATAACTTGATATTTTCTCAAAAATCCTAAACCAACTAGTCTTATCAATTTTTTATTTAAGAAGAGACATTATTGAACCAAATTTTCAGCCTACACCGGAATATTGGCAATGCCGCGGTACAGTATGCTGTTCACAAACTTGCCTTCAAATACTAATTTTGATTTTAGTGGTTGTAAACAAACAAAATAATAGGGAAAATAGTGTAATAAATCATGTTTTATAGAAAGAAATAATGGATCTTTCAAATAAATTTAGGAAATGTCTTTTATTAGTATTGTTCTAGTGTTGGCTATTAAGTATCACTAAAATCTTTGGAGGCCTGACAAGCTCTGCAAGATCTCATCACAAGGTTTAACTGTGACTCAAATGAGGACTAAAAACTTTTTAATTGCCTCTGTAATTGTTACTGTAAGTCTAGCTTTCTTCATTTTTGGACATCACAAGCCTGAAACTATACAGAATATTGTATCAAGCACAAATGAGCAGATACAGAATTTTAAAGTAAGTCCCGACAAAGTATTCTAATGTATAGGGTATTATATTTTATGTTAGTTATGTTTCTTTTACATAATATTTTATAACACACACTATTAATACTACTATCATAAGATAAGATTTATTATACTAATAAGATTAGATTTGTGAAAAAAACCAACATTTTATTAAAAAGTGGAATGACACTGGTAATCGTAAATAATTTACTCAAAGGGTCTGAACCAAATGCTAGTGTAACTAAGTCGCTGTTAGCTGGTTGACAGTATATAGATATTAGTTTAAATGGATATTTTGGTAGTCTAGGTTAAAGTATTATTAATGAAATAAATACGGTAATTTAAGAATGAGTTGAATATTGGAATGAGCAAATTAACTTTGAAGAAATTCAAATCAATAACAGTATGTACCTAAGTAGTGCTGACGAGAAAGTGCATTATATAGATCAGGTTCTAAAACTTCAATGCAAAATTATAGACCAATTACAGTAATAAGCAATTTTTCCAAAATAATTGAAAAGATAATAAAAAAGAAAATGTTATCATGTATAGACAAATATTTAAAAATTGATAAATGTCAATATGGATGTAGTGAAAACAGTAATACAAGCTAATAGTGCTCCGATGGACCTTATTAGTAAACAGAATATCCACTGACCTTGATAATAAGAAAATTGTAATTGGAGTATATGTCAATTTGGAAAAGGCCTTTGACATGGTCAATTAAAGGTTGATGTAATAAGGCAAAGGTAAAAAAAATTGGTTTTAGCGGTCTTTAGTCTTAACTTAGTAAAGATAACAAATAGGGGAAGTCTTTATCTCCAAGAAAAATGCATGTGGGACACTTAGGTAAATGTATTATGCATTTCGGCTGTGTAAACAGCCATCATCAGATACAGAACATTACAAAAAACATATTTTTTGGTGAACGTATATGTTTTTTGTAATGTTCTGTATCTGATGATGGCTGTTTACACAGCCGAAATGCATAATACATTTACCTAAGTGTCCCACATGCATTTTTCTTGGAGATAAAGACTTCCCCTATTTGTTATCTTTATATACGCATTCTCCTACAAAATATGGACTTCTATTCAACTATTAACTTAGTAAGGTCATATTTATCCAACAGAATGTTAAATTTATTGAAATGTCAAGATTGTGGTGTCCCGCAGGAGTCAGTGCTTGGTCCATTGTTATATTGAATATATGTGCTTTGCCTAGACTCTCTGTATATAAGCTTTCAACAGAAAAGAAACAACACATTTAATAATTACAATGCTTACTTTGTAGCACATCTTTGATACTTGATTCCGATATGGGGTTCCTGTGATGTGACAGAATTTTAAAGAGTTCAGGTACTTCAAAACAAAGTATTGAAAGTCATTTAAGTATGATCGGTTAACACCCACAGAAATCTTGTATAGGAGTTAGGTGATGCAATTAGATCAATAAGGAATTTCAAACAATGCAATATATAACAAACAAAGATCAAACTGTGTAATTCAACATACAGAAAATATTCATAATAGTTATATGTGGGTGCCATAACAGTATTTATTAGGAATTTAGCAGAACTAATAAAGGACTTGTTCAGTAAAGGATTTCTTTTTTGTATTAATAAATTGAGCTAGTAATAAAATTAAAAAATTGTACTTTCAATACAAATTAACACTTAGGATTTAATTAAACTTTGAATCAAATTTTCTGACTTGTCAGTTCAGTGTAATTAGATAAAAAGACTTGATAAGTAACATTGTTTCAACTGGAATCCAATGACAAATTACTGATGACCCAGTAAATACAATTTATTCATGGATAATAATGCAACTGTCAGTATTCTTGGATTGTTATTTAACAATCATGATTAAATATCCATTAGCATTATTCTAAAAATATCCATTATTGTGATATTCCCCTGTAAAGTAACCAAATGTATTTTCTTGTAATAGAGGAGTTTTTTTTAATTTAGCTAATTTGTTCCTGAATGCTTCTATATAAATAATAATATTTATTCTGTTATTATTTAGGATAATTTGAGAGATGCTGAATCAAAAACATTGGTTACTGACCAGAAACTTCTAGACGTTTTAGGATTTTCTGAAGAAGATCCGAGATTGTACCCTAAAGATGTTTGGAAGAACACTTCTATGCCTGTAATAGTGACATATGTACTAGAAGGACAAGAGAGTCAAGCTGTTGGCCTTGTATCCAATGTACCAAGGGTTCTTCATAATAACACTATTTTAGTGTATAATTTGGGACTTAGTGATGGTGGGTTAAAGACGGTGGGTGAAAATAAACATTTTACATATAGTAATAATTAGAAACATTTTTTGTTCAGAATAAAATCTTGATAAATAACAACTAAATTAATAAACACTAATGCCTACTTATACCACATTTAAGTAAAGAAAAATTATTAAATATTCTAATATTTTATTTTTATATTTTAGTTACAGAACTATTGTAACAGTTCCCGATGTCAAGTAATCACTGTAGATCTTTATGACTTCCCTTCTCATGTGCAGGATGAAGTTTTACATGCTTACAGGCCAATAGTAATACAGGTAAAAATAATTAAAAAAAAATAAATTGGTGTCATAGTTAGTACATTGATTTTTCCCCCATTCGAGAAAGGAATTGTCTTTCAACTACCAACAAACTAACATGTTTAATTCTAGGATGCTTTAAGTAGAACTGGAGCAATCCTGTTCATGGAATGCAGCTACAGAATTTTGCCCAATGTTACGCATAAAATGATCATGGATCTGTTTGAAAATCGAGCTCTTCCACAGGGATTCTTAACATTTCCCCTTAAAACGAAAAACCCAGTGACAAGCTTAACTCACAAGAAGATGTTTGAATATTTTCGAACGGACGCTGAAAACTTTCAGTTTTTGCAAATGGTAAGGATATATTTTGGAATTGGTTGATTAAGGTTTCAGAAAACATTCGAAATTCATGTTGTAAACAGTCATTTATTAATGCCTTAGTCATTCTTATTACAAACTTTATACAGTACATAAATATTCACTTTTCCTATTTACATAATAAAGGATTTCCCATTTAACCCTTCTGAAGCCCGCCCCCTGAAATGCAAGTTATCTAAATTGATTGGTGCACGCACAAAAACCATTAAAATCTAATGTTTTACTTGCGGATATTGCGGCGACTAATAACCTGCTGTCCTCTATCATTCGGCTTAAGAATTTTTAATAGGCATCGGAAAATCTACATATTTGACGAAAACATGGAAGATTTCCTTATCGGCTCAGCCAGGTTATAAGTTTCTAAATGCATAATTGATATTTAGGGGTTTTTTAGCTTAAGATATAAATAAGCGTTTATCAATTTGCGTTTATACATCTGCTAAATAAATTACTTTACTATGCCTCACCTCTTTTCTTATTTTTAGGTTAGTGCCGACGTGCTTTTTATTATAAATATTAAAGAAATCCATCAAGAAATAATGCTTCCTTGGGTCCAATGTGCTTTGACGCAGGATTGCATATTTCCTATCGGAGCACAATCGGCTGGGTGCAAGTTTGACAAGAAACCCTCTTATAGGTAAGTATCATTGACATGAAGGCAATTTTAACATGTCAACGAGATATTTGCAATTAAAATTTGGAGTTTAGATCTTATATGCATGAAACATTAAAAGGATCTAATACCAAACGACTAAATAATTTTTTTTGCGGTGTTTTAATAGTTTGACAGTTTTTATCGAAAATGCGTCAGTTATATAATGATTTCATTTTATTTAACACTTAAGCGATTTATTTTATACTTGTTAATTAATAGGGATAAAATTGTTGCGATGTTGCCATCTCACTCCATTAGTTTGCGATCTATTTAAAAAAACCACACATATTCTTTCTTACCATACTCATAAAGCTGTTATCACATTGTTTAATAAATACTGCTCATATAATGTTTGTTGATTTTATGTGTCAATAATGTATAATCTCTTAAGGCAATTCATTGTATATTCTACGATCATCGTACATTGATATACCTACTTGAAGTTAAAATTTTTATTACTAAATGGTAGTGGTATTTGCTGATCAAGTCTATGGATTTTGAGTCATGGTTATAACTAGAAAGGGTCTCATTTTATACAGTGTTTTTTTGAACACAATATATAGTTGCTTATACAAGGTAGCTCAAAAAAACAATTATATAAGATATACTGAAGGTTGGAAAATTTCAATTAAAAATTCTATTTGATACTAAAAACTATATTTTGAAGACATCCTAGAGTTTAAACATGTTTTACTATTAATTTTACATTAGCTGTATTTTCTATAATAACCTTTTTTTAGATATTCTGGGTGCCATTACTATGATGCCTCAGCTTTAAATATAGTACTTGGATTAAAATACAGGTTCATAAGCAACAAGTACTCCTTTCGAAAACCAGTAAGATACTTTACGGAGGTGCCTCTGCACAAAGCCAATTTCATTTTAAAGATGTTGGATCAGAACACCACTACCGACGGCCATCTGCAACTCGTAACTTAAGCTTACTTTTATAGATTCTTACCAAAAAACGTGTGATATTTAGAATAAGTTTCCAAAATTCTTTTTTTAATCTGATTTTGCTTGACCGTATTATAAACAGAAGCCTATGAGTCGCTTCTAATTCAAGTAATAATTTACAATGAGGTGCTTTACCTTTCTGAGGTGTAATATTTATTTTGAAAACAACCACTCTATAGATGTATTTATAATTTCTGTAAAATAGATTGTATTGTGTGTATATATATGTATTTAAACAAGAAAGTGTTTTTTAATGCCCTAATACCCCTATGCATAAACCGAGCATAAGTGGTTCCTAAGTACGACTTTTTATTTGCGTTTAATCAAACAAATGGAGTGTGAGGAAACACTTTAGTTGGCCTCTCGCTTGTATTTATTTGCGTTTATTAGTTATGCTAGTTTGATTCAGGCCAATAAATTAAAGATCTCTTAGACAATTATAATTTATGTTTTATAAACTATGAGGTCATCATTAGGAACCTAAAAATAGATTAGAAATCTCCGAAAATAAATTAAATAGGGAATAAATAAATTGAATCTTCTGAATCCCGAGATAATGTTTACGGAACATTTCTTATATATATAAACTTTTCAACTTTGCAGATTGCAACATCACCATTTTTCTACTCTTTTTTTTGGCGCATAACTCAGGAACTAACCGTTTAAAGTATTTTCGTGTTTTTTATACATTAATATAAAGGAATTCCTGGGGATGGATTTGAGGACAAAAACTTGTGGATTTGGTTGGGGCATTTACAAAGAATAGTGGAATTTTTGGGGATGGATTTCAGAACACGTGGTCTTGAGATAAGGATTTAATTAACTTAAGAACGTTTAGTTTGCGGATAATTTTAACGGTCAAATGACAATGAATGTTGCAGGTTTATTTAAATTAATTACTGCTATTTTCCAGAAAGTTCGTCAAGTTTTACGTAATTATTTCGAAAATCTCTTGCACCCCTTAAATCACCTTGAAATGTAATTTTCCTTAAGGGATCATCCATAAGGGGTGAGAGGGTTCAGAAAATGTCACGACGTGACGCACAAACCGTAAGGAGACTCTTCAATTAAAAAAACGCAATTCAATATCAGAACATTTCACTGTTTTATTTCAGTTTCTTTCAATTTATTATCAGATATTTCTCCGCTACACAATTAGGAAGATATTTTAATATCACAAAGAGGGTGGTGTGACATAATTAAGTACTTTAAAATTTTACCTTCTTCTTATTGCATATATCCTTAGACAATATATTGGTATTGGGACATTAACATTATATACAGTCTAAGATTAATTTAAAATGTATGCGGTAGATTTGTTAGAAAACTTTTTGAGCAAATTTAATTATTTTGAAATGGTTAATCGCATTAACTTGAAATCTTGTTGCTATGTATATTTTAATACGGTCTTTAAAAATGCGCAATAAAAAATAGCACTAAATAATATAAAAAATAATTAAACTTGCATCGACGCGCTTTTCTATTGAGGTTTTAATAAAACTCATTTCTGACATTTTAAAATACTGCTCTTGGACTATAAAGAAAATCTACTTGAGTTTTAAACACCACAGTATATAAGTGATCCCAAAGAAGAAAATCAAGGGATGTTAGATCTGGTGATCTTGACGGCTATAACGTTTGAATATTATCCCACATCAAGAAAATAGTGAGGTGACGCTCCATGTTAAATATTCAGTTAGGTTCCTATTTCTATTAGTATAGTACAGTGATTTTCTATTTCTTTAACTATTAGAGGAGGAATGGCGTCGATCATTTCCAAAAGCATATTTCGTTTTTAAGGTTACCATTATTAAATAAAGGCTCAATAATAGTATCATTGCTTAAAAACATGCGGGTTTAATAGTGTTAGTGTAGTAGTATAGTAGTGGTGTTGGTCATAACTCGTTGGGAATAATTCTAGACTTTCTGTCATTTTGTATTTATATTTGCATCTTGTACAGATAAAAATGATTTAAGTACCTTATAAACAAAACAAATTCATGAGAAATTTGTGTGAAAGCCCTAGCAAAATGTACTCATACTTTTATTATCGATCAACGACTTCTAAGTCTCGCAAAGGAAATTATCCGTCGTGACAAATTTTTAATCAAATTCGTCTACACTTTAAATAATAGTCATAAAAAAATAGGGTTGGCATGTAAGAAAATAAACGAGTACGTCGTATTTGAGACAACCTATATAAATTTATTTCACATTAAAATAAAGGCGATTGAAAATACTTTCCGAGCATATTTCCAAAAAAAAAGAGCACCTTTAATTTAGTCAATTTATCCAAAGTTAGAGACTCGCACTGAATATATTTTACTTATTATCTTTTAAATTTTTTGAATGCTTGCAAACATTTCGGAACATTCATAGAATGAATGTCAAGTGCTACGTGAATATTCTACACCACCCATTTCATTGTTATCATCCCCTAAATCGCTTTGAAAGGTCACTTTCTTAAGTAATTATACAGTGCTTTTCTTTAATGTCCCCCCTCTTTATTTTTTGAACGAATCAATTATAAAAGGATCAAAATACTGAAACTTAAGGTAATGCAATTGACGAATGAATACTATGTTTTAAAGCAAAATTGACACATGAAAATTTCAAGATGACCGCTGGGCGCCATCTTAGAAAAAAAAATTAAATGGAAAGGGTGGTCTTGTAACACATCATTTTGAAGCTCCTGATAAGTATTTTATAACCCTAGAATATAAATTCAATATCTTTACCTGCTACAAAATGGTGGTACATTTAATAATTACCTGAAAACATTAACATTTAACTTGATATATCGAATAAATACATTGACAAGATGCTAGAAATGGTTGCCTTGAACTTCTTGACACAAGAACAGTTGGTCCGAAATTTCACCCCGAATATTTTCAAATACACTAACATCGGTTTTTGTACAAATATTCGTTATTGTCTGTCGTAAATCCAATACTAAAGCAGGTTCAGTTTCGTACAACTTTTGCTTCAAATAGCCCCATCAAAAAAAGTCTAGACGTGTCAAATCTGGCGAGCGAGCCGGCCATTGCACAGGTCTTCGACGGCCAATCCAACGACCGGGGAAGTTGTTATCTAAATGTTCCAAACTTGTCTGGAGTAGTGTGGTGAAGCTCCATCTTGCTGGAATACAATATCCATATCGAATTCATTAGGATTCGTTTCGACAAATTCGATGATTTAGAGGGTCAATAGTATTTTCCAGCATATCTAAATACAGTTCCCCTATTAAATTTTGTTCGATCAATAGAGGCCTCACAATATTTCCCAATATCGCTGCCTAAAGGTTTATTTTTTCTAGATTTTAAGTATAAGACGTGAGGGGATTAGTGTCACTCCAATAACGACAATTTTGTCTATGAACATTACCTTTGAGAACAAATGTATATTCATCACTAAAACAAATATTATGGAGATAGGTAGGATGCCGTGCGATGGTTTCTTTACGTAATTTGTAGAGTATTCAGGTAATTATTAAATGTACCACCTTTGTAGTAGCTAAAGATATTGAATATTCTAGGGTTATAAAGTACTCGTAGGAGCTTTAAAATGATGTGCCACAATACCATCCTTTCCATTTAATTTCTTTTCCAAGATGGCGCTCAGCAGCCATCCTAAAATTTTCATCTGTCAATGTTGCTTTAAAATATAGTATTCATTCATCAATTGCATTACCTTAAGTTTCAATTTTTTTAATTGATCCGTTAAAAAAATAAAGAGGAAGGGGGGACATTAAAGAAGAGCACTGTATATTCTCCCCCTAACCAAGCATTATCCTATCAGGTCTCTATGATTTTTTGAGTCTAAGATGGAAAACCATGTCTAAGAGTGGGTTTAATAGTGTTAATTTTTTTTGTTTTTTATCACATTGGACAATTATTTCTAAACGTTTAAGCAACCTAAATATCATTGCTAGATGAACAACCGAATACATCTTAAGATTGATTTAAAATGTCTGCAGTCTTATTATCTATATATGTTTTATCTCTGAACCACGTGATCCGAAATCTATTTGCAGTAGGGAATGTGCTGAAAGGTCAGTAACGATTTTTAGGGAGGAATATTGTCTGTAGCCGGATAAACTTCAGCCAGCATGAATCAAACTTCTTCGAGACGACGACGCCGACGGCGGCGGCGACGGTGGTGGGGGAGACGGCGGCGGCGGCGGCGATTCTACATGTCGGCAACAGCAGCCACCCTCTGGATGGATCCTCCAAGTTGGAGCGACAAAAACTGCGTTTTAATACAAAAACAATATTTAGTTGTCTGAACAAGAGTAAAATCATTGGTTTTATCATAGGACAACAATTTGTGATTTAAGTAGTAAATGTAGTAACTTGCTAATTAAGTAAATTGCGGTAATGCATTGAATTGTCCATGCATTGTTGTTGTTTAGGTTCCTTTAAAACACAAAACTAATAAAAAACACTGGATTAATAAGAGGATAGGAGTTTCAGCAAAAAATTTGCAAAAATGCTGCAATATATACAAGAACCATAAAAAAGTAGTTTGAGATAGTACATCGATGGTCGGAAGGGCCTCGTTTCCAAAATACAGGGTGTTGAAATTTAAAAAAAAAATGTTTTTTTCTTCTGTATTAAAAACGCTTTAAGCGATTTAAATAAATTTTTTAAGGAATTGTAAATAATTTGACTTGTCAGGGGCGAATTTTTTTATAAAAAAACATGTACGTCATTGTTTAAAAAAATACATATTTTTTCTGGATATTCTGTTTATTTCTAATAAAACACAGCCCTTGCATTTTTGCGGTTCGACGCACCGCTTTGGTACAAAAAAAATTAAATTCATACCAGACTTCTTTATTTTATTAGTTTATTTCCCGAAAATATTATATTTTTTTTTATAAAATAAATATAATAATAATAAAGTGTGTATATGTTTTTGTTAGGTTTAGTGTCAGTCAGTAAAATAGTAGGTACTATCGTATTTTTACGGTATGGGAGTCGCTTTTTTAGGAGATCGAATCAAATTTTTGCAGAAGATCGAGATACCATACCCAATTGCAAATAATGTTATCAGAAAGAATATTAGAGATCAAAGAGAACTCCTCTGGTTCCAGCATGATGGCTGTCCAACGCATTTCACTCGTACTGTAAAGGCTTTCTTAGATCAGAACTACAACAACAGGTGGATTGGTAGAGATGGTCCAGTCCCTTGGCCAGCAAGGTCACCTGATCTGACACCTCTAGACTTTTTTGTCTGGGGCGTCATGGAACAGCTTATCTACGCAACACCGGTAACCAATAGAGAAGACCTAGTTGCTAGAGTTGTGGTGGCTGCGGAATTTCTGAGGAACGATCCAGGGGTCTTTGCTCGCGTACATCTTGGGTGAACAGGGGCAGAAAATGTGTGGAAATGCGTGGAGGACACTTTGAGCATTAAATTGTTCTTTTTCAGTAGTTTTTTATTTTATTAGATTTAAGTTGTTTAGTTAAATTATTTATTTTTTCTTGTACTGATATTAAAATTTTCGTTTCGAAGGATCCTTGTATGGATTTTATTTTATTGCACGAAAACGGTGCGCCGGAGAGCAAAAATGCAAGGGATTTGTTTTCTTAAAAATTCACAAAATATTTCGACGATTTTTTTTTAAACAGTAGTGTATCTTTTTTTATAAAAAAATTAACATACATGCGCTGAAACTCCGTCCCTGGAGAGGTCAAATCACGTGCAATTCCTCAAGAAGTTGCCTCACCACCTATTATTTAAAACCTAAAAGTTTAATTCAAATTGATATAAGCGTTTTTAATACGGAGGAAAAAAAAAACGATTTTCTTGAAAAATTTCAACACCCTAAATTTTTGAAACGAGGCACTTCGGACCATCGGTGCCCTATCTCAAACTATTTCTTTATGGCTCCTATATATACTATTTGACCATTTGAAAGGGGTCACCCTGCACACAGGGTTATTCACGACATGGGATATTTTGGCAAAATTACAGGATAAAAAAAATGGGAATATCAGAGGCGTTCCAGAAGTATATTTTAACATGCAGGGTGTTTCAAAGCGCAGAAACATATCAAAGTTATGTGTTTTTTTAATGGAACACCCTGTATATTATTTGATTTTTGGACTCATTCATCGTAAATAAAGGTAGGTTTTATTAAGGTTTACTCAACCTAAACATTAAAGTTTTCAAAATATTGTGTTTTGTGAGACAATTTCAATAAAAAAAATTCCTTAACACGTGTTTTTTCTTTTTTACCATATTTGCACTGAGGAGCACTAAACTATAAAATTTTACGTTGCCTTTGTAAAAAAATTTACTATTTTATACAGGACGTTTAAGAATTAGGTTTACTGTTTTTACAAGGCAATAAGTTGATTACTTTACACCCTGTATTTTATATCACAATTCATAATAAATGTGACAATGAATTCTTTTTCGAATTTAATAAGGTCCTCCTATAAACACATTTTTATGAAAATTACTTTTTTCAAAATATATGTTGATTTTTCTATTTATTCAATACCCACTGAGTAGGCAATGACAGGTTGGCAGCTATATATATAACCTTCGCTTTATCGTAGAATTGTGAAATTTTATTATAATAATAGAATACAAACCTCTTCAAATAAACAAAGATTATCTGGCAAATTGTCAACGAACTTAAAAGTAAAAAGCATTCTAAAAAATCATCAGATTCCAACTTGAATGCTTATGAACAAAATGATTTTTACTCTAATATATCTGAAAATGTATCAGGTAAAATACAATGTGACGTAAAGTTTGACAGTTTTTTAAAAGAGTTGCGTCAACCAAGGGCATTCTTATTTACATCCAATAATGAATATGAATTTAGAGAAATAATTTAAAATCTAAATAATAAAAACGGTCCTGGGACAGAATTTCAACAAGTTATTCTCCTAATAACACTCTTAGAATCTTGGGAGAAGCTATAAATTACTTCTTTGTTACAGATGTATTTTCTTCTAGTTTAAATGTTGCCGATGTTGTTGCACTATTTAAAGGTGCAGATGAAGAAACTGCCTCTAACTACAATAGCTTTACTACAGATTGTTTCAAAAGTGGTAGAAAAACTGACAACGAATAATGTTTTTTTTAACAAAAAATAACATCATAAGCTCTAAACCATTTAGTTTCTTAATTGAGATTTTACTATTTACTTAAGCACTAGTTTATTTTGTTTTAAATTTGATCATTCTATTTTATATATACCTAAATATATCGGTTCATAAATTTTATTTTTATCATACAATTTTAATTAGTGTTACCTAATATCGAATTACTCAAAGGAACATAACTTAATCATAAATCCTAATAAAACGAAGATGTTGCTATTTACTAATAAAAAGTCTCGTAGAATTATAACTTCAACTATAAAAATTAAATTAAATAATACATTAATTACTTTTTCTGTAAATAAGTAATAATACATTAATTACTTATTTACTTCTCATTATTACGAGTATAAAAGTTTTAGGTCTCACGTTAGATGCCTCTCTTAGATTCAGAGAGCATGTTAGTACTATTCTTCAAAAGAGCTATTTGCGTTTGCGTATGCTTTATGCTAATAAGTCAATATTAAACTTCAAGACTAGGAAAAAACTTGCCGAAACTTTTGTTACGTCAATTATCCAATATTGTCTGATAGTTTTCTTTCCGTGCTTGGACCAGCAGACACAATATCGGTTACAACGTGTGCAAAATACCTGCTGTAGACTTATCTTTGACCTAGGAAAGTTTGATCATGTGTCTCAAGGCATGTATGATTTGGGGTGGTTAAAAATACCTTATCTATATAAGTTTTTGTACTGCACCTTAGTATATCGCCTTTATAAGACCTAGAAATCATGTACATGCTCGAAATATTAGGCATAACACTTTGACTATGCCCCATCACTCAATGGCTCTCTTTGAACGATCATTCACTTACAACGCAGTCAAATTTGTGAACGTCTTTAGGCCTGATTTTAGCAATGGCCTGTATGTTTTTAAAAAACATTTCAGGAGCCTGTTTCTACAGGAATCATTAAGGTAAATCAAAGGAGATCTTATTTCTGTTAAATGAATATTGTTTTATTTTCTATTGATTTATGTTTGTTTATTTTATTTATTTTTTTGTGTAATTTAAGAAGGTTAAGAGTTTAAGAGTAGTTGTTAATCTTCGCCTTCGAAGGCAAAACTATGTATTTGCTATAAATAAAGGCGCTTTATTATTATTATTATTATTATTATTATTAATAGCTTGGAATGATCCAATTTTTATATTTTTATTTATTTTTACACTCTATATGTTACTATATCTGGATCTTATTCTATTAATTGGGCTTCTATATAAACTTTTTTTTAATTATTTTTTCTGCAATACTCTTTTTTTTCATCATGATCGACATATTAAGATTTATTAATTTTTTTCAGCTTTGATAATAAGAGCCTTTATGCAATAAAGCATTTTTGATTTGATTTAAATTAATTATATTGTCGTCTTATATAGTCTTCATTCAAAATTCTTATGCGAATCTAATGTGAGCCCCTTAGGTGACGCCTATGACTTCTTGAGATATAAAAACTATGGTCGGTTAATAGTTTCTTGCTTTTTGACTGGCCTAGGTTGGTATTTTATGCAATATTTTCATTCGTCCGGGCAATTAAATTCATCAGATAAGAATCATTTCAATACAATGGCCCCAGAAATATCCATTTATAACCTGGGATTAGCAGTAAAACAGGTATTTTAAATGCATAGTGATTAGATGAGTACTTACTTAAGAAATAATTAAACGCTGCTTTAATGGTAATTTCGTTTTATTTTATACGAGATCTTTGGTCGAAAATTAATTATATACCAAGAATGTTTTGTCTGTGGTTCCAGGAATATTTAAATTGCTCACACAAATAATTTATTTCATAAGACCAATGCCGTAAGTGGCATGGAAAACGACAGAAGAGAAGAGAAAAAAGGCAGAAACATTCTTATACGCATTAGACATATGGCTTTTCAATTTAAAACTTAAAAACAGTAGACAATATAACGCAAGTGAGAAAAAAATTAAATGTTTCAAATGCAAATATTAAAGACAAGTGATCGGACCAGATCCATTATTAAGAATGCCTCTATAACTCTGAAATATAAATTTTTAAATATGAACAAATTCATCTTTTTTATATGAATAGGCAATTCATAGACGCTTTCTAAAGTGTAGGTGTCATAAAGAATGTTTAATTTAAGTCTTAATATGTACTAAACCATAATATACGCACGTATAGAAACTATTAGAAGGATAAGTCGCTGACGCACGCGCAACTCCCAAGTAGAAGGCTCTTACTATAAGATTCTTTTAAACTCATTAGGCAACTTCTTTAAATTGATATTTCGAAGTAAGTACAAAAATGCACAAATTAATCTAATGCAGGTGCGAAAGTCTCATAAAAACGCACATCGATTAGACCTTGAAAAGTGGTGTCAGATAAACCACATGGATGCCGCGCATTCTGGAACAGGATAAGTGGTTGCAGACAAACCACATGGATGTTGAGCGTCGTTTTTATTTTGATTAAATAATCATAACAAAAAACCCGAAAATAGTAAACAGCATACGCATAAAGCGAAACATAGTGTAAATCCAAACATTAATGCTGTAGAAGAACTTTTTAGCGTCGGCTGCGATCTAAGACTAGACTTTTGTGAAATAATGACTATATTGAACAGAACCTTCATTTTTCAAACAATATTGTGTTTTCGGATGAAACGATTTATTTATTTATTTATTTCGAAAACAGCTCAACAGTAAACAATTTATGGAGGTGAAACAACATTACATAAATTAATAAAGAATAATAATTAAAGTACTGTGACAGTATAGTTATATAACTAGATTGCACATAATTACAAAGAAACAGTATGTATATCTATATGTATAATAAATGTTTAACTGTTCAAATGAATTTAGAGTAAGGCCAACTCCATAGCACAGGAGATGTCTGAATCAAGTTAGTACGAGCTTGTGGTGCGTAGAAAAAATTGCTCTATATAGCAGGAATCATTGGGACAGTAAAATTAATTGTGCATAACAAAGAGGGATACACAGAGACACCACCTATCAACTTATACAGAAACAAGATTAAGTGTAATTGTCTGCTCTTGAATAGATTTTGAAAGTGGAATGTTTGTAATAGGTCTTCACTATCTGACACTCTTGGGGGATAAAATAGGTCTTTTTTAAATGTCAAAATGCTCTGCAATTCATTTACATATCACTGAAATCTAGGTGAATAAATAACAGAGTTAGACTTAGTCTATGGGGCTAATTTTCATCATTATCACCAATATAGTTTTGTTAAAGCTCGTAGTACTGAAACGTCTGTTAAAAGATTATTTGATTATATTAAAGCTGACGCTAATAAATATAATTAAAGCTTCTATCTCTCTCGATATTAATGGCATTTTTAATAGTGTTTCGGAGCCTCTTTTTATACATTGTTTACATGATCGATATGCTGATTTTCAATTTGGTCCTACTATTATAAGTAAGAAATTAGAACGAGGTTCAAAACTCGGTGCTAATGTATGAAACCTTGTGGTGAATCTCCTTCTGAAAGAACTGAATAATATGGTCCTGGATTATAGGGCAAACGCTGGATTATTATCAATAGCTTAGGCTAATGACATCGCAAAATATAAGGCAATGAATAAATATAAAATTGAATTTTCTTATAATAAATGTTGCTATATGGTATTTGGGGCAAAACTTACTAAAAATCCACCTATTAGACTGGGAAATGGCAGAATTAAAAGGCTCTTTTCAAAAACATTTCAAAAAGGCTAATAAGAACTTTTGATGGCTAGGAAGAGCACTTTTAAGAGTTTATCAAATAGATCATAGTTGCTTAAGAACTATTTTCTTTATGGCTGTTTTGCCTTTGTTTACAGACTGTTTATATTTATTCGAAGATATACTTTTTCATGTTAGAACTAGAAATAAATTTGACAAGATCAGTGGTGCAGATTCCTCGACTTCCTCTGAGGCTTCAATTGTTTTGGCCAATATTCCATGATAAGAAGAACATAATTAATGCGGTGGATAAATCGAGACACAAACATGGCATGATTTATTTAATTATTTACGTCACTCCACAGATTTACATCCAATTATTGAGTGTGAACAAGAAAGACAATAAAAAAATTAATAATATAACACAAAAACAAATTTGTGATTAAGAAAAGTGTACCTTTTTAATAGCTACAAGACTACAGTAAAATATATCACATTGATTTTGAACAGAATTATATGTGTTGGACGTTCTACGCAGTGAAGAAAAGTTATTGATATTTGTTATAGGTCTTGATAGGTAAAACGTTTGTGAGTCTTTGGCTAATATGCGAGGCAAATCGATCCTGTTATTTATCAATTTATGTAAAAATGCAAATCAGCAAATTTCTGCCTTTTCTCTAATGTAAGAAGTGAAAATCTTTCCAACAGTTGTGTGTGTGGAAAATCAGTTTTTAGGTACACTCCGTCGCACTTAAACCATAGAAATTTCAGAAATCTTCTTTGGATATTTTCAATATCATATGACGATCAATAGATACCATGCTGTTATTTATTCCTGCTAAACTTTTGTACTTAATCGCAAAATTAAACGAATTTTTGTGTTGTGATTGGAGTTATAGAAGAAGCCTGTATGAAGATGTAGAACGTGCATCAGTGCTGTACTGGCCATTGGAAACATATATCAAGCAGAACACTTTGCATCGTTAAGTATTGTGAGGCCTTTGATCAAGCTAGAGCGCATTTGAGTAATACTATAAATGTGGTGAATCTGGCTTTGATAAAAGCTTTGTCTTCCTATTTTTGGGTATTGTGCATACGCTGGATTTAAATACTCATTTTAAATCAATATTAATAGAATTAATTTAAATTGACATATTGACAAGGTTGTTGGTACGTCCCTGGTTTTTACCAGTAAATTAGTATGTATCCTATTATTATTGTACTATTGTTGAAATGAAGATTAACAAGTAAAGACTAGCAAAATAAAAAAGGAAGAAATAGGAATATTGTTTTTGGAAGGCGCCTAATTGTCCCTTAAGGACTTTGGGTTGGTACGTGTGGGTTGGGACCTTCCTCTTTATCTTTTTTAGTCTACTCAAACAGAATGTTGACATTGTAAAAAGATTTACAGTTTCGTATATTAAAACCTAGCATCTGCCTTGCAGTAGAGACTACCACCTCAATGTGATCTCCGAAAGTTGTCCATTAATTAATACTCCTAAATCACATGCACTCTTCAGAATGGAATTACCAACATGATAATTGTATTTTACGGGAGATCTCTTCTTAACTGGCATCACCGATATTCAACAACAGCCCATTCTAGTCTCCACGTTCCAGTACAATTTTAAGTTGTTTGCAAATTATTTAAAAATCACTATTACATCGGCGATATCATGGATAAAAACCAAGGATAGCAAGGGGGCCAAGATTGCTGCCCTGTGGCACGCGTGATGTTAAAAATTGTGCGGATTTACACCCACTGTACTGAACAAACTGCCTACGACCAAGCAAATAAGGTCTAATATGAAAAACATTATTTGATATACCAAAAGCCTTAAGTTTCTTAAGTGGCATATCATGGTTAATTTTATCGAAGGCTTTAGAGAAATTGGTAGACACCACATCCACCTGATCTCTTTTTCCAAAGCATCAGCAAGAAATTGCGCACAATTGCGGTTCTCTTGCAGAATATCTTCCTTAATTCTCTTTTTAAAATGCTTTTTAAAATGGGATGCTCTGGTACCTAAATGTTGTGCAACGAAGAAGCACATTGCATATCGGGTCAGAATTTTCACATTTGGGCTAGAGAGTGGTTCTTGTAATGCTTAATGTTTCCAAACTCAATTTTTTTTTTTTAATTTTCAGTTTTTGAACATGCTTGATCTTCTGAACCATTGTACGCCGCAGCAACGTCAGGCAACAGCAGCAGCAGCAGCAGCAGCATCGCCCTTGCACGGCCTTTTCCCGGGAGAAGCGCAGCGGGAGAAAAAGGGGATGAATTCAGTGGTGGTGTGGCGTAGGTGGGTGTTTTGGGGTGCGACTATTGACCCCGAGTTGGCGCGCCGGCACTCGGGTCGATAGCCGACGTCTGGCGGAGGAGGACCATACATAGCGTCCCGTCGGTCCCTCCGCTGTTGCCGACGCCGCATAGTGAGTGAATCATTGCAGTTTCTTGCGATGATAAACCTGTTTTTTATGTTACACATGGATTTTCCGACGTCTCGATGGCCAATTTTAATGCCTATCCAAATTTCCCGGTTGTTAATGCAGGCGTGCGATGGCTCATGGGGAACTTTTCTGTCTGGACAGTAACTGCTACTGTTCCACAAAAAAAAGTATCCAAACGCAAAGTTGGCAATAGAGGCAAGCGGGCTCACAACAAATTTAAAACTACCGGTCTAAAAGGTGATATTTTTTACTGGCACAAATGGTACTCGAGTATCCCGAGTAGCGCCAGTGTTATGAAGATGTCTGTGGTCGGTACCTGTGGTCTATACAGGCTTGCACTTGTCCATAAAAAGGCGCCTCGATACAGCCACGTTCTAAGCGCCTGCAGATGCACTCGATATCCCAAACAGCACACATCCTTCAATGGATGTCCTGCATTAGTCTAAGCTAAGTCGAAATCTCCATGGATTAATTATGGACCTCTTGATGATAATTTTGTACAAGCCAATGAATTTTAAATTATCTTTATCCAATGGAGTTTCATTGGTGTTACAAAAGATGGAAGAATTGAAAAGTATAAATAGGTTTTTTTGAGAAACCATTGGATTCATATTTTTATAGGTACATCAGATATCCATTACTGGTCGAAAGATGTAAGTTCATTTTGATGAATATGCGTAACGTACTATGGATTTACGAAAGTCTTAATCCCACGGCTTAAAAAAAATGAGAAACTATTGGATAAATACTAATGAAGACGTTCATCTTTTCCTAATAAATGTATTGAACATTCTATGGATTTAGGTAAATGTCAAGCCCATGCATTGAAAAAAAAGTGAAAAGCCATTAAACGAAAATAAATTAAAAGTCATGGACACATATTTTCCTAGATTATATTTTAATGAATAAAGGTTGTTTCAAATTTGACCCTCAACATGGAGATGTCGGCATCAATAAGAGATACGATTTACGAAGATGGTTAAATTGAGGCAAAATTGAGAATTATTTGGCTTAACAATAAGCAGTTTAAAAAATGTAAATATTCCAAAAGATTCCGAAGATAATCGAAAAATAAAAAATTTTTGGAAAATCAATTTTATTTTTTCCAGAGCTTAGTTCTTATCCGATTTTAAAATAATTTGTACTTTTGCATTGCCGCTTTTTTCCATAAATAATGGTGTTTTTAGATTTTCAATACGACGTTTCGCCTTTTGCCAACCGTTGTTTTTTCTTATGGATGCCGTATTGGATATTTGCGTTTTTAAAATCTTTGCAAAATTCGCTTTTTAATGATGATCATAAGTAATATTTTTAGATTTAAAATCCTGAATTTAAGTCCAATGGATATTAACTTTTCCTCCTCCATAATATATTTAAATAACTATGAAATAAAAAATGGATGAAGATCCAATGGTAACATGAATTTCGGTGCAAAAAGTTCATTGGACGTCCATTCAGTAGCGAAACAGGTCCATTAAACGGTTCTATCTTTGCTCTCATTTTAAACAATTCCGCTGGAATTGCCCAATGTCCAATTGCTTTTTATTATTGTTTGACCAATGACTTCCTATTTTTGTATTTATTTCGTAAATCCATAAGACGTCCAATATACATGGTGTTTCAAGTTCGACCCTTAACATGGATGCGATGGTTAAATTAACGCAAAGTGAGAATTTTTAAGCATAATATTATGCCATTTAAAAATTTCAAATCTAGCCGATGATATTAAAAATCCGAAAGTTTACTGAATTTATGTCTTAGCCGATTTTTAAATAATTTACACTTTTGCGTTGCCGCTTTTTTCGTCCTACATGATGGTGTTTTTATATTATTAATATGACGTTTCGTCTTTTGCCAACCATCATCAACTTTGTTTTCTCTTATGGGCCTCATATTGGATTTTTGCATTTTTAAAATCTCTGTAAAATTACCTTTCCAACAATGTATCACAAGTACATTTTTTTATTTAAAAAAAAACCATAGCATGGCATTTTTTTAACGATTTATCCTAATAGTTTGAGCAGGTATCTCTATCTATAAAGATTGAATTTTAGGAATTTATTTTATGAATGGAAACTAAGAGTTCCTCAAGGAGATTCTTTTTTCTAGTTTTAAGATATGATTTCGTAGACTATTTGTATAACATAATTCTTTTAAGAAATTACTATACATTCTGGTTTCATTAAGTTGGGTCTCCCCTATACAATATACAACAAGTTTCATATTACATTATAGAATGGTTTTGTCACTGGTGCATTTGGAGATAATGGTGCCGTAAGACCAGCAAGATCTCCTGATGTGAAAGTTTTAGATACATTTTTATTGGAAACAGTAAAAAATTGAGTTTGTGAGGGGGGAATTTCAAAATATTAAGGAGATGCGGTTAACTATTATTAGGGAGTTTAACAGATTAAGCGCGATGCTCAATACTCGTAAGAGAATGTCTTGGTATACAGGGACAATAATTTGAGCACTAATATAATTTTGGTTTAAGATAAATGTTTTTAGTTGTTAAATTCGTCGGTTAGGGTAATTCCGGGAGAGATGGCTCTCTCTAATATTTCCTAAATATATTGATTTACGGCACTGTAGCTTTAGACAAACCTGCTGTATATATCGTGATCCAGGTTTACGGTTTTTTTCCACACTTTAAGGTAAGTTTTGCTAAAAAAAATATTTTACAAGCATTAAAAATATTCAACCTTAAAAGTAATGTATAGTTTTTTTCTGAAAATTTTTTTTTCAAGTTTTTGTTACTCCTTTTGGGTTTGTGCATTTTTGAGGTTATGTTAATGCACCCGTACCTCTAAAATTTAATAAATCTTAGGAAATATTTAGTGGGCCATCTCACATCCTGACTTTTGGGATAGATGGCCCAACTACTAAATGGGTTAGTTGGCCCATGGGCCATCTATCCTGGAAAACAAAAATAATTTTTTTATTTAATCCTTACAAAAATCTAAGTCTAAAATTGGCATTTAAGTATACAATTTAGACATCCAAACTATATAAATGTATTTTTTAGAGTCATGCCGACTGACTACATTAGAAAAGGTTCAGTGCAAAGAGGAAACTGGACTGAAGAAGATTTAGTCAATGCTGCAGAAGCTGTCAGAAATGATGTTATGGGTATCAGAGAGGCATGCCGTAATTTTGACAACATTCCACCACCAACATTTCGCAGGCGCTTCAAAAACAATGATTTCCAGAAACGAGCTCTTGGTCCACCGTGTGTTCTTGGTATCGAAAATGAGAAAAAAATTAAGCTACATATCCAGAAATTACAGAAACATGGATTTGCATCAACTCGTGAATGCGTCAGAGCAATGGCATTTAACTTAGCAGAGCAGTTGAAACTTAAACACACATTTAATAGAGAGAAAAAACTGGCTGGGTATGTTAGTTATATGTATAATTTTGACGACCTGTATATTTAAATATGCTTATTAATTAATTATTTATCTTATGCTTTATATTCAATTTATTATGCTTTGTAATCACTTTAAGCTTATATATTCTCATGTAACCTATTGTTTAATAACTCTTTGCTCGTATGTCTTGTAAGTCGGTCACACCCTGTCATAATAAAAGTTTTTTAAAACACCCTCGTGTTGGAAACTTATTTAACTGGCGCAGTCGGTAGGATCGGGGCAGTTTTGGCAATAAAAATTCACGTCATCGAGACGATTATTGCTTCAGAACGTGAGTTTCAACTCTTCAGCACCGAGACGAACTCCTGGCAGCTGTGGTTGGCAAGCAAGCAGCAAAGTGTTCACCCGATAGGAAGAAGACCGAAAAGTACCAAACGGTAAGTGCCCAATTCCTATCAACCCTTTTCATTTTCTCCGTTTGAGCAGGTGAAAAGTTCTGTTAATTTCTCCGATTGAGCAATTAATAGTCTAGTATTAAGTTTTATTTTATTTTTATTGATTTTATAAATTGGAAACGATATATTCCAAATCGATATTGAATTGCACATTTTATTTAGCATATTTAAATCTTGACGATTTTAATTTGAATTTTAGATTTAAGATATAATAGTTAAAGAAAACATTTCTAGTCAAAATAATATTTTATGAATACTAATTTTGAAGATATTGATAGTTTAATCAATACATTTTCACAAACATTAAGATTAAATCAAGAAACTATAAGTGAAAGTATTGAAATATCAAATCAATTCACAATGCCTGAAACAAGTGCTTCAAGTAATGTTAACTATACTTTATTAAAGATGTATGTAGACACGATTCTACCATACAACGGAAATCCAAATACCTTAAATAGCTTTATTTCCGCCGCTGATTTCTTATTTGCAACTTATGGAAATGAAAATGACGTAGTATTAAAAAATTATTTGATACGTACGATTCGCATGAAGTTAATTGAAAGAGCTCAAATTCTAGTAGGTTGTAGATTAGAACTAGTAACATGGCTTCAAATTAAAAACGCTTTATTTGACTGTTTTGGCGACAAAAGAAACTTAGAGTGTTTAGAACAGGATCTTTTTATGGCAACCCCTTATAAAAATGAACCTTCTTTACAATTTGGAAAACGTTTACAAGTTTTAAGAAGTTTATTAGCACAAAAAATCAATGGTTACCCATCTACTCAAATGGATGAAGGTACCAAATTAATTCATTTAAGACAATATGATAACGTATGCTTAAGAACCTTTATACGCGGATTACCAAATCCTTTACAAAGTATAATTCGACTCAAAAGTCCAGACTGTATTGAAAATGCTATGACAATGATTGTAGAAGAAGAAAATTTCCAATATACCCAAAATTTAATTAGACCGACACCTATTCATAACAAACAACAACCCCAACAAAAACCAAATCATAATCATACTAGACAACAGTACCAACCCAATAATATTAATTATCATAGATCAAATAATCAAAACTATAATCCAAATTATAACCCTAATTATAACAATTACAATCCAAACCCAAATAATTATAGTAACCAACAATATCTAAACCAAATACACAATAATCAAAGATTTAATACTAATCCTGAATTTCCTAGAGGCCCAGTAGATATTAGACCTCGACAATTACCTCAAAGACCATTACCAACAAATAGACAAGTTTTTGGCCCTCCTCAAAATGTATTTAAACCTACAGGAGCAATTCCTAAAAATCAACCAGAACCTATGTCCACAAGGACAAGTTATACTATGCCTTCTCAAAAGAGTTTTCAAAATAAAAATAATAACAATAACAATCAAAATCATTTCAGACAAACAAGCCCAAGAAACTTTATATCTGAAGAACTATACCAATTTGAAAATAAACGAGAAATTAATCCTAACGAAGAAGAATATTATGCCGATAATATTCAAAATGACTATTATTCTGATAATATGTCTAACCAAGATCAATATTATTCTGGTAATAATGATCAAGAACATAATAACCACTATGAATCATATAATTGTAACGATAATCCCGAATATGACCCCAATTATGATTATTCATCATTTAATGATTTAACATTAAATGAAAATCATAATGAGAATGAAAATTTTCAGATAACCAGCCCTTCAGAAATTCACAAATGATTTTCGATATGAATGTAGAAACAATTAATAGCCTACCATATTTACAAATAAAACAACCCCCTATTAAACTTTTAATTGATACAGGATGTTCTCATTCTCTACTAAGACCATCAATCGCAGAAAAACACTATCCAGACAAAATATATCAATTTTCCTCTACCTTAAAAACTGGCGTAGGAGAGAAAGAAATTTTATTTAAAGCCGATATTCCAGCTTTTCCCGAATTTAAAACAAATAAAAATATTTCATTTATCTTATACGACTTTCATAATTATTTCGATGGCATATTAGGATTAAATGACTTAAAGAACTTTGGGTTTAATATAGATTTAATTAACGAAAGACTAATCAGCAAAAATAATTCATTAACCTTATTTTATCGACAACCCGAGCGTGAGAAATATAAAATTACTGTTAATGCATACGAAGTATTAAGTGCCAAGATTCCAGTAGCACATGATGACATGGATATAATTTTACCAGAGACAACAATAGGTAACTTATACCTTCCTGAGACACTAACAACAGCACGACATGGATTCGCACGCGTTGACATTTTTAATTATAGCGATAAGAATATTCAAATTGAGTTAAATGAACCACTTAGAGGTCATATTTTACCTAATTTCCATAAAGAAAATTTTGAATTTTTCCATATAGAAGATTTGAAAAATAAACCTTATAATGTAAATAAATCGATACCTAATTTTGATATAAATAATTTAATCCGACATGAACACCTTAACCCTGAAGAAAAAAGTAAACTTTTTAAAATAATAAAAGAATTTTCAGATATTTTTCACAAAGAAAATGACAAATTAACCTTTACTAATAAAATAAAGCACGAGATTAAAACCACCGACGAAATTCCCATACATACAAAGTCTTATAGATACCCCTTTATACATAAACAAGAAGTACAAAGACAAATAAATAAAATGTTAGACGACGGTATTATTAGACCAAGCTCAAGTCCGTGGAGTAGTCCAATTTGGATTGTTAGTAAAAAATTAGACTCCAGTGGAAAACAAAAATGGAGAATAGTAAACGACTACCGAAATGTAAATTCCAAAACTATAGACGATCGTTACCCTTTACCCAATATTAATGATATCTTAGATAAATTAGGACGGTGTACTTATTTCTCAACAATTGATCTATCATCCGGCTTTCATCAAATAGAAATGTCTCCTAATTCAATTGAAAAAACCGCTTTTACAGTAGAAAATGGACATTACGAATATGTTCGAATGCCATTTGGTTTAAAAAACGCGCCGGCAACCTTCCAAAGAATAATGGATAATATTCTAAGAGATATACAAGGAAAATTTTGCTTAGTTTATATGGACGACATTATCGTGTTCTCTACAAGCCTTGAAGAACACATAAAACACCTAAAATACGTTTTCGAAAAACTTAGAGACGCAAAATTAAAAATTCAATTAGACAAATCCGAATTCCTTAGAATCGAAGTAGAATTTTTAGGACACGTAATAACTAGAAATGGCATAAAACCAAACCCCAAGAAAATCGACGCAATACAAAAATTTCCAATTCCAAAAACAGCAAAAGAAATAAAATCTTTTCTAGGATTGCTAGGTTATTACCGAAGATTTATAAAAGGATTCGCTAAATTAACTAAACCATTTACAAAATGTCTAAAAAAGGGAGCTACAATAAATTTGACACCAGAATACGTTGAAGCTTTTAATATATGTAAAAACATACTATGCAACGACCCAATACTTCAATATCCCAACTTTGAGAAACCATTCTTACTTACGACAGATGCTTCCAATGTTGCTATAGGAGCTGTACTTAGCCAAGGAACAATAGGCTCAGACCTACCTATTGCTTACGCATCTAGGACACTAAACCCCGCAGAACTTAATTATTCAACAATAGAAAAGGAACTCCTTGCTATTGTTTGGGCAACTAAATACTTTCGACCATATCTTTTTGGAAGAAAATTTACTATCATCACTGACCACAAACCTTTACAATATTTATTTAATATGAAAGAACCAAATTCACGTCTCGTAAGATGGAGACTTAAATTAGAGGAATTTGACTATGATGTAAAATATAAAAAGGGAACCCAAAATACTAACGCAGACGCACTATCCCGCATAGAGATTAATGTAATAGAAAATCAATCACTTTCAGGAAACCCTGGCGATATCTCAGATGATATAAATCAATACCTATCTAATGAATCAGAAGATGTAACAATTGAAGAACTAGATCAATTAGAAAATATATTTGACCCAACCAAAAAGAAAATCCACATAATATCAGACATTCAAATTAGACCCCCATTTAACCTTCAAAATATTCAAAATACTCAAAATATTCAAAATCAACAATCTGATGGAAATACAGTCCATTCAGCAAATGAAGATCCAATACTAAATATACCCACAACAGAGAACTGTTTGAACACTTACACAAATCAAATCATTATTACACAAAAATCCAATGAAAAATTTAACGTTTTAAAAACTATTCATTTTAATAATAAAAATAGGTATCACTTAACATTAACAAATAATTATGAACAAGAAATTATAAAATTCTTTAAAGAATATGTAAATCCAAAAGTAGTACATTGTATCTACATTATGAAATCGGAAATTAATGATTTAGATTATAAAATAAGTGTAATACTACCCAATACGTTTAGACATAATTCTTATAAACTTATAATGACAAAATTATTTTTAAATGATATAATAGATAAAGATATGCAATTAAAACTAATAACTAACCACCATGAGAAAACTTGTCATAGAGGAATAAACGAATGCTTGATGTCCCTAAAAACATTATATTACTGGCCAAATATGAAGAATGATTTGACAGAATATATTAATAATTGCGAAATTTGTCAGCAAGCTAAATACGATCGACATCCACCTAAAATTAAATTTGCTTTGACACCTACACCCTCTGAACCTTTAGAATCTATTCACATAGACACCTTTCAAATTTGTAACACAAAATTTCTTACAATAATAGATGTATTTTCTAGATATACTCAAGCATACCCATTAGAACCAAGTTGCACAGCAACTATTGTGCTAGATAATTTATGTACTTTTATTAGTCATCACGGTTTACCACAACAAATTACTTGCGATAATGGTACCGAATTCAAAACATCACTAATGATTGATTTTTGCAAATTACATAATATAAAAATACACTTTACCACCCCCGGTAATTCAAACAGTAATAGCCCTGTTGAAAGAGTCCATTCAACCCTTATAGATTTATTTAGAGTTTTAAAACTAAAAGAACCCAATGCCTCTACCAAGCAACTTATGTTATACGCAGTAATAGGCTATAATCTTGCATATCATAGTGTTACAAAACAGAGACCATTTGACATCATCAATGGCCGTGTAAAATCTTTAGACCCCTTCGATTTAACTGATGAAATAATTCTCAATAAATACATTACGGATCGAAGAGAACGCCTTAAAATAATATATGACAATATATTTAAAACATCCCTAAATACTAAAATAAAACAAAACCAAAAACAAAATGAAAAACGTGAAACCCCCGTTGACATTCCTTCTGGTAGTAAAATTTATGTAAATGACAAACAAGCTCATAGATCAAAGGATAAACCTAGAAAGAAAATAGAAATTGTAAAGAAAGATATCGGAACTAAAGTTATTTCGAATAAAAAGAAAGTCATACATAAATCACAAATTCAAAAACCTAAAAGACTTTCTTTTCCGCAGGAAAATGAACCCCCTGATGATGACATATATCGCACTACTGGTAACTGCACCGACACAACAGATGACGGATCAGACTAAGAACGACTTATCAGTCACCCCTATAAATACGCCCTTACTCCCATTCCACCTTGGTAATGCACGAGTAATAGAAAATAAGCATACATTTATAAATTTTATAGACTTAGAACCCTTATTGTTAGAACTTAGTAATTTAGAAAACGCTTATAATATTTTAGATGCTTCTTGCAATAATACCAATATAATCAATTTAATGTTAATGCATCATATAAATACTTTTAATTTGCTTACGCACGCAAAATATTTAATTAATGAAATAAAAATTAAATTAAATAATATCAAACCGCATAGAACGAAACGTGGACTATTAAACGTTGTAGGAAAAACCTCAAAATGGTTATTTGGTACTCTGGACTCAGATGATGGAGAACGCTATGAAAAAGCTATTCAAGAATTACGTAATAATCAAAATACTTATAAAAAGGAATTAAATTTACAAATGTCTTTAACTAAAGAATTAATCAATAATTACAACAATACTATAAGCATATTAAATAAAAATCAAAAATCTTTACAGGCACATGTTAATCAATTTGAAAATCAAATGAACAAAACAATAACAGATATTTCAATACTCCTAAAATTACAAAATACTATAAACCATATAGTTATTAACTGTCAAAGTTTTATAACAATTTTAGATAACATTGAAGATGCAATCTCATTTGCAAAATTAAATACCCTGCACAGCACAATACTGTCAGCTTCTCAACTAGAACTAATAGTTTCAAATTTATCTACCCTTTATGGTACAGATAAAATATTAATGTTAGAGGACCTTAATTACTATTATCAATTAGCAGGACTACAAGTCAGCTTTTCAAAAAATAAAATAATTTTTGCAATTCATTTTCCAATATTCGTAAAAGAATCATTTGAATTGTTTCACCTGTTCTCAGTTCCTATAAACCAATCCTTAATTGTACCCAAATCACCCTACCTTTTGATGGGCACTTATTCACAACAATACCAAGATGAAGCTTGTCCCAAGATTGAAAACCTCTACATATGCCGAGATGCTTTAAATCCAGAACTCAATGATTGTGTTACTACCCTCATCAAGAAAGCTGAGATGACGAAATGCCAACTACTCAATGTAAATGTAACCACACCAATTATACGCCCTATTACCAATCAACATATTTTGGTAATACCTACTTCTACCAAGATTAAAATCCAGAAGCTGTGCCAGAATAAAGAAATCCTCTTCGTGACAGAACCAAGCCTAATTTCTATACCTTATAATTGTGGTATTAGTCTACTTGGATCCAAATTAATGAACAAGGAAGACACTGTGGAAAGCAGCCCTTTCTATCTACCAAAAATTAATTTCGACAATATTGAATTTAAACTTCACTCCGATGCTATTCAACTAGATTCCATTGATTTCAACCATGTCCAAAGACTACAGGAACAAGCTAAACTACTGAAGACCATTCCGGAAGATGACGACCCAGTCCACCCTATTACTTGGAGTTTCGCTACTACCCTTGGTTTATTGCTAATTGTTTTTACTATTGCCTTTGCAGTATACGAACTCCTAATTAAGAAGAAAGAAGAAAAAGAAGAAGAAGCTAACAACCCTACCAATGGTAAATCCGAAAACAGCCCTTCATCCCTGTTGTTTTCGTCTTAGGCGGGAGGAGTTATATGTATAATTTTGACGACCTGTATATTTAAATATGCTTATTAATTAATTATTTATCTTATGCTTTATATTCAATTTATTATGCTTTGTAATCACTTTAAGCTTATATATTCTCATGTAACCTATTGTTTAATAACTCTTTGCTCGTATGTCTTGTAAGTCGGTCACACCCTGTCATAATAAAAGTTTTTTAAAACACCCTCGTGTTGGAAACTTATTTAACTTGTTTGGTTAACTATGTTTTTAAAACCAAACCCCGACCTAAGTGTTAAAAAAGCTGAAGGGGTGTCACTAGCCCGTTGTAAAGGAATGAATAAGACAGATGTTTCTGTGTATTTTAATTTACTTGAAACCACATTAATCGAAGGAGAAATAATGAACAAAGCTAGTCACATATTTAATATGGACGAAACGGGCTTACAATTAAATAATAAACCTGGTTATGTTATTGCTACAAAAGGCTCAAAAAATGTTGCTGCAATTACTGCTTCAGAGAAGGGAGAAATCATAACAGTAATATCATGTTGTAATGCAGAAGGTTATTACATACCACCTACTTGTATATTCAAGGGGAAAAATAAAAAAGCTGAGTTTGACGATGGAATGCCCCCTGGCTCCACAATCAGCTTACATTAACACTGATATAATGTTTGCTTGGCTAAAAAATCAATTTATACCACGTAAACCGCAAGGTAAAGTTCTACTTTTACTGGATGGGTTTGCTAGCCATTGCAACTCATCAGAGATGCTTGAATACGCTGATGAACATGGTGTTATTCCTCTTTGCCTGCCTAGTCATACCACACAGTTTCTCCAACCTTTAGACAGATGTTTTTTTAAGAGCCTTAAAGCTTTCTTTAATAATGCTTGCAACACATTTATTAGAACAAATCCAACTAGGAAAATTAACCGGTTACAATTTGGCCAGCTGCTATCTAAGGCGTGGTCAAAAGCTGCGACAGTTGAGAACAGTTGAGCTGTACCTGCTTTTAGGTCAACAGGTGTTTGTCCCTTTAATCCTTCAGCCATACCAGAGTAAGCATATTTGGGATCTGAAGAGGAAATTTGGGTAAGTCCCTCTAACAAACGTATTTTTATTTATTTATTAAAAAAAACATTTTTAGATAATACGGCAACAGTTAATAATGATGCAAATAGGGCTAATAATGATGAAAATCAAATGCCAAAACAAGAACAAGCAATACCATCCACGTCAACGTCAGGCTTGAATAACATACCATCGGAACGTGATGAAGATCAAAATCAGGACACACCCGGAACACTGTTAAACAAATTTTCGCCTGTTCCAAGCACATCAGCTAATTTTGAAAATGCACGAAATAGAGCAAAACAGGTAGCTTGCGTCCTAACATCTCCGGAAAATATTCAAAAACAAAAATTGGCTAACGCGTGTAAGAAGGACAAAGAAAAGAAAAAAGAAATTTAAAAAAAACGACGATTATAAACAAGCAAAAACAAAAAAATAATGATGATGGGTCAAATGATTCCAAAAACCAAGAGCGAAAAAACTTAAATTAAATAAAGACGACTCATCCACAGATACTGACACATCAGACGACTATGTTTCCGAATCTGAGGATTGCTCACAAGAAGACGATTCTACAGAATGCCTTGGATGTGGCGAGATATACAAACTCACAACTAAAACTGATGACTGGATTCAATGTAATCACTGCCCAAGGGGGTTCCATGAAAGCTGCTCTAAATATTTGAATCTCTGTGACCTATGTGGAAAAATTTTATTAAAAAAGCGATGTTAAATTAAGTTTTTTTAATGGGCCGTCTCACCCAGTATGGGTGAGCCAACTAACCCATAGCACCTAGGAGAGTTGGCCCATTCAGCTTATTTTTTTAAAACTGTTTGTAGAGTTAGATTTTTTAGTTTTTCTTTAAATGTTACTTTTGACGTTAACTGGAACAAATGCTTATGTTAAATCTCTTTTCTTTGGTTTGATTAACTTTGGGTTTTCATTTTATGGCATTTTTTTAAAAAGTGAGCCAACTATCCCGGACTTACCCTAATTATTTATTTAACAACGTGTGCTAAACTCAATATGAAATAAAATTGTTAATAAAGTTTCAATACTTTTTTTTTGAGTAAATAAAGTAATTTAGTCCCTTTTGAAATATTTACAGGGGTTTATTCCAGTAAAAAGCCAAACTGGTCTGCCTTTAAGCATAACGATATTAGACATTCTACGCAAAAATGAACTACTCTTAGAAAGACTTCGTGGGCAAGGTTATGACGGCGCGGCAAATATGAGTGGCATATGGTGTTCAAGCCGAGATTTTAAAAGTATGACCAAACGCCTTATATGTGCACTGCGCCGCGGATAATTTAAATTTAGTCTTGAATGACGTTGTAAAAAGTGTTGAGGAGGTCAGAAATTTTTATGATTTGGTTGAGAATGTCTGTTTTTTTTTGGCCATAGCATTAAACGATGGGCGCTTTTGCAAAGTGTTGCTAAGAGTAAAATAACTTAAAAAAAATTGACACCTACCCGATGGTCATCAAGACACGATGCATTAGAGGCTCTTCGTTTTAGATATGTAGATATTTTAAAAGCACTGGCAAAAATAATTTTAACCTCAATAAATAGATCAGAAGTTACTGAAGCAAAATCTTTAAGAAAGCACATGGAAGAATTTGAAACAGTTTTTCTTATTATCCTTCAAACTAAAATATTAAAAGTTATTGATACTTTCATCAAAAATTTTACAAAAAAAAGATCAAAATATTGAAGCTGCGTCCAAAATGTTTACGACAGCTAATGAAACCATAAATAAAATAAGAAATGACTTTGATTTTATTAAAACCGAAGCTGTTCAATTAGCAGGGCAATGGGGCACTACTAATGAATTTAAAAATAAAAGAATATCAAGATCAAAAATATATTTTGACGATAAAAACAACCATTATCAAGTTCAAACAAATGATGATTGGTGGAGAATAAACGTTTTTTTCAAAACAATAGATATAATAACAACTCAATTAAAAAATCGAAGTTCTGGGATTTTTTAAATTTATTCCTATTTTCGTGTTTTAACCCCAAGTATTTTACGAGATCCTTCTTTTTCTGACATTGAAATTCACAAAATGTGTCACACTCTGCACCTTAAATATTCAGAAGATATTGCGGATACAATTTCTTCCCAGGTGCTTTCTTTTAGATATTGTTTTAATCACGACTTAAATAATTTAACGTCTATTTTTGATTTATTAGATTTTATTGTTGTTAAAAATTATTTTTCGTCTTCGAGTTTCAGTGAGATTGTTACAGCTTGTAATATTTTTTTGGCCATTCCAGCTTCGGTTGCATCAGCTGAACGGTCTTTTTCAAAATTAAAGTTAATAAAAACATACATAAGGAATTGCATGGCTGAAGAAAGATTATCAGCTTTAGCAATTATTTCCATAGAAAATGAGGAAGCTCGAAAAGTAGATATTGCTAATGTAATAACCGATTTTGCGCATTCAAAAGCTAGGAAAAAAGATTTTTTTGGTAGTTTATAATTGTTTTAGTGGTTTTTTCTTTAAATATTGTTTTTTGTTGTTATTTTATGTATCTGTTTTTTAATTTATTTTATTTTATTAATTATTGGTTTTTATGTTGATTTTGTGTTGTTTAAATTTTTTTAAATTATAGTGAGTTAGTGTCAACTGTTTTGTTTGTTCGCTGTACGTGAAGAATATATATAGCTCTTCCTAAAAAATTGTTTTACTTTTTTTTTAAATTGTTTTTTATAAAAACCTATAGATTTTTGATTTTATTTGGGGCCCGGCAAAATTTGTTACGCCACTGAATGTGTGTGTCTTACTACGGTATTGCATTGCTAGTATTTCTGGCTATCTTGTATTTAAAACGTGTAATATTTGTTGAAAGTTTAAATATTGCCATGGTTTAGGCATAGCCTACTGCGGCAAATTAAGTTTCTTCCAAAAATTCAGAAGTTTAAAACTAAAAAATATTACTTGTGATACATCATTAAAAAGCGGATTTTGCAAAGATTTTAAAAACGCAAATATCCAATACGGCATCCATAAGAAAAAATAAAGTTGATGATGGTTGACAAAAAGCGAAACGTCGTATTGAAAATCTAAAAACACCATTATGTAGCACAAAAAGAGTGGCAATGCAAAAGTGCAAAATTGATTTTTCAAAAAAAATTTTTCGGAACCTTTTGAAATATTTAAAATTTTTGAACTGCTTATTGTTAAGCTCAAAAATTTTCAATTTTGCCTCAATTTAACCATCTTCGTATCTCTAAGACTCTTAGAGGAAGTTTCTCCATACCCCTCAACATATCATCAGAAGATGACTGGGTAGGTGGTAGTCATTTTATTTGCTCAATATACAGCGTTATCTGACCAGATATCTTAAAAATTCTTTCAGACTCTTAAAAATCTTGGATAATGATTAAAAAATAAAAAAAATCTCCATATGCACGTAATTATGATTTATCAGTTATTATAGTTAGGAAGGAAATTCTATACGCAAAAAATGCTGTTTGCATAGATTATCTAATTTTATAGGAAGATTGACAAATAATATACTGATAATCTATTCTATTAAAGATAATAAAAGAACCATTAAAGAACCAATTGAGATTGGGTATTCCTATATTTTTTCTACGGTAGCTAAAATGGCCCCGATAAGAGCATTGTTTTTAAAATTTCACGACATTTAATATATACTGTTCGTGGTTTTGCTTGAGCGAAATATTTTAATTGTGGCATTCTACAATGACTGATATATTTATACAAGGTGAAGGTATTTTAAGAATTACAATTATTGAAATAATTTTCTAATAACAATGACAACGAAATCATTTTATTACCCTTCATTATGATACCTACCTCAGACCGAGATGGGATAGAATGGAAATTAACATTTCAATTAAAGAAAATAGATTTGTCTAAAATTTTGCAAAATTAACGCCTTTTTTGCTCTAATTTATTTGCATGGCCACTTCAATATTCAGTCGGAAACATTCCAAAAATCTTAATTTTTTTGTGACCATGACACTATTTGAAAGCTTTGTACAAAAGACTTTCTTTTAAAAGAAAAATATGCGACCAATAAAGTTACGCTACATAGCCGGTATAGTCATAAGACGAGTATGCAAATGCATAAAGGAAATGATTCATTCACACGGAAAGCGGAATATCAATATTATCATTATTATAAAAACGGGGTTATTAAGGGCAACCCAATTAAAATTCATCAAATTTTATTTCTTCTAAACACACGAAGAACAAAGATTCTTATGGCTTTGACGTTGATCTAAAAGCGATAAACCGAAGACGCTATAACTCATGTCTTTCTAATTTTTCGTCGGCGAACCGCTTTTTGCATGGCAACAGATTTGGTTGGCGACTACTTCAGGGTCACATGGTCGTTTAATGGGAATCCTTCCTTTACTGCATTTTTTTTTTCAAATAATTTTTGAATCTTGGTTTAGATATATTGTAAAGACCTTCATTATGAATGATCTTGTGGTTTCATTTTCGGGGTTTTATTAAAATCCCTCCTGTATAATTTTTGGTTTCTTTTTATTTGAAGAAGAGCCGCTGTGACTAAGGGAGATTTTTGTTCGATTTGCACCTGCGATGAAGATTCAGTATATATTGAAATTAAACATTAAGTAGCAGCAAGTTTGATGGGGTTTTAAATAAGGCGTTTTTGAAATTGGTTGTATTATAACTGTGCAATCATTTTTTATTTGTCACATTTAATTAAAATTGATATGTGTTATTATAAGAGTTTGTACAAATTGCGATGAATAAAAATGTATTTGATTTGACTTCAAATGTGTTTGATTCAAACATGTGTTTGTATGGTATAACATCTTTCGGACACGTATGCAACAATTGTTTTGGGTACTTTCCTTAAGAGATATTATTAGAAAGGATGATGGATAATTTTTACAGTCAATATGCTTCGTTGAAGAATTAAATTGAAACCCTCATTAAGTAGAGAGAAAGGTGACCATCAGAAAAAAGAAACAATTTTTTTTATGTTTTTGCGACTGAGTATTACTAGGGGTCTATAACTAAATTAGCACAAAAAATTATGTTTTTTTTTTGCAAAATTTTCGAAAATTTTTTTTTACAGGAAATCCGGAAAAATGGATCAGTGCTACAGAAAACTTCAAATATTCCCATTTTGGCCTCGAATCCATGTGGTATAGAAATGAAACGGTGTTATGCAAAAAAAGTGAAAGTACAGTTTTCATTCTTATCTTCAATATCCAAAGGCAGATTCACGGACGGGAATTGACAAAGAGTTCTTCCCCCAGAATTTTTGAAAAAAAAAATACCACAAATAATTTGAAAAAAATTAATCCAAATGACAAAAATTGAATTTTAGGTAAAATTTTGAAAATTCCAAAATTTGAACTCTTAGTGTAATTCAGTCAGCTTTTGGAAGAAATAAAAAATTCCCTGTGTTAACTTAAACAAAAATTGGATAAAACTCTTTTTAGTTTAGGATTCTGGAAATATCTGTAATAAGTAAAACAAAATAACTTCTTGCTAAATGATTTTATGCTAATCTCATCTGTCAATGCCAATAATGTCACATGACACGTTTGAGGCTCCCCGTTCTCTCGTTTTTCAAAGACAAAAAAGAATGAACTTGAACACGAAGTGTGAAATGTAACACAAAGAAGGCATATTTAAATTTGATAAAAAAATAAGTGAAGACAATATGAAGGAAACACATATAAGTAGAAATAAAAAAAACAAAAGCAAAATTGAAATATATTAAGTGTTATTAAATTTAATAATTTTAATAATTTTAAATATAATAATTTTAAGTTGTCTGAATTGTTTTCTTCCGGAAAATTATATAAGAGGAATAAGAGGAAAAGATGCCAAGGATTTCGTCAAATAGAACGTTAGATAGTATATTTAGGAATGAACTAGGTAAAAGCTCTTCCTTAGTTAATCAAAGAGGGAACTTAAGGTTGGATAGGTTCTAGTTTATTAAAATATTTAAAGGTAAACCGGTTTTATTTTGAATATAGAAAGGAATTAAAAATATTATTTATACATTGGTAAAATATTTCCTTGTAGGTGACTTCAAATATATATTCAACAAAAAACGTTTGTTTCAAAAAAATATAACATATTCAAGTAATATATAATTCAAGTCGTAGCTAAAAATTATGCGTTTTCCGTGATTTCCAAAAATGATTTTTTGAAATTGAAAATTGATTGATTACTTCCAGGCACTTGAATGAATTCAATTATTTAACAGTTAACAAAGAAAGTAAACTGACTCAACTGCCTGGACGAATATTTTGATTTAATGACTTCCATGCACTTGAATAAATTCAATCATCTCGCAGTGAACAAACTGCCTGGAAGAAATAAAAAAATTACCACAATTAACTTGAAAAACAATTGCTTAAATAATTAATGGCCTTAATTATATAATGGTTTAAAATAATTGGCCGAATTGTTTAAAATCCTGGATCCTGGAAAAATTCTTCACAAAATATTTTAAAAAAAGTCATACAATTGCTCCAAAATCTCCAGCATTTGAAGGACAAACATTGAATTTTCGGTAGAATTTTGAAAATACAAAAACACTCGAACTTTAAGTGTCAAGTGCCTGGACGAAATTAAAAATTACCTCAATTAACTTGAATAATTGTTTTTAGTGAATGAAAAATGATTTCCATTGCCTGAAAGGAATGATGGTTCTGAAAATGCCTGTAAGTGAAACAAAGTAACTTTACTTCAAGTGAACGCGAGAAATTAAAAAAATACCACAACTAACTTGAAAAACAATTGACCCAATCGCTTAAAAACCTGAAAAATGCCTGTAAGTGTAACAGAACTGGATATTTACCACAAATAGGGATAAAAATTGAAGAAAATTCTAAATTCAACCAGTTATCTTGAAGTTCTAAAAATCTTAAGAAGTCGAAAGAAACACGGTTCTACTAGGAGAGTCTACGTGGAAGCCGATTTGAGTCCTGCCGAAAGGAGTGATCTTCAGAAAGTCAAGGATGAATTGGAACAGCGATAATCTAATGGTGAAGCAAATTTAATAATTTAGTATGAGCATAGTAGGCCTAAATAAAACCATCATTTCGTGTAATCTATCGCTATCTTATCAGAACGTCCGAGGATTGCGTACAAAAACATACACGTTTTTAACAGCTCTTTCCTGAAGCAGATGCTGTATTTAGGTCTGACATACAGCTAGGGAGAGAATTGAAAACCTGGCAAGGGTTAGGTGACTTAGAATTAATTTTTGGAAACTTAGCATGAAACTCTCAATCTGATATACAAGCACATAAACCGACAAAAATTTTTGTCATATTATTGGGTTCATTTGAAAGCTTTTTACCCTAATACCTTGGGTTCTAAAGGCCGGCACGATCTCCAGACCTAATTCCCTTAGACTTTTACGTCTGGGGGCAGGCCAAAGCTTTAGCTTATGCTACTAAACTTGATTTTTTGTTTAATTCTGATCGATTTCCGCTCTTGCTACAGAATACCGTATTTTTTGAACCATACATTTTTTTATTAATAATAAGCACACCGTCGGAAAGGTCAATAATTAGCGAATTTATTAAAATGAAATGAAGCCCCTAATTCCTGCTACTTTCTTTTTTATTTAAATTTTGACGTTGATTTTTTTTCAAACCATTACTGACTTTGTAAAATAAAAAACCTCGAATGTCCCTTTAGGACAATCAGTCGAAACAAAAGCTGTTAACTATTTAAATATCATAAATTATTTTTCAAAAATCGTAATTTTACTGTCACTAATAAAAAAGTGATATGGTTTTAAACGCGACATTTTAAGCAATTCGAAAAAAAACATTAAAAAATTCATATCTTCGTAACAGTAACTTTTAGGACCCGAGGTATGAAAAATCTTGCTATAAAAACCTTCAGTTTCCTATTTTTTGCTTCAAACATCAACCGACTTGTCAATAATCCAATAGGACCAAATAAAATTCCATCGTAAAAATCCATCCAGGTCTCCATATTCATAAATTCCGCATTAAAATTTTTTATTCAATTCCTGACGCAATCTCATAAAAATAAGTTTACATACTGTTAGCCCCTAATGGTTCAACAGACACGAAACATCATTAACAGTATTTTCGTTCGTCATTAAATTTTTATAACGGTTTCGCCATCGTTGTTACTGCATTAAAAATGCTTTCTTAACTAGTCAGAATGAGCCTATTTATGAAGCATCGTGATTCAATGAATAACACTTTTTCCCTGAAATAAAAATTATAAATACGTACCGGGTATCTGCACATCGTGAAGCCTTCCCAGAAATATTTTTAGATTGCGGTTTAAACTGAATTCGGCAACTATGGCCGTCTTTAATTAAATATACTTAATCGGTTTTACTGGGTAGTCACTCCAGATAATTTTATTTTTGTACAGTTTAATTGCTTAAGGTTTCTTTTTAATCATAAAATATATCATCGCAAATTTTTATTATGGTGTGTTATATGTAGACAAAATGTTCAATTTTATGATTTTTTATTAAAATCTCAATCATCAACCTGTTTTTGCCCCAAGGGAATTTGACCCTTCAGCGTAAAAAAAAACACGTTTTAAATCAAGTATAAAGGTATTCAAAGAGCCCTTTACAAATAACCAAGCGCAATTATACGTTATGAATATATTCACAAGAATGAATTCATAATCTTTAATAATTCTAGATTTTTATTCAGTTTTAAATAATAGAAAATCTATGGGTTCCAGACAAGTATAGTCTACGCAAAGGATATTTGAAAGCCTTTCTGATTTTTGAAGCATTATATCTCAGTCTAGGGAATCATAAATGTGGTAATTAAATGATGGTTTTTTCATTGAAATTGGGTTAAATGTGCGATAAAAATGCTATTTCTAGAAGACAAGGGCGTCGCCAGCCGGTAAGCTAGAGAGGGGCAGCATGAAAGAACTAAAGACAAAAAACAAAAATTTTAATTAAAAAAAAATAAAAACCGAACAAAATATTTACATGAAAATCAATTGAAACATAATCTTCTAGGGTTCTTTGCGAATTCGTTAGTCACTTTGTTAACAAAATAGTCCAAGTTTTTAAAAATGTGTTGCCTGTGTACACTCATCATAGCGAGGCCATTGAGTGGAGTTTTAGACATGGTGCTCCTCAGCCAGGTTTTGATTCTCCTAAGGCTACTAAATGACCTTTCAACTGTACAAGTCGTACAAGGTAATGCAACAAGGATCTGTAAAGCCTTCTTAATTTCAGGAAAGAAATCATCAGTTTCCTTGAGGATGTCCACAACACTCATTTTGACCGATTCTGATTTTTCCTTCCATATTTTTTTCCAAAGCTCTATCTCATTTTGGATATTTGTAACACCGTAAAAATTTTTAAATTCCTTGCAAGCCTCTTCAAGTTCTTCTAAAGAAATGTTTTTCATTTGTGCAGGATGTACTTTTGACAAAGTAAATGATGGTCTATTTTCTTCAGAAAACCTTATTTCTAGGGAATTTATAATTGAGTCCAAATAAGGAATTGTTATGGACCTGCGCCAAAATTCTGACGGGCTTTTTGATGGGTGGTTGCTACGGTGTTGTTGTCTTTCAGCAGTACGCGGTATTGATTTCATATCCAATACAATTTTTTTCGCAATAACAGAAGCATCTTTGAAAATTTCTTCTGTTATTTTTTCGGGATTCTCACGGTGGTTTTTGATCAGTTTTGAAATACGACCAATATGCTGTGATGCCTGAACTGCATCCAAGGAGACTGATTGGAGCACGTTTACTGTTGGTTCTAAAAGAGCGGAATATTTGGATATCAATCCAAGGCTAAAAATAAACGAAACTTTGGAAGCTGCAGACAGGGTTTCTAGTGCCTCCATTATATCACAAAAGTTCTCTTTAAAAACTCTGATGCTCTTGTATTTCTCGCTGCACCTTGTTTCGCACAGCTTGGGAATATTGGGTATTAATTTTCTTCTTAGAACCGATTCACGAAAAAATGTAATTATATCTTTGATGGCCCCCACTGTATTTCGGATCTCCGGCAGAGCATTCAGATCATTGATTACCAGGTTGAGTTTATGTGACGAGCAATGAAAAAATAGTGCTTTCTTGTATTTTTTACGCAAAATAGCCTGAACGCCACCTTCTTTTCCAGACATCGTGGAACAACCATCGAATCCCAAACCAACGCATTTATCTGGATCGAGATCCTCTTTCGTCAGGAATTCGTTTATTGCCGTGGCAATTGATTTAGCGTCCAAGGCTGTAAGCTCAGCAAATCCGAGGAATACTTCTTCTATGTTGCTGGTTTCCTTATCACAATATCTTATGCCAACTGAGAGCTGTTCCTTTCCAGAGATATCCGCTGTTTCGTCTGCTAAAATGCTATATGCTTGCAAAATCTTCACATTTTTGATGCAATCGGCCTTAATAACATCTCCACAAATACTGATAATCTCATTCTGGATGTCAACCGATCGATAACTTGCATTTTTCTTTCCATGCTCAAGATGGTTTTTTAAAATAGTGTCTCCTGCATCAATACGCATCTTATACAGCCCTTCCAGAATTCCATCACCATAGCTTGCCCCCCTTAATGCTAGGTCGTGGGATCCGCAAAACGCAATGCAGGAAATAATCGATCTTATAATTTTCCTGTTTTTTCAAGACTTTCCTGAGAGTATTTGTTAATTTGCACATCTACTGGCACATTATCAAGAAAAAATTTAGCTGCTTCCAATGCCGTCTTATGAAAGTGAGTATCTGCGTGTTTTCTGCAGTATTCATGAACATCTTTGAACTTACAAAACGGCCTTATAATGAACGAACCTAAAACACCTCCTAACGGAGCTCAGATTGGGTGGAAATAGTGTACAGAATTTACAGAAGGCTCCTTTTTGTTGGCGGGAGTATGCTAAGCATGGTGAGTACACTTCTAACCAGGAATGATTGAATTTTCTTTTCAGATACTGGGCGTCTTTGGCAAAGTCGTACGTTTTCCGTAGTATCCGTAGGTTCTTGGCTCAAAGTGAGCGCAATCGTTTCAAATTTCAAGAGTTGTAATGTGATCTGTGTAGGTCTAGGCCTGATGATGCTTCGACAGGAGCGAAACACGTGTAGCTTTTAAGCTTTTTTAAGAAATTATATAGATTGGATGAGACCGTGACTTTGTGTCCTTACCTTTGTTTTCAATTCGCTTTTCACTTGCGAGCGCTTCGAGCCCCCGAAATGTAAATATGTATAGGTATAGTAAAGCCTTATCTTAGATTGAAGTTACCTAATAGCCTAATTATTAAGTGAAATTAGAAATTAATAAGTGATAAGTTACGAAATATACGTTTTCAAAAATAAAGTTTCAATTAGCCGGATGCCTGGTTTAGCGTTAACCTCTAGGCCTTTACTGCCCCTCTTTGGCGACGCCCTTGCTAGAAGGTCCAGACAGGAGCATAGACTAAGGCGGCGAGTTAGAAAAAAAGATATTTTATATTTGTATCCCTATCTCATTTTGAGGTATCATAGAGAATGGTAGTAAATGATGGTGCGAGAAAGACGCCATTTTCAGAAGAAGTAGAAGTGAGGAAAACTTGATGAATTTTGATCCGTTGTGAGGTATCATAAAATATCATAATAAAATTTTATTTTTTATTATAATTAGACAAACTACGCGAGAAAACGCAATTTCTAGAGGATCCCTACAGTAAAATGAAAATAAAACAGTCACATACAAAAAAATTTGGAAATATTAATTTTCATCTTTATATTATCTTCGTCTCATTCTGATAATAATTTAATTATCAGTCGAGATCATATCCATAAGAATATACACATTTGAAGTAAATTACCGAGAGCATTCTACTCATAACTAAGAACGTTACTAGAATCTAATTATCGATTTTTGAACGCTATAAGAAACTAAATACTCATCCTGTGGGAATTTATTTTTTCGGAAATATTTGCCCACCTGGCAACATTGGGACAGCACGTCCTTTTCTAACTTAATATTGAATACGAGGGGAACAGTAGGTATTGCAACGAGGTGATTGATCATTTATTCGCATGGAGTAACCCACCCTTTTTTTTTTAATAATTATATGTAAGGCTTAAAAAGTGACTTATTTGACTTGATATGTTGGCTTGTATGAGTGAGTGACGCAATAACACTGTGGCGTCCATTTTTTAGGTCCTTACTGGAAAAACTTCTTTAAGCTTAGTTTATAAAAATCCATTAGTTTGTGCAATATCTGTTTCAAAGTACCGTATGACTATTTTTTTAAGAGATAGATAGTTGCAAAATTTAAACAGTGGGACACCCTGTATGTGAATACACGTATGAACTTTAAACGTAAACATTTCCATGTGATATGCCGTTAGGGCAAACATAATGTGTAAATTCCCCCATAAAAATTATGTCGGAACACAACAATAATAATTTATGTGCGATTGATATGTCAACACTGCAAATAAATATGCGATAGACTTTCTGAATAATTGAATGTTTACAAGTGTAATTAAATTATTATTTTGTTTTTTTTTTTTTTTTTTTATCATCGGGTGATTAACCTGAGAATAGACGCACATGTTGAGTAATAAACCTTAAATTGAAGTGACGGTTTTCGATTCGTATTACACCTAAAGTGAGCATGTCAAGCTCGGAGATCAATTACCAATAATTCCGTTTGCACTTAAAACCATCAATAAATAAACAAACTTGTGATGCAATTACCGTTAAAATTAGTGCATCAATCTGCAGTATCAAATTGTTACGGATGTCAATGAAGCGATATGTTTGTTATTAGAAAGGAGATTTAGTGATGTTAAATTATTGGATTTTTGTCTATATTGTGACTTACGGTTAGTAACTGTAAACTTAGAGCACTTTGATACACCAATTTTTAAGAAAAAATTTATTCTAAAGCAAATTGTCAACCAGTTGATTAAAGTATGGCACGTCTTCAAATTCTTTCATCCATTTTTCTTCCAATAGTGTGCAGGTAACTATAACATGTAATTGGCTTTTAAATACAATAAAATATCCTTGTGTGGGAACATTAATGTCAAACAGAAAAAATACACCAAAATTTGAAGGCCGCTTAAAAAGAGGTGAATGCGAAATGATTGCATGCAAAAGAGTATATTAGCTAGTAAATGGAAAGACACCAAAGATGTTCTAGGTATCATAAAATATGATAATAAAATTTTATTTTTCATTATAATTAGACAAACTACGCGAGAAAACGTTAATTTCCAGAGGATCCATACAGTAAAATGAAAATGAAACAGTCACATTCAAAAAAATGTGGAAATATTAAATTTTCATCTTTATATCTTCATCTCATTCTGATAATAATTTAATTATCAGTGGAGATCATATCCATAAGAATATACATATTTGAAGTAAATTACCGAGAGCATTCTACCCATAAAGTATATTGTACTAGTCATGAGTAGTTGTCATAATAGCACGATCGGATTGATAAAACGAAAAGTGAAAGATGGCAGTCTAAAAGAAATCAGTTGTCCAGACGCAACAATTTTTTATAACCAATACAGCGTTGATCACGCTGACCAAATGATTAATCTCTATGACTTAGAAGGAGTAACAAATGGTGGAAAAAGGTTTTTTTTCGACTGGTAATGACGACAGTCTTCAACAGCTTTATCATTTACACTGAATGTTCAAATAAAAAAATGACATTCATTGATTTTGTTATCGAGTTGGCAGAATCGTTAATTACTGGAGGTAAATCAGAATCATGGCACAAAAGAACAAGGAAACAAGGCCGCAATTCAAAGAGAGTAAAGGTCATCTTCCAATTGAAAAAGCTGGGAGGAACAGATGTGTTAAAAGAATGAAAAATATTTGTCGTCAGTGTCAAGTAGCACTTTGTATTGAATGTTATACGCCTTACAAAAAATGTTTTCAGCTCATATTAATAAAAAAAAAATTCATACCATGCTGTTGTTTTATTACTGCTGGGACATGCAGAGCGAGTCTGTAACTTGGAATAAATTCGATAATAAATAAATGGGGGCGTGTTCGGAAAAACGCTCGGACACGTCAATTGAGATTGTAAGTTGCGTATTTTTTACAATAAAAATTTTTCATCCAGCGTGTGCCATGTAGGCGGGGCTACAAACGGGACACCCTATATGTTATTATATTTTTGGATTCTCCACAAAATTCCAAACATTTTGATGTATCACATGCCATACCTTTATTCGATTGTTTTTAAGATACAGGGCATTAAAGAAAACGTATTTCATAAACTTAAAGAGGGTTCTTTTAAATCTTCATTTACTATTTTCTGATTATATTAAGATTTGTATCCTTGAAGACCTTCAGATTTTATCAGGATGGTGTGCTTCCAACAGGCTCGTGTTTAATGTAAGAAAGACGTCTATTATGGGGTTTAAGTGCGATGTTCAGAGTCTGAGGTTTGACGAAAATTCCCTCTTGCAGAATAAAGAGTGCTGCAAGTTCCTAGGAATTACCATTGATGGTCGCCTTCGGTTTGAAGATCATATTTTACATTTAGCTGGGAAATTATCTTCTGGATGTTTTGCAGTAAGAATGGCAAAACAAGAGCTGGGAGGGGTGGTTGCACGTTCAGTGCACTTTTCACTTATTGAATCTCATATTCGGTATGGCTTGCCTTTTTGGGGTTTAACCAATAAGGGGCTACTTAACATTGTCTTTGTTATTAAAAAAAAAACAGTTAGATACCTGTGTTCAGCTAAGTTAAGAGATTCTTGCAAACCCCTCTTCATTTCTGAAAAAATCCTAACTCTTTTTTCACTCTTTATCTTAGAAACAGCTGCTCTTATTCACAAAATTCCCAAACTACCCTCTGACACTGGCCATTTGACTCGTCGTGTAAATGATGTTCCCCTACCTATTCCTATACGTCTTCCGTTACCAAAAACTCATTAATTTACATAAGTAAAAAAAATTACAATCATGTTCCTCTATGTGTTAGACATATATCGGATGTGAAGAAATTTAAAAGAGAATTAAAGACGTTTTTATTGGCTAAGGCATATTATAACCTGGATGACTTTTTTAATGATAGGTTTTAACCTTGGACATGTTGGAAAGTTTTTTTTTTTCCTTTTTTCTTCTCTAGTTTTGTCAATAAGTTTACCTTTATTTAGTAATTGATTGTTTTATTTAGTTATCTTTAATTCAAGTATGTTCAAAAAGTTTTGTCTTCTTGTGTTTAATTTTGTTCATTGTTTTGTCAATTTTTGAATTTGTATTTTTGTTTTGTTTTTTTAGCTTGTAGGATGCTTGTACACAAGATTATTCTTACGTAATATAGCACATTTTCTTTCTTTCTTTCTTTCTATTTGGCGTCGGACGAAAAAAAACCAAGAAATCAAATTTGCTAAAAAGTGATTGAGGATTTTAAAAATAATTTTTATTTTAAGAAAAAGCAGTCGCGTAGTATTTTTTTACTTAAAATATTGAATAGAAGACCTGTAGGGACGCCACTGGCAGAAAAAATATTTTCTTTTGCACATCAAAAAATGCGCCTTGATGCATAGAATACATGTAACACATTTCATAAAAATATCTACAATATTGTTTAAGTTATTATTAAAAAACTGATTTTTTTTTTAAACTTTAACACCCTGTATCTCAAAAGTTAAGACGTTTAGGATATATGTTCATAGAAACTTTTTTTCTTAAAATGGGTCCAGGAATCACCCCCTTAAATATTAGCACGTCTCTAACACCACCCTGAATAATAAAATCTAAAAGTCGTATTGAAAGGGTTAACTTTAAAAACCGATTTTGATTAACGAAAGACGAAGAAGAAGAAATGGCATGTTTATAAAAACTGACATTTTATTGCTAAGAGTAACTTGACGGTAAAAGTTAACTTTTTAAAAATGTTTATAATACCGGAAGTCCTGGATTTACACTAGAGGCAGTCGGGGCAAGTGCCCAGGGGGCAGAATTTTGAGGGAAGAAAGAAAAGAAAATATTTTTAACGGTTATACATATAAATTACCCCGGGTAATGTTTACATGTCAAATATTAGGAGTAAAATTTGCTTTAATGAAGTAAATCGAAGGCCTGATAAATACTTTAAAACGTAAACTAACAACTCGCAGCATCTTTTTGACGTTTTTTGACCCAAATATCTGAATGAAAATCCATATTGATAGTAAATAATGAACTTTTTTGAATATAATGTAAATTACCTATTGAAAAGCTCATATACATCTTAAGATTTCTATAGCTTTCAGATCGTTTTTCGAAACAGTTAATAATATTTTCATTGTCTACATGATGAAACAAGCCTGTAATTAAAAATCCGTCTCCATTTTGCAATTGTATTAAATGACAGAACATTTTACATCTGTCAATTCTCAATAAAAAGTATTTTTCTCCTGTTATTTTATATATTTTTTGTCTTAACTTCCCTTCATGATAAAAAAAAAGACGAAAGCAAATTATATTTAATTGGATACAAATTAATTTCTAAAATAAGGATTTTGCTAGTATCTCAATACGATAGTTTTAGATAATATACAATCTAATATTCAAATTGATCTAGCAACCGCACTCGTCAGGACAATAAAATATATATAAACACCTTAAAAAAAAGAATGATGAAGCTAGGATGTTGTATTACCATAGAGGTCAGATACAGAGTTTTCCTTCAACTACAGTAGTACGGCACGTTATTATATAAATAGTGTTACAGATTTGTGAGTTCTTCTTTCAAGTTCTTCAAAAGTTATGTTAGTTTTTTCTCAAAGTTAACTTAGGTTAAAAAAGGAACGTTTGACTCTTAAAAGTGTCAAAAAAAGATGGAATAAAAAAATTATTCATTCAGCTTATTACAGATCGTATGAAGCAAGAGATAGATCGAACGATAAAATATAAGTTTATTTAAGTATTTTTATCTGTAGAAACTTAAAGCAGAAAATTGCAGAAAACACCATAATATGTACATCTCTGATATAAACGTAAATGTACAAAATAAATCAGTTGACCAGCAACAAATAACAAACCTCGGCATACGATTTTACCTATTCTCACTTCGCAAGCTAAAATCGCCTCAAAAAAAAGGGCGGCATTTTTTGTAAATCTGGGCCTGCCTGTAGGGACGCCACTGGCAGAGAAAATATTTTTTTGCACATCAAAAAATGCGTCTTGATGCATAGAATACATGTACCAAATGTCATAAAAATATCTACAATATTGTTTAAGTTATTATAAAAAAACTGATTTTTTTTGAAAACTTTAACACCCTGTATCTCAAAAGTTAAGACGTTTAGGACATATGTTCATAAGGACTTTTTTTTCTTAAAATGGGTCCAGGAATCACCCCCTTAAATATTAGCACGTCTTTAAGGAACACCACCCTGTATAATAAAATCTAAAAGTCGTATTGAAAGGGTTAACTTCGCTCTTCAAAAAATGATGGATGGGTCACCGATGACCCGGTTTTGGGATAAATAGGTATATGCTAAGACTCCCTTTTTTACAGATCTTAACAAGAAAGTTGCGTATATTTCCAATTTATTGCTTTGTTGTTCAGTTTACTGTCGAAGGTTACTGTGAGAGGGTTATTTTATTTTTCAATAATAAATAGTAAAGTGCCATGTGGTCTAAAAATAAGGGTTTATCCAGCAAGGAACTCTACGAAATATTGATGCATTCTTCAGATGACGAGTGTGAAACCGAAATACCTTTGGAACAGGCATTTAGTCATTTGTCAGATGATGAGGACACCTCGGATGAAGAGCCCGAGATACATGACGGCAATCATTCATTTCAAGAGTTAGGAGAACAAATACATTTACCTGATCCATTAGAAGACGAAACAGAGAGCAATAAACAGTCGTACGATGTTGATAATCGGACTTGGTAAACTGTTGCATATAAAGCAGGAAAATCCAGAACATGCAATACCGTGCAAGAAAATAAAGGTCTCACAGATAAAAGCAAAGATATAAATTCTATCATTGACTGTTTTAAGCTGTTCTTTTCTAATGATTTATTAGATATTATTATAAAATACACAAACAAAAAAAGCTAAAGACTTCATAAACGCCTATAATGAAAGTCATGAAGTCAATTGATTAAGGTAGACACTACAGAATTTCTCGCTTTCCTTGGAATCCTTATTCTTACTGGTAGATTTCGAGAATCAAGAGAAAGTGTACGTAGTTTATGGTCGACTACAAAAAATGCATCCACCAGGCCTATTTATCAGGCTACTATCAGAAATAGGTTCACTGACATTTTACGTCACCTTCGTTTCGATGATATATATCTACAAGGGCTGAGAGAAAAAAGGAGGATCAACTTGCTCCGATTCGTGAGATCACTGAGATATTTGCTGAGAATTGCAGGAAACCTTTAAATATTTAAATATTTAACTCATTGATTTCTATATTGAAATTTATTTTTTCCTCTTCACATACTTTTAATAGTGACAGTAACTCACATTCTTTAGTTTTTAAATTTGTTAATTCAATTTTAAGTTCATCATTAAGTTTGTGTAGATTATCTAGGGAGGAAGAAAACTTCTTTTCGGCCTCTGACACTTCATCTTCAAACACCAAACTGTTTCTTCTCATTCTTTCTATATGCCTATCCTTTTCTTTTAGTTCAATCAATAATTCATGAATCTTCTGCTCGTAAGACTTCATAATGCCTTTGTCATCTGGATTACAAAAAACCCAGACTGGAAAAGTTCTTGAAAATAAGAAGGAAACTTTTTTTAGAAGAACTAGGTAACATGTTGACCCATGATAATATTGTTCGGCGAGCAGAAAAAATCATGAGGATGCTAAAGGGTTTTCCGCAGCTATACATGTCAAGCTATTGAAACTACGGGCGTTCCAGTAAAAAAGAAGCAGTCCAATCCCCACGCGGGCGCAAAAAGTAGATGTTTTCAGTGCCGGGGAAATGATAACAAATATTCCACAAAATGTGACAATTGTCACAAATTTGTTTGTCCCACACATTTAGAAATTAAAATTTCTAAAACAGTAGTATGCTACTATTGTTTAAAAGACGAGGATGGACAATAAGGACTAATGTAATTTTTTAGACAAATAAAAGTAAATATTTAGTTTGTTATTCTTTTTCGTAAGTTTTTTGGGTATATGTACAGGGTGAGTTTTTCAAAGCGCGGAGTAGTATTATGCATTGATGATATTATTTATCGATGACGTGCTCCTGGACTATTATTTGGTTAAGCATTCTTCACATTTTAAAAATATTTTGGACTATACAGAGTGCTCCGAAAAAGCAGGGCACTACAAAAGTTAATTTTTTTAAATGGAACACCCTGTATTGCAAAACATTTTTGAATTCTTTGCGTAATTACCAATCTTTTTTGATAATGGTTTAATATGCCAAAAATTAATAGTTTAGGAGATAAATCAAATTTTGTTAAAAATTTAGAATTTGCACGCATCTCTTTAATATTAAAATTTAGCACCTAAATTTTGAATACAGACTTAATTTTTATCATCAGAAGTAAAATAAAGTTACTTTGATATGCGTGCTATGTAAAATTATTCATTTTGTTATACAGGGTGTTTTTTTTGAAAGGCCAAACTTACCCAACTTTAAATATAAAAATCTCTCTTATTTTAAATGAAACACCCTGTATATTTTCATGTCATCTAATAGCTTACTTAAGAGCCTATAAATTTTATTAATAATGTCCTATCTCTATATCTAACAGTTTTTGAGATATCATGGATTTTTCTATTTTTCTCCTGTAAAAACTGACAATGCCGACTTAAAGTTTTGAAGCACCTTGTATTTTTTATGTATCCATCAAGGCGCCGTGGAAACAAATGAAAAAATCTCAATAACAAAAAGACAGTTACATTAGTTAATTAGAGATTAATAGTTAGATTTGTTTTAAGGTGTTTTTTAGATATTTGTTTTCAATATTAAAAATGAATTATTCAAGAAATGAATTTATTGATATGATTTTTGTTTTGGGTGAAGCAAATAAAAATTGTCTGCTAGCTCAAAGGCTATATAGAGAAAAATATCCTCAACGGCGCACACCCGATTCCCGCAGTTTTCGCGTTGTTATGGACCGATTTATGACGACTGGTAGCGTGGATCTGCCAAAACGTAATGTTGCTAATAGGGTGGCAAATGAAGGTAAAGAACTTGAAATTCTTTTGCAAATTGAGGAGGATCCTCACATTGGTAGCCGTAGGTTAGCCTTACTTTCTGATGTTTCGCAGACAACGGTAAACCGGACAACACGGAAATATAAATACCACCCATATCACATTAAGTTGCATCAAGAACTTCACAATCAAGATTTTCAGCTACGTGTAACTTTTTGTGAATGGTTACTTCGCAAAATTGAAATTAATCCAAATTTTGTTAACTATATTATGTATTCCGACGAGGCGACATTTAAAAGCAATGGTGCTGTCAATAGGCATAATATGCACTATTATGCAACAGAGAACCCTCATTGGGTACGTGAGGTTCAGCACCAGAATCATTGGTCCCTTAATGTATGGTGCGGCATCCATAATAACCGTATAATTGGACCATATTTTTTTAATGACCCTTTGAATGGGCATTCATATCGAGTATTTTTACAGCAGCAATTGCCTGAATTATTAGAAGAAGTCAATCTCCAGGAACGGCAAAGTATGTGGTTTCAACAAGATGGTGCGCCTCCCCATTTTCATCGTGCAGTAAGGGAATATTTGGATCAAGAATATCCTCAAAGATGGATTGGTCGCGGAGGATTTGTTGCATGGCCGCCAAGGTCTTGCGATCTTACGCCGCTAGATTTCTTTCTGTGGGGTTATCTCAAAGATAAAGTCTATGCTACAAGGGAGGATATGATTATTAGAATTAGGGATGCCTGTCAAACCGTAACACCAGGAATGTTATACCATGTTCGACAAAATATAATTAAAAGAATTAATATTTGTATCGAACAAGAAGGACATATCTTTGAACATTTGTTGAACAGAAATTAACTTTTATTATATAAAAATAAGTGAATTTAATAAAAAGAAACGTCCATAAATTTGTTTCATTTTATAAGAAAAAAATAACACGAAATGAAGAAATATAAGTATATTTCAAAAACTATTAGAGATAGGGATAGAATATTATTAATAAAATTTATAGGCTCTTAAGTAAGCTATTAGATGACATGAAAATATACAGGGTGTTTCATTTAAAATAAGAGAGATTTTTATATTTAAAGTTGGGCAAGTTTGGCCTTTCAAAAAAAACACCCTGTATAACAAAATGAATAATTTTACATAGCACGCATATCAAAGTAACTTTATTTTACTTCTGATGATAAAAATTAAGTCTGTATTCAAAATTTAGGTGCTAAATTTTAATATTAAAGAGATGCGTGCAAATTCTAAATTTTTAACAAAATTTGATTTATCTCCTAAACTATTAGTTTTTGGCATATTAAACCATTATCAAAAAAGATTGGTAATTACGCAAAGAATTCAAAAATGTTTTGCAATACAGGGTGTTCCATTTAAAAAAATTAACTTTTGTAGTGCCCTGCTTTTTCGGAGCACTCTGTATAGTCCAAAATATTTTTAAAATGTGAAGAATGCTTAACCAAATAATAGTCCAGGAGCACGTCATCGATAAATAATATCATCAATGCATAATACTACTCCGCGCTTTGAAAAACTCACCCTGTATTTAGAATAAAAAGTTTTAGTTGTTTATATTTGTAATAAACGTAAAGCAAAATATAGAAACATCTTTTATTATGATTCCCATATTTTTTCAAATACAAATTTTACAAAAAAAAGGGTCAATTTTGACCCGGTTCTGGGATCCAAAAAAATATTACTATTTTGGGACGGCTAGGGTTAACTTAAAAACCGATTTCGATTAACGAAAGACGAAGAAGAAGAAATGGACATTTTATTGGTAAGGGTAACTTGACGGTTAAAGTTAACTTTTGAAAAATGTTTATAACACCGGCCCTAAGGGGTATTTTCATTTTAATTAAAAAAAACGTCCACGGCAACAATGTTAAAGTGACTGGTATCAGCAGCAGCAGCGGCAGCACCATCCAGCCGACCGCTATATGCACGCTGTCGCTGTCCGACCCGACGCGACGCGACGGTTCACGTCGCGGTCGTTAAGTTAGGTTAAGGACCCCAGACAGTCCAGTTTACACAGCACAGTTAACATCGTGTCGTCTCGGTTATTTTCGTGACCGGCTTCGACGCCATTGGTCCACTTTGCCGGTATTGGTGGTTGCACGGTATTACGCCTGTCTCGCAGCCTACTCGATCACAGGAGGAATTTCACTTCACAATCATCTTTCAATTCTGTCTTTCGGAAGTTCGGGGTCTGTTGCGGTGCCTGTCTGCATTCGCGATCCGAAGATTTTTAGTCAATTTTAGTTTTAGTGTGTTCCGCGATGGTCGAACGTTCGGTTTGGTTGCGATTTTTTTTTAAAATTTTTAAATTCTCGTCTTCCTAGGTGGCCGACAGTGTAATTTTCAAAACAACATTTTAGGTAGGGCTTTGGTTTTATTGAATTTTCTGATTTAAATGGGTTTGAAATAAATTAGCAGTAAAATGTAAGTCTCCTCGGCCAGGCAACGGCCTTGTCCCAAAAAGCAAGACGGTCATGACTACATCGGCTGTTTTTTTTTTTGCTCGATCGAATCTGGCTTGGTAACAGCAACAGCAGATTTTTTTTTTATTCATACGTGGGATAAGGTATCCCGTGCGCAGATGGATTTCTGTTATAATCGGGTAAATCGGGTCGGATTTTTTTTTTTTTAATACTGACTATTTAGTTGAAGGTTCCAGACAGGCGCTGACGTCACCCTTTTGTGTTTGGAACCTTGGAATTTTTCTTTTCGCGAACGTCGGGTCTCTGCGGTTACTTCTAGCATAACGACCACATTCGTCTTTTGGTTTGGTATCCATCAAGGTAACTTTTTTTAATTAATTACATAAGAATATCAAATATTTTACCTTTTAGTAATGCAGTTGAAACTGGAATTTCCCATGCGTCATCAAGACCAAATGGTGATACTTGATGACGCATGGTAACTTTCTAGTTGGTAGATTGGTTACGTTACATCCCCACCAATCATCAGCTTATATTGTCTTTGTCCTATATCCGGATTTATCTCTCTTTGTTCAAAAATTTGATGTGTCTTAGACTGGCTTAGCAGACACATCCTGTACCCTACATACTTTATAATTATTTTAATGGTTTATTGCAAATTAATTAAGATTAAGAAGTGTTGCAATTTTTTTTTGGGGCTCACGTGCTATGACAGTCAATGATCTCAGATGATGACGTCAACAAGAGATGGGAGGGCCCCAGTAAGTGACGTCTGTAGTATTTGTACAGTAATACATGATATAGGTATGTCATTTCCAGTTACACCGGATATTAATTCCCATTATCATTTTATTAAATATTATATTTGACTCATTCCTAATGTAAGTATTCATGACTAGTTTCAACTTGTTCTTCATGGCGCATATCATACTAACCCCAAGCAGTTACCCCACATGGCAAAGTTTAAATTTGTCAAAAACTTTGAACCGGATACGCCCATTTTTTATTACTGCACCAAACATTTTTTTTTCAAAATATTGCACCATATTGCTTTATATTAATTTATTGGTTACAGTGGGTAAAAAAACTCAAAATGGTATCCACACTAATCTAAGTTCAAATAAACGTCTACAATTGTTTCATGTTAAATCAGTTAACCTCAGTTTGAAAAAAAACTTCTATTGTTCTTTTTCAGGTATTTTTTAGTTTGGAAACAGTAAAGAATCCAAACCGTTACAATATTTACTGCTCTTTTGCTATTTTACATAAAGGGGAATTTTGAGTGGAATTTGTCTTTTTAAAAGGAATTAAAAATATCTCATTAGCTTGAGGAATGTTAAAATTAAAAAGTGATAAAATAAGAGGTGTAAGAAAAAAATTATGTATCTATATATATACTCCTATTAAAAAGTGTAGTTAGTAATTTTTGAATCAACATGAAAATCACTAAATTTGGTTTTAAAAGAAAGGAACATTAAAAATTAGTTTTGAATATTTTCCAAATGATTAATGTAAACTTCATACTTAGGGCTCCTAATGATGCAGTCAGAATTCAATCTTCCAAGAAAATGTAACAAATAGACATGTCATGGCCTAGTATGCTACAAGATTCTGATGCTATAAAAAGTGAACAAATAAAATGTATAAAAAGTTTACAGCAAAATTTACTCAAAAAAAACCTAAAGTCAAAACTAGTAAAAATTAAAGACTGGCAGAAATATTATAGAATAAATAAAAACTTGTGAAAAAATACCAGAACTCTCCACTGTATAGTACACAAGCAGCATTCAGTACCTTAAAGTATTACAAATATTTGAAATTGTAATATTAATTCACATTATTATTTGACTCATTCCCAATATAAGTATTCATGACTAGTTTCAACTTGTTCATATGGCGCATATCGATTAAAGATTTAAGTAAAGCGCTAGCATAAAAAAAATTATGATGCTTCAAAAGTGCTTTTGTGTAGGCAGTGTCCCTATTACTATTAAATTAAAATTTTGCTTGTCAAAAACCTCTAGACCCCAATTATATATTAAATATCAACATAAATTCAAAAACTATTTAGAAGAAAAAATAAATATAAAACTTTAACACCCTCTATCTACAAAATGAAGCATTTTAAACATAGAGGTTTTTAAATTTTTAAGTAAGTAAACTCGTTGGGAATTCTAGACAGACACCCTGTATAACCCCCTTGATAAAGGTCTTTTTATCAAAATATTGCACCTTACTGCTTAATTATTTTATTTTCATTTATTGGTGATCATACAGGGTATACAAGGGACATATCAAATAAACACTAGGTATAATTGTTTCACTTTAAATCAATTAATTTCAATTTAAAAAAAACTCTTTTAGTGTTCTTTTTAAAGCATTTTTAAAAGTTTGAAGACAGTTCTAAAAAAGGCCAAATAATATAAAGTTAGTGCTCTTTTTTGCTATCTTACATAAAGGAAAATTTTTGAGCGGAATTTATCTTTTTACAAGGAATTAAAAATATTTTATTAAATCTAAGACTAGCTTGAATAATGTTAAAATTAAAAAGTGATAAAATAGATGACATTCAGATGACCATTAACAATTTTATATAAAAATAAAATATCATTTTTGAATTACATCAACTGATAATCACTAAATTTGGTTTTAAAAGAAATGAACTTTAAAATCAGCATCCTATACAAAGTATTTAGAAAGAAGGTAAAATAATGTTGCATATTATACCTAGTGTAGAGGGGTATTTTTGAGACTCAAGTTTAAGAAATTTGCTGCCCTGACTCTTTAACTTGTATGTTTCATTGTTGTTCTTTCATTTCATCTACTATGATTTAGCATATTAGGAAGTTTTACTTTGTTTTATTGTATATGTTGTATTTTGGTTTTTTTTGACTAATCTCTAGAACCATATTGAAATTTTATGACCGTTTATGTAAGTTTATAATTATTAATATGCTTTGTCCACAAGAGATAATAAACCATATTTTAAATTTGAAAAAAATTTAATAAAAAATTAGTTTTAAAGGCTCTAAATAATGCAACCACAATTCAATCTTCCAAGAATAAATGTATTGAATAGACATTTAATGGCTCGAGAGTCGAGATCTTGAAGTTTTCACATTTTCCAAAAATATATTCTATAGTAATCTAGAGGATTCCAGTGCTATTAAAATAATATGAATTTCAAAAGTTAATTTAGAGTCCGTTTGTGATCCCTAGATCTCCTATATGATTAATTTTAGAAATGCACATATTGTTTATTTCATAATTAAAAATATTTCTATTTTGTGGAAAAGTAATTTAATATTAAGCAAGAACTCTATTTGAACAGTAATGAATAAGCCTGTTAAATCAATATATGGATATTCAGAATGTCAGTGGTGTTCTCAATATTATTATAAATTTTTTAATGTCTGCATAAAGCAACAATTTGGAATGATAAAAACAAATTTTAATATTATTAATATAGATAATGAGAACCAAAGGTCCCAAATGGACTCCTGTGGAACACCAGCTAAAGACATGCTTAAACTAATATTTGAAACCACTCCTCTGTTAAAAAAAAGTGTTGCAGTTTCAACCTTATTTAGATCATCATCAAGAAAAGAAAATTTGTTTTAATGCTTTCCCAATGACTTATATAAACCCCATATATAGAGCTGAAAACAATACAACCAAAGTTCAATCTTCCAAAAATAAATGTATCAAAGAAAGATTTCATGGCTCGACAACTTGAGAATTTCACACTTTCAAAAAATATGTCCTAGTAATCTAGAGGGGTCCAATGCTATTAAATCAATAAAAACAAATCAGAGAAACTGAACAAATAAAATGCATAAACAGTGTACAGCAAAATTTACTCAAAACAAAACTAGTACAAATTAGAGACTGTCATAAATATTCTACTATAAATAAAAAGATGTTTACACAACAGAAATGCCTTGGTAAGAACAAAATAAATACAAGAATTCAAATTATTTCTATTTCTTCAAAAAGTAAAGTAATGCTAAGAAAAAGCAATCAATAAGCCTGTTTAAATCAGTGTCATTATAGACTTTATTATGAATTTTCAGATAACTTGCATAAAACAAGACATTGGGAATGTGAAAAAAAGAAGAATGGTGAAAACAAATTTCAATATTAAAATAATAGATAATGAAAAACAAAGGTCCCAAATAGACCCTCGTGGAACACCAGTTGAAGATTCAACTTTTGAAATCAATCAAGCCTTCAGATGGTTCGAAACATCCACTCTTAAAAAAAAATGGGTTTGAAGTGTAGTTAATTTTTTCTAAACCTTGTTATAAAAAACTACAAATTTGGTCAAAAGTCTCAAACCTCTAACTTGAGAGGTTTATTCTCGAAATCTGAGTGATTGGAATAACTTTCTAAATACTTTTTTAAACAAACATCCAAATAATTTAAGGGTTTTATTCTAGGAATCTAACTCACATTGAGTGTCTGGAATAATCTTTTGAGTACTCTTAGACTTGTTCGAGGCAATGAAATATATCATTAAGAAATTTAAATAATGAAAATAACTATAGTGAAGGTAATCTTACCAAAGTTTGTAAATAATTTAAGAGTGTTATTCCAGAAATCTAAATCACATTCAGTGCCTGGAATATTGTTTTGAGCTCTCTTAGACTCCTTCGAGGCAATCAAAAGTATCTTTAATGAATTTTGGAACTAGTTTGAGGGTTTTGTTCTCGGAATCTTAGTAACTTTTAGTGTCTGGAATAATCTTTTCAGTCCTCTTAGCCTTCTTTCTTGCAGTCAAAAGTATCTTCAACATATAATTTCAAGATTTTTTTTAAGAACATTTGAAAACAATTTTTTTTTTTTTGAATATTTAACAGTATGGCCATACTTCACAAAAGTCCATAAGGTAAAAGTCAGCAGTTCTTTCAATGATAAATTCTAGTTTTCACTAGGAATATTTGTGTTCATAAGTAAATAAAAGACTTGTTCGAGGCCATGAAATATATCATTAACAAATTTAAATAATGAAAATAACTGAAGGTAATCTTATCAAATTTTGTAAATAATTTGAGAGTGTTATTCCAGAAATCTAAATCACATTCAGTGCCTGGAATATTCTTTTGAGTACTCTTAGACTCCTTTGAGGCAATCAAAAGTATCTTTAATGAATTTTGGAACTAGTTTGAGGGTTTTATTCTTGGAATCTTAGTAACTTTTAGTACCTGGAATAATCTTTTGAGTACTCTTAGCCTTCTTTCTTGCAGTCAAAAGTATCTTTAATGTATAATTTCAAGATTTTTTTGAAGAACATTTAAAAACAATTTTTTTTTTGAATACTTAGCAGTATGGCCATACTTCACAAAAGTCCATAAGGTAAATGTCCGCAGTTCTTAACAATGTCAATGATAAATTCTAGTTTTCACTAGGAATATTTGTGTTCATAAGTAAATAAAAGACTTGTTCGAGGCAATGAAATATATCATTAAAAAATTTAAATAATGAAAATAACTATAATGAAGGTAATCTTACCAAAGTTTGTAAATAATTTAAGAGTGTTATTCCAGAAATCTAAATCACATTCAGTACCTGGAATATTCTTTTGAGCACTCTTAGACTCCTTCAAGGCAATCAAAAGTATCTTTAATGAATTTTGGAACTAGTTTTAGGGTTTTGTTCTGGGAATCTTAGTAACTTTTAGTACCTGGAGTAATCTTTTGAGTACTCTTAGCCTTTTTTCAGGCAGTAAAAAGTATCTTCAATGTATAATTTCAAGATTTTTTTGAAGAACATTTGAAAACAATTTTTTTTTGAATATTTAGCAGTATGCCATACTTTACAAAAGTCCGTAAGGTAAATGTCAGCAGTTCTTAACAATGTCAATGATAAATTCTAGTTTTCACTAGGAATATATGTGTTCATAAGTAAATAAAAGACTTGTTCGAGGCAAGGAAATATATCATTAACAAATTTAAATAATGAAAATAACTGAAGGTAATCTTATCAAATTTTGTAAATAATTTAAGAGTGTTATTCCAGAAATCTAAATCACATTCAGTACCTGGAATATTTTTTTTGAGTACTCTTAGACTCCTTTGAGGCAATCAAAAGTAACTTTAATGAATTTTGGAACTAGTTGGAATTTTAGTAACTTTTAGTACCTGGAATAATCTTCTGAGTACTCTTAGCCTTCTTTCTTGCAGTCAAAAGTACCTTCAATGTATAATTTCAAGATTTTTTTTAAGAACATTTGAAAACAATTTTTTTTTTTAATATTTAGCAGTATGGCCATACTTCACAAAAGTCCATAAGGTAAATGTCAGCAGTTCTTAACAATGTCAATGATAAATTCTAGTTTTTACTAGGAATATTTGTGTTCATAAGTAAATAAAAGACTTGTTCGAGGCAAGGAAATATATCATTAACAAATTTAAATAATGAAAATAACTATAATGAAGGTAATCTTACCAAAGTTTGTAAATAATTTAAGAGTGTTATGCCAGAAATCTAAATCACATTCAGTGCCTGGAATATTGTTTTGAGCACTCTTAGACTCCTTCGAGGCAATCAAAAGTATCTTTAATGAATTTTGGAACTAGTTTGAGGGTTTTGTTCTTGGAATCTTAGTAACTTTTAGTACCTGGAATAATCTTTTGAGTACTCTTAGCCTTCTTTCAGGCAGTCAAAAGTATCTTCAATGTATAATTTCAAGATTTTTTTGAAGAACATTTGAAAACTATTTTTTTTTGAATATTAACAGTATGGCCATACTTTACAAAAGTCCATAAGGTAAAAGTCAGCATTTCTTAACAATGTCAATGATAAATTCTAGTTTTCACTAGGAATATTTGTGTTCATAAGTAAATAAAAGACTTGTTCGAGGCAATGAAATATATCATTAACAAATTTAAATAATGAAAATAACTGAAGGTAATCTTATCAAATTTTGTAAATAATTTGAGAGTGTTATTCCAGAAATCTAAATCACATTCAGTGCCTGGAATATTTTTTTGAGTACTCTTAGACTCCTTTGAGGCAATCAAAAGTAACTTTTAGTACCTAGAATAATCTTCTGAGTACTCTTAGCCTTCTTTCAGGCAGTCAAAAGTATCTTAAATGTATAATTTAAAGATTTTATTGAAGAACATTTGAAAACAATTTTTTTTTGAATATTTAACAGTATGGCCATACTTCACAAAAGTCCATAAGGTAAAAGTCAGCAGTTCTTAACAATGTCAATGATAAATTCTAGTTTTCACTAGGAATATTTGTGTTCATAAGTAAATAAAAGACTTGTTCGAGGCAATGAAATATATCATTAACAAATTTAAATAATGAAAATAACTATAATGAAGGTAATCTTACCAAAGTTGTAAATAATTTAAGAGTGTTATTCCAGAAATCTAAATCACATTCAGTGCCTGGAACATTCTTTTGAGTACTCTTAGACTCCTTCGAGGCAATCAAAAGTATCTTTAATGAATTTTGGAACTAGTTTGAGGGTTTTGTTCTTGGAATCTTAGTAACTTTTAGTACCTGGAATAATCTTTGGAGTACTCTTAGCCTTCTTTCTTGCAGTCAAAAGTATCTTCAATGTATAATTTCAAGATTTTTTTTAAGAACATTTGAAAACAATTTTTTTTTGAATATTTAGCAGTATGCCATACTTTACAAAAGTCCGTAAGGTAAATGTCAGCAGTTCTTAACAATGTCAATGATAAATTCTAGTTTTCACTAGGAATATTTGTGTTCATAAGTAAATAAAATACTTGTTCGAGGCAATGAAATATATCATTAACAAATTTAAATAATGAAAATAACTATATTGAAGGTAATCTTACCAAAGTTGTAAATAATTTAAGAGTGTTATTCCAGAAATCTAAATCATATTCAGTGCCTGGAACATTCTTTTGAGTACTCTTAGACTCCTTCGAGGCAATCAAAAGTATCTTTAATGAATTTTGGAACTAGTTTGAGGGTTTTGTTCTTGGAATCTTAGTAACTTTTAGTACCTGGAATAATCTTTTGAGTACTCTTAGCCTTCTTTCAGGCAGTCAAAAGTATCTTCAATGTATAATTTCAAGATTTTTTTGAAGAACATTTGAAAACAATTTTTTTTTGAATATTAACAGTATGGCCATACTTCACAAAAGTCCATAAGGTAAAAGTCACCAGTTCTTAACAATGTCAATGATAAATTCTAGTTTTCACTAGGAATATTTGTGTTCATAAGTAAATAAAATACTTGTTCGAGGCAATGAAATATATCATTAACAAATTTAAATAATGAAAATAACTATATTGAAGGTAATCTTACCAAAGTTGTAAATAATTTAAGAGTGTTATTCCAGAAATCTAAATCATATTCAGTGCCTGGAACATTCTTTTGAGTACTCTTAGACTCCTTCGAGGCAATCAAAAGTATCTTTAATGAATTTTGGAACTAGTTTGAGGGTTTTGTTCTTGGAATCTTAGTAACTTTTAGTACCTGGAATAATCTTTTGAGTACTCTTAGCCTTCTTTCAGGCAGTCAAAAGTATCTTCAATGTATAATTTCAAGATTTTTTTGAAGAACATTTGAAAACAATTTTTTTTTGAATATTAACAGTATGGCCATACTTCACAAAAGTCCATAAGGTAAAAGTCACCAGTTCTTAACAATGTCAATGATAAATTCTAGTTTTCACTAGGAATATTTGTGTTCATAAGTAAATAAAAGCAGTGGAAAAGCGTCATAACATAAATTTTAATTTTTTTTGTTAAAAAATGGCTCATCAAAGAATTTTTTTGTCTTAATATAATCTGCATAAAATCCTTAATAAAAGTCGTTGGGTCGTAAATTACTCAATCACCAAAAAATATTTCATTTGAGGTAAACCTGCTACCCCTAAACTGTTATGCATTCACAAGTACAGTAGCACTCCCATGAATCGAAACATAAAAGGGGGTGAAAACTAGAGGGGACGTAAAACCGACAGGTGATAAGTAGATACATAAAATTACTATGAAACGTATAGTTTTGTTTCAATGCTTTTTTTTACCTGAAATTGATTTCTCTTATAAAGCATAACCACAAAATAGAATAGAATTCTGTCATAAATCACTTATTGGAATTTTTATGATAGATTTAATGAAACATCACAGTACTAACAAACATTATAACCTCACTTTTGTTGACCAAAAAATCATCAAAATTTTATTGTATTTCTTCCTACCATTTAAAAATTGCAAATGCGCGGACATGTTGTAATCAGTAATACAATAAATTATCAAACACATAGACAAATTATTAAAAAAAATTAAATCAAATTTATAAAGAAGGATAGGTATACCTAGCCTAGAGGGCCAAGCGGCGCGTGCGTGGAATTAGAAAGAAACGCCTCTTACCTTTTGCTAAATATGAAATTAAAAAAAATCCACTTTTGATGGTAACAGCCTAGTGACGGCGTAACAGAAAAGAGATTAAAGCACTTTAATGCCGGCACATGAACAAAATAATTAAAAATAATAATTAAGGACTGTCACTTGTCATACCGGCCTTCTGTGACGTTGCGTTGCAAAGCCGATCCAATAATTTGATGGTTATAAGTTATGTTCAGAGTTGAATGAAAATTTGTGAAATATTTAAAATATCTCAATTTCTAACAAAAAGTCATAAAACCGAAAAATATTATAATATAAAAAACATATTAAAAATAACCAACAATTAAGATAATGTGTGGCGGTTGCCCAAAGCAACGCCTGCGCACTATTATGAAGTAAATCGCCTACCTTTAAATTCTTCACTAATAAGGCGATTTGCAAAACTCCTTGTAACAATTACCGAAAAAAAAACGTACTTACATACAATTTCCACTTTTTAAATGAAAAAAATTGAGATTAAATTACTTAATCGCGACACAAGATTGTGACACCTAAAAATAATAATCTCGAACCGTCACTTGTCATTCCACAAACCGGCCTGCTTTGCCGTTTGAAGTCACGTGAACCCCTGAGTTAAAATGTGTTGTTAACCTTGACGTGGGGGGTAACAATAATTATAGTGATTATCCGCCGATAAACAGTAGACATCCCCTATAAGCAGTAGCCACAATCGATTTTGCGGTTATAGGTTATGTTCAAATTTGAATCACATTAAATGGAAAATTGTTAAGTCTCAAAGGCAGTTAAAGCAATTTTTGATTAATTTTGTGGTATCACGGAAATTAACATTTTTTTCCAAAATAAAAACTCTTTACACAGTTTCAGAACTTTTTTTAAATTATTTTTTAGATATTTAGATTGAGGTACTGACCCTTCTTCATTTTTTTTTTTTAATATTTTATATATAGGTTCAAATTTTTCCAGAAACTTGTATATAACAAACTTTATACCCCCTTTTAATTGTTTATTTCTTAAGAACACGATTTTTTCTTAAATTTTCATGCTATTGGTCCAATTTTTTTAAGGTTTCGAAGCAGTAATTTTGTTTGAAATTACTCGAAGTGCCACAGGGCTCTCACTCAGGCCCTGTTTTGTTTTGCCTCTTTTTGATTGATTTAGTTTCAAAACTTGAAAATTGTGCCAATGTTTGCTGATGATGTGAAGCTATTTAGGCCTATCACATCCCTTTCCAATGCTGTGCTCCTGCAAAAAGACCTTAATTTGTTCTTTGATTGGTGCCACTTGAATAGAATGCCCCTTAATATCAATTACATTTTCTAAGCAAAGAAACCCTATTGCTTTTCTTTATAAAATAAATAATGCAGCAATTGGTGTCAAAACAGAGGTTTCTGACTTAGGAATATTTATTGACACCAGGTTGTCTTTTAAAAGCTGGTAGGGCAATGAAAATGCTGGGTTTTATCCAACGGTCTACAACTGATTTGTCTTTGTTTACTTTTAGACTACTTTATTGCTCTCTAGTTAGGCCCATCTTGGAGTATGGCTCAATTGTGTGGTCTCCATCATATAACTGCTACATTGAGCAGATTGAAAAAACTCAAAATAAATAGTGGGTCAGAGATAACCTGAACTTACCCACATTAGAGTCACGAAGAACATTACTCGACTTATGTTTTATGCATAAGGTTTTAAATGCTACTATAAATTGTCCCGAGTTATTGTCTCTTTTTAAACTTAGGGTGCCTTCCAGATTAAATAGACAATCAGAAATATTTTCAGTCCCATTTCACCGTACCAATTATGGTATTAATGAGCCAATTACACGAATGGCTCGAAGTGCTAATGGTCTCTCAGGGCAAATAAGCTTTTTTGACTCTAGGATTACACCTTTTAAGGGGCAGTTAAAGAATATTATTTCATAGGGGCTTTAATTAATTAACTCATCTACACCTTTCCTTGATTTATAGATGGTTTTGTATCTGAATATATATGTTTGTATGGGTATGCTATGTAACACTTTTATATGCTAGCACATTTTTGTGCTTGTATCATGCAGTGACAAAAATATCATTTTTGGTGCTTTCTACATCCCTCCTGCTTCTCCTTTATCAATTTATGAGGAATTTGCCTCTACATCCATGGATCTTGTGAGTGTTCATACTAGTTGTGATATTCTATTTTGTGGTGATTTTAATCTGCCACATGCGGTATGGAGGAACTCTGTGAACGGACTGCATGTTGAGACGGCTGAGTCTATAACATCTGCAAATGTGCTATGTAGTTGTTGTAACTATCTTAATCTTAAGCAGGTGAATGGCTTGCCAAATTTGTTTGGTACATTTCTTGATCTGTTTTTCTCAAGTTTGTCAAATGTTAAAGTCATATATGCTACTGAAAATTTATCACCGGCATCAAACCACCATCCTGCTTATGAAATAAGTATTCCTATTAATTGTGATTTTAGTCTTAAGTATGATGTTTATTATTATGATTTTGTAAACTGTGATTTTGTTGCCATTAATAATTACCTTGCTTGCATGAATTGGGATACTGCTTTTAATCAGAAGGATATTAATAAATGCATTGATATTTTTTACAATGCTCTCTATTTTGCTATTGAGATGTTTGTTCCAATTAAACATTTTAAATCATCTAATTTTCCCACTTGGTTTAGTAGAAAATTACAGAATCTTGTTATTCAAAAAAAGATTGCTCACACAAAATTCAAAAATAGTAAGGATCCCATGGATTATGTTAATTTTTCAAATTTGAGGAATAAATGTGAAACTCTTCGTGATGAATGTTTTAGGTCATATATTGAAAGATTATATACTGAAATTTCTCATGATCCTTCTTCATTTTGGAAACACATCAATAGATTACGTAGGTCTGATTCATACCCCAATAGCATGCATATGGAAGCCGAGGTTGCTGGTAATGGTCAAGATATTGTAAACTTATTTGCTAGATGTTTTGAAACCACATACAGGCAACCTGTCCGCAAGGCTCCTGACTATAAATTTCATTACAGTCTGGATTTAAATCGCATCTCTTTTTCTTTATTGGACATATTTTATGAAATCTTACGCCTTCCGAACAAACATTCTTTTGGCCCTGATGGTATCCCATCTGTTTTTCTTAAAACCTGTCTGTGCACTCTGAGTAAGCCTCTGCATCACCTTTTCAATCTTTGCTTGACATCAGGCAAATTTCCTGATTATTGGAAGGTAAGCTTTTTAACGCCAATTCATAAAAATGGTGATAGAACTGATATTTGTAACTATAGAGGTGTGTGTATTCAGTCTGTAGTTCCTAAGCTGTTTGACAGGTTGTTTTCTGTGCGATTTTCGTGGCACTGTAGGCGATTGCTTAGTGATCATCAGCATGGTTTTTGTCAGGGTAGATCTACAGTGACTAACCTGTTGACTTACCAATATGATTTGATTGGTGCTTTTGAGAGGTCTGTACAGGTCGATAGTGTGTACACAGACTTCTCGAAGGCCTTTGATAGGGTTGGTCATGAACATCTAGTTCAGAAGTTTGGGGCTATGGGCCTTGGTAGGACTTTGGTCGAGTTTTGTCACAGTTTTTTGACTGATCGCACACAGTTGGTCAGGATAAGTAATTATATTTCTAATGGTATTGAAGTATCTTCAGGCGTGCCTCAAGGTTCGCATATTGGACCGGTCTTTTTTAACTTGTTCATAAGAGATTTGAGTGATGTAATTGTTCATTCAAAACATCTTGGGTTTGCTGATGATTTTAAACTGTATAAAGCCATTGAGTCATATCTTGATGCTGAGCTACTTCAATTGGATTTAAATAGTGTTGCTGAGTGGTGTAATAGCAATAGTCTGGAACTGAATGTAAAGAAGTGTGTATGTATTTCGTTTGGCCGTTCTAATAAAATTATTAATTATCAATACACAATCAACAATAACGAACTCAAGTCAGTTGATACAGTTAAAGATTTAGGTGTTCTTTTTGATACCAAGCTAACTTTTTTGCCGCACATTTTGGATATTATTAACAGGATTATGCGTAGTCTTGGTTTTATCACTAGAAATAGTGTACATCTTTCACCTTATTGTTTCAAATTACTTTATTACTCTTTGGTACGTTCCTTGCTTGAGTATGCGTCTGTAATTTGGTCCCCTTATTACGATTCTCATATTGAACACCTTGAGGCTGTACAAAGAAGATTCTTAAGATCCCTTGCTTATAGAGCTGAAGTTAATATTTTTCGTAATTATTACATCGACTATAATGCTATCAGTGTCCAATTTAATATCCCTAATCTTGAAGTCAGATGGCATTATTCTGATGCTTTAACGTTTTATAAGATCTTAAATGGTTTATATCATTGTCCTACCATCTTGGAAGCAATTCCTTTTAACACCTATCAAAGAAGGATCAACTCTTCTATGTTTCGTTTACCCTTTCATTCGGCCAACTATGGGTTTTTTTCTCCACTGACTAGGACCTTGCGTTTCTTTAATGAAAATAGTTTGGATCTATTTTCCGGCGGCTTACGGTCATTCAAATCAAAAATAAATAATCTTACACTTTAACCTATGTTCCTTGGATAGTGCTAAGTTTTTAGCCCTGTTGATGACTGTTTTTTCAGAGGTTTTATCTTGGTATATATATATTTTTTTGTAATTCTAGTATTGTATTTATATTGCTATATTGTCTAGTATTTTGTATTATCTGCTCTGCCGTATATTGAAATAAATAAATAAATAAATTCTTGCAGGCAACTGAGCTAATAATAAACTTTGTACCCCCTTTAAATTATTTATTTCTTCGTGGCACTGTTTTTTTTTTAATTTTTATGCTATTGGTCCAATTTTTTTAAGGTTTCGAAGCAACTGGATTCATTTTTGGTTTTTTTAAGCAGTTCAAGTAATTTTGTTTAAAATTATGCCAGGCAACTGAGCTTAATTTTTATTACTCACAGGCAGTTAAGTAATTTTTAATTTTTTTCTAGATATTTGATATGTGGTTTTAGCCCGTTTTAGGTTTACTTTTTTAAAACCATGGAGGTATTTTTAAATAATGTTCAGGCAGTTGGAAGGAACGTTTTTCACCCTTTTTACTGTTTATTTTTTCTGGGCACTGAAAACACACACACTAGGGTTTTATTTAAATTTTGCTCCAGCCATGGGCCTAATGTTTTTATTTTTTTCAGGTTAAAAGAATTTTTTAAGACTTTCAGGAAATTAAAATCATTTTTTACTTTTTCCAGGTATATTCAAACAATATTTATTCTGTTGCTAAGTTGTAAAACAATAATAATTATTTCAAAAATCTCTATTTTGACCAAAAATTTTTAAAACCAAAAAAATATTCTAACATTAAACGATAAAACAAAACTAAAACCTTAGCAACAATCGAGAAAATGTGTGAATACAGAACTATTATATAGTCCATTTCTTAATCCGTAGGAGCACACGAAAGGGTCTAGGATAGCCATAAAACGGTGGTAAACCATTGGCGTCCCACTTTTCAAGTACATTAAGACCTGAATGTTTTCATTTGTTGGGTTTATTTAATAGTGCAAGAAATAGGCCAATTTTAGCCATAAATTCTTTGAATTACTTAAGTACCTAATGAACAAGTTCTTTTTAACCCTTATAAGTAGATATTGTCTAGGTAGGTAAATATGGAGGTATAAGTATTATAGGTACCTAAATTGTGCAATCTTAAATGCAAACAGGTAGTTATATTTTATGGTATATAATGTAGATATATCCTAAAAACTTAATTTATTTTTCAGTATTGTTGCGCATTTGTTGTAAGAATGTCAAAGTTTAGCCCCGTAGTGTGTAAAGGTGTTTTAGATTTTAAAGCAAGGACTATAGTACTAAACGTACATGTAGTTTCTACATGTGCCAATATGACAGGCATAAGTAAAGCAACAATTTACGGACTTCTTAGTGACAGAAAAAGTGAAAACCGTGAGAACTTGCCTAAGAAGAGTGTAAAGAAAACTGCCGGTAGGAAGCCGATAGCAGTTGATGAGACAGCAAAGCATATCATCAGGAGGACAGTACATTCATTTTATTTTAAGAATGAAATCCCAACTATCGACCAAATTTTGACACTTGTAAAGAAGACGAAAATGTACCAGAAATGGGAAGAAAAAAATTATGGAAAATTTTACACGAATTACATTTTTTTTTGGCAAAAGCAAAATAGAAAATCTATTTTAATAGATAAAGAAGAAATATTCTGTTGGAGAAGAAAGTATTTAAGACAAATTAAGGAGTATCGAAAGGAAGGAAGAAACATTTATTATTTGGATGAAACCTGGCTTAACGAAGGACACACCGTGAGCAAGTGCTGACAGGATAAAAATGTTGGAAGCTCCCGTCAAGTTTTTTTAGAAGGTTTATCGACTGGCTTGAAGTCTCCTTCTGGTAAGGGCCACAGATTAATAATTACACATATTGGGAGCTATAAAGGATTTTTAAATGGCGGTCTGTTTGAATTCGAATCGAAGTCAACTAAGGATTACCACGAAGAAATGAACACTGATGTTTTTGAAGATTATTTTTCCGAAATGATCAAGTCAATTCCCGAAAATTCAATTATTGTTATGGACAATGCCAGCTACTATTCAAGATTAATAGAAAAATTACCATCATCCTGCTGGTGAAAACGGGAAATAAAAAACTGGCTTACCGAAAAAGAAATACCTTTTGGAGATGACGCGGTAAAAGCAGAGCTTCTGACAATAGTTACAGAAAATAAATCAAAATATAAAAGACACGTTGTTGACGAAATAGCAAAACAACACAATATAACTGTACTTCGTTTGCCACCTTACCATTGTGAATTAAATCCTATAGAGTTAATTTGGGCTCAAGTAAAAGGATTTGTGGCTAGAAATAATAAAACCTTTAAATTAAAAGATGTGAGAGAACTTCTGAAAGCAGCAGTGGATAACGTTACCCAAGAAAACTGGAGCAAGGCTGTGAATCATGCTATAAAAGAAGAAGAAAAGATGTGGACCCTCGATAATCTTCTAGAAGAAACTGTCGAACCCTTAGTTATAACAGTGAGAATGTCTGATTCGGATGAAAGCGATGAGAGTAATGAAATGTGTGATTTATAAATTGATTTTTTTTTGTATATTTCGTAAATATTTTTATTGTAATATATGTAAATATGGTTAATAAATTAAAGGATCCTTATATTTATGTACCCTTCTTATAAATGACAAGATATGTTTGGAGAGTTGCATTTTTTATTGGTTGGTATTAAAAAAATGAAATTTTACAACAATTTTTTAAACATTTAAAAAGCAATCAAATTGCGGTATTAATCAAATTTTTATATTTCATTTTATTTGCCATAGTTTTATAATGAGGTTTTTCCGTTTTAAGAAATGTTTCTTGTTAATTTAATAAATATAGGTTATACCTACCAACCATACTTTTTCTAAAAATCTTTATCTAATAGATAATAGATAAAATCCAACATTATTTATAAATTTTTCATAACAGATTTCATTATTTAACTTAAAAATTAAAATCAATATCCATAGTCGGGACGACACTGGCAACCCGTTTGTCATAAAAATGAACTCAAAACCATTGTTCCGAATTTTACGACCTGTTGTATTTGAGACCATACAGGACTTGTCCACTTAAAATTGGTAAAAACAGCCTGGTTTATCATTTTGTTACATGTAGAAAAATGGAAGACTCACCCTATATTTATGCTACTTCTGCATAAATAATGAGGCACTATGCTCTCACCAAAAAGGAAATAGAGTATAGTTGGTTTTATTTATGATATGGACTTTATACCTGGTTTTACACATACGACATAATTATCACAGTATCAACAAATATTAAACATCACTTTTATTAATTTAATATATAGTCTCTGTAGTATAGAACCACAAACCGAAAAAATTATAACCCCATGCTATAATCAGTAATACAAATATCAAACACAATAATAAAATGTTTAAAAAAAAATATAAACAATTATAAAAAACACATACCTAGAAGGCCAAACTGCGCGTGCGCGCATTCAGAGGGAAATATCTCTTACCTTTCGCTAAAACTGAAATTTCAGCCGATCCGAGGATTTGATGGTTATAAATTATGTTCACATTCGAATGAAAATTTGTTGCTAAGTTGTAAAACATTTAAATAATTTAAAACATCTCCATTTCTAACTCATAAAACCGAAAAATATTCTAATATAAAAAACATATTAAAAATAACCAACAATTAAGATAACCTGTGGCGGTTGCCCAAAGCAACGCGTGCGCACTTTTATGAAGTAAATCGCCTACCTTTAAGTTCTTCACTAATAAGACGATTTGCAAAACTCCTTGTAACAATTACCAGAAAAAAGCAAAAGTACTTACACACAATTTCCACTTTTTGAATAAAAAAAATTAAGATTAAATTACTTAATCCCGGCACAGGCAAATGACAAATAATAATTAAGAACTGTCACTTGTCATTCGAAATATCAGCCTGCTTTGCCGTTTGAAGTCACGCGACCCTCTGAGTTAAACTGTGTTAACCATGACGTGGGAGTAGCGGTATAGTTATTATCCCTCGATAAACAGAAACACCCCCTGTAAGCACAACCGCTTTTACGGTTATAGGTTATGTTCAAGTTTAAATCACATTATGATAAATTAAGACTCGCAGGCAGATAAAGTCATTTTTTATGAATTTTTTGGCACTGAAATAAAAAAAACAGCATTTTTTCTAAAATAAAAAATCTTTACAGTGTTTTAGATCCTTTTTTAACCCTTTACCACATCATGTGCCATATATGACCCAAACTACAAAAATATAAAAATATTGTCTAAAATTATACTGTATCATATTTGGAACGTACCCGCTTACACAGCAAAATGTACACATCGATAGTATTGTTCAATTATACGACAGATATTTCGCGTCAGAGACTATTGCACGCTAACAGCTGATTGATACGTTTTGTTTGCAAGTTTTTTGTTTCTTAAAATTATAATATTATCGAAAAAAAATTATTGGCATTACGGGTGAAGTGTAAGCTGTCTTATACAGTAAGTTATTTTTTATTTGATGGTAATTTAAGAGGTTATATTTACGATTTTGTGCTTGTGCCATATATGGAACAATATGCAATTATTAAAGTTTACATTGGTTGCTTTTATTTTCAGTTATGGACACAAAGAAATTTTATGGTACTCTACAACATGTAGCTAATATAGACTCCGATGAAAGTGATGATCCAGATTTATCTGGCGACGAAGCTGAAAGTTGTGTAAATTCAAAAATACAAACCAACCAAAATGATCCAGATTCAGAATCCGACTATTCATCTGATGACGATATGCCCCTATCAGAAATTCGAAAACGAATATCGAAGAATATTGAATGGCACGAAGGTAATCTATTGAAAAACGATAACGAAATTCAATTTAGAGGTTGTCAGGATCTTCCGGATTCGATTCGTACGCTTGCAACTCCAGTAGAATAGTTCAAATTCCTTTTCCCAAAAGAGCTCATAAGTTACATTACAGAGCAAAGTAATTTGTGTAATATCCAGTGTCAACCACACAAGCCTGTCCATACAAAAAATTCATGAGATTGAGTTCATCGGAATCTGCATTTTGACTTCTCTAATACAGTTGCCTTCTACAAGAGATTATTGGAATGGTTTATTAGGCCATCCTGCTGTTTCTGAGGTTATATGCTGCAATAGATTCGAGACGATAAAACGCTTTATTCATTTCAATGACAATAGTCAAATGATCCAAAGAGGTCAACCAGGTCACGATAAGTTATTCAAAACTAGACCTTTTCTTACCCAAATAAGAGAAAGACTACTATTGGTACCACGTGAGGAATACCAAAGCTAGAAGTCAACTAAAGCAATATAACCCTAAGAAACCTCACAAGTGGGGTTATAAGAACTTCATTCTTAGCGGAAGTTCCGGGTTCAGCTACGATTTCGACCTTTTTGCAGAATTCCAAAGCAACCAAGTTCCTAACGGGCGCCCCAATTTAGGAATGAGTAGTAATGTTGTAATAAGGTTATCCGAGAGTGTTCCAAGGAATAACAACTATAAACTATTTTTTGAAAATTGGTTTGCTAGCATACATTTGATGATTTACTTACATAAAGAAGGGATATTGCCTTTAGGGACAGTGAGAGCCAATCGTATACCATGTACATTACCATCTGAAAAAGATATGAAGAAAACTGGTCGTGGCACAATAAAAGAAAAAATATCTCGCATAGATAATGTGGATATTGCAACAGTGTCATGGTATGATAATAAAGTCGTGACCACCCTTTCTACCTATGTTGGTTCTGAACCTCGTGGTGAGAAAAAAAGTAACTCATAAAATGATTGAATGCCCTAGAAGTGTTTTTGTTTACAATAATTATATGGGAGGCGTCGACCTTCTGGATGCCATGTTGGGATTTTATAGGATTAAAATTCGTTCAAAGAAATGGTATTTACGCTAATTTTTTCACATGTTGGATTTGTGTTGCGTAAATGCTTGGTTATTGTGGAGACGCAGCAATAAAGAATTTGACCTACCCCTTAAGGACTTCAAGCTGGCCATCGCTGATTCTTTATGCAATGCTAATAAAGAATATAAAAGAAGAGTAGGAAGACCTTCAGCAGAGGTTCAGACATTATATGCTATAAAAAAGAAGCGTGGACCTACCAAAGAAATTCCTCAACAAGAGGTGCGTCTTGATGGTATTGACCATTTACCAGAATGGAGTGAACAACAAAGATCAAGATGCAAGTTTCCATTGTGTGAATATAAATCTTTTGTGTCTTGTACGAAATGTAAAGTTTTCTTGTGTTTTAATAAAGACCGAAATTGTTTTATGATGTTCCACACTGAATAAATGATAATGTTGTTGCATAATGTTCCATATATGTCACTTTCCATTTTTTTATAAATAAATAAAGCAAATATTAAACAAAAATTTTTTTGGTATTTTTTACATAAATAAAGCGTGTTCCTCCATCCCTGGGAATTTTTTCGAAGAAAACAAAAAATTCATGCAGTAAATGGTTAAATTATTTCAAAGCATTTTAGTATTTTTTAGATGTTTAGAAGAAGGTATAGATCCTTCTTCATTTTATATTTTATTTATTCAAATTTTTCCAGGGACTTGTAACAAACTTTAAACCCCCTTTTAATTGTTTATTTCTTCAGGACACTTGTTTTTTTAATTTTCATGCCATTGGTCTAGTTTTTTTAATGATTTGAAGAAGTTGGAATTTCTTCCAGGCAATTGGGGACATTTTTTGGTATTTTCAGACAATTGGAGCAATTTCTCACTTTTTTAAGGACATTTTTGATAACATGCAAGCACCCGGGCTTAATTTTTATTACTCACAGGCAGTTAGGTAAGGACTTTTTAATACTTTTGGGAAATTGGACTATTTTTTTACTTTTTCCTGGCATATTCAAACAATATTTATTGTGTTTCTAAGTTGTAAATGATTTATTATTGTTTGTTTAAGGTTTTTGGTAAACTTAACCAAAAAATATTCTAATATTAAACAATAAAACAAAACTAAAACTTAACCAATAATTAAGAAAATGTGTGAAAGCAAAACTAGAGTTGGTATTATTCATGATGGACTTTATACCTGGTTTTACACATAAAACTTAATTATTACAGTATCAACAAATATTAGAACTTCACTTTTATTGATTTAATATTTACTCTCTCTAGTATAGAACCACAAACCGCGAAAATTATAACCTTACTTTTGTTGACCAAGAAATTAAAAAAAAAAAATTGTTGTATTTGTTTTTTACCATTTAAAAATTGCAAAAGTGCATTCATGCTGTAATCATTAATACAAATATCAAACACAATGGTAAAATGTAAAAAAAAAAATTACAATCATTAAAAAACCCATATCTAGAGGGACAACAGCGCGTGCGCGCATTTAGAAAGAAATATCTCTTACCTTGCGCTAAAACTGCTAAAAGTTAAACTTCAAAATTCCGCTTTTAATTACGGCGTAATGGGAAAGTATTTATCTACAATTTCCAAGAAAATGACAAATAAAAAGAATAGTTAAGAACTGTCACTTGTCATGCGATATACCACGTGACCCTCTGAGTTGGGAGTGGCGATATATTATTACATCCACAATAAACAGTAGCCACAATCGATTTTACGGTCATAGCTTATGATCACGTTTGATTGACATTTTAGTTGCTAAGTTGTAAAACATTTATAATTATTTCAAAAATCTCTATCAACCCAGAACATCGAAAAATATTCTAATAGTAAACAATAATAAAACATTACCAACAATTAAGAAAATATGTGGCGGTTGCCCATAGCAACGCGTGCGCACTGCTAAGAACGAAATCACTTACCTATCTTTGAATTTTTTTAAAAAACGACTCCCAAAACTCTACTTTTTCTCTTAGCAACGACTGCAGAAACACGAGAGTATTTATCAACAATTTACATTTTTTAAATGAGCAAAATGAGATTAAATTACTTAATATGTACCGCACAGGAACATGACAACTAAAATGAATAATTAAGAACTGTCATTTGTCATTCTAAATAACGGCCTACTTCGACATTATGTCAAAGCCGATCCGAGGTTTTAACGTGTTAAACGTTACGTGGGGGTGGCGATATAGTATTACATCCACGATAAACAGTAATCACAATTGATTTTACGATTATAGGTTATGATCACTGTTTGAATGATATTTTTGTTGCAAAGTTGTAAAACATTTATAGTTATTTTAAAAATCTCTATTTTTTCATAACGCCGAACAATATTCTAATATTAAATAATAATAAAATATAACCAACAATTAAGAAAATATGTGGCGGTTGCCCATAGCAACGCGTGCGCACTGCTAAGAACAAAATCACTTACCTACCTTTGAATTTAAAAAAAAAAACGACTCCCAAAACTCTACTTTTTCTCTTAGCAACGACTGCAGAAACACGAGAGTATTTATCAACAATTTACAATTTTTAAATGAGCAAAATGATATTAAATTACTTAATATGTACCGCACAGGAACATGACAACTAAAATGAATAATTAAGAACTGTCATTTGTCATTCTAAATAGCGGCCTACTTCGACGTTGTGTCAAAGCCGATCCGAGGATCTAACGTGTTAAAGGTCACGTAGGTAGGGGTGGCAATATAGTGTTACATCCACGATAAACAGTAATCACAATTGATTTTACGATTATAGGTTATGATCACTGTTTGAATGATATTTTTGTTGCAAAGTTGTAAAACATTTATAGTTATTTTAAAAATCTCTATTTGTTCATAACGCCGAACAATATTCTAATATTAAACAATAATAAAACATTACCAACAATTAAGAAAATATGTGGCGGTTGCCCATAGTAACGCGTGCGCACTGCTAAGAAGGAAATGAAAATTTTAGTTTGAAATTACTTAAAGGTGATCATAAAATACCCGGCAAAGAAAAATGACAAATAATAATAATAATTGATACGTAACGTGACCGGTATTATAAGATATGTACATTTTTTGTTTGGCCAAATCATATTTTAATTAATTTGGTTTTATTGCTTGACTAGTAAGCAAATTACAATTATTATATCCACATTTTCTATTTCTACCAAAAACCCGTAATACTGAAACATATTTACTATACAATGACAAAATAATGGAGCAAAATTAAAGTTTAAAAATTTATGGCGGATAACCAAAACAGCGCCTGCGCAGAGTGATAAAGAAAATATCCCTTACCTTTACTTTTTTACTAATAAGTCAAAACGCAAAGCGTGGCAATAATGAACAAATAAACACAAAGATATTTTACACTTTTTACATGCAAAAATTATAAATAATTACTTTATATAATTTAAGAACTGTCACTACAAAAATGAAGAACTGCCAGCTGTCAAGTGTCTTTCGACAAAGTGCGATGTTGCCAAGTCTAAAATTTACACTTTTTTTAACCTAAAAGTTAGGATCGACTTTTATTTAATTTAAAAAACTGCCATTGCACTAATTAAGAAATATCACTAAGTCTCTTCGGTTCAAAATTCGTAAAAAAATTTACCCAATATTTGCTTCAATAACTCCACCAAAATAAAATCACTGAAACATCCTAAATAGGTGCTATAAATCACCTGCAATAAACGTTATTGCCTACATGTATTCACTTAATACTTCCACCTGACATGAAACAAGGGATGTTATGGAATATTATAAAAGGATTACACACTAAATGATCACCCCGATTAACCCTCTTTGAGAATAAAAATTTAAGCCCCTCTCGCATTTAATAATATATTGATGCAGGAAGGGTTAAAAGGCTTAAGGCCATTGTTGTCTTTGTATGATGATAATCGTATATGGTATGTAGATACTTTTTTTATTCGTATGATTTGTAAAGTAGTTGTTGACATTTTTGTAATTTTTAAGCCAAAATATATAACGCGCCCCAGAACGTTCATAATCCGAGTACATTGTATGAAAATTGCCTTATCTAAAAACTTAATGGTCTATATTTATGTAATCGCGGCATTTTAAAAATATATAGATATTGTTTAGTCCAGTCATTTAAAGAATAGTTTAGTGAATAACTTGGATGCCTAAAAGTTAGGGTTGTTTTTGCCTTACGAGATATGCTCAAAAAGGGAGATCAAAAAAATTAAGAGAAAGAAGGTCCTCGGGGGTGAAACCTGCTTAGTCCTGACATTTTTTTTTGCGACTTTATCGCTAATTTTACCGCACTATTAATTTGGCAGTTACTGACTGATGTAAAAAAAAACCTTGAGTTTATCATATTCTTTCGTCGACACTGACTGGTTTCCACGATAACGGTTATATTTTTAGCCGTGCTAATTTCAGATAATTCATTTTTTAACATTTTTCATTTTATATTTAAAAAAAAAATCCTCTATGGCGATCTTTATTGGGTTATTACAGGATCTGCCGGTTATATTAGTAATCGTGAATATTTTTTGGTGTTTTTATAAAAATACAGCACATCAATTCCAATATTTTCATGTTATAATACATGCATATTAAAATAATATCTTCATTGAAAAGGTACAAAAGTCATTCAGAGTCATTATTCTATTGATTTCAAAGACAATCATTCTTTAAGAGAAACTCTTATATAAAAAATGCAACACAGGCAGACAATACGCAACTTTACAATAATTAAAAGTTTAATTAAAATTGGAGTCAAGTCTTGCTACATGTAACTTTTTTGTATATAAAAATGTATCTACTAAATCCTACACAAACTGTACAATTCATCTACGCCTCCACCAGTAATAGGTTAATCTTGAGTAGATACTCACTTACTTGTAGATACCAAAATTTAGTACTTGTGCTTCTTCTAATGTTAGCCAATGTTCAAACAAACAATGTGAAATGACTTATTTCGAATCAATCTGGTATTCATGTGAATTTAGTTTATTATTGTTGATGTAGACATTTTTCTTCGCTACTTAAAAAAACCGTATTTTGTTTGCTTGATAATTTTCCCAAAATCCTCAATTCCTGATTTTAATTATTTTTGAAGGTCATGATGATTGGCATAAAAGCAAGTTTTTCCAGTGGAAATTGCAATAGTAGAAACTGTTAATTTTCGAAAGTGTCCAATGACTATTGGAGAATCTTTTTTTTCTCATTTAATATTGATTCACGATATTTCATGAATATTTAAGTAATAACAAACATTTACAACAATAAATTTTAGTTCAACAGTTTAAAGTCATTATCTTTATGCCTTCCAAAATATTGCAAGCACTTTCTTCACTTCTTTTGGATAATTAAAGCTATTTTGTTACTTTTGCTGGACAGTTATTATGTAATTTTTACTGTTATTAAACCATTCCTATATTTATTCTCTGGCAGTTCAGAATTCTTTTTCTACATACAGTTGTTAGTCTTCAATAAATTTTCTTAGATTCATAAATTCAACTTCCAGGCCGAAAAAAGTCATGACTTCAAGATGTCATTTATAGGTAATAAATTATTTTTCTAGTCTCACAAACTGGTGAAAACACCTCGAAATAAATGATATATTTGAGTAGTTCCTAACTCATATCGTTGCTTCATTATTTCAGGCAGTTCAGACCAATTTATTACTTGTTCCATGCAGTTGAAACAGTAAGTTGAAGAAAGTAAATTCTACAACTCGATGCCATGAGAAACTTTCACATAAAAACACTTTTAATGGGAAAAGATCATAATTAATTGACCTTGAAGCTATTGGTCTTAACAAGATTTCTCAAGTTCATGCTTGTCTATAAACCATCTAGGAAATTTTAATTACGTTAAGAATTTCAGGGTAATGGGATTTCTGCTGAAATGAGGCAACGAAAGAGCAATAATAATATCGGTATTTCATTTGTCATGAAAACACCTTAAAAACTACAATAATTACCTACCTTGCTTTGGAAAAGTTGTTAATGTCAAATGTAATTTGTCATTAAAAAGGTTAATAGCTACACTATAAACAATTTATATTAATCATGACGTTGGGTACAATCTACAGTACAGTGACACGGATTATAAATAAAACAAAACCAGATTTTTAACATAAATAGAGGACAGATGAATGTTGAAGAGCAAAGCAAGTGGGAGTCACCTTCAAATTTATTTCGCTTATGGGTGGCAGCAGCAACTTCGGTTTTGCATATTTGCATTAAATCAGCAACTCCCACTTTTATATTAATACAATTTATTGTTTTGTTTAGGGATTTCCATGCAAAATGTCATACCTTTAGAATTTATGCCAATAAATGATAAGATTATAAATTATAAGGAAATTCATCATTGTGTATTTTTAGATAACGGGACAAGCCCAGATGCCTTTGACGTATTATAAGGAGAAATCCACATATAACCTCTGATAAATTTTCTGAAAACTGAATACATCATACACGGTTATCTGAAATTAAGTATGATACGAGAATTATTAGCACTGAGAAAACAAAAAAGCAGTCATAGGCAACACTGTTAATAAGTTATTCATGTATTTTTTAAGTGGTATACCTTATAATTATTATTACACCAGTCGATAGCAACTCTTTATCTGAACAAAAAAGGTTATGTGTACTCTCAAGTTGAAAATAAGAGAGTTATGAACGGTTTTGTAGTAAATATTTAAATAGTCAAGGGTTAGTTTTAAAATTTTTACTTTGTGTTATCACCCACAGTGTCCTAAAGAGTCTTTATTTATTTATAAAAAGTCTCTGAATTTGATGAAATGCGTTGTGATAATAAAGAATTCCTCAACTGTGTTCATTTAAATATAGAAACTTGTGATAGTTAAAAGTCCGCCAACATTTTTCGTGTTAAGTTTTAAAATTTTACTAGAACCGACCTTATGCGTGGAATATTCAAGAGTGTTTATTTATTTATAAAAAGTGTCGTAATTGGAGGAATTGCATGTAGTCGGGCGTAGCCTATGGCCAAGCACGTTTTTAGTACAAATTTTTAAATTGTGCCAAATTCTTTCAATATTCTTTCCCCTTTACTAGACAAAGAATAATTTTTAAAATTGTACTAAAGCACCTTATACATGACCAAAAGCTGGGCGTTAGTAAGCATTCCTCAACTGTCTTTATTTGAATATAAAAAATTATGATAGTGGTAAAAATTGTGTTCCTAGTACAATTTAAATAGGCCCAAGGTCTGTCAATATTTTAATTTATAAATAGCTTAGGGTTAAGTTTTAAAATTGTACAAGAACCGACCTTCTGCTTGGAGCATTTAAGCGTATTTATTTATTTATTTATAAAAAGTGCTTGAATTGGATGAATAGCATGCGGTGGGGCGTAGCCTATGGCCACGCACAAGGCCAAACACGTTTTTAGTACAAATTTTTAAATTGTACCAAATTCTTTCAATATCCTTTCCCCTTTACTAGACAAAGATTAATTTTTAAAATTGTACTAAAAACACCTTATGCATGACCAAAAGCTGGGCGTTACTAAGAATTCCTCAACTGTCTTTATTTAAATATAAAAAATTGTGATTGTGGTAAAAATTGTGTTCCTAGTACAATTTAAATAGGCCTAAGGTCTGTCAACATTTTCATTTATAAATAGCCAAGGGTTAATTTTTAAAATTGTACTAGAACCATTCCTATGTGTGTGGAATATTCGAGAGCATTTATTTATTTATAAAAGTGTCTTAATTAGAAAAATGACATGCGATGGGCCAAGCACGTTTTGACCAAATTGTACAACATTCTGCCAACATGCAAAGTAAGTCAAGAATAAAATGACCCTAACTTAGCAGGACTCATATGCCCTTTGAAAGTCAATCGGTGATTTAAATTGGGATTTCATCAAAGATGACAACTATTCAGATAAGAATGATTTGGTACATTCGTCCAGACTCTGGCACATCATGATGTGCCTTCCTACTTTCCACTTAGATGGGTAAAGGCCAATAAATATTAGAGAAATGCCAAAAACTCTAAGCTCTATAAATAAAACTTATATTGTTATGGGTTTTATTTATAGAGATCATGATGGTCTATTATTAATAATTATAAGAACCCTTTACTAGCCGAGGGTTAATTTTAAAGACGCATTATGCATGGCTAAATGCTACGCATTACTAAAAATTAAATAAAAAATAGTGCTAAGAATTGTGTTTTAGTACAATTTAAATAGGCCAAGGTCTGTCAATATTCCATTGTAAATAGCCAAGGGTTAAGTTTTAAAATTGTACTAAAATCGACCTATGCGTGGCCAAAGGATATGCATGAAATTGGGCCAAAAAATCGACTTTTTTTTTAAATATATCAAAAAAAAATATCGTAAATGTTTGAGCCATTCATATTAATATTAAGAGGTCTATCATCTTAATTTTCGATATTTTATTTGTGCAGTAATTTTTGCGTCAAATTATCTGCACATATATTTATAGGAAATTAAATTCTTTACAAAAAAACCATTCTTTGAAAATTTTCGCCAGACGAGTCGCTTCCGAATAATCAAGCTTTAAAGATTGATATATTTTTTAGATTTACCTTTGTTTATTTTGGAATTTTGTAACTAACAAACAAATTAATATATAGAAAAGCACAATTTAGATTCTTACAAGGAATTTAATACTCTATAAAAAAGGTCTCCTAACGTTTTTGTATAAAATCACTCTTTCACACGTTATTCTCAATTTTAGTAATGGTATATATTTAAATGAAAAAAAAATAGTCGGATCTTTTTGGCCCAGTCTAGTATGAATCTCCAGGAATATTCAAGACTCTTTATTTATATTAAAAGTGTCTTAATTAACTATAATGAATTAACTTTTAAATTGTACACACTTTTTTCAACATCCTTATACCTTTACTAGACGAGGATTAATTTTTAAAATTGTACTTAAAGCGCCTTATGTGTGGCCAAAAACACTTTATCACACCTATACATTAACTCGAAAATGAATAAAAAATTCAAAGTCCAATTTATAATATAGCAATAACGCCTATTATAAATGACCTTCTTGTAAATTAAATGGAGAGGGCCGCAAGTCAATTGGTCTATTTTTATTATAAAATATGAAAAAACTTGTGTTTGCCCAAATAATGATGATTTTTTACTGAAAAAACTGATGAAAGAATGAAAATTGCATTTTTATGGCAAAAGTTAAATAGGGAATTTAATTTACAAATAAAATTGTGGAAAGCCTTTGCACAACTCACTCCAATATTAAAACAACCCTTAAAAGTAAAACTGTAAATACTTAATTAATAACATCTTTCCGATGTCGAAAGCTTTTGAGCATTCCGCCATTGAATTCGGCACTTAACAGCGGTATTTAAATGGTTGAAAACGTCTATCCATTTAAGCATCAATCAACATCCCGCCATTTACCTTATGACATTCTGATATGGATTTAAGCACCGTTCAGTATGCCACCATTGAATTAAGCAGCTCACCATCCACTTCCTTTAGTAACTCTTTTTTTGCGTAAATTACAATTAGATGAAAAGTGCTTCTTAAATATATTTCAAAGGTATTCTTTCTCTATAAGGGTAAATGTGTTAAGGGTAATACCATTGGTTCCTTGTACCATTGATGTGTTCTTCTGCAAACAAACAAGAAATATCCCAAGCAGACATTGGATAGACTCTGAGTACTGCTGTTACAAACAAGTCAATTGGTCATCTAATTCAGAATACAAGTAAAAAGCTAATTTTTATAAAAACTCAAAACTGAGAATTTTATAATAGTCTTCTATTTATATTGCTGTTTATTGTATACGCCTCTTATACATTGAATGTTTTTTCTTATACATTGAATTTATTTTCATTTTGAAATATTTAAAAAAGAATCACTTCAATAAAAAAAAATCAAGGTTGAATTTGTATTGCAATAACGTGTATTGTCAGAGCGACCAGAAAAGGTCCCTTTGTCCCTTTGAAAAGTCGTTTAAAAATCAATGCAAGTATTTGATAATTAAAAACACTATTATTAATATTCATATTTCTTTTTCAGTTATCATTTGACTCTTCTAGAGTTGCAGCACCAAGAACACCAATCTACATGAAACTTTTTCTACTGGTGCTACTTTGGTGCCTCGTCTGTGTTTTCTTACCAGTCAGGTACCTGAAGTAGCGCGCGTAGAGTAAGTAGCTAACACCCAAAAGCCCTTCTTACCTCTTTTAAGATGCCTATTGAATTTTTAAACGGTAAGTAGTTCCACTTAAAATAAGAATAACCGAAGTAGTAAAAATGACTCCTTTTATACGACATGAAAATGGCACTCCTCTGGAAAACCTCTAAAAGTTTTCCCAATAAAACTGTTAATGGAAAATTCCTTTTATTTTTCTTATTTAAGCCTCGAGAGACCTGTCAAAGACCGTTTCCGGCATTAGAAAGCGCCGACCGAATTTTCTAGCTGCTGTTGGAAAGTTATTTATATATATATATGTGCATAAGGATCGATTTGATTTCAACTGCGCAGCATTTGGTGTAAAACAAATAATTTCAATTTCGACTGCATCAAGATGGGTAAGTCTTAGATTATCTATATGCGTTGTATAAAAAAAAATACAATTGACAACGTTTTAAATTGTACGCATTGTAAAGCCACCACTTTCCTTTCAATTGGGTCATACACTAATTGAATATTTTGCTTAAAATGGTTTTATTAGTCGCTACATAATTTTTCTTTGTGTTCCAATAGATTTTCAAGTGCGTTTTATATGGGTTAAGTCATTGCTATTATTTTAAAGAAAATTACGGCGTTAGTGTGTTTCACTCTTAAAATATACCTCAGACATGAGCTTCAAAGGACGCCAATTCTAGTGCTTTTTGTTTTAAAATTTGACGTTCTGGTGACTTGCAAATGGCTAGTAAGTTATTTTAGGACCTTAACAAAAAAAATTATTTTGTCAAATTATTTGTGCTAGAGAACTAGAAATGATCGGACAGACTTAAAATGAGTTATATTGATAATGTCACATAAAAAATGCCTGAAAATAATGTCAAATGCATAAAAAAATTAATACCTAGAACGAAAAAAAAATATCTCAAAAACATGAAACAAGAATGACTTTTTAATTTAAAAAAATTGAATGCCTGGAATATCATACAAAATCACGTCAAATGCCTGGAACAAAATTATGAATGTATCTTAAAACCTTAAATAAGAAGTACCTTTAAGGCTGTAAAAGTTACGTTAGTTGCCTATTAATAGCCATTAAAAAAATGAAAATAACTAAAAGACTAAGGGGTACACATTATTTTTAAAGCCTAAAAAATGTGTGAAAAGACGAAAAAAGTAACGTAATATGCCAAAAATATGTTTTAAAAGACCTGCGGAAACTTTTAATGACTTTAAATTCCCAAAAGCCTAGAATAAAATGAAAAACTAGCTCTAATGCCCCTGAAATATAATAAAACAGTTATTTCATGTTGCATGTAGGAATGTCTTGTAATTAAAACATCAACATGAAGTTGAAAATTAATAGTTTGAATCCTAGAGTAATTTCTGAACATCAATTTCTTCATAATTTTAAGGAACTTCTTTAAAAACAAATTAATAACTAAACACATGAACTTGGCAGAAAATTGAACAGGAATTGACCATAAAAATGAAAGCCTGGGATGCAAAAATGTATTTACAATTTTTGGAATATATTTATGTTTTACCTATCTATTATTGATTTATAATACCTTAGAAACGGAATATGTTATAGTAGCAATAATACCTGCTATCACACCTAGGGCATTATAAGCGGGCATTAAGATAATGCCCGGAAATTTTATTGCTTATCCAATTTTATTTCTCTCATAATAAAGAATAAACATCCATTTTATACAAAAAATAATGTTTCTTTAAATACTAAAAATTAAACTTTATTTCCAAAATAAAAATTACAATGTTGAAATGTCCCGGAAAATGTAGCTGATCCCACTATAGAATGGTCGGTGTTTTTTGTGATGGTAGAGGTGGCAGCACTAACGCTATTTTGTATAGTTTGTAAATTGTCCATTAAAGAATTTTCAATAGTCGATACGGAATTAACTGAATTGGCAATAATTTTGGCTATTTTATTTTTGGATGAAATACTTTCTTTTATATATCCTTCAGCTACTGAAGAGCTTTTCCATTTCCCATGTTGTTTTAGCATTTCAAACGAAGCACCTGCCTCAACAAGTAAAGTTGACGATGTGCGACGCAAACAGTGGCCGGTATAAGCTTCTGCATTATCCAGTTTTAAAAATTTTGCGATCAATGTTGGGACGCTTCCTATGGTATTTTTTCCAACGGGTTGTACGGGTTGCGACTCTTTCTATAGGTAAGAAAGAATCTTCGCCCCTTTATTCCAGCTGGTCTTAATGCTGCGTACTTTTTTATTAAATTTGAAGCGCCTAAATCTTCTTCAATGATAGTAAAACTTTTTGAAGTTGAAGTTTTAGTTTCTGGAACCTTTATAAGCAAGACCGTTCCTCTATCTTCAATATCATCAATGGTCATTTTGACCAACTCATCTCGTCTTAAACCTCCAAAAACACCCATTACCAATATGACTTTGTGTACCAAGTAGATATCATCAGGAGCCTTCTTAATAAATTTTATTATTTGTTCTCCTTCCAAAACTTTAGACTGCTTCGGGACATATCCTTTCGAATTAACTTTTAAAAAAGATATGAGACGATGGTATTGCGAGATATCTATATTTTTATAGACCATTAACGTAGACCTTAGGGTAGAATACTTGGTCCAGTATATGTACCAATGTACCATGTACATATGTACCAATTAAAATAAAATCAATAACTTACCAGTTCCTGAAAATATGACATTAGAACGGTTTCGGTTATTTGAACAATTGCGTTGGCATCTTTCCAAATACCAAATATGCCATATTCCCGATCATACTGTTGCCTTGATTTAACTGGCAAAAGATTTTCGGTCGCTTTTATGGCCTTTTCTCTTATATTTTGTGGAATTTCTTCCATTTTAAGCAAATATTTAAACAAAAAATGCCAACTGACTAACTGACAGAAACATCAAAGTCAAACTTAAATAATCACTGTAAGTCACTTGATAAATTTCTGTAGGTACACCTACCTGTACAGGTAGACCCTATTTTTTAATTAATATTAAAATTATTTTTGTTCATAAAAATCAATTTTTAGGTAAAACATAAAGCATTGTATGCACCACGGGCATTGTTAGATTCTAATGCCCATCAGGCGAAAACCTAGCCTACTATTTCCACCTTCCGGGCATTATCGTCCTTACAATGCCCTTGATACATAAATAGCTATAAATGCCTGTAAGAAAATAAAAATGTCTTTAAAGCCTGATATAAAAATGGCTTTTTATGCCTAGAAGAAATTTAAAATGAAGGAAAACTACATGAAAATTAAGTTAAAGGCATCAAAAATTACTCCGAAAAGCATTGAATCAATACTGTCTAGATAACAAAAATGTATTTGTAATTTTTGGAATATATTAAATGCTTGGAAGAAAATAAAAATGCTTTTAAATGCCTGATATAAGAATGGCTTTTTATGACTAGAAGAAATTCAAAATGACAAAAGGAAAAATGCCTAAAAGACATAAAAATAGTGTGAAAGGCATAAAATATGACTCCCAAAAGCCTTGAATCAATACTGCCTGGATCGCAAAAATGTATTTGTAATTTCTGGAATATATCAAATGCTTGTAAGAAGATACAAATGCCTTTAAAGGCCTGAAATAAAAATGGCCTTTTATGCCTAAAAAAAAATTAAAATAACTTGTAATTTTTGGAATATATTAAATGCCTGGAAGAAATTTAAAATGACAGAAGGAAAAATGCCTAAAAGACATAAAAATAGTGTGAAAGGCATAAAAAATTACTCCCAAAAGCCTTGAATCAATACTGCCTAGATCGCAAAAATGTATTTGTAATTTCTGGAATATATCAAATGCCTGTAAGAAGATAAAAATGCCTTTAAAGGGCTGAAATAAAAATGGCCTTTTATGCTTAAAAAAAATTTAAATAACTGAAGGAAAAATGCCTAAACGACGTGAAAATTACCTTAAAGGCATAAAAAATTACTCTATTACTACATGCCTGGAAGAAAATAAAAATGCATTTAAAGGCCTGAAATAAAAATGGCTTTTTATGCCCAGAAGAAATTTAAAAATGCCTAAATGACATGAAAATGGTGTGAAAGGCATTCAAAATTACTCCCAAAAACCTGGAGTACAAAAATCTATTGTCAATTACTAGAATATATCACATGCCTAGAATAAAATAAAAATGCCTTTAGAGCGTGAAATAATAATGGTTTTTTATGCCTAGAAGAAATTTAAAATGAATGAAGGGAAACTGTCTAAACGGCATGAAAATGACGTCAAAACATAAAAATTACTCCTGAAAGCCTCGAGTAAAAGAAAGAATTGCTCTAAAAATATAAAACCAAAATGATGAACCTTTAAAAAAAAATCAAATGCTTTAAATGTAAGGGATTTTTTTAATGCCTAAAAAATATGAAATTTTTGTCCTCAAAGCCATAAAAATAACGTCCAATGCCTGGAATCTATGAAGAATTACTCCGAAAGCCTGAAGAACGTCGAAAATGGCTCTAAGATCCTGGAAAACACTAAAATGTTCGTCTGGAATAAAATGAAAGTTTAATTGCGTAAATGTATGACATTGACTGAAGTCTGATATAAAATAAAAAATCATTTAAACACCTGAAATAAAAATGACTTTATGCGTAGAAAAAATTTAAAATGACTGAAGAAAAAACGCCTAAACGACATGAAAATAACGCCAAAGGCATAAAAAATTACTTCAAAGAGCCTAGAACTAAAATTAAATGCCTGGGAATTAATGGAAAATTTCTTTAAATGCCTAAGAAATATGAAAATTGAAGCATTAAAAAATGATTGGCAGAATGAACTGAATAATCCTTGAAGCCATAAAAATAACGTCAATAACGATATAAAATAAAAAATCGTTTGAAGGCCTAAAATCAAAATTATTTATTTAGATCACATGCAACAAATTTTTCCAAAGACCTGAAACAAAAAATACCTTTAAGACCATACAAATTACGTTAGACGCATGTTAGTAATAATTAAAAATTTGCTCCTGAAAGCCTGGATCTCAAAAAAGTAGCTGGAAGAAAAAAATAAAATGATGTTTTTCGAAACCAGGCAAATAGATATTGGCCTATATATTATTATAAACTTGCGTGCATAGAAATCGGCCCACTGTAAACTTTTGACTTTAAATATATTTTTTTTTAAAATTATCCATCAGATCAAAAAAAGAAATATGCTGTTTGAAAGACAATTTAATATCCTTTAATGTGAGTAGAAATATAACAAATTTGTCAAATAATAAAATTATTGCGTTTGCAACTGAAATTTGCATATTATTCGTTTTTCATAACCTCAATAGTGTTCAACTGTGTTAATTTAATGCATACTACACCACAAAAAGCCCCCCAAGTTATTGCTTTAATCGAAAATGGACTTAGTCAGCGAGCTGTTGCTAGACAATTGGATATGACTCGCGCAGCGGTTCGAAGAGTGTGCCAACGTTATGAGGAGACTGGATCCTTTCATAGGCGACCTGGAACAGGTAGGAAGCGATTTACAACCGCTCGTGATGACCGCTTTATTGTGTCAACAATATTAAGAAATCGTCACCTTAATGCCGTTCAAGTGCAACGACAGCTCCGTGAGGTGCGAGGAGTGCCTATTAGTCAGTGGACAGTGAGACGAAGCTTGCAGGAAAATAACCTGACCCCTAAAACACCTGCGATTGGTCTAAAACTTACTACAGCTCATCGGCAAGCACGCCTGCGTTTTGCAAGGGATCATCTCAATTGGACGTGGGAACAATGGGGATCTGTTCTGTTCTTAGATGAGTCTAGAATATGCCTCCATGGTAGCGACCGAAGAAGGAAAGTGTACCGAAGACCAAGAGAGTAATTTGCAGATTGCTGCTTTGAAGAGCGAAGTGCTTATAGAGGTGGTTCCTGCATGATCTGGGGTGCAATTTCTATAGAAGCACGAACCGACCTTCAGTTCATTCGTAGGGGCGACCGTGTTCACGGTAGAAGAGGTTTAACGGCTGCTAGGTATACCGAGGAGATTTTAGCAATTCATGTGGTACCTTACGTCGACTACATTGGAGATGAATTTACCTTTATTCATGACAACGCAAGAATCGTGCAAGATTACATTGCATAAGTCGGTTTTCGGGTTATGGAGTGGCCAGCATACAGTCTTGACCTAAATCCAATCGAATATTTATGGGATGAGCTAAAACGAAGAATTCGAGCTAGACTTCGTACCCCAAACTCGATCCCAGAGCTTATTATTGCAGTAGAAGAAGAGTGGCTAAACATCCCACAAGAAACAATAGCAAACTTGATTAGATCTATGCCTAATCGTATGAGAGATGTTATTAGAGTAAGAGGAGGTCATACCCATTATTAAAAAGTTAAGTTTTAAATTGTCAATAACCCTATTTATGTTAATAATAAAAAGCCTAATTTTCTTAATGCATTAATTTCACTATGTTAAAGATAGGATGTTCAAATAAGTTTTCATAAATTTATACTCATATTAAAGGATGTTAAATTGTCTTTCAAACAGCATATTTCTTTTTTTGATATGATGTATAATTTAAATAAATATATATATTTAAAGTTAAAAGTTTACAGTCGTATTTCTATGCACGCAAGTGTATATATTACTCTGTTTTTTTTAAATGTTTTTTTTAAATGTTTTTTTATGTTTTTTTTAAATTCATAAAAAGTGCACAAAATCTATTCAATAAGTCTCAATTTGGATTTAGAAGCTTACTTTCAATAATTGCAATACATAAGCCGATGAAAATAATTCATAATAAGTGTTTTGAAGTCGGGGCTTTCTTTTGTGATCTAAAAAAAGCCTCTGGTTGTGTCTCACTTAATTTTTCCATAAACAAGTTAAAGCTAAACAAATTTGATGAAATAGAAAATTACTGACCTAAGCAACAGAAAACAACTGGTAGATCTGTAGATTTTAATGACAGTATGAGTGCCGTAGGGCTCAGTGCTGAAACCGTTTCTCTTTTTGTTGTATATCAATGATCAATCTGGAGAGCTGTGACCCAAGTGCTGACTTACATAGTTTTTTTGCGGACGACACAACAGCCAACTCTGATGACAAGATCCATCATACTGTCGTGACCAAGATAACCATAGGTAAGAAGTTGTTTTTCAAAGGGGCTGAAATAATAATGACTTTTTATACCTAGAAGAAATTGAAAATAACTGAAGGAAAAATGCCCAAATGATGTTAAAGGCATAATAAATGCCTCTCGAAAGCCTGGAATTAAAGGAAAAAGTGCTCTAAATAGAACAAAATGACTTTTCGTTTATAAAATTAATTGCTTGCATCTTCTTAATGGAAAATTTCTTTAAATGCCTAAAAAATTTTCTCATTTCAAACTCAAGGACGACATTAAGTGCTTATTATAAAATTAAAAAATCATGAAAAAGCATGAAATAGAAATGATTTATGTGGACCGTCAAAATTAAATTAAATACCTGGAAGACATAAATAATTACGACGAATATTGACTTGTAAATGACTGAAAATTAAGTTGAACATTAAAGAAATGACTGAAGATGTAACTGAGTACTTGATAATACATTGAGAACAAATATTATTATCAGTTTTCTCCAAATTTTTTACCTTCAGTTAAATTATTTTGGACATTCAACAGCAAAAAGTGATATTTTCTCTTAACATTTCGATGCTACTCATTACATTACACAATTACATTTTTCTATCAAACCAATAGGATTTTAGGTCAAAGCCTATATAAAAAAAAACCTTCAAACTAACCATAAAATTAAGATTAATACCGACATGTGCAGAGACTACTTGTGACAAGCTTCAGCAGGTTTTTACATCCGCAATTGGTCAAATCTCATTTCGCCTTGAGTATGTACTATCGAACGTTACTCAGCAACTAAGACAATGGGCTATAAAGAAGGTGAATAATCAGAGAATCAATCTATTGATTCATTGTAAGTAAAGTTAATTAAACTACTCCACTTGGCAACACTGTTATGCGCATGAGTGTATTTTCAGCAAAGCAATCGGATGAGCTCGTGCTAGACCGGTTTAGCTTTGTTGTCATATGATGCAGAAAGTATGGTGCGAATTCTTTTTGAGTTATTATATATATTGTATTTTTTTTTTAATATAAAACCCAAGCTGCGATCAGGTTATTCCAGTTACCTAAAACGGTATGAACATTAAAATTAAGAATGGAGTGAGCGAAAATTTCCAAATCACCGGATCAGTATAATTTTATGGGCTGGTGATTTTGTTACATTTATTATTACTTTTGTTATACGGACAAATGTTTTATTATTATTTTATCGGTTTTAATATACACCGTGGTGCGATATAAGGCATTTAAAAAAAATTATAATTCGCTAGTTTTTTTATAGCAGTAGATAGATGCTTTTTAAGTAAATAGGGTTTTACTTATATTTAGAGATATTTTATTTAAAATGATGATTTTAATCTAAACAAAATTAGTTAACAGCTGATTTTATATGTATGTGTATAGTACAAACATGGATAAATAATTAAAAACTATATGATATACGGCACAATTGTGGGTTTATAGCCAACTTATATCCGGTTGCGTTACCGTAACGTAATAAATAATATGATGGCCTCGAATTTTATCACTATCATGATATATTGTCTAAATAGTTCAATGCCCCTTAGTTTTATGCGCAGTTCTGTTGGTAGATATGATGATGAATAACAAAATTTCGCCTAAAATAGTTAATTACTCGAACGTTATCAGTTTTAGCATGTTTAAAGCATAATTGATTTTTTGAGACACGTGCCACGATCGTTTTAGAATCGTAATTTTTTAAGTAAATATTGTTGGAAACCGGATAATGGAATATACGCAATAAAATGTACTCAAATAAGCCAATTATTATCTGAATATTTCAAAGTTCAAAATGCCAAATACGATTTTTTTCTTATTATTAGAGCCTACTGTAGTGTAATTTGTGTCCTACATAACGCTATCCATTCGACCACTGTGTGCCGCCATATTGAGGAATTATGTTATTCGCGTTTAGCAAAAAGGTTTATCACATGTTAATAATATTCAATTATTATTTCATTAAAGTTAAACGTTTAAGTATGGTATATTGTATACTATTCAAAGATGCTTACAAAATGCGTTTAATGAAATGAAATGTATTTACCATCAACAAAATGTTGAATATTTAGTTATAGAAAACCAGTATAAAACCTTTAACCTTAAACTTTAACCAAGAATTCTTACTACCGACAAACTTTAGGGGATGATTCTTTAACAAAAAGTAATATAAAATTTTTATATGAATGTATGTTCAAAACGTCTTACTTTGAAAAAAATAAAATTTTACCAATGGTGTCCATAAGAGGTTTATCCTAAATAACATTTAATAAAAAAAAGGTATAAGACTGCTTAAGTACTCCATCTTTCTAAAATAAATTTAGTTTTTTAAATTTGTGTTTAGTTTTGAGCAAATTTGTATTCTAGTTTTTTTTATTTCTATAACTTAGTTGGTATAATTATTGATACAGGTTATTCAGCATTTCCTATTTTTTTTTCTAGATTTCCCTGTGTAAGATATCCCATTATTACACTATAAGATACGTGTATGGAAAGTATATCGCATGCTACACAGTGGCATATATGTGATATCATTTTATCATACATTTAATATATAGTAATCGAGTTTAAAAACTAGATTCAGATTCTGTATCATTCAGAAATTTTCTCACTTTTATAAACAGAATCGTATAAGAAAAACTGAAATTTCTTTAACAATTATTAATTTATTTAAAAAAACTAAATTTCTACTTATTTGCGATAAAAAATGGCACAACTTTCGAGAAATAAAATAGAGTTTTTTTTTCACGTTTTGCTCGAAAACCTTAAGGTTATGTGAGAAATGTATGGGTACAAATACTATAGTTCTTTTTATACCTATAATTTTCTTAAAAACCATTTTTCTTTGAGGCAATTAGTTTTTGCAAAAAAAAAGTTTTTCATTAACCCTACCCTTCCCCCCTTTTTTTTACATCTTTAGTCATTTCTTTAATCTTCAACTTAATTTTCAGACATTTACAAGTCAATATTCGTCGTAATTATTTATGTCTTCCAGGTATTTAATTTAATTTTGACGGTCTAAATAGATAATTTTTATTTCAGGCTTTTACATAATTTTTTATTTTATATCAAGCACTTAATGTCGTCCTGGAGTTTGAAATGAGAACATTTTTTAGGCATTTAAAGAAATTTTCCATTAAGAACATGCAAGCAATTAATTTTTTTAACGAAAAGTCATTTTTGTTCTATCTTTTTAGAGCAATTTTTTCTTTAATTCCAGGCTTTCGAGAGTCATTTATTATGCCTTTAACATCATTTAGGCATTTTTCCTTCAGTTATTTTAAATTTCTTCTAGGTATAAAAAGTCATTATTATTTCAGCCCCTTTGAAAAACAATTTGTTAGCTATGGTTATCTTGGTCACGACAGTATGATGGATCTTGTCATCAGAATTGGCTGTCTTTAATGCTGTTGTGTCGTCCGCAAAAAAACTATGTAAGTCAGCACTTGGGTCACAGGTCTCCAGATTGATCACTGATATACAACAAAAAGAGAAACATGCGTCTAACGTAATTTTTATGGTCTGGTTTTTGTTTCAGGTCTTTGGAAAAATTTTTACATTTTTTATTTTGCTCCAGGCATGTGATCTCAATAAATTATTTTGATTTCAGGCCTTCAAATGATTTTTTATTTTATATCGTTATTGACGTTATTTTTATTGCTTCAAGGATCATTCAGTTCATTCTGCCAATCATTTTTTAATGCTTAAATTTTCATATTTTTTAGGCATTTAAGGAAGTTTTCCATTAATTTCTAGGCATTTAATTTTAGTTCCAGGCTCTTGGAAGTGATTTTTTATGCCTTTGACGTTATTTTCATGTCATTTAGGCATTTTTTCTTCAGTCATTTTAAATTTCTTCTAGGCATAAAGTCATTTTTATTTCAGATGTTTAAATGATTTTTTATTTTATATCAGACATCAGTCAATGTCTTCCATGAATTGTAAATATGTCATACATTTTACGCAATTAAACTTTCATTTTATTCCAGACGAACATTTTAGTGTTTTCCAGGATCTTAGAGTCATTTTCGACGTTTTTCAGGCTTTAGCAGTAATTCTTCATACATTCGAGGTATACGGCGTTATTTTTATGGCTTCGAGAAAAAAAATAATATTTTTTAGGCATTAAAAAAATCCCTTATATATTTGAAGCATTTGATTTTTTTTAACGGTTAATCATTTTGGTTTTATATTTTTAGAGCAATTCTTTCTTTTACTCAAGGCTTTCAGGAGTAATTTTTATGCATTTAACGTCATTTTCATGTCGTTAAGGCATTTTTCCTATAGTTATTTTAATTTTTTTTAGGCATGAAAGGCCAATTTTTTTTCAGGCAATTAGTTTCTGCAAAAAAAAGTTTTTCATTAACCCTACCCTTACCCCCCCACACATCTTACCAGTAAGAAATTGTTTTCAAAAATCATTGTTTTCCAAAATAATACACATGAATAACAGCTGGTTTCGTTGTTAAAATCATCTGTAATTTGTAATATAAAATCTGTCTCCTCCATGAAATAATAGTGTTATATTGGCAATTTTCCATGTTTATGAAAATATCTTAGTTTTGAGAAAGTAATTGTTAATGTAAGAAAATTAATAAGATAATGTGGGGCTACAATTTTTAAAAAATGCAGGTGGAATCTTATCTGGACCAGAACCTTTGTCTACCAGATCAACGATTTTTTTTAAATCTACTTTACTGTTAATTTCAATAACTGAAATGCATTGATTACAATTAAATTTGGGTTGTTTAGTTACTACCAGAAACAAATTATCAACTGCCAAAAGTCTAAAATTTCCTGAGGATCATTAATGCAAACATCTCATTTGCTTAAGGTATCCTACCACATTACGTCTTGATTTTACAAAAGATCAAAAGCATTTGACGTTCTTCAAAATATTATGTTAAGTAAATGTTAAAAAATGTTCATAATCGCGAACAATAGATGCTTTTGACGAAGACCTTACATTTTAATACTTAGTTTTTAATGCGAAAGTTTTGTGTCTACAGTACTTATTGTTTGTTTTTCTTAAAACGATGGCAACCCTTACTTCGGCAATTTAATTAGGTCTGAGTAACTTTCTTACGAATTTAAAGTAGTAAATGAAGTGGTGAAAATTCGTTATGAAATTACTTAAAAAAACGCCTAGCCAAAAGTTCCCTAAATACCAAAATCATTTACCCAGCATTACGTTTTTATCACAAAATCCACCATCAGGAACTCCCCTAATTCCCAAAAATGTTCCTTCATTAACGTGTAAATGTTGATGGAATATGCATATATAAATATATATGTAATTATTCATTAAAAAATGATCTTTCTTTGAGCCCTTAGTTATCACCAAAAATATCCGCTAGTTGCTCAAAAAATGCTTGGCTAAAAATGTTTTTAAGAATATTAGTAAACTAAAACATCCAAAGAATATCAATAACAAAAATATTTATATTAACTAATGCTTTCCTTCTCTTTTTCATTTCTAGGTCATCTTTCTTGAAGACCTGCTACTACTACATTGCTGCACATCTGAAAAACCTTTTATAGATCATTGTATTTGTAAACCAACTACTATAGATATTAGGAGACTTAAAATCCATTTTATGTTATTAAATTACAAATGAAATGTCCGGAAAAATAATGTCAAAATTTCTTTATGTTTTCTTGATATATTGGTGAAGGTGCGCGTCAAATGAGTTGAATGTAGCAATAGGTTTGCTATTGTGCTACTTCGGTTGAGAATTTCCAAATTAAATAAATTTATTGTTTGGATGGATGAATGTTTTGTGGTGGTTTAGTATATTTTTTTAAATCCTGCAGAATCACTAAATAGAATAACCTATTATTCATTGGAAAATGCCATTCTATAATTCAATCTTTCTTTGAATTTTACTTACTAAACAAATCAATTGAAAACTGCTTTATATACGCGATGATCTTTGTGAATTCATGTCAACCGACTTCTAATTCTCACCCTGTAGTCGAAACTTGAAATGACTTTCACGTTCCTATCTTAGTTTCTAATAAGGTATCCCACGGTACCAATCCATGTTGAAATTTCGTATTTTGTTTCACCCTGAAAGTGGTTTTTTATGGTCAACCTCTTTAATAATTAAGAATGTAAAAGTAATGACTGATAAAATTATATTGAACGGAAAAGACATTTAATAAACTTCCTAAAGATCTTTTTACTAAATTTTACGTAACTGCTTAATCTTATAAGATCCATGTGTAATTTAATTATTATGTTCCTGGTTATGAGAGCATCTGTTGTACATTTTCTAGATCATGTTGATAGAACCGCAATAAAATCCGTTATTTTTATTTCTACTTTATTCGGATCATCCTACTTATGTCGAAACTAGAACATTTTCATAAACAAAATAACACTTTGTTTTATTATTTAATCCACGGATATTAAAATTCGTACAAGACTGATTTTTGTGGCAATTTACCGCGGACTTTCTCTTTGTGTGTTTATTACGAGATATAATTTGTATAGTTGCAAATTTTTCATTTTTATTATATTATTTGTTTTTAATAAAACACTCTGCCGGAACAGGTAATACGTAACGGTTTATTATGTATGTCGATCTTGCTGCAGTCAGGATAGAAACTTTTTCTCAACATGCAAACGGACGAAATAATAACCGTTGTCATGCTAAGAGAGTGAAGAATGTATAATGGTTTTTTATCAAAACAGAAAGTTTTTTTAAGTGTTAATTTGCATTTCGCTCTCTTGTCCTTAATATAGGTAGGAGAGAGATACCGTTCAATTTATGCTATGTATAATCTTATTGTTATTTCAGGTTGCACAAAAGTACCAGTTAGTCATTTTTAAGAATAGGTAGGATATAAGAAACCCCAGCAAGATAAGACGTCCAGAAATACACCCTAATGACTGTCACCCCGCTCCCCTGACCTTATTATTTAGATTTTTTTAATTGTTGTTACATGTATATAAAATTTGTGGACTTCATTGGATTATAATTCAAACCTATTATTATAAAGGGAAATGTTTTAGCAGTTTCCGTCACATGACCATTGTACTTCATCAGGTGCTCTGGTGTGTTCGAATCCCGGTATCTGTTGGAGTACACTAATTATGTGGCAGTTCTCGTCGTGGTACAGATGGTAGGTATTTAAAATAATGAAAACTGATCGAAATTATTATCCCAGAATCGCGTTTTATTCTCAGCAAATCCTTTAAATTCATATAAAATGTGAACATATTTTTTTAAGTGGAACCGAACCCTAATTAATGGAAAAGTCTTGATGTTGTAATATGCATTTTGTTGAACAAAATTGCCTCTCACTCAAAAAGTAAGGTGTAAGAAGATTGGTATACGAATTTTGAGTAAAAACCCTAGTAGCATAAAAATATCAAAAATCGAATATTTGTAAAATATATGCTCCTTCCAGTCCCCACTCTTTTTAAAATTTAGTAAATATTCAAATTGAATTTTTAATAAATATTTAAAGAACATTACTTTCAAATATTCTGAGGTTATTTTGAATTTAAAAATACAAGGAAAAAAAAATTAGTACAATTTTGAAACAAAAATTATATTTGTAACTAGATTACCTGACATTTAAAAATGTATGCTTTAAAAAATGTGTATTTTGTTCAAAAATACCCTGTAAATACAATGTTCGTAATGCAATAAGTTGTGAGTAAAAATGTTTAGTAATGGCAAAAACTTATTTAATCTAGTACTATAAAATAAAGTGCTTATTTTAACTTAAGCTTTGTGTCAAATGACTCTTAACAAATTTGTTTAAAAAATTGAAGATTAAATATAAAATTATAGTATTAAAGTATTTATATTGATAGTATAAAGTACTGTATTTATAGTTGTTAATAGTTTACCATTAATTAAATATTTGTGTTCAACTATTGGTAATTAAATATGTATGTCTAGAATATTTGCCTAGAATCTCAAATATTAAGAAAATGTATAAATATTCCATAAATAAATAATGCTACTAGGGAAATGTTCTTCTTGTGAGTGAAAGAATATTCGATTCATTTCATGAGAATATTCTCAGAATAAGAAAATGAGCAAAAAAAAACCTCAACCAAATCTGCCCTAAATATCCAAATTCTCATCACACAATTACCAATTTAGCCTTAAATCTAACCTCGGACAATCTGATATAAATGTTTTAAAAATTATGAAAATATTTTAAGCTATAACCAGAAATGTCTTCTAATTCAAGTCAAAACATTTTTTAATAAAAGAATTGTGTACATATTATACATAGAAAAAAAAATTCCCAATTAAATAATAAGCATCATAAAAAATATATTTATTAATTCCTACAAAACTACCTTTTTCAATTTAAAAAGGATCTATTTAAGGTAACACAAAGAATAGAATAATATAATCTAAAACAAATTAAAATATGCAGTCCAAAAACTCTCGAATTGGTTTTAATTCTATTACCCACAATTTTATCTTACTTTTAAAAACAATAAAATGTATCTCTGATTTAATGTCACCAAACAACTTATTAAAAAAATATACAGTGCTTTCATTTCAAAACGATCCACCCTTAATAAATTTCTTAAAAAAAAAAAAAAAAAAAAAAAAAAAAACACGTCAAATTAGATATACAGAGGGACGTTTAATTATGCATTTACTGAAGTTCTGTCAATCACCTCCTCACCTCCAGCTAACCTCACTTTAATATGTCAAATGGGAACCCCCATCGTGTGATACATCATAGTAAGCAGCGTAAAATTCTCTATTCAACGGTACCAAAAAAAAATGAAATCGGTAAATAAGTAAGCAAATAGTTAGCGAAAATGTCTAGAAATAATGAATATTTTATTTACGCCAAACTTTGGTATGTCAAATGGCTACCCCATGGTGTGATACATTATTTTAAAGGGCATTCATTATGCTATCAATGGTTGTAAAACAAAATAAAATTGATTGACCAAGAAGCAATTAAAGTGTAAATTGGTAGGGTAGAAAAACAAATTTAATTACTTTAACAAATTTATTTTATTAAATGTTCAAAATGCGCGCCGTTATTAGCAAGACAATAAAAAAGCCTATTTTCAAACTTTTTACGAAGATTGGCAAGGGTCTGCCCGCTAATTTCTCTGCATTCTTGAAATATTCTACTTTTTAAATTCTCAATACTCTCAGGTAACTTTGCTTTTTAAGTAGCCCCAAAGAAAAAAGTCTAGTGGGGTTAGGTCCGGAGACCGCACAGGCCATTCGATTGCACCACGTCTGGCAATCCACTTTTCTCAAAAATTTTCATCAAGCCACTCTCGAACTACCAAAGTATAGTGCGCGGGAGCTCCATCCTGCTGAAAATGCACCATGTTGATCTACTTGATTTTCCATAGATGATGGAAGAGTATATTGCATTTTCTAAAAGGTTTAAATAAATTTCGCCAGTCAAATTTTCTTCCAAAAAAAATGGCCCGATTATTTCATTCCCATAAATTCCTGCCCAAACATTAATTTTTTGGGGATATTGGGTATGGCCTTCCCGAAAAACATGCGGATTTTCATTTTTCCAGTATCTACAGTTATGTCTGTTCACCAGGCCATTTAAAAAAAAGGTCGATTCGTCACTGAAGCAAATGTTCTTCAATAAATGGGGATCGTCGTCAATTCGCTGGCACATCACTTCACAAAATTGAATTCTCCTATCAAAATCATCTTCTCCGAGTTCATGAAGAATATTAATTTTATAAGGAAAGAACTTATTTTTTTTTAAAACTTTATGTACGGAGCCAGTGGAAATATTTGTTAGTTTTGCGGCCTTTGGTATAGACAAAGTTGGATCCATAGCAAATTGTCCTAGTACTTCAACTTGGCATGCTTCATCGACAACTCTATTTTCATATTTTTTTCTTATTGCAAATCGATCCCGTCTCTTCAAATTTTCGTATCAATTCTAATACGTATTTATGGCTCACGTTTTTATCTTGACAATCGCTTGATTTTCGCTAACTATTTGCTTACACATTTACCGATTTCATTTTTTTGGTACCGTTGAATAGAGAATTTTACGCTGCTTACTATGATGTATCACACGATGGGGATTTCCATTTGACATATTAAAGTGAGGTTAGCTGGAGGTGAGGAGGTGATTGACAGAACTTCAGTAAATGCATATCGGAAACTGGCTAGAGCTTTACCATGTTTTGGAGAACAAAAATAGTATGCACTCTATATACATAAATACAGATCAGTCAATGTAAATAAACCCAATTGTCTAAATATGCCTTTACATGAGTGATTCTATCATAGATGAAGCACAGTTCATAATGCTCTTTTTTGTGAAATTAAGGCTCGATTTGCTATCTATGCTTCTACCCCAGATGATGCTATACCGTAATACTGAGTAAGAACTTTAAGATGTTCTAAATTTAAATATCCTGTCAACATTCTTAAGGAATAACGGGCAGTGTTGATCTTCCTGTAAACACCCACCAAATGCTCCGTCCATTCAAGATTGGTTTTATCATTGTTCAAAACGAAACTATTCTTCAATGTTTCTATCAACTGAAAACAGATCAAAGAGATATGGAGGAACTCTGAAAGTGTTCTGAAAGCCACCACAAGATGATTTGAATCATCGGCGAAGTTTTCCAGGTGTGCTACACCCATGTATGGTGCTGGGTAAGTTATTAACATAAAGAATAAATAAAATTGGACCCAGTACACTGCCCTGAGGCAGACCAAGAAAAAGGTAGTTCTGATCAGAAAAATGTTCCTTCTCCTCTCTTATAATAACCAGTTTTTGTCTCCTATTTGATATGTAAGTTCTTAGCCACCTTAAAGGAGACCCACGTATCCCATACTTCTCCAACTTTTGTAGAAGAATCCCACGATTAATGCTGTTGAATGCTTTGGACAGGTCTAAGGAAGAAGAATAAGTTATAGGTCACAGTTTCAACAGATCTGCCACTAGATAAAAGATAACCATGCTGTGAATGACTTAAGCATAAGCCTTGAAGATATGGCAGTTTCCAACAACTTTGAGAAAAGAAAATTTTGACAAAAGACTAATTGGTCGGTAATTTTCAATTCAAGATGTATCCAGTTTCTTGTTCAAAGGCTTTACCAGAGCTAACTTTAACATGTCTGCGAAAATGCATGACAGTCTCCTTCGCACCATAGTTTAATAGATTTGCAGACATCAAATCATCTTATCTTGACGTTAATTCAGGTTTTCCTCAGGAGTCAATTTTAGTGCCATATCCTTTTATTTTATTTACTTTCAAATTTTGTAAATTTTTAAAACATTGCAAAATACAAAAGTATGCGGATGACACTCAAATGTATTATTACACTTTTACCTCCTTTTTACTAGCAAATTTTTTTCTTATGTAAAGTTTACCACGTTTTATTTTTGAAGGTCTTTGAGGTTTAAATACTGACCTATATTCCGAGTATATTCCCTTTAAAAAGGTTATTTTAGGTTTGTAGAGCGCTTTTAAAATGTCCATATAGACTATTGTCATAGATATTTTAAGGACGTTATGAATGTCTCTATGGCTACATTAAAAAACAGTCTTTAGAGTATACCTGAGGGTCATTTTAACGACTAAAATTATAAAAAAGTTCACATGATTCGGACCAAAAATATGATATAAAATATTTGTTTTTGTCTGGATAGTTTCTCATATTGAATAAAAATGCAGGTTAAAACATCGTCGCGGCAACCCAAATCCAACTAAAATGTCGATGTCAAAACATCCTCTCAATAACCTGAATATGTCTAAAAGGGTGGAAAATCATCGGCAAACTTACTATAAAAATGTATTTATTTTTACCCCATCATACCCGATCTTGTATAAAATGAATTTTTATAAAAAAAAACATTTTCTTAATATTAAATCGACGCGAATGCCAAAATCAGCAAAACGGTTAATTAATTTTATAGATTTCCAAACTTAGGCTGACCTTAAACTGTTCTTAATACATTTCGGAGATGTCATCACCGCAGAAAAACACTTTTGCATGTCAAGGTTCCGACTTATATAACAATTCGCGTTATCTCATTAACTTACAAAGATGTGTTTAAATGACGTAGAATAAAATATACAATTTCTAATGACGCTGCTTAAATTAGAAAAGTTTGATGATTACATGAGTTTTATCATTAGTTGGTGAGTCCTTTGACTTGGGATATTTCTATATACATTTTCATTCTACAGAATATTAACCCCTAAGAGGTGATTTAGCTTCGTGAAAGAACAAGATTGACCGATTGCCGAATTTCCTATCTCATTCTGCATCAGCTTCCTTGCTACACATTTCTACCTCTCAAAAGAAAACAGTTCAAAAAAATCCATTAAAGGATTCAAATTATCAGGAATTTAATAAAGTTTCTTCTTATTAAAATAACTTTTCAAGTGTAATTTGATTGAAAGTCCTACTCTAACTTAGTTTCATTCTGAAGCCTGAAGGGTACTGGAGAAAAAGGAAACTTCAAACAAGTTTCCTTTTTTGACGTTAACTTTACTTATTTAGTTCAGTTCTTGTTACCAATTAAAACTTAAGTGAAGGCATAATTTAATGGTAAAAGTGTATTAATCAGACTAATATACCTTTTTTCATATTCTTATTACTTATTAACCAAGCAGTATAAACTGAATTGCAATTTTTATTTAATTTTTGGGAGGAATATTTTAAATATATATTTAGGCAGGCTAATTTTCTTAATAAATTATATTTAACGAAACCATTATAAGACGAGACGCATTTAACGCGCCTTCGTATTTTCAACGTTTTTGTATAGTATTTCTAGCAATAGAACTTTGAAATATACCCAGTAGATGTAAACAGTTTTTTTCATTTACAAATATTCTTCAGAGTCAATAGCAGTGATATTTCATCCAAATACAACCTAAGATGACTTTCGTTTACTGGTATAAGCGGTTACTGGTATAGAAAGGTCCTAAAACGTCATATACTAAATTTCAACCTAATCGGACCAATAACAAGAAAGTTTGAGTAATCATGTGACCTGTATTGCATTTTGGAATAATAAGATTTAATTTTAATTTCATTATTGTTTACGTTTTTGACATTACTCTATTTTAATTCTTAATTTTTTTAACTCGGTTTTTAATCATCGTAAGGGTGCGTCATTTTTTAATGCTTTCAGTTGTTTAGAAAAAATGATCGACAAGCACCAATTTACTGAATTCATTTTTGAATTTGACTTAGAAAAGATAAATATTCTTCTTGTGCTAAAATAACTTATGGCTCTGATTAAGATCATAATATTTAATCTTAACAAATAATGATTATAAGATGTCAAAGGCGTTGGAAAAATCTAAAAAAAAAGTTTTCAGGGAAAATTGAGGTTACCTTAAAGGTCGTTGCCAAGGTGGAGGGGTGAAACTTAATTACTCGAATTAAAAATAATCATCAGTAGCGGCTCGTGTTTATTTTTAGTCGAAAGGCAAAGGAGTTATTATAGTGCTTTATTTACCCATAATATATTTGTTAAAATAGCGACTACGGACTCCTTTACACATTTTCACAAAACTTCATTACAAATATTTAAAAAATATGCTTCTACTTATTATAAAGCCATCCTGTAATTTAATTTAAAATCACTGGGAGCAACAACCAGAGAAAAACATATAAAAATGAAACATATCATGACTAGACTATATCATAGATCCAATTATAATCAAATTATCAATTAATCAATTCATAGTCTATTTTTTGTACAGATTTTAGCAGTATGCTTTGAATCATTGTCTTGTTGAAACTGCCCTTGCAATGGCACGTTTTTCTTTGCATATGGCAACATATATTATCAGTTAATATTTCTAGATATTTATAATGATCCATAGTCCCGTCAATTTTAACAATAGGGCCCATTTCAATATGAGAGAAGCAACCTCAAACTTGTACATTTCCACCTCCATGCTTAACAGTGCCCAAAGTATACTTTGGATCAAATCTTAGGACGCTTGACCCATAAAATACCATCAGAGGAAAATAAGTTAATATTACTTTATTAATAGAATATTTTTAAGCGTTTTCCAGGCTTTTACAATAGTTTCTGCCTTGTCCAAATTTTAAGAACACATTAGTTTTTCAAAGAACGTACGAACAAAAACCTGGGGAAGACGGAAAACATTACGAAAGCCTGGAAACACGAAAAAGTATATCAATTCCTATATATTATCTTCCAGGGTTTTAAAGACGACTTTTAAAGCATTTGATAGCATTTTTAAGCACTTGATAGCCTTTTTGATCCCTTTCATTCCCTCTTTGAGAGTATTGTTTTCTTTTCCAGGAGTTCGACGTCATTTTTATATCTTGCAATCCAATTTGATTAGTAAATACGTAAATTATTTTATTTGTATTTTGTAGTTAAAAATTAATTAGTTGAGTTTATTAAGGGTTCTACTTACGTTTAGCTTAATATTTGCATCTAAACAACAACGCGAGTTACGTAAGACTTTTTGACGTTACCAATAAAAGTGTGTGCCTGAATTACGTTATAATAATAATATATAACTACGTATATGCTCTAATATAAATACACTTTTACTAAATATTTTTTTTAACTCTTTTAATGCTAAATGAATTAATAAAAAAATTATTTGCAGGCAAATCTGTCAATCTGCAAATCTGTAAACTTTGTAGTTGTTTAAATTTCTTGATTTGTCAAATGTCTAGGAAGGAAGAAATAACAGGCCTACTTACTGGTAAAAGTGTCTATTTTTCTTAATTTAGGTAGAAAACCCAAAATAAATGTAATTTTATAAAATGGTTACGTTTCCATGGAAAATTGGGGTTGTTCTTCTTAATTTAGCCACCTTACCAAAGATCTGGATGATACAGTATCGGTACGAAGGCTTTGGAGAAAAACTAGAAAAACTAGAACTGCTTTAATCTATTGATTGCATGAAAAAATCGAGTTAAATTAAATTTCGAGCAAACTTTAGAAACACTAGGTTACGTTACTAGTTACTTGAAAAATTCACAAAAATGCCATTTTTTACGACTTTTTTTGAGCCCAAAATTGGCCTCCAAAATTGCCAGATGTCAGCTAATAAAAACTATGATCTTGCGGAATCATTGGACTTAGCACGATAGAGCCCATGGGAGCCAAGAAATCGAATTTTGAAGTTTGGGATTTTTCTCTTTTTTTGGTATCTCCGGGCATGCATACAGGGTATCAAGGGCCTTACAAAAACCAAATTCTTACCAGATAAGCTTACCAAAATATGACCATGCTGCCTTCCAAGTCAACAAACATGATAAGTGATATGATGATAACTATTTTTAATTCCAATTTTTTGCAAAGAAACCTAGAACTTAGGACACTTTTGTCTTTTAATAACTGACTTTTCCAGCGAATTAAAAAAATCAATTTTTAAAAAATCGTTGTTAAAAAAGACTATTGAGTGACTAAATGCGCAGATAGGGTGAGAAATATTTGCAGAATATGATTTTTGTCAAAATTATCAAGTTTTGCTTTTGTACCGTCAGAATAGGCAGGCTTTAAAAAAATCTAGAAAAATAAAACTGTTGCAATTAAATGAAAAAACACAGATTTAATAAAAAATTAAAGCTGAATCAAATTTTAGGCAAACATGCTTAGTCCAAATCATGATTATAAGTTTTGGAAAAATCAGAAACCAGATTTGTTACAACTAAATGGAAAAATATAGATTACATCGTAAATTGGTAAATAATGCTCTTTTTCTAAATTACATCAAGAAATAGAGGAAGAAAAACCAAAATTATTATAATGAAAATTCTATCGCAAGCTCCATGGGATTGACCTTTCCGTGAAAATATCCTATATCTTCTATTACGCCTAATACCCAAAACAGTTTTATGTTGGGCGCCAAAAAAGTTCGTTTTTTGTCATTTGACTTTTTGAGGACTGTGACTATCTTACTTATGACTGTCTTTCCAAATTAAAATTAATTGATACTTATTGATGATTCGCCCTTTTTCACATCCCTTTTTGATGAAACATGCGCTTATTGAGCACGTTTACACCCATAAAGTAAACGATCTCAGTTGCTGTTAAAGCCAAGTTGGGTCTCTGTCACCGAGAAGTATTTTGTGAGTCGAGTCGAAGTGAGAAGTTGCTCACGAGTTACCCCTATTCCCTTTAAACCCTAATATCTCATTACTCTTGATAGATAATTACTGGTCCAAGAGGTGCAGTATACAGTTGTTATCAGAGAAAGTGTATGAGGCGAGTGGCGAGTCGTAGTTGCGGTCGCAGTGAGAAGCCGCTCACTTTTTCCTATTACCCATAATACCCAAGATGGGTTTTCCCCTTCTCTTTCTTTTTACACCTTTAGTGACCAAATTTAGGTCCATAATCCCTATTAACCCAAAAATGTATCTCTATCTTTACAATCTTATAGTGAGCTAGTGAAGGTTCAGTTTTTTTCACTCACTGAAAAATATCATTGGAATCATCTCATTTGAATAACCCTAACTGCCTGGACGAACCCAATTATTTTTTATTTTTAACCCAAGTTTTCTTATAACAATAAATTAAACAAGACAAACATAAACAGACATAGTTTTAAGTCTCGTGTTTTTATTAGTTTTATGTTGGCCGCCAAAAAAGTTCGTTTTTTGCCATTTGACTTAAGTTTGATTATATTTATTGACAAGTTAGAAAAGAAAAATTAGAAAATATCTGCGTTACATAGTCTTGGCTTTAAGTCAAAAAAGGAAGCCATTTTTACCGCCTATAGCTTAAAGATAAGCTAGGAGAGATTGTAGATGGCCTCAAAATAAGCAAGTTTGAACAATAAACTCCTATCCGAAGATTATTAGATTTTGAGATAGAGCGTGCTAAAATTTTAAGAATAAATCATATTTTTCATGATAAATTTTACATGCCTATTGATCTTTTTCTGAAAATTGGTAGGTAGTTTCTATGCATATAGTACTATTTTTTAATACATAATTTAATTTTTTATTTTACCAGTGGCGTCCATGCGGGCTAAAACCTAATAAACTCTTTTAAAAAAATTGTACGCCACTGTTTTTTCTTCAAATAAAAGATATTTTTCACATCCTCATTTAATTTAAAGTAAATTTTGTCTCCTGGTTTTATTTTTTTCGACGTATCATTTTCGCATAAAAAAATAAAATCCATTGTTTCAAATTTATTTCTTGTTAAAATTTAATGGTAATATATTGATAATATTTATATTTATTTTAAGGAAAAAAAATTACTTGCTGTTAATATGAAATTCGGTACCAAAAAGTGAATTTAAGTAGAATAATTTCTTACAATCTTTACGCGATATAACATAACAAAAATAGATTATTTTTGGAATTAAAGGTTGTGAAGAACATGAAAAACGAGTTCCTATGAATCGTCGGCGAAAAATCAGAATACAATATTTTCTCCAACATAGGTCCATTTGCGTTTTTTTATGAAATGGGAATGCGAAAGACCAAGAAATCATCATTACATGATTTTTTAAACCAGCGTCCCTAGAATTAATTTCTCTTCATGATATATAATGTATTATTGATAGAGGATTTCTTTTGCAACGTGTCGTGTTGAATCGAGATGTAACATATGATGGCATTTTTGGTTATTTTAATTATTAACAAAACCATTTTGGTTTGTACGTTACGGTTATAACAATCAACGTAACAACACGAGAGCAATGGAACAGCAACGACGATCAGTAAAAAAACCGATATAAATAATTTTTAATTATTTATAGGGGGTGACTCTATCTCAAAATCTAATCATTTTCAGATAGGTGTTTATGACACAAACTTGCTTATTTTGAGGCTGTTTGCAACCCCTCTAAGTTTGTCCCACTAATTATGAAACACCTTGTATATCAAATACCCTTATTCTCTGAACACAGTTAAAATATTCCTTTATGAGTATAAATGTCTCTAGTTACAAGTTCGGTCGTGGCGTGTTGATGCAATACGTTGAAGTATTTAACCAATTGTAATTAGAGGATAAGTGCCATTGTTTAGTGAGTGAAGTTGCCTGCCAAGAAGCAGAAGTGAGTATATATAAGGTTAAATCCATAGTTACACCTGTTTTACTGAACAATTGTTCCATTTTCATATCTTTGGATTTAATAGATGAGCATATTTTATTTGTACAAATTTGTTTTATTTTAAGTTAATTGGTTCAGCGCCATATAAGCTGCGATCCTTCAATAAAGATCAAAAATAAATAAATATAGTCCACCAGTACTCTCCAATTAAACAATTGTGATCCTCTCTATTTTGGGAAGAAGCAGCAGCTCTAATTAAGTACCAGAATAAAGTGCATTTGGGACAAATCATGTAAGAACCATTTTTATTTCCAATTAAAAAAGTGCGCTCTTTTCATGTTTTGCAAAGAAACCCAGAATTTAATACAAAAGCCAAAATGCACTCCCGGCTTTTAATAACTGTGACTTTTCCTTTAATTGAAAAAAATCATCAATTTTTGAAAAATCGTTCTAAAAAAATAATTGTGCCCCTATCCCTGGTCCAGAATAGGGTGTCAAGGGCTTTAGAAGAATATGAAAAGTCAGATTAGTTACAATCAACTGAAAAAAAATTGCATGAAAATTTGGAATTCAATCAAATTTAAAGCAAACATTTAAGCTTAGTCCAAATCATGATTATAGGTTATCAAAGGCCTTGCAAAAACTCAAGAATCAAGAACTGAAAAACAAAATTGCTTATAAGAAAAGGCTTCATAGAAAATATAAAAGGTCAGGTCTACAAGGAGACTACGATAATTATTCTGCGGTTAGATTAGAGACAAAGTACCTCATGGATTTGTGTTACCTTCTCTTTGTCACTACTACAGAACAAATGATACCAGATAATATGAAGTATTTTTGGTCCCTTGTTAACAATCTGCGTAAAGATAAAGGAATACCAAAATCTATGGAAGTATATGAAGTATCTGAGGCTTTTGCTGACCATTTTGAATCCTGCTATTTGGATTTTTCTAACAAATGCATTACATCTGTTCCAGAAAATCTGGTGTCTGTTCTTTCACATCATATTTTTACCAATGAAGAAATACTGGACAAACTTAACTCATTGGATGCCAATAAAGGATCAGGACCTGATGGAATCTCACCAGTGTTTATCAAAAACCGTTTATCTGTGTTGGTTGAGCCTCTTCAATTAATTTTTCAGAGGTCATTTGATACATCTCCATTTCCCACGTATTGGAAGTTGTCAGTTCTATTCCCTATTTTTAAAAGTGGACGCAAAACTGAGATTGGAAATTATAGGGGTGTTTCTTTGCTTTCAGTTTTCTCCAAAATATTTGAATCAGTTTTGACTGATGATATATTTAACACCTTCAAATCCTATATTTCTCTGAAACAACCTGGCTTTTACAAAAGTAGATCAACGGCGACAAACCACCTAGCGGATTTTCAGGATTTTTTAAGTGAAAATATCGAAAAAGGCTATCAGATTGATGTTGTTTACACCGATTTACAAAAAGCATTCGACAGTTGATAAAGAAACTTGAAGCTTTGGGAGTACATGGATCATATCTGAAGTGGATCGATTCATATTTGAATAGTCGTACTCAACAAGTCAAGCTAAGGGGAGCAACTTCAAGGGAAATTCGAGTGACTTCTGGAGTGCCTCAGGAATCACATCTTGGGCCAATTTTGTTCCTTTTATATATAAATAAAGCTGTATCTGTTTTTTAACACTGTGAATGTCTTTTATATGCTGATGATCTAAAATTTTTTCGAACTATTGACTGTGATGAAGACTGTTTCTTAGTGCAACTAGATTAAAATAATTTTAATTAATAGTGTGTATGGAAATGTTTTGAACCTTAATGTTAAAAAATGTAAAGTTATGTACTTTAACCGGAAAAAAGTTCCTTATGGTTTTACATATACATTAGACGGATGTTTGCTGGAAAGTGTAGACACTTTTAATGATTTAGGCGTTATTTTTGACCATCAATTGACTTTTAATGCTCATGTTGATAACATCACGATGAAGGGTTTTAGAATGCTAGGTTTTATTAGGAGACATTGTGATCAAATCAGTGATATTAGAACCATAAAATGTTTATACGATAGTTTAATTCGTAGTGTTTTAGAATACCACTGTATTGTCTGGTCACCATTTTATAACATGCATATTAATCGTATAGTAAGAGTTCAAAATAAGTTTTGCAAATTTTTACATAGGTTCCCTTACGAAACTATTTGTTATACATTAGATATCAGCTAGTTGGGCTGCAAACTTTGGAAATGAGAAGAAATAATGCCAGAATCTATTTTTTGTTTAAATTACTCAACGGTAAAATAGATAGTTTATTTTTTAAATAGGATATTATTAAAAGTCCCAAATAGGGTTACACGTCAAAGGATCCTTTTCTATGAACGATCTCACCGTACCAATTATGGATTTAGAGGGGTGACAGACCAACTAATAAAATTGTATAATACGCACTATGGTTCGTATGATCTATTTACGGGAGAGTCTTGTAATAGTTTTAAAAATAAGGTTATAACAGGAACAGGGGATAAGTTAGATAATATATGTAGCTACTTTATTTTATAAAGATATAGATAAGTGCATTTGGAATAAATCATGTAAAGTCATGTGCAGTCTTTCCATTGTTTGCAAAGCAACCTAGAATTTAATGCAGGAACCAAGTAACATGTAAGCCGGCAAAATACGCCATCGAAAGCTTTGAAAATCTCGAAAAACTGCGGTTGACCTATTGATAAAAATTGTACTTCTAGTTTTTAATTAAGCCAATATCTGTACTTACTGGTACCACCTATACATATATTTAAAAAATATATATATTTTTATTCTTTGAATGTATTCACTTTACAATACGCATTCCCCCCTAACCATTTGGTTTCATAAGTCTTGTGTACCGTCAGTTTGTACTCACTCAGTCAGTACCCTACCGGTTATTAACAAAAGTCAAATCGCGGAGCCAACGAGGCGCGTTCGTTACGTTCCTTAGTAAACAACCACTTTTTCGATCAGTTTGAAAGTACTGGTGGTAAACTAGGTCAGTGATATTCCAACACTTTGGGACATCTCGATTAGGTCCGAACAATAGTTATCAATAGTAGAAGTTAATTGATCACTCGCGGTATTTGGTGATTGTGAATTGTGAATAGTTCCGGGCGTAGCTCAACTGAAAGCGTCTATTAGATGCGGGCTTTTTAGGATTTTTTCATCTTAACTTTCCCAGCATTTTTTTTTACTTTAGATTTGTGTTCATCTACGTGACTGAAAGTGGTTTCGTCTATGTCTTGAGAAATGTAAGTGTGTGTGTAGATACCCCTCAGGTGAGAAAAGAACTTTTATGTAAATAACACACATACATAAATTATACCGGTCTTTAACTTTATTGGTGATAACAAACACTTTTAAGACATTTTTGAAAGCGGTTAGATGTACTTATATGGCATAGTCAATGTTTAGGAAAGTCTTTAATTGAAAAGACATTCTTAAGCCTTTTGGCAATTGACATTTAACGTTTGGACCTTTCCCGGAGTGAATGTTCATTATCACATGTTTTGCCACTAGATTTAGTTACTCTCAATTGATTATTGATGAATAAATAATAAATTTGGCTAGTTCAGAATAGCCCTCACTACCAAGAATCAATTCTAGTTGCTTTAGATTCTCATAAAAATATCCGTTGATTCACCCCATTTTGACGTAAAAATGACAGTTTCAAAGTGATGCCATTTTAAAAAATATGAAATAGAAAGGGGACATCGCAAGACCGACTCGCTATTTAATTTGTTTTATCAAGAAATGGTGCATCGTCCATTTTATTTTTGAGAAATATGACTTTTGTTGTAAATTCTATAAAGAGTTAAATACAGAAAGTATAAATTCCCATTGCATTATTTTTTTTAAGATCACCTGCTATTATCACTAAAAAACTCAACCCCCTAATGTGTGCAAAAGAAAATTTGCAAAACAACGACATTGACAACATCCTGCTTTTAATTAATCGGTGCCTTATGTGGCCACCTTAGGTTTTAATTAATATAATTAATAGTCTAATCAGGCTACGCAGTCCAGTCTTTTCAATTCATAATTTATGGTTATATACTATAATCGTATTTGCCAATACATAATATCTGCAACTAAAAAATTACCTCTGTGATTATCTAAATGTGAACAGAAAATTATTTTAGTTAACTTAATATATTCTTATTGGACCCTATAACTAAAACGTCAGTTATTTCAGTTATGGCGTGAATTAGTTATAGATGATTTAGTTCAAATTAAAATTTGCATTACCTAAAACATTAATAATTGCTTGATTTTTTTATAGTTTTTATTATCCTCAATTTTATTTAAGTTATTCAAAAAACTACAGAAGTAATTAATTTTTTTAAAGGCTATATATACCAAAGTATGAATCTTAAATTATAATTAGTTATGTAACTGTTATTGACTAAATCATTAATATTATAACTATGTTTGTTTTAATTAATTTAGCTGAAACTAACCGTTGTACTATAAAAAATGTTTTGTTATTTAACTGTTACGTTAACTGTTAAGGTTATTTTTTATAACCTAAGAAATTATAGTTAATAAAACACCGAAAATTGCGGTCAATTTAAACTGCTGTATAATTCAATGGTAATCATTATTCTAGTTAGACTTTTGACATTGCCAATTAGCTATTTTTTTGATAGATATAAAAAACATGAATTTTAAATTATAATTAGTTATGTAACTGCTGTTGACTAAATCATGAATATTATAACTATGTTTGTTTTAATTAATTTAGCTGAAACGAACAGTTAACATGTTTTGTTATTTAATGGTTGCCTTAACCATTAAGGTTATTTTTATAACCTAAGAAATTATAGTTATTATAACTGCGAATATGACGGTTAAATTTAACCTGCTGAGTGGTTTATTATTGTTCATTTTTATAGTTAGACTTTTGACAATTCAAACTCGCTGATTTTTTTGAAAGTTTAAATTCCACCAGTTTGGTTGACGTTGCAAAACAGGGGGTGGAAATTTGCTTATTGGCCTGCTTGCACCTGTATAATACTTATATTATAAATTCACTTAAATGGCAGTAATTAAACTCCGAAATTTATTCATTTCCTTGATCGTATTATTAACAACACATTAAATACGAGGCATCAAAGTGTTGCAATCGATTTTAGACCTACTATACGCGGAAACTTACACGTTCAGGAAGAGAAGCAAAATACTTTCTCCAAGACCGAAATGAAAATTTAAACGTTTATTTAGCTTAGTTATAACATTACAAAATATGCACTACTTTAATCAAAACAATGTCGTATTTAGGCTGTTGCTTTATAATATTATTATTACATGCTACCGTATATAATTGCATGGGTGGGTATGTTGGAGCTCTTGATGAAGTCGTATCATTATAATGATAATTACCATGGTTGTCTGAAAACTAGTGGTTTTTTCATATGTAAAGAGCATTTTTGATACCACACGTCTATGGATACCAGATCTTATTATAGAACATGCATCAATGGTAAGACATATATTGAGTTACTAGATGATACTTCTCGAATTTTTATACTTTCAATTAATGCAATTAGTTTCACATAATATCATCAAATAAATAAATTTGACAGTTCGATAATATGAAAATATACGTAGCAGATATTATTATACGACATTTAATAACTATAAATGTCAACAAAGTTCACGATAAATGTGCTAAATTAAGATTTTAGTAAGTCGGCTATAATTTAAATAATCAATATTGTAATGCATAGACATTTTTTTTTATTGGATATACTTTTGTAAAATTAATTGGTTACTATAATTACACATATGAAACCTACCCTGTTACTACTGTGACTCGCTTGCGCAGCTTGCAAGACTTCAATGCGCACACATTAACAAAGATCTTGAGTAGAAATTGACTTCATTAAACATAAAATGTAATACAACTATTTTGCAGTGAGGGCGTGAAGCATCAATTCGATAAAAATTAAATATTTAGATACGTCAATTATATTTTGACTTATGTCATTTGATTTGTTAGTGACAGCTTTCACAAACGGGGACACCGCTGGTGTTAATTTAAAACTGTTATTAAATTTTGTGAATGACGGTAATGACAGGTGACGAACAATTGTTAACCAAAATCCGTTTTTGCTTCATTTTTATTGGCAATTAAATTATGGAAAAGACTTTCGTGTATCAAAATTGTATTGCGCATATCCCTAAAACATGCTGAGCAAATTCAAATTCAAAAATTTATTTTTATTGTTTAACAGGAATCTTCCAATAAGCGGACAATTATAAAATGTTAATAATAAAATTCAGTGCCCATAATTATTATTTTAAAGGCTAATTTTAACTAAATCATTAAATCCAATCTAAACTCCCCAGCGAATCCCTAATACCAACAAAAAACCACCACAACCACGCTGTATTACAGGAATTATTGCATATTGATAGAACCAACACTACCTACAATCAGCTATCCAAATGCAGTTAAGGGAAGGCTGAAAATGTCAGTGTCAATTGCCCTATCTAGGTCATTAAACGAAGAGCAAGCCCTATAGAGAAGCTCCTTCTTAGCAAGATTTGTGTCACAAATTTTGTAAAGCAAGACTAAGCTACCACAAAAGTTTTCATCATAACTGGATAGACACCACCAATCTAAAATGATGAATGTGCGTTTTAGAGGTTCAACTCTAGTAACATGTACACTATAGTAAGGAAACCACAAAGAAGCAGCATAAAGCAATCTTGATCTGACCAAAGAATCAAATAGAATTATTTAACTAGATCTGTTTGTAAAGTCAGAGTTTGTTCTTGTGATAAATCCTAGTGATCTCAAGGTAGACCCCACCACCTCGTGAATATTACAGTTAAAATACAACTTTGTAACAACTCCCAAATCACGAACTCAGAAGATACTAATATGTATTGCATAGAGCATTAAAAGGGATATAGTAAGCTTTTTGCATTTTTTAAAGTTTAATGCTAATTTATTTAATGTACACCAAACTCAACAGCAATAAGATCTTTCTGGAGGACCAAACAATCCTCCCCGGTGCCAATGATCCGAAAGATCTTCATATCATCAGCAAACAGGAGACAGTTGCTTGAGATTTCTGTCACTATGTCGTTAATAAAACTAGAGAAAAAAAGTATGCAAGATTGGTACTTTAAGGAGTAGCACTAAAGGCAACATATTCTTGAGACCTAAATGCACTGTACTCAACAAATTGGCTTGTATTGGTGAGATAGGAGGAGAACAAACTGACAAGATTATTGTGAAAGCCCAGTTTGCCTAGTTTTTGAGCAAGAATGGCATGGTCCATCCTGTCAATTGCTTTAGCGAAATCCATATATATATAACATCCAATTGTTTTGTGCAGCTGACGGCCTGATAGCCAGAGTGGAGAAATGTCATCGAATTGGTACTAGTAGATCTAGAATGAAAGAAGTCATGCTGATATTGGGATATAAGATCTTTGACCTAAAGATAAAGTCTATCATATTTACACATTTGAAATTGATTAATATTGAAATTGGCCGGTAGTTCTTAACCAAACCTTTGTCACCTGATTCGAAAATTGAACTTTTGCCAACTTTCCACCCTTCCGGAAAGATTCTAGTCTGAATCGATAAATTGAATATCTTACACAGAGGGCCTGACAAGGCGGAAGCATAGTCTCTGAGGAAAAGAGATGGGACATATTCTTTATTTTTTTAGAGATTTCAAAACTTCCAGCTCTGTAAGTGTTGATATATTGATGTTCTAAGATGAAACTAAACTGAGTGCTCAATAGAGTCACCTATCAAAAACACTCCCAAAGTATTGATCAAAAGGCATTCACAACTCCTTCTGGATTATATATGTGGGTATCATCAGACTTGATGCACTTTGCACACTCTGCAAAAAACTAAGCAATATTTCTTTTAGTTTTTAAGAAAGCTGACACAGCATCATTAACATTGTTTATTTTATCAAGAAAGTCCCAGTTAACTTCTGAAATGACAGTATATAATATGAAAAAATTGACTTTGCGAAAGATGTACTTCCAAATTTGCGTACTCAAGTATATCAACAATTAGCGAAACATCAATTGCAGAATAGTAAACATTTTCAGGCTTTAGAGGCAAAACAGCTTTTCCAACATTCCACTCCAAGTCAGTGAGAAATAGGTCAAGGATGTTGTCCTGTACATTTGTAATATTGTTACATTGTGTTAGATATGTAAATGCAAGAAAATCATTAGGATTGCTAAGCTTGGGGCTAATTCCCTAACCCCGGTCCGCGAACCTGTATATTAAAGTCTCCTAAAATCACCACCTCACCATTTTCAACACAATCAAGATTAGCAAGATGAATGTGAGGAATAATGGCTCCATAATGAGTAATTGGAAAGTTAGGTTGAATATATACAGTAAAAATAAAAATTACACTAAGTCCTAAACTAGTCTACTTCTGTGATCCTATCCTCAATGGCAGCCATATTGATAATGGAAGAAGATACATTTCTTCGCACACCAATCATGACTTTTAAGGTATGAAGATTCTTTACGATAGACCTGGTAGCAGTCAATAAAAAACTTATGGTCATAGTTCGTTGAATCCAGGTTTCAGGCACACAGATGATTTCATATTCACAGTCAGAGACAGATTTGTAGAAACTATGGCACTTAGTGTTGAGGCCTGGAACATTTTGATATATGATGCATAGAAGGCTTTGATGAATTTAAAATTTAAGACATTTCATTGCTATAAGTTGCACCAGTCTCCAGGGGTTTATGAAGTTATTTCCTTAGTAAGTGTTGTCATCTGATATAAAAAGTTTTACGAGTTTTTCAAGCAGATTACTGCTGCAAGACCTAACAAGAGGTTAATAGAAGTATCTATATACTTGTTTACACACTTGTATTTGTTATCGTAACATGTGCAACCATTTGGCCAACAAGTAATTTACACTAACCTTAAATTTGAATTTATAAACTTAACGTCAATAACTGCGTAACCAACGTAAACGCTTCTGCCGTTGAACTTTATAGTTTTGATGGTTGATTTATTTGTTATATTATTATAATTAAATTTTCACGATGACAGTAAAGACAGATTACGTAACAATTGTCAAATAAAATCCGTTATTGCTTGATTTTTATCGATTTACTTGACAGTGTAGGGCTAGGGTTGAATTACGGAAAAGACTAATGCTTTATGAGTTTTCTTGAACAGATTTCTTTTCTAAACATTTAAAGAATTATTAAAATCAATACGAAGACCTAAAAAGAGGTTAATAGAAATACATAATTGTTTACACACTTGTATTTGTTATCGCAACATGTGCAACCATTTGACTATATAATAATTTACGTACCTGACAATATTTTATTTGAATATTGACCGTTTTCTTTAGAATTTCTTCATAATGCCACCCGTAGCTTCTGAAAAAATCTTTACAACACGCAATTTCTGTGCGCATACGTTTACAAAGAGATCTCATCAAGCAGAAGTTGATGAACGTCATTTAATTTTTTAGTAACAGCTATCACAAATGAGAACACTTAACAAGAAATCCACATTAACCTTAAAATTTAATTTATAAACTTGACGATAATAACAACTAACGTAAACGCTGCTGCCGTTGGACGTTATACGTTGAACATAGTCTAAATTGTTTATTTATTTGATATATTATTATAACTAAAATTTATCAATGACAGTAATGACAGATGACTTTACAAATGCAAATAAAATTCGTTTTTAATAAGGAAGATACTTTCTTAGAAGGAAGTCTTCTCCACAAAATAAAATGCCAATCTTGATTCAAGAGTGATGCATTTCGATGAATGATGAATGACAAACATAAATATTCTATATCAATTAAAAAAGGACTTTTCTCGAGTAGATTACTGTCACATACGTACCTGCCGTCAAGTTTATAAATCCAACCATCACAAGTAACGTCCACAGAATTATCAAAACCGATACGAAGACCTAAAAAGAGGTTAATAGAAGTACATAATTGTTTACACACTTGTATTTGTTATCGTAACATGTGCAACCATTTGGCCATATAATAATTTACGTACCTGACTAGACTTTATTCGAATATTGACCGCCTTCTTTAGAATTTCATCATAATGCCACCCATAGCTTCTGCAATGAACACTGTTTTAATAAAGGTGGACTTGCATTCAATTTTCTTTTTAATCAACCACTACTTCTTGCACTATCTGACAACTTCGCTAACACTGCCAGCCCAGACGAGTTCATGTTAACTTTGATGCACTCAATACAAGCGCTGTTGTCATGTTTGCTAACATTTGTTTTCTGACTAAAAAATGACTTAACAAAATTTTTTGCAGAGTAAAATGAAATCCAGTGATAAGAAAAAGTGGATTGCTTTTAAACGGCTAAATATCCAGATTGGCTGCATCGTCTCCGGTGCGTCCTTACACCATCTACTGTGGCGATAAGTAAGTACAATAATTTGCATATTAGTTTATTAATATAGTGTGTGATATAAATGTGCCTCATTGGATACATCTATCCTCATTTACTAAAGTTCCAAACCTTCCGGGAATATTCTTCTGGTTTTGATTGTTTTATTTTTGTCTCTGAAGGATTAGTAATATGGTGCCCATTTGATTCTATAGGCGGACGATAGTGAACAGAATCAATGAGTACTATGAGCATTTTCGAATTTGTGTTAATGGGTTTAGTAAACATTACGCTCTAATGGAAATTTATTGTCAATATACTAGGTCAAGTGCTCATAAATAAATAATTTTTTAAATTCCTTGACAATTCAATTAATTTGATTAATTACCGTTAGGGCGGTGAAGACCGATACCTAGATAATCGAATATTATCAAAATTGCCGTCAGTTATTGCTAGTTTATAAAGCGTAACGTAAATATTGCTTATTTCCATTAAAAAAAGGTGGTAATTTTTTGGTCTGCTAAACTAGTAATATCCGCATTCGCTATTTTCTTTTTTCATATAATTTATGCTGAGTGTAAGTGATTTTTATGTATTTTCTTTAACTCTCCTAAATGTTATGGTATTTTTTTATTTCAGATCCTAGGGCAGTCTAGTTACTTACCAAAGCCACATATCGCAAATGCAGAGAATGATACGAATGTCGTATGTTTCCCTAATAGTTGTGATGTTCATAGCCAACGACTATTCATTGGCTGGAATACTCGATGTCAACTGGTCTCGTTCGGATAAAGCTGGCATAGAGGTCAATTTTAATTTACCATGGCTACCCTGTAAGTACCAATTTTTTATTCATAAACTAAATATGGCATTATTTGGCAGCTGCGCAAGCTAAGCAAATTTTGTAATCATATTTGCGCAAGGTGTAATCTCTTGAAAAAATTATTGACCATAATAGTGCCTATTTACTTTAATATCAATTTTTCCAATTTTTTTATTAATAACTTTTACTGAGTGAAGATTAACATACTTTAATCGGATTAAAGTACGTTAATTTACTTAATAAAACGACGTTGATAGATGACGTTAACAGGTGACAACGACATCAGCTGATTTGACGTTAACAGTTGACGTATTTAATTGTCAGCTAATTTATCTGTCAAGATCAACTTGTTGATAATATAAAAATTCCATTTTTAGTGGATTTTTCTTGGTTGCAATGCAAATATTTCTTAAATTAGCTACTTGCAGCGGTTTAATGTTGCATACCATACAATATACCGGTGCCATTAGAAATCAGTCATTATATAATAAAATCGTGATACATTGGCTTACGCGTTTATAGGTCGGTTAGGCACTAATAGTTTCGTTATGCATTTATATCTATTCAGTTGTTACGCTATGCACAATGATGCTTTAAAATTGCATTTATTGGTGCCGGTAGGTTATGATTAAACTATTCGTCAACGTAACCCGGTTATATGGACTTTCCTGCATGCTATAATGATTTTTTTTGCAAAAATATTAACCCTTTGATAGAAGTATATACATATGAGCGGATGTCTTGTTATATAACTCGTGAAACGTAGTAATTATTAAGAGTTTACAGTAATAATAAAATATTTTATATTTGGATTATAAACGTAATAAAGTTTAAGAAATTTTAGACTGTTGAAGCTTTGCGTAATTATTAATAACAAGGACTTTCTTATAATGAATTTTACTGTTTAGAAGCTACTTCCATTATTCGTTTTCAAATTCAATCAAAGTCAGCTTGGTTCATTCGGTTAAGGTATTTGAAATATTGTTCACTTTATTTCCGACATTTAGAGCTAAGTCTTACAGGCGTTTGACCAAAGGAGAGAAAAAGTATACTCAAAGTCCAAGTCTCATAAATCAGCGTCTATTAAAGGTTACGCGTTTCGCCGCATTTGGGCATCCTCAGACCTATCGAAATACAAAAAAGTGGAGTCAATAACGATACACGATGGTGTAAACTTATTTTATTTTATATTTTTTTATTTATGTTAGTGTGAGTCATCAGTGTGTGGTTTTTGTATTTCGATAGGTCTGATGATGGTCATATACTTAAGTCTCTTTGAGAGTAATGGATGATTATTATCAATTACAGGCATTTGACGTAGTTTTTTCAGGATTTTCATTTTTCATTTTATTCCAGGCATTTTACGTCAGTTTTTATGTCTACCAAGTATTTGAAATATTGATGTATATGGCAGGTTTCAATCAACTGCCAAGAAGAATATCTTCATTTCTTCTAGGAAGTTGAGAGCATTTCGTCAGCTTACAGAAAGCATTACATACCGAGTGCCTGGAAGAGTCAGTTTTGACATTTCTTATTGCCAACCAAAAAAAAACTCTTCTTCTCTGGATCCGGTTTAGTTTCCTATTTGATGTATTTTTTTCATATAATTTTTCCTATTTTTTAGGCTTATGTAGTCATTTCCCATTTTAGTCCACGCATTTGAAATAATGTTTAATTTTATTCCAGGTTTTTTGAGTTGTTCTTTTTATATACTTTTTTAGTTTATTTCAGGCATTTGACATAACTTTTCTATGCCTACTATCAGGTACCTAAAGTTATTTTTAACTTTATTTCATGCTTTTGAACATGCATCATGCCTTATATAGTAATTTTTTAGGCAGCTGAAAGTAATTTATCATTTTAGTCTAGGCATTTGAAGTAATGTTTCATTTCATTTTATTTTTTTTATATAATTTTTCAGTTTATTTCAGACATTTGACGTAACTTCGCTTTGTCTACCAGGCATTTGAAATCATTTTTAAGTTTCTTCTAGGCTTTTGGATAATTTTTTGTCATTTTTCAGACTTTCCAAATAATTTTTAATTTTATTCCGTAGGATTAATGTAATTTTTCAAAATTTTGAGACACGTGAAGTAATGTTTTATTTTTAGTATTTCAGACTTTTGTACTAATTTTCAGTCATTTAAAATAATTTTTAAGTTTATTCAAGGCTTTTGAAACCAATTTTTTAATGGGTTTTTTAGGTTTTTCAGATATTCAAAATAACTTCCTTTTTTATTCGAGGCATTTGACGAAATAATATCTCATTTTATTTCAGTCATTTAATGTAATTTGTGACCCAATTTTCATACTTTTCAGGCCCTAAAATCATTTTTAATTTCAGTCCAGGTTTTTGACTAAATAATTTTTTTATTATTAATTTTCCAAGCATTTGGTGTAATTAATTTTTTAGGTGATTTTTCCTATTTTTTGAAAAATCATGTTCAATTTAAGTTCAGCCATTTGACATTCTTATATTCATATGTCATTCTGGTAGATACCAGGCATTTAAAATGATTTTTACGTTTACGTTCCAGGCTTTTGAAATATTTTTTATTATACAGGGTGTTCCGTTGATCATGTTACAAACTTCTAGGGCAGATAGAAAACGTCAAAAGAAAAACAAAAGTTCATATAAACATGGGTCCGGAAAAGCTTCCTCAGGGAGCTAGAGCTCTTTGAAAATAACCTTTAAAAACTAGTTTTTTTTTTAATAGCTCCGGAACTACTTTAGCTACCGCAACCAATTTTGGGAGATAAATTATTGTTAGTACGTTTATTCTTTTGAACCTACTAAATAAATAAAATATTTACCAGGGGCTTCAGAATCAGGGGGGTATTTGGTAAATTTAGGCCCATTTCTTTAAGACTTTAATTTCTGCCCGTTTGGGCATTAGATTATGATGTTCCTATGCTTTTTACATAAAAAAGGTGCTCTTAGTAAAAGTCGGTAAATATCACCGTTTTTGTGGAAATTGACTAAAACCAAACTAAGATACAGCACCTGAATTATTTATTTTAATAATAATAATAATGCTAATTCATTGCCACTGTCAGTATTTTTTAAATTTGTCACTGTCAGTATTTTCTACATGATATTAATTCCCTTTTTATTACGGTTAAGTAATGGAAGATTACACTTTTGCTGAATACGCCGATATGCTTTTAATTTATGGGGAAGTTCGATGTAATGGTAGAGCTGCTTCTCGACTATATAAAGAGCGGTTTCCCGAAAGGCGAATCCCAGCTCACACATTTTTTGAAAGGGTCAATCAACGGCTCAGGGAGGCTGGGTCCGTTAAAATAAAACGCCAAGATAATGGCGCGCAAAGGAACATCCGAATCCCGGATTTTGAGGAAGAAGTGCTTCAGCGATTTGAAGATAACCCATTAGTAAGTACTCGAGCAGTAGCTGATGCGATGCATGTAAATCATGTTAGGGTATGGAACGTTGTTAAGGAACAGCTTCTTCGGCCCTACCACCTGCAAAAGATGCAATCATTAGGACCTAATGATTTTATGCCCCGCGTGAATTTTTGCCAGTGCTTTCTTGACCGGTGTACAGAAGAACCTCAATTTCCAAAATATGTCCTTTTTACTGACGAGGCTTTATTTACAAAAGAAGGCATTTTTGATTCTAAGAATAATCATGTGTGGAGTGAGGAAAACCCCTATGGTATTCATTTTAGGAGCTATCAACATAAGTTTTCGGTCAATATTTGGGCCGGCATTGTTGGAGAACGCTTAATTGGTCCAATTATGTTGCCTCCTCGTTTAACGGGAAATATTTATTTAAATTTTTTAAGAAATGTACTGCAGAACTATTAGATGATCTGCCCCTAAATATACGACAGAACTTATGGCTACAACACGATGGAGCGCCAGCTCATTTTTCACTTATTGTCCGCGAGTTTATAAATGAAAATTTTGGAAGGCGCTGGATTGGCCGCGGAGGCCCTGTCACCTGGCCAGCGCGCTCACCAGATTTGACACCCTTAGATTTTCTTCTTTGGGGGCATATGAAAAGTCTCGTATATGAAACTCCAGTCGAGTCAGAAGAAGACCTGGTGGCCAGAATTTCCGCAGCTGCTAAAGTAATCCAAACCACACCTGATATTTTTAACCACGTCAACCTTAATATGGTGCGTAGATACAATAAATGTATCGATCGTGGCGGCCGGCATTTTGAGCAATTAATATTTTAAGTTTATTTTTGTAATACCAATCTTTAATAAAATTTGTTTACGTTTCTAAAATTGTTAATTTGTTGGTTTTTTATTACACTTAAAATCATTTAAACATTTTATGCCTCAAGGTAATTAAAGTGACAGTTAATTAATTTGAGTACCAATTTAATAAAGTACCTTAACTTTTTTTAAACATTTATTTTTTATTTACGCCAGATTTTTTTTTAATTGTTTATTAATAATAATAATAGGTAATTCAGTAATTCATAACTTGCTTTTCGTCAATTTTCACAAAAACGGTGATATCTACCATTTACTGACTTTTACTAAGAGCACCTTTTTTATGTAAAAAGCATAGGAACATCATAATCTAATGCCTAAATGGGCCTAAATTTACCAAATACCCCCCTGATTCTGAAGCCCCTGGTAAATATTTTTTTTATTTAGTAGGTTCAAAAGAATAAACGTACTAACAATAATTTACCTCCCAAAATTGGCTGCAGTAGCTAAAGTAGTTCCGGAGCTATTAAAAAAAACTAGTTTTTAAAGGTTATTTTCAAAGAGCTCTAGCTCCCTAAGGAAGCTTTTCCGGATCCATGTGTATATGAACTTTTGTTTTTCTTTTGACGTTTTCTATCTGCCCTAGAAGTTTGCAACATGATCGACGGAACACCCTGTATTTTGGATATTTGATGTTGATGTAATTTTTTACATTTTCAGGCACTTTAAGTCATTTTTTTTTAGTGCTCCGTACATTTGTTGTTTTTCCAGGCATTTCATGTAATTTTTTACGTGACTTTTCATATTTTAGAGACCCTGAAGTTATTTTTCATTTTAGTCCAGGTATTTTACGAAGTAATTTCTCATTGACATCAGGCATTTGATGTAATTTTTTAAGTAATATTTAGATTTTTAAGCCCTAAGGTAATTTTTCATTTTAGTCCAAATATTTGACGAAATATTTTCTCTTTTTTCCAGGCATTTAATGTATTTTTTTACATGACTTTTCATTTTCTTTAGGCCCTAAAATCATTTTTTATTTTAGTCCATAACTTTGACGTTTTTTTATGTCTACCAGGCATTTAAAATAACATTTCATTTTATAACAGGCGTCTGATGTAGCTTTGTTACGTCTAGGCATTTGAAATAATTTTTAAGTTTATGCCATGCTTTTAGAATATTCCTGATTGTCATTTTTCAGGCATTGCAAATACTTTCCTATTTTATTCCGAACATTTGACATTCACTGTTTATTTTTAGTATTACAGGCATTTCTTCAGACATTCTATTTAAGGCATTTCACGTAACTTTCTTATTTTATTCCAGGCATTTGATATAATTTCTTACGTGATTTTTCATGAGCCTTAAAATAATTTTTTATTTTAGTCTAGACCTTTGACGTATTTTGTTATGTCTACCAGGCATTTGAACTAACATTTCATTTTATTCCAAGCATCTAACGTAACTTTTCTATATCAACCAGTTATTTGAAATAATTTTTAAGGTAACTTTTTACATTTTTAGGCATTTTTAGTATTGCAGTACTTTTTTACGTAATTTTTCATATTTTTTTCGCTCTTAATATTATTTTTCATTTTAGTCTAGGCATTTGACCAGTTGTTTAATGCTTACCTTATTGGTATATAAATAATGTTTGATTTTATTCCAAGCTTTTTTAGTTATTATTATGTATTTTTAACTTTTACCATTTGAAATATATTTTAAGTCATCTTTCAAATTTTTCAGCCATTCGAAATAATTTTTCATTTTATTCCAAGCATCTGATGTAATTTTTTAAAATCTTTACCAGGCATTTGAAATAATGCCTTATTTTATTACCGGCTTCTGAAGTCGTTTTTGATGCAATTGATCACATTTTTCAAATATTCGAAGTAATTTTTTTCATATATTTCTGTTATCTGAGTATTTTTTTTATGCTAATTTAACTAGAAATTGTATATACTTATTGAAAAAAAAACAATTTCTTTAGCAAATTACTTGGTCCATTAACCTATATTAATTTTTAATTTGTTGGTCCGAAGCAATATTTTAAAGCGTTGAGCAACCTGATTAACCTTCGAGCTTCAAGGTTTTTAGATTTATCACCTTTTTTCTGTAAATAACTTGTTTCAAAATTTATTGAACGTTTACATGCATTTTTATGAGCTTTTAATATATTCTTATGTCGCCACGATTACATAAAAGCTTGGACGTCCGACGCTTAATTACTAAATCTGCAACTTCTATACATATTACGTACAACCATGTTTTTCGTTAATTTTATTATTATATTTTTTTAGTTGAAAATGAAACACGATGTTACGACGACTTAGGATGTCTGAACATCACCAGGAGCTGGTACCATTTGGTTAACAGGCCATTTAATGTGTTTCCTCTACCAAGATCTGTGATAAATACTAAATTTATTCTTTATACTAGATTAAACCCTTCTGAGGTAAGTTACTAACGCATTAGTCGCATTACTTTCATTTTATGCAAATTTCATTTATAGTAAAATTTTTTTTAGGGACAACTGATCAAAGCTACCAATGAATCAATTGACAAATCCAGTATGAATGTGGACAAAAAAATTAAATTTATTATACATGGATTCATTGATACCCCGCTTTCTAACTGGGTAAGTAAATCATAGCCATCAAGAAATCGCAACAAATCTAACTCCATCTATCTCTCACGAGCATTGAAATACCGTCACTTATGTTCTGATTTAAACATTAAGGGCTTTATTGCATTTTATTAAATCTACAGTTTTTACTTTAAGCAGGAATCCAATATTCCGCGAACATTCTATGTATATTTTTGGATCATCAGTGATGCATATGAGTAAGAAGCTTTTAAAGTCTACAATGAAAAAAATAAACTTGTATTCTATGCATTCCTTTTAAAGGTTAGAAGATGAATTACCATAAGCCCTGCCTCCACATTCATAGGTCCCAAAGGTCCGATGGTGATGCGTAATGGTTTTTGCGCACGCACAATCATTATTTGCAGCATTTTCTTGATTTGGTTGGTCTGATTGAGCCAATTGCTTTCATATATTGCGTAAGAAATGTGTTCACTCTAAAATTTAAAAATAGGCCTAACTAGAAGGGATTGTTTTAAATTTCTACTCACTTGTGTACTGATTTCATGAGCCGTCCATGCCAGTATGAAAATTTGCAACACCAGAAGTAGCAGGTGAAAAACGGAGAATATGAATTCGCCTCCGAACTCTTTCTGTAATATAGTAAGAACCTAATTAGTTTGTAAGGGGAAAACGACAGTTTGGGCGCTAATTTTGGTCAAAATTAGGTTGTCAATTGCTTCTTGCCTTAGACAAATTGTACTGCCTTAGACTAATGTTCACTTAAGTCATCCTCCATAGTTTAAATATAATTATGTAAGTATCGAATTGCAACGTTGCGCCTTAACTTAAAGATATTTAATCCGATGAATATTACGTCCAATTTAAAAAAAAAATTTATATTAATTAGCACGTACTTACGGTTAATAGCTGAAGAACTGCAGCCGCTAGGTTTATGGAATTAAAAATGTATTCAATAAAAATGACGTTTTTGATGCCATTATTCAAGTTGGATACAAATCTGAAAAAAAAATCATAAACACTTTGACCGAAATTCACATTTTACTCAATTAACTTTAACTGTCAGTACACATTCATGCAGTTTGTGCATTCCACTATTTTCAAACGAAACCGAGCAACACGTAGGTCTTGCAAGAACATTTGTACAAATGAATTGAACTTAAGTGGTGTATTTTAAAAACAAACGTTCAAGATCGCTCATCGTTGGAATGTTTGCGCAAGTTGGCTTTGGCAAATTGCACGAGCATGGAATCAAACCTTCATGTACAGGGATTTACTTGACTCTATTTGTCAAAGTGAATTGGTGCAAGTTCAAGCAAACATTCCTAGCTGAATGCCCAATGGTTTGTGCAAGCTGTATGACGATATAAATATTATTGAAAAATAGTTTACACTTTCAGTTTAATTTGTGCAATTTATGAGTATCAAAATGTACCAAAAAAAACATGTATACTTGTACAAGTCAATTAGGGTAAGATCATCATTGAATTCAAAATGTGTTCAATAAAAATAACGTCATTACACAAAACTTTGACCAAAATTTCTCTTTTACTCAGTTCATTTTAACCCCCATTACACATTCCTGGATCTTCAAATGCAACCGAGCAACATACAAGCGGTTAAGCAAATTGTGCAACTTTATTTGTGCCAGCAAATTTGTACAAATTAATCGCGCATTTCAAAACCAAATGTACAAGATCGCTTATCGTTGGCACGTTCATGCAAAAACGCCCTTAACTTCATTGGGCAAATTAGCTTTTGCGAATGGCACGAGCATGTAAGCAAACCTTAACGCAGAAGGATTTACTTGGCTATATTTGTCAAAGTCAATTGATGCAACTTCAAGCAACCATTCGTAACTAAGTGCCAAATGGTTTGTTCAAGCTATATGGTCATAATTATTCATAATTTACTCATTCAGTTTTACTTGTGCAGTTTTTCATGAGTATAAAAATGTACCAACCGAAAAATGTACACTTGCACAAATCAATTAGTGCAAGAACATCATGATAATAAGAAACAGTGCAAAGTAAACTGAAGGTATATGGATCATCCTGAAGTTAGTTAATTTGTACAAAATTGCATGCAGAAACTGCATGAACATCCTTTGCACAAACTGGCTAAGTAAATCCTTGCATGGAGTTTGCGCAACTAAAAAAAATTAAGTTGAGCGACCTGGTCTGAGGTTTCCAGTAAGCACTCGTTTTTCTACTCTGGTAAGAATTCTAAATACATTCATATCAATGTTCTTCTTTTCTTGACATACTTACTGAATAATCCTCTGATGTTCTCTTACAATCTCTTTCACTCTATTCTGAGTCAACTGCTGACCGTCCTCCTCAATAACAAACATTTTTCTAATTCTTATTTGTAGAACCTGAAGTTGTACAGTACAAAATACCATTAAGGTCTGAGGAATTGTGGCAACAGTGACATTATTAAAACCTCCAACAATTGCCATGGAAATATTGATAACTGTCAATAAACCGTCATGATTCTGTTTGTTAAAAGGAACCCATACTTCATACATGAATGTTTCTCCGTCCTTAAATGAATGTGTAACTTTCTTATACATGTTTGACAAAATGAACATTGTGACAGTAAAGAAGGTACTCAAAATCTGTGCATTTGTAGTCCATTTGAAGTAACTCGTTTGAATCTTATAGACCTTCAGAACATCTTCATCATTTGATAATAAATATTCAGTTTCTCCATTTATAACGTGGGAAAACATGTACGGTATCCCATTTTTTAGGTAAATACTTATCTTAATAATCAGCATTAGGAAAATGATTGCTAAAGTGAGCGAGGTGAAGAGAACTTCAGATTTGGCTCCAATGGTCAATAGTTCAAAAAATCGCACTATTAAAGCCACACTTGCCAGCAATGCAAAAACGTTCAATGATAAAGAATACACATAGTAAATTCGTCTTGTCAACTTGTGATCAGTAAATTGGATTTTCCAGAGTCCCGTTATCATCATGAACACTTTCGACCTTTTATAAATACTTGCCATGGCTGAGTGGTAAAATTAATTAACTAATTATTTCAAATTCTCTTTCCTTTATATAACTTTTCATTCGTTTGGATTTTCTATAATTAAAAGTGAACCGCCGGTAATTAACATTAAGTCTTGCCTAATAATTAGACCAAAAAGTTATGAGAGGATTTTGTCCAGTTAAAATATACCCCTTAAATAATTATAATTAATTAGTATTTTTTGTAATAAATAAATAATTAGTAGCACAAAAATATACATAGGCGAAGCCTTATCTACTTAACCAACAAAAAAATCGTTTCAATAAAAATCGTCCCAACAATCTACTCTCTCGAAAGTCGTCTGCGCATGTAATAGAGAGAGCTGCGCAACAGCATTATTTTTTATTGACAGTTTCTATTTACTAACTGTTTTGTTGAATTTACTGAATAAATTTTTTAGGTGAAAGATATGAGGACTGAATTACTTAAGGCAGAAGATCTTAACGTTATTGTGGTAGATTGGGCGGGTGGTAGCTTACCCCTTTACACTCAAGCCACGGCAAACACCAGATTAGTCGGCCTGGAGGTTGCATATCTTATCAACTTTCTAGTGGTAAGCCAATGTTAAATGAAATTTCATTATAATAGCACGAAATAATCCAACTGTTTTTTTTATAGAATAATTTCGGAGTTAGCTCAAGAAATGTGCATATTATAGGCCACTCATTAGGGGCACACACGGCAGGCTATGCAGGTACCTTGGTCCCAGGCCTAGGCAGGATAACAGGTTTAGATCCGGCAGAACCATATTTCCAGGTAATATTTCCCTGACAGTAAAATCTGCCTTGCATTTGGTTAAGTAAATATTCCATTACCTCGCTCTCAATACAAGCGGCGCACGCCTTAACTATGACTCTCCATGCAGGCGCAATGAATCGACTACTTCATGACGAATTTTAATACAACAGGACCGTACTTAATCATCCTTTTCTAACTTTCAGGGTATGCCGGCTCACGTGAGGTTGGATCCGTCTGATGCAGAACTTGTGGACGTCATCCACACTGACGGTAAAGGCATTTTATTCTTGGGTAAGCATAAAATCTTCATAAATTTCCTTTTTATTAAATAAAACCTTATTAAGGTTACGGAATGTCGCAGCCTTGCGGCCATCTGGACTTCTATCCCAACGACGGAAAGGAGCAACCAGGATGCGACATTACGCAAACTCCTTTGGTTCCTCTCACACTCATAAGGTGATTTATTTTTATTTTATACATGGTGCACGCATGTCTGAATCAAGTTTATATTTTAGAGACGGTTTGGAAGAAGCCTCCAGGGTTCTAGTGGCCTGCAACCATGTACGAGCGATCAAATTGTTTATTGATAGCATTAATACGCAGTGTCCTTATATTGGTAATTAATATTTCTAACATTCTTGGTCAAAGTACAGCGAATTTAGCTCTTTGATGAATGTTCCAAACGCTCTATTTCTAACTGTAGGGCGCCAATGTTCCAGCTTTAAACAGTTTATGTCCGGAAAATGCTTTGGATGTAAAAGTGGGATATCTTGTGCCATTATGGGCTATAAAGCGGATTCGTCGCTAGGCTACTTAGAGAATGAAGTAGAACAGCCGCATGCAAAACTACAAGAAGCTGTTGGAAATAAATATTTCTTAGCTACTGGTCGAGACTATCCATTTTGCCGTAAGTAAACAATATTAAATTCAACTTTGTGAACTGATTTTATTTATTATTTTTAGAGCAAGTGTATAGAGTCAGCGTTGACTTAGCTAAACCATCGTTTGCTGAGGAGTGGGTTCAAGGAAGACTTAAGTTGTCCATGTATGGTCCAAATGGGGTGATACAAACGGATCTTGCACCGGCTGAGACTAAGTTGGAACACGGTACCACTTATGTGACTGTGATAGCTCATCCGCTAGATTTGGGTCAGTATTAGTTAAAGAAGTACTTATTTTTTTGTCGTTTGGTCCTAATCTGAATCCGTAAAATCCAAAAAATACTCATTCAAAAAATAAAATATGTACCCTAAAACACAGAATGGGGTCATACACTTCATGCCATAGTGGTCTATCTAGGCGACTTAATTTGACAAAGGACAATCGATCATAATATATATGGATAACAAAAGAATATAATACCCTATAACTTTCTCTCTTACATTTTAACAAAAGTATTACAAAAAAAGGCTTATCATAAAGATTAGCGATAGATTGATAATAAATAAAAAATTAGAAGCATTTGCACTGTTGAGTACCACTTTTTTGAGAATGTACTTAAGATTACCATGCCCGGTTATCATTTAAAAATGGGTTACAGAAGAATTTTGGTTAAGTTAACACATTTCTCTTGATAATTGGATAAGTATCATAAAATTGTAAACCAGTTACTATGTTATCAAAACTAACTGCATTTTAAGCGATTCTATCTACTTGTTCATTACCGTAGATATCACAATATCCTTGTGTATACACAAATCTGATTTCAATGCCATTGATTTCAATGGGCACAAAATAAGCACATCCAACACCTTCTAATGTCTTAGATCCATCAGTATATATAGATATATTATAATGTGAATTTGACCTACTATCGGCAACTATATCCGCAATATAATTTAATTGCGGATCTTTACAGCATAGTGGGCATGTAACAATGGAATATTTTTATATAATTATCTCCAAAAAATGATAATTTACTGTAAGAAAAAATATCGTTTTGTAATAACGTTACAGTACACGCCTCAGTTAATGGAGCTGAATTATTGTGAACCCAAAATGATTCCATTAGGTTCTCGGTCGCCAAATTACTAACCTATAAGAAAGTCATTAAACATATACTTACATATTTTTAAGTAACATTTTTAAGCCAAATAAACGGGTGTTGCTAAGACTACCATAAATTATTGAAGAAAAATCAATTAATGATCTAATATGTGCCCTGTAAAATATTAAGGCTCTCTTATGGTCAGTGCACCAATGTCGTTTGAATGTGATTTTTACCATATTGAGGATTTTTGCTGCCTTGGTCAAGAGAGCCTTGGCAATGTCTCCATGAAATATTATACGACCCTAATGGTATGATATTTTAGTAAGGAAGGTTATGTCTAATAAATACAGTAATCTCAGATTTAGTTGATGGAATATCAAATCCGTTATTAAAAAGGAATTCTTTGAGAATGGCAGTATTAAAATCTAAGATACGTAGGCAATTGTCAAGTTTTTTATTTGTTGTATCAATACAAAGATCATCCACGTATTGTAAGATTTCAGCGTCTTGTATGACGGTGTGTAGATCCGCGGTATAAACATTAAAAACAAATGAACTAAGAGACTTATTTTTATATATTTTAGTGTCTTTTGGGTGTAAATTTGTTGTTCTCATACAATTTCATTTTTTGTTTCTTATAAGTCTACAAAGTCATCAAAATTTTCCAGTTTTTCGCTGTTGTTTCGCTGCAATCCCGTTGAGCATAATCTTTAGAGATTATTATTCGAATTAATTTTTTCAGGCATTTTACGCCATTTTGAATATTCCGGCATGTAAAGTGATTTTTAACTTGATTCCATGAATTTTACTTTATTTTTCACATGGTAGATGTTGAAAGACAAAACACCCAAAAAAACTTATTTTAAATTATTTGTTGTAACGATCATTTTCAATTTTGAGTACGCTCCTGTCCCATAATAATGCGCACTACATACGGGCGCAACTCTTTTACAGTAAAGCGGAAAGGCAGGACCGCAATAGAATATTTTTAAAGCAATTTTTATGGAAAAAGAAGACTTGTTTACACAAGATTTGTTTAAAAACATAATAACCCTGATAAATAAAACATGATAAGGCAATCAATTATGGAGGAAAATGGATCACAGGTTTGCCGTATAAAAGACAGTTGTAAATCTCAAAATGGTGGACGACTTTTAAAATCTAAATTTTCATGATGTTTTTTATATTTTTTAGCGGGAAACATCCGAAAAGTAGAACTGAACTGGGCGTACGACATGAATGTCCTGGAACCAAAAAGCTTATGCCTATTTTGGTGTAACGACCACTTGTATGTCAGGTCGGTCATTGTGGATCAACTGGAAATGCCTGGAAGAGGGTAATGTATTTTTTTTTGATTTGTCAAAATTTAATTTATTAGAAGAACTGATGACCAAACAAAACCGACTTCAAATTTTCTCAATATCTTTTTCAAAACTGACTTAAGGCTTTACGAAAAATTTCACTCATTTCACCTTGATTTTTTTATCAGGCATGTCAAAAATATATACTGTGATTTATTTGAGAAAAAATACCTGAAAGTAATTGCTCTCTCTTTTTATTATATTGTAGAAAAAGGAACGCGAAGTTTTCAAACCGATTATGTTCCAAGAGGAAGGAGGAGTACGTAGACATTGCCAGCACAAGCAAGGGGATGTTTTGGGATACTTGCGCCACTGAGAGGAGCGATAAGGGATGATTTTGAGTTTATAAAAATTGTTATAAGCCGTTTAACCTAAAATTAACATATTTTAATATTACGTTTATTTGTTAAGAGGTTGACTGAATATATTTTTGTTTAGAGAATCGGGTTGTTTTTTTGTGGTTGTACCTACTTAACCTTCCATACAAGAAGTCTACTTTAAAAGATACCCAAGTCATTGACATAGCCTCTATTTGGTTTCTAAATTTGAAATCACTGGTAATAATAATAATAATGTGTATATGATTATTTTAAGTAGTCGTATCGTCTACAAGTGTTGTGACATTATATGAAAAGCTGCGTTCAAATAGAGACATTTTATGCTGATGAGGAACTATTAACCCTCCATAGCTGAGATCTATTCTATGTACATCCGTTCTATATTGGATTCTGTTTAATAAATATGAAGGCAGCTTAGTTTTTATTTCTTTATGAAAACGAACCTCTGACTTGTTTTTAACAAAGTATTGATTTATTTAAATTTACACTTCAATTAGGTTTTTCAAAAGTATCCACTAAATGTTCCAGATCATCCTCAAAGTTTTGTTTTGCAAACATCCAACATTGAGGAAAAAGGGAGTATCTGATTTGTGTCATCAGCATACTGATCTGATTTACAACTATATAGCGCTCTAGTAATATTACATATGTATTTTAGAAAAAGAAGGAGGAGAGGAAGTAAAGAGGTAGGAGAGAAAATGGATCCCTGTGTCTTATAGTAATTATACGATGTATTCAAATTGTCTTAATGTTGCAACAAACTGAAATCTTCCATCTAAATAATTTGTTATCACACCTACTGATTTTTCGGAGAATACCATATAGTTTCCTACTTACTACTGATGGTATCGGAAGCCTAGAAGTGATAGAGTGGTAATATAAATATTTTAAAATATTTAAAGGAATGCGTAATTTCCCGTTTTGTAACCTTTTCCAACCAAACCGTGGACATAACCTCTATTCTGTTTCTGAATTTGTTGACCTCATCAAGTAGTTTTTTTAAGTATTTTTGAAACTCACTGGTGAGATAAATATTTTAATGTGTAAATAAATATGTAATTTTCAGTTTTTTAACCTTTGCAGCCAATTTACACTTTATCATGATTGCAAGAATGATGTACCTAAAATCGCTGTTAAAATTACATTTAATTACAGTAAAAAGTTAATACTAGTTTTCAGTAACTGACTTTAACTGCCTGGAACAATTAAAATTAGAAAATGCTTCACATTTTTAGGTATTTGACCACATATAAAAACCCATTAAAAATTTTTCGATATGATAAAGAAAACATATGTTATATGAAAAATATGTTAAGGAAAACAACCTGGAAGAAGAAAATTGAGATATTTTTACATTTCTTCCAGGCAATTTAAAACTGGACTATCCTGGATGCTTAAATTCTTTAAAGACAAGAAAGTTAAAGATGCCTAGAAAAAGAAATTAAAAAAAAATAATATTTTCCAGGCAGTTGACCTCATACAAGAAACCATTCATTTCACTTTCCTGGAAGAAAAATATTGGGAAAATTTTTATTTTTTTGCAAGCACTTAAGGTTATAAAGGAACCAGGTAAATATTTTAAATTTTTTCTGTATGTCTCTTTAAAGAAAAACGAGATAAACCTAAATTCAACTGTCTAAAACAATGAAAATAAGAAAATGTCCGACATTAAAAGGCAGTTGACCACATAAAGAACTCATTAGAGATTTTTCCGCATGATATCATTTCTTAAGGAAAACTGTCTGGTGGGAGAAAATTAAGAAAATAATGTTTAATTAGTCACTGTTGAGATAATGATTTAACAGATTTTAGAGTTAACCAAACTGACGACATAACCTCTATTTGCTTTCTGACTTTGTTCACCCCATTCAAAGTGTAAATACGTCATTTCCAGTTTTTTAACTTTTTCCAGCGAGTCTGCTCTCTACGTGTTTTCTTATTAAATTTTTTCGCTCAGGATGCTGTCATATTTTCTTAGTATAATTTCCGACTACCTGGAATAAATAAATAATTTAAAAAAAAAGTAGTACTCTTAGTTTAGTTGAAACATGTCACGTGGTCGATTATGTATTAATTAACAAACGGTCACGTGACAGCTCTGTCCAAATAAGCTCCTTCTACACTTTGACGTGGTAATCCATGATGGTCACCGGAAGTGACGCACTAGGGGAAATTATACATAACTGAATTATTCCTACGGTGTCTTTTAATTAATTGTTTCTTCCAGGAAGTTGTAATTTTTTATATATATATAATTTTTGACTGCCTAGAATAAATAAATAATTATTTAAAAAAATAACCAATCTAATAAACAGGATATTGGCATTCCCTTGATTTAGTTGACACATGTCACGTGATCGGTTATGTATTAATTAACAAACGGTCACGTGACGGCTCTGTCAAAAAAAACACTGCTTGATATTGAAATCGAAAATGCCCGCCGGAAGTAACGTATCAGGAAGTTCATCAATTATAATATAATTATTCTGATATTTTTTAATTCATTGTTTTACCAGGCAGTTGTAATATTTTTTAAATATAAATTCCGACTGCTTAGAATAAATAAATAAATATTTAACACAATAATCATTCTGATAAACATCATAAAGGCACTCCTTTACTATACACCACGTGGTCGTAGGAGAAGAAACATTGCTACCTACTTGCTTAATAGATTGGCTAGCTATGTCGAAGACCGATTCCTAAACGTTGGAACAGATCAGCAAAAAATAGAGTTCAATTTTAGGACCTGCACTACTGAACGTCTATTATGATGGACTAAATCTACCAGTATTGAGAGGCGTAACTCTGTTCGGATACCGGATGACCTGGGTATCCCAGTAGAAACTAGAGGAAAGGAGACGATGGAGGACAAATTACGCTTTAAATAAAATTATGGAGTAGACGGAGAAGAAAACTTTAAACTAGCACCACACAAAACCAAGGCAGTGCTCCTTGTGGTAGGTAGAAAAACCAAGAACATTTCGGTGACTGTAAATCACTGAAAGTCAGGTATCTGGGCATCCATCTAGATAGAAATCCAAGTTTTGCAAACCAAATCAAAATCGTTCCTAGAAAAAGAACAAGGCCTTAAACAACTTAAGCCACCTAATACCAAAACCGTGCGGACTACGCAAAGGATGACTACGGAAGAAAAATACTGGCCTCGATAGTGGAGTCTATTAGGCTTTATCATCGATATGGGAAAAATCTATAGAAAAGCCCTCATTGGTGTGCAAAGAAAAGCTGCAACTCGAATAATTTTCGTGTACAGGACAACATCAATGAAAGCACTGATGGTAGTAGGAAGAACTCTTCTAATACACTTACTAGAAAGACAGAGAGCTTGAAATGTAGCAAATGAAGAATCAATGTCCCAGTGGCAAAAAGAGTACAATCACGATAGTGGCATAGCAGCTTGGACGAAAAGGCTAATACCCAACATAAGACGTTGCGTAGAAAGGAAACACGGTCAAACAGACTTTTACCTGACGCAGTTAATCTGGTCGTGGAAATCTCCTAAAGCGTTTCAACTTAAGTCAGACGGAGGAATGCTCTTATTGTGGCGATACCGATACCGCTGATCATGAATCCCTCTGCTGCCCTAGGTGGGCGGAACAGTGACATATTAGTCGCAATAGAGATGTGCTTATGAAACGAAGAGAGATAGTAGACCAACTGCAAGAGTGAATTAACGTCCACGTATAGCCAACTTCCATGATCACCCTCTTAAAGTAATACATGAAGTAGTTCCAAGAAGGAATCCTACTTTGGTCACTTAGAGAGGGTTCTTAGTCGATAAAACTTCGACAACACGTTGTGTGACGAACCACAAGGTGCCTTTCAAAAAGTCTCTCCACCGCAAAAAAAAAAACTGATAAAAATCAGAAAATCACTGGTGAGCTTAATGTTTTATCATTCTGATTCTGGAACTATGAGTCTTTAATATCACTGTTAAAATAAATATTTTACAGTGTGTGGCCTGACAGGCGGAGCGTTGAAAATTACTCTTGTGATAAATAAATACTTAATTTTCTTAAGCTGACAGGTCGACAAATAAAACGCCCAATGGGAAAAATGTCTAACTTTATTTACAAAATATGGCTTAAATCTAAAAAAAAAGGTAAAAGTAAATACTGACAGCAACACTTCTCAAAACAAATTAAATTTTACTCATGCAATTTTATCGGATTTTTAATGGAAAAACGTTTTTTGGCTTTTCTTATGACTGTAAAGTGGAATGAGATTCATACAAACACTAAAACTAAAATAATTTGTACACAAGTCAGTTTAACGCTACAAATGTTATTTAAAATTTAGCACCCGTGTCAGTAAACAAACAATTAAAATTTTCAAAAAACAGCTAATTAATAACATTAATAATAAATTTAATTAAATATTTAACATACAATATACGCGTTTATTGCCAACATAAGGATCACATTAAATCTATCTAACATGGAGACTGTATATGTAGCCATAATACTTACATGTAATGATATATGTAAAAATTGTTATGGTCAGCAAGGTAAGCGGACAAGGCCAACTTACCCCTTTGACTTTAAAACATAAACTAAAAACTAATACATAATACGCCTTACGTACTAATACTAAACTTACAACCTAATGGTAAGTGATGTAAATGAACACCATTTTGGTTTGGATGGATTTATATAGGGAAACTCACGTTCCTATTTACAATCTCTTATAATTTGACGGTAAAATATGGCTTACATAGTTTAACACCAAATTTCAATGGAATTAACGGGAAATTTGGTCAAAACGAACGTTAATCGTTAAATGGGATGATTAAATTTCAGAGTGAGTGTGCAATTGGTGGCCATTGTGAATTTTTATAACTTCGTCGTCGTTTAATCGAACAGCGTTGCCTAACCAACACGTTAAAAATATTCCTAGAATCTGCAAAAAAATATTCTTTTCATTTCGAACTATTTTATCACTAAATCCCGCTTAAATTATTTTAATGGGACAGTTATTACATAGAGAATCATGTTTAAATATAATTAAACACACGGTGTCCCAGACATACAAGCCACCTAAAACTCGATAAACCTATCGAGCAATTTAGAGAATAATCACTGGTGAGATACATATTTTATTGAAAATTTAAGGTGATTACGATTAAAAGATTTTTCTCGCTTGTTTTAGATCACTGCTATGATAAATCTTCATTTAAAGTTAAATAATTTACGAAATACAAAATGATGAGTAATTAAAGACACTTTTTTGCTACTAATTTTAGGTTGAAAATCCCTTAAATTGTTACTATTCTACGTCAATAAAAGAAGGTAGAATCATTGATATTACTGCTGTGATAAATCCTTTTAAAATCTGAATTCTGATAAAAGTCTCCAAAATAATTCATTTATGATTCTGAGGAATTACTGGTGAGATAAACTACTCATTGTAAATCCAAGGTAATCAAGGAAAAATACAATTTTCTCTTGTTTTGGGTTATTGCTGAAATAAATATTGATTACAGGTCAAATGACTTAAAAATCGCTGCTGAGATAATTGATTAAGATTAAGTGATAAATAACTCTTAAAACCATTGTAAGAGAAAAGGATGGTTTGGACCTATAATATTATTATAATAATAGCACTGCTGTGACAAAATACATTTAAACGTAGCAAAAATAATTAATTGGTTATAGTAATATTGTAATTAATCGGTTGGTCTGCAAATCACTCGCAAGATAAAGAAATCATTAAATATTTAAACTAATCAAGAAAATATGATATTTTTTCGTTTTTTTTTGTATCACTGCTAAGATAAGTTAATAAAATCAAGTGATAAAAAATCTTTTAAAATCATTGTTAGTACTCTAAAGCAATATGATAAAATGATGGCTCAAACCTAATAATATCACTACTGTGATAAATTACTTTAAAACCTGACGAATGTATCAAAAAAATTAATTTATATGGTACAAGTCCATGAATTTAGAGAATCACTGGGGAGATTAAAATCAAGTGATAAAAAACTCTTAAAATCATTGGTGTATTCTAAATCAATATAAGAAAAAAATGGCGTGAAACCATTGCTATCACTGCTGTAATAAATTAATTTAAGACCGGACAAACGTATCAAAAAAAAATTATAGGTAACAGGTTCATAAATCTGAACAATCTAGGAAAATTACAATTGTTTTGGCTTGTTTTCGATCACTGCTGAGATAAATATTGACTATAAGTCAAATAATTTAAGAATCACTGCTGTGTTAATAAATACAGGATAATAAGTAAAGAGGATGGCTTGGAACAATTAATATTACTGCTGTGATAAATCTTTTAGCAGCTCCAATCTGGTTAACCCTTAAAATCAGGTCATTAAAAGAAAAGGCTAGCTCGGAACCATTAATATCACTGCTGTGATAAATATTTTAGTGTATCTAAGCCATTAAGAAAACAAACCTTTTTTTTACTGGTTTTGGATTGATGAATCATTATTAGTACTTTTTCCAATATACTTGATTATAATTTAAAAGCCTCAACTTGACAATAAAAACTGGTTATCCCAATTGGATAACGTTGAGGATGATAAGAATTCCTATACAAAATGTACTCTCTAAGTACGCCTGGGACACCCTGTAATATGAACTTTTTTTAAATTTCTACGATGCATAACTTTTGTGATCACGATACTCATTTTCTTTGTGGATGCGTTTAGTCATGATTCTCTAGAACCAAAGCCGGAAAAGCTATTTAGCATTACACAAATCAATAAAAAAAATAAAACATGAAGGCATTAAGTCTAATTTATCTAAGGCATGCAACACAACGCTTATACAAGGTTCGTTTTATATACAGAGAGCCAGGAAAATTTTGTATGCTGTTCGTTATAATACTTTATATAACAAAATCAATTCGAGGTTCTTCTTAAAATTGCCACTCAACATATTAAATCGATTACGTATTAATTGGCACAATATAACACACACATATGTTTATTCAAGAGATAATCAATATCAATATTAATATCAATCACTTCTCATACTTAGCCACTCAACTTATTTTGTTATTTTCCTGCAATCTGTAAAGCTATAAAACTCCATCAAGTTATACCTATTAAATCGTATGTCTGAGTCTAAAAAGTTGATAAAATAAGAATTTGGCAACAATAATTTGTTGATTTTAATACAGAAAAACAAATGAGATTAATTAATTAAATAGGTGTTTCTGAGCTGTGCGTCTCAGAATGCGCGTGATGCTCGTGATGGTGGCCATTGTAAGTTTTAATAACTTCATCGTCGTTTTGAATCGTATTGGCTAACCAACACGTCAAAAAGATTCCTAGGATCTGCAAAGAAATCATTTTTATGCTTGAGTTTGGTCTTAAGTAGTAAATATGGTGGTGACTGTGCCAATCACGTGAAACACCAACACATGGTTAATTAATGTCTTCTTAAAGTTAGAACTAACATTTATTTATTTTTTTTTTTAAATTTTAACTATTCTTCTCTAACCAGGCCGGCTAACCAACAGGTTAGGAAGATCCCCAGAACCTGAAAACAAGCAAATTTTTTAATAAAATGTTGGTTGATATTAGTTTTCCCTAATAACCCACAGCCACCACCTAAAAGCTTGAATTTATTGACGAAAGCTTGGCTGCGCTTAGCTTTTCTACTTGGGCAACAACTAGATTTTTCTACAATTTACAACTACTTTAAACATCGAGGACTATTACCATGAAATAATAATATTTACAGTCAGTGATAGTATGTGTCAGGTCCTTCAATGCGCAGATGTCCAGACAAAGTGCGATAAAACCCGAAAATATTCTAGCGCTAATAGATCAAAACTCTCAAGTTTTAGTGGGGGTAGGTTGGTCTTAAGGACAATCAACTGGACGTCGAGCTTGAAATCTTAAAATGTTTTACCTGAATTGCTTTGAATTCTTGATGATGTGGGTAGAACACATCCATCTTAACCCATTGCAACTTATTTCATATTTTTCCTTCTTTGGCTTCTAAGTTATTTGACTTTGAGCTAGACCAGGAACTAGATACCTTAAAAAGTTTTGTCTAAATTGATTTACATTCTTAACAATATGTGTAGAGCATACTTTTCTTAATCCATTGCAATTGATTTCATATTTTTCTCTTTATTAGTTTTTAAGTTATTCGATTTTTAGTAGTAGTAAGTTGGTCCAATAAACTACCAATTGGACTAGGAGCTGGATATCTTAAAAAGTTGTGCCTTGATTGCGTCGTATTTTTAATAATAAAAAAGCATTTCTTCTTAATCCATTATAATTGATTTCATATTTTTTCCTTCTTTAACTTTTAAGTTATTTGAGTTTTAATAGGAGTAGGTTGGCCTAATAAGCTGTCAATTAGTCTAGTCTAAGTTGTGTGTGCATTCCTAATAATATATGTAGTTGCAACTGATTTCATATTTTTACTTATTTGGGTTTCAAGTTCCTTGAGTTTAAGTAGGAATAGGTTGGACCAATCAACTGGACTAAAGCTAAATATCTTAACGATTGAACAGCTGTGCATTCTTAATAATAACAAGAAAATACTTTTCCTAATCCACTGCAATTGAATTAATATTTTTTGTTTTTTATTTGTTATTTGAGTGATAGTAAGAGTAGATTGGTTTCAAGATCTATCAACTGGACTAGGAGCTGGATATCTTAAGAATTTTTGCCCGAAATACTTTGCATTTTAGTTAATAACAAGAGCACATTTTTCTCAATCCATTGCAGTTGATTTCATGAATTTTCGTTCTTTGGTTTTTAAGTTATCTGAGTTTTAGTAGGAGTAAGTTGGCCCAATGAGCTATCAACTGGACTACAGCTAGATATCTTAACAATTTTTGTCTTAATTGCTTTGAATTCTTAATAATAACAAGAGCATACCTTTCTTAACCCATTGCAATTCATTTCCTAATTTTGCCTTCTTTGGTTTTCAGTTTTAGTAGGATTAGATTGGTCCCAAAGACTAATAACTGGACAAGGAGCTGAATATATGAAGAATTTTCGCCTGAATTGCTTTGCATTCTCAATAATAGTAAAAGCATACTGTTCTTAATCCATTGCAATGGATTTCATATTTTTTCCTTCTTTAATTTAAAAGATATTTAAGTTTTAATAGGAGTAAATTGGTCCAGTAAGCTATCAACTAGACTAGGAGTCAAATTTATTAAGATATTTTGTCTGGATTACTTTAAATTCTTATTTATACTACAAACATGCTTTTTTTAAGTAACTGCAATTAATTTCATAATTTCTCTTTTAATAGTTTTTAAGTTACTTGAATTTACGTAGGACTGGGTTGGTCTCAAGGACTATCCACCGCACTAGGAGCTACCTTAAGAACTTTTCCCTGAATATGTTGGTATTCAATTACTGAATTCGTAATTGTTCCTTCTTTGATTCTCAAGTTATTTAAGTTTTAGTAGGAGTAGGTTGGTCTTCAGAACTATCAACTGGACCAGGAGATGGATATGTTAAAAAGTTTTGCCTGAATGGCTTTGCATACTTTGCAATGTATGTAGAGTATATTTTTCTCAATTCATCGCAACTGATTTCATAGTTTTTCCTTCTTTGGTTTCCAAGTTATTTGACTTTTAGTGGGAGTAAGTTGGTCCAATGAGCTATCAACTGGGCTAGAGCTAAATATTCTAAGAATTTTTGAATGAACTACTTTGCAATCTTCAAGAGAATACTTTTCTTAATCCATTGCAATTGATTTTATATTTTTTCCTTTTTTGGTTTTCAAGTTATTTGGGTTTTAGTAGGACTGGGTTAGTCCCAAGGACTATCAACTTTACTAAGAGCTGGATATCTTGTAAAAGTCTGCCTGGAGAGCTGTGTATTCTTAATGATAAGTGTGGTGCATATTTTTTTAATCTATTGCAACTGATTGAATAATATTGCGTTCTTTGATTTCAAGTTATTTGTTTTTTAGTAGGAGTAGGTTGGTCCCAAGGACTATCAACTAGACTAGGACCTGGATATTTTAAGAAATTTTATCTGGATTCATTGCATAATGACGTATGTAGAGCATACTTTTCTCAATCCATTGCAACTACATAATTTAATTTTTTTATCCTTTTTTTGGTCTTCAAGTTATTTCAGTTAAAGTGAGAGTAAGTGAAATAGAAATCTCTATTCCATGGAGTGACAAATGGACCAGGGATTGGTAAGCTTAAAAAGTGTATCTGGATTTTGTAACTTAAACAAAATTTGTAGAGTACTTTCCTTAATGCATTCGCATAACTTGGTTCATATTTTCTTCTTCTTAAGTTTTCAAGTTGTTTGAGTTTCAGGTTGGTGATAAAAAAATCCCATGGAGTTTTAACTAAACTCGCATCTAGAGTGAGTCCTAGACAACATTGTTGAGTATACTTTTTATAACCCAAGGCATTTTATTCTGATCTTTTTTGTTTAGTACTTTTGATGACACTCAGAAATTGAATATACTCAAGTACACAAAGAAGAAGTATTTGTAGGTAATGAAGCTAAGCATGCATCAAGTATTGTGATTAAAATCTTCTGAACTAATTCCTAAGCAGCTGAGAAATTAAGAGATGATTTCTTCAGAAAATCCACTAAGGCGATACATAAAATCAAGGTGATTTCAATGGTCTTCCATTGAAAGAGTCAAAAAATTGATAATTTCTTAAAAATCAGTAATTTTGTGAAACCTGCAAAGGTTAACAGGGTCCATCAAGAAAATAGATTTCAATTTGTTTGGAAATGAAGCCAAAAGCTAAAGATCAATATAAACGTAAAAAACCCAAAAGCCACTATTAATTACAAGTACAAATAACTGATGCAGATTAAGAACAAATCGGTGGACCGAATCAGAAGGCTTATTCTGAGATGGGTCCAAAATGAGCTTTAAAAGCACACCCCAAATAAAAACCCTTAAACAATGGCATTATTTAGATAAATTCTTCACTTGACCTCAATAAGTGCTTAAACCTACGACCATGATGATTATTTACTATATTTCGTACGAATATATAAAGCCATGTGCATAAGAGAATAAAAGATCTTTAGTCAACATCGCAAATTACTAGTTTGGTGTGTTAAAAGTGAAAGCTCTCTATGTTGTGCATATTGCCTAATATTCATGATGGGAATTTTTTTTAATAGACATAGATCTTCAATTTAGTAGGTGTTTCTTGTATTTGTGCTCTCTCTTTGATATGTTCAATGCATAAAAATGGTTTTCTTAATAAGATATTTGTATTGATTCAAAAAATGCTGGTTAAGCCTTCAACGCAAGCCATGCATGCAATAGAGGATCTCCTTAAACTTGTTGGTTAGCATAATACTTTATTGCTTATAAATGTGGTTGAAACTGTGGCTGAAAAAACATTCTGCATGCAATGTTAGTTGTAAAATAAATGAAATTCAAGAGAAGATAATTGATCGATTACTTAAAAAGTCCTTTTCCATTAAATGATTAGATTTAATAATGAGAATACGGTTCTTACCTCGACAAAAGCGATCCCAATACCAACGTAAACTAATACGGCAGTGCTAGCATGGATTTTCTCAACAAGAGTATCGTAGCAACCAACTTGGTGGTATACGGCAGTATCTCCCCAACAGAATTTGTCCAAACAGCAAGAGATTGGTCTGATGGTATCGGGCCAGTCTTTTGGTCCATCAACACCACAACACTTGAACTAAAATTTAGAATAAAAACATGTTAAATTAAGATATTTCGGTCACGAAATGCTTATGAAGAAGATGGCAGAACATTTACCATCATCCTCGTCAGCTCAGAAAACATTGGTGGATGACACATACCACCCACTACCAGAATTACAGAAACAACTCCTGAACTCGTAATCATTGTTCTACCAAATGAGAATACTTAAATAAGATGCTTAAGAATATTTAGTGAAGGTATGTCAGTGCCACAGAGCATGATCAAAAAAGTCAGGATTACCCGATCTATTAATATTCGAAGTTTTTCGGGTTTTAAGTACGTATCATAACATCATCATTATCCAGCTGAGAAAAAATGAGTGATGAATCCACTGAATCTTTTTTGTAGATTGTAGTAGAGATCACATCTCTTAATACTAAGTTAGAATACTTGACAGAGATCAAACAAATCAAGCTCATTTTTGAGTTCACTAGCCTGCTGAACTCTTTAAGGTACCGTTTGATTCATGTGCCTTATTATATCAATCGAATTGAAATAAATAGAATCAAGTCCTACCTGTCTTTGCAAGACATCCCAGTAGTTCTTGTCACGTCCATTTACGGCATCATAGGCTGTTCTGTATTGGTCAACGCTGCCAGTTCCCTGCAATAAATAAAATGACTTTGAATAAATGATTCTTCTATAGATCCAGATCAACTTAATGGTTTTTCTATTCAGTTTCTTTAGAAACCATTGATTTACAAATGTGCTGCTTGAAGGTGAAATTAAGAAATTGCCCAATTTTTTTATCTGTTAACAATTCAAAATGTTATTGGACAAGAATATAGTTCAACTTACTCTTGATGGTGTAGCTTCATAGTAGCTGTTTGAGTTTCTATCTCTGGCATTGGTCAAGACGTGTCTGAGTGACTCTGAGAGAGACTCCTTAAAGGCTACTTTGTAGTCTGTCTTGAATACTGCTGCGCATATGCCTACGGTCAACTCCATGACGAATATTGCAAGCAAAAGGCCAGAAAACTAAAAAAAAAATTTAGCTTTATATGGTGGTGATATTTGTGCTTATTTAGGGCATCGAGTAGATATTACATAGAGACAAAGGTGATTTTGCATTTATTAATTAATAAATCGTTTTATAAGAGGCTAAATCGTTTTATAGAGTAAGTTCATCTAGTTTGCTCTTCTATGATAAAAGCTCTTATCTAATGTGATAGGACCAATTCTAGTAAAAAATATACTTCATAAAAGGTTCAATTATTAATGAAACAATAAAATATAATACACAATTTTTGCTATTTTCAGACATGATCTGCAGTCTGCATTATATTTTTAATCTTATACAGCTGATATGCACACGTATGTAGGCGTACGATGTGCCTTACGTACTTTTATATGCCTCATTAAATAATTAATTATTGAAAGTTGCCTTTCATCGCCGACCTAATTGCCAGTATTAATAGCTAATTAGGTCCAGCTGATGGCTTTATTCCTTATGGACAAATAAACAGATATTTTCATATGCAATTATTTATTAATGGTAAACATTGTAATTAAGAATTTTTAATGATAAACTTGTTTGTTTTAACTGCGTATTGTGGACTGGGACATTTTTACTTAAGTCCTAAAGAAAATCCTTTTTATCTTGCTTGAAGGGAAAACATTTGTATTTTTTCTTATATAAATATACCAAGCAAGGTCTTGAATCAGACTTCCATTCAACAACAATAACTACTGCTTTAACGATAATAAGGAGGTTGTTTCTAACCTTGGAAACAACATACCTATGTATATTAGCATCTTTGAGTCATAGTTATTAAACAATTTTTATAAAATATGCATTTTAATCAATTGTTTACGTGAGAAATAATAATGATTCAGTAATAATTTTTTAGGTAGTGCCCAACCTTTATCATATTCTGCTTGTTTGGGTATATGTTTGCGATGAAGAAATAAAGGTGAAAGTTTTTATTTATAAGATGCAAAGCAGATACAAATGTTTGTCTTGTTCAAAGAATATAATGAACTTGGTATTGGGGTCATAGGATGGTACTTAAGAAGAGAATATTTAAGTGGAGAAATGCTCAACAAGTCGATTTTCAACTTAAACATTTGATTGATGCAGGTTTATACTTTTAGTGCGTTTTTAAACTTTATCATTTAAACTAAAATAAAAAAAAAATTGATATTTTTGAGAGACAATTGAGGAATTTTTACAGGATTGATTTCAATGTCAATCGATGCAATAAAATTGTCTAGAAAGTATCCACAGAAAATTCAGTGTATTTTTTAAAATTTTTGGTCAATACAAAGTTTATGTTGATTACTGTTAGGTCGTCAGTCACCCCCCTCCCCTCTAAAAATTTCCCTTTAGATCCGCCTTTGTTCAAAACAGTTATCGTACTGAAACTAAGAAGGACTAGGGAAAACTAAGAATAAGATTCTAATCTCTCCAGTGGAAGCTGTACAGAATATAGAAACTGGATATTTTTTATAAAATGTTATGTAGATCACTGATTTTTATTTAAATAATCCCCATTTATTTTAATACAAGTTTTTTGTAAAATATTTGCTATCAGAGAAAATCACGTCATTAAGGGGCGAAAATGTCGAGAAATCCTTTGATGTGTCATTCATGCCGCCTGGAGTCTACTATAAAGAGTATTGGAGAGAACAAATACTCTTAAATTCTTAAATTTTGACTTGGCCTTATTTAAACATTTGAACAATATTCTTCTGAATTTTAAGCTTTTTATTCAATAAGAATATTCCTATTAGTTTTTAGGATATTCGACTTTAAAGTGAGTCTTCGTCTTGAACACCAAACGGTGCCATTCTGTATCATTATTGAAAAAAGTGGATATTTCTTAAAATCCTGCTTTAATTAGTTTTAACTTTAAATAAAACAGTTAAAGAATATTCTTCTGAATATTAAATAGAAACGTATCATCATATTTTATCATATTTTTTATTTTTTTTGTGTATGAAATTGTCTGTGTTGATTTATATATTACACTATAAGATATATACGAGTATGAAAAATATATCGAAAGCTACACAGTGGCATATAATGTGATGTCGGGATCATTTTATCACATATTTGAGGTCTAGTGATCGAATTTAAAAACTAATCACTTGTTAATTTTTTTAAATACCAAAATTTTCTCCCTTTTGTAAACAAAATCGTATATTATATACGTATATTCTCACATATAATTTTTTTATAAAGAATTTTTCTCTCAGGCAATTATTTTCTGAAAAAAAAGATTTTTTTCATTAACTCTACCCTTACCCTCCCACCCACCCCACACAACTTACCAATAAGAAATTGTTTTCAAAAATCATTGTTTTCGCGTTAATATCCAATCTAATAACACAGTTTGTTTATTTAAATTTCATATAATTATATATATGTATATTAACAAATATTTAATACAAAAACAGTGCTATTAGATTGGATGTTATGGATGAAAACTGGTACCCTTTCAAATGAATTTCTTACTGGTCAAATGTTTGGGGTGGGTGGGGGGCTAATGGTAATATTAATAAAAAAACAAAGTTTTTGCAGAAAATATATATTAAATACTTAATTTAATAACATTGTATATTTAAATTTGGTCTAATTTTATATATAAGTATTTAGTTTTAAACAGGATTATTAGATTGGATAATCTGGACGAAAAACAGTGATTTCCCATAAGAATTTTTATTAAATATTTGAGGTGTAGTAACTGAGTTTAAAAACTAAATACAGTATTGGCCATAAAAGTTGAAACTTTGAAAATTTTAAAATTTCTCCAATGTCTTAAATTTATATTTTATTTTTGTACATAATTATAATCAATAAACATATTTATAAGTAAACAAAAAAGCATACCAGAATTTCAACCTTATCTTGTGTCAGACAATAAGAAATACTTTAAATTTTTGTGCTGGACAAAATGCTTGGAACTTTTTATAAAAGATGTATTTTACAGGCAGTCTTTGACACACCAGTGTGCAAGTGGGCTCTTTTTATTTATTTTATTTTGTGTTACCATGGGAAAAGGCAAGGCCTATTCCAGCGACATTCGCCAAAGAATTTTAGATTTTTACAATCAGGGTGTTAGGCAGCGTAATATTGCTCAAAGACTAAACGTTCCCTAGAACACCGTGTCACGGATAATTAAGAAATATTATATATTTGGAAATGTGCTACCAGATAAAAGCACTGGAAGACCTAAAGCCACGACTGCCCGTGTAGATAGGCGAATTTTAAATATTTCCCAGAATGACCCAATTTTGTCATCCTCCTCATCAAAATTTTACAAAAATTAAATGAAGGTGAGCCTTCCAATATCTCTGCAAGAACGGTAAGAAGGCGATTGTGTTCTGGTGGACAGCTACAGACCTGCTAAAAAACCTTTGCTGCGGAAGAAAAATGTCAAGTTACGCCTACAATTTGCCATGGATCATCTTAACTGGACTGTACAAGATTGGAGAAAAGTGCAATTTAGTGACGAATCTAAGTTCAATCTGTTTTCCAGTGATGGAATACTTCATGTAAGACGACTGAAAGGTGAAACACTCAAGAAAAAGTTTATCCGACCTACGGTTAAACATGGAGGTGGTAATGTGATAGTATGGGGATGCTTTTCTTGGTATGGTACTGGGCCAATACATAAAATTGTGGGGAAAATGGATCGATTTATGTATCGGGATATTTTGCGAAATATAATGGAGCCTTACACATTTGAATCTATGCCAGTAAATTTTGTATTCCAGCATGATAACGATTGGTAAAAGTATGGTTGGACCAAGAAAAGATCACAGTTTTAAAGTGACCGGCCCAGAATCCAGACTTAAACCCGATTGAAAATTTATGGGAACATCTGTATCGCAAAATTCGGGCATCTGGAACAGTCAAAAATGCTGATGAACTATTTCATAAGCTTTTTGAAGCCTGGACTCACATTGACAGACAAATAATTGAAAATTTGATTGAATAAATATGCCCAGAAGAATGCAGGCAGTAATTAATGCTAAGGGTTACCATACCAAATAATAATTATAATATTCTGGTTTCAATAAGTTATGTTTTATGTCGTTTTTCAATAAAAATCATTTAGTTTTTTGTCCAGCTTTTTTTTGTTGAGCGTTTTCTCAAAAAATCATGTCTCTAATTTTTATCGAATTTATGCGGAACTTTAGGCGGTCACTGTATAAGACTTTAAAAGGAGTGCTCACCTTGAACATCAGACATGATTTTTAAAGAGCTCCACTAAAAAAGATAACATTAATAAGGACTATTCTTGATTTTGGACTTGAATGAGTGATCACTAGAGGTGCAGGTGATAACTAAAAACCGGTTAAAGAACTCTTACTTGAACTCGAAGTACTCTGAATAATGTACCCTTTAAAATTACAAGTTAAGGCACACAAAATTAAGAAAAAATTAATTGCTAATAATTTGACCATGAATATAATTCTTTTTTTTTTATTTTATCACGTGAAAATCGCGTGTATTGTGAGAATATTGAAAAATGCAAATATTTTAAAATAAATTAGTAAAAAGCAGTGGCGTACACAACATTTTCGAGAAAACAGTGCTAATGAAATTTAAGATATTTACTTTTATTTTTTTTTACTTTTCCTCTTGAAATCCCCTGTATAATTATACTATACATACTAAAAAGGCTTCTCTCTACTAACACCGCATAAAATAAAAGACAATTTTCTCATAATTACCATTCATAGGAACTAAAAGAGAAAGAAGAGAATTTCGTAACATTGCCACCATATTAGCTCGAGATACTACACTTACATAATGACCGACATTCTTTCTTGGTTATATTTTACAATAAAGGTGAGCATTTATTTATTTTTCAATTGAACCCTTATAATGGAATATAGAACGATAGCTACATTTATTCTTCAGAAAGGACCAATTATGATCTAAAAAGGACACTATTTTTTGCTACGTTTTTAAGTAAAAATATCGTTTAAATATAAAAAGATCAACAGGTTAAGCCAGCTTAAAAGGTCATGATTGAGAAGGACGAGACCAAAAAGAAAATAAAAACAAGATTGCAAGAAGTGTATCAAGAGAATATCAAGGTTGCATGCGACCTCAACCCAGTTCGACCAAAAATACAGGTGAAAAACCGGTGATCTTTTTTTTTTGGTGTAAATTGTATCTTGGATAAAGTTGATTGATTTGCTTGAATTCTTTCATAAAACACTTAATATAAAACTGTGATGACGTCATTGATTATTAATACAGAAAAAAATCTTCAAAGGTAAATGATTCATTAATTCAATTCATGCTTGATGATTTATTAAAGCTGAAAAAAATAGTGAAAAAATGATGTCATATTCTTAAATACCTATTTATTCTGCCTCACCATGTAAAGTGGTCAGAAAATTATAAACATTATTGGAATATTAAAACTTGTTAGCAGTTAGGCAATACCTACTCGTTGGACGGCTTACTGTTAATACTGTTAAGAACGTACCGGCTTACGTCACTCGGTCAGAATGCAAAGGCGAAGCCAATGTCGAAATTTACGATTATTAAATTTAAGTCGATATAACACGTTTAATGTGTTTGTAATCATGGGGATTTTTTAACGTACCACTTGTTAAAAATGTTGTTTTTGAATACTAAACATAGCCCAAGAAGTATCCATCAAAGCGGCTGTCAAATCATGTAGCAAGAACTTGTGGGGTGTACTTTAAAAATATTAAAGGAACTTTAGGACTGATCAAGATCCATTTTTGCAATTCTAAAAATTCAAATAAGAAAAAAATGGCTCCATGGTTATTGCGTTTCTTCCAGTGAACAGCTCGTTAAATGAGAAAATCGTCATGGTAATTAGATATTAATCTTATTACAATCCTTCCAAAAAAGCAAATAATTTGTGTAACACATCGTTTTATATAAATGTCATTATATTAAATATTTTGCAATGAAGGAATAAAAAATTTAAAAGGATAATATAGGGAGACAAATTTAATCTTGCTAAGTTCCACGTAGCTCTCAAAATGGTGCGGAAATACGAAAATTGTAACTCTCCAAGGCAGACGTAGAGAAAGGTAGCTAAATTGCTCTTCATTCATGAGGAATATTTGAAAGTAATCTTGGGACGAACAAGAGAGATATAGAATGGGAACAGGAAAGCCCCCAAGAGCCCCAGAATATATTTGCTAAAAGAGTGATAAAGTTAGGAACTCCAAAGAGAGCAGATCTTTTAAATTTGAGAAAATTTAACCACTTAATAAAACAACCCTAGAATATTAAAATGGACCATTCTTTTCCAATCCTCTAATCCAAAATCAAGTTAAGCAAATTGTAAAATAACGAACAGAGATCGCATCAAACAAGTTTGCTTGTTCTAGAAATGACTTTTCAATACAATAAACAAGGATAGCCAAGGATAAAGTGATGCAGTTATATTTGCAATTATTTGCAAATTAATACAATATATTTGCTCGAAAAGTAATGGAGTTAAGAACTCTAAATAGAGCTCCTGGATCTTATAAATCCCAGGAAAAATAAAATTGACTATTCTTTTCCAATCCTCTACTCCAAAATCAAGTTAAGCAAATTGTAAAATGGCAAATAGAGATAGCATCACAGAAGTTGTGTCTACTACAAATGACTCTTTACTACACACATAAACAAGGATAACCTAAATGCTTTTAGATGATATATCATGGGGAATATCTGAAAAAAATCATGAGATGATCAAAACAGATGAGAATGGGAATCCTGCTTAAGAAGCTAAGAAATCATCCTCAAAGGACAGTTTTTTTAGATACTGAATTCCACTTAACTTTTAAAATGCTGCTGAAAATACAAGAATTCTAATTTTTTAAGGCAGACCTAGACAATCAAGAAGAATGTCTAAAAGAAATCTTGGAACGATCAAGTGATATAAAGAATAAGAACAGAAAAGCCCCCAAAAATTATAAAACTATTATCTGGAAAGAGATGCAGCTAAGAATACCAAAAAAAGCATTCAGTTCTGTCAAATTTGGAAAAAATAGAACCTCATGACCAAATAATTCTGCAATATTAGAATGGATCATTCTTTTCCAATCCTCTAAGCCAAAATCAACTTAAGAACGATTTGTTGGAAACTGTATTTCCGAATATAAAACATACAGCAAGAAGCATCGACCAAAGCTACTTAATCCCGCTGTATTTAATAAAATAAAATGGTATAGCAAGAATATATGGGGTGTACTTGAAAAATATCATTATTAAATATCATTGTGCAATGAACGAATAATAATTGTAAAAGGATTAGGGAAGAAGATCTAAAAATGGTGCTGAAATACGAGAGTTGTAGCTCTTCAAGGTAGACCTAGACAAAGAAAACTAATAAATGCTCTTGGGTACAATAGCAATGAGGAATGTCTGAAACAAATCTTAAGGCGATCAAGAGAAATGGAAAATGGGAACAGGAATACCTGGAGGCTATTCTGTAACTCAAGGTAAATTTGCTCGAAAAGTGATGCAATTAAGAACACCAGAAAGAACTTTCAAATTTGGAAAAATAGAACTCCTTGACAAAATGGTCCTGCAATATTAGAAGTGACCAATATTTTCTAATTCTCTATACCAAAATAAACCTATCTAAATTGCAAAACGCAAACAGAGATAGCACTACACAAGTTTGCTTGTATTAGAACTGACTGAAAAGGAGAACCTAAATGCGCTTGAATACACAAGCGATGGGATATGAAGAGTAATATCTGAACCAATTCTTGGACCGGTAAAAAAAGATGGAAACCACTTGTTTCTCTCTACTTTTTTTGGTTTTGTTAAGATTAATCAAATATAATCAAGATTTCTTACTAATGTTGATACTCTAACAACGTGCTAGCTTCTGTAATGATTCAGTGAATATTGCTGACTCAGTAATTATGCGAAATTTCATTACACAATTGAAATCATTTTTGATCAAAGTAATTTAGCACTGAAAAGTTGAATAATCAAGGGTCTTGATTCACTTTTGTCTTAAACATTGTCACTGTAACCTATGATGAGTCATTTGGACGTCACTGGTGCCAAATGAAAAATATCGCCTATTATTGATCCTCTGATAAATAAATTACAATGAAGAACTATGGGGAATTAAGGTATTATTAATTCTCCTGAATAAAATCATAAAAATGCAATGAAGATTGTTGACGGATGTTAAACCAATTAGATATTTTAGATTACCTTTTCTGGTTTAATTAATATTCCAGGTTAGACTGGTTTATGGAAAAATTATTTTGAAATGTGTTTATTTATATGTACAAAATTTTATTGTCAGACACTTATATTTATCTACTAACTGAAAATATAAACGAAATGAAATAATATTTACTAGTGTATGATCCATTGATTACCATATAGACTGTGTAAAGTATAAAATCTCAAGGTTCCCTATGAAATACCTCATTTAGTTGGTCATTAGCGCTAAAATCACTTATGACGAAGCACTGACTGATGCTTATTATTACTTATTTCAATTAAATTATTTTCAGTTTTATTTTTTGACCTTTTAGGGGTATATCTGGTCTTTAACCTAATACCTATACGTAACAGTACATACGTAATAATTCTTTTTATAGTTGACAATACGCGTGACGTGGTTTTTAAATTACCGAGGACATTCTTTTTGGTTTCACCTGAGTAAGTATTCAATTGACCTTATTATGGTGGTAAACCTACATCAACTGTTTTATATAAAATAAAGTGAAAACTCTCTAATTTTTTTGTTGTAATTTTACGTAAAAGAGTCCGAAAAATATGTTGCACTAAGAGAGAATAACGGTTTTTAAGGTTTGATATTTGTAAAATTGATATAGACGCAGGCGCGCTATAGCAATGGCGCACAGCACCTGCGCACTACGTAAATGTGAAAAGAGTTTCTAAATTTTTTTGTTGAAATCTGTTCCGTTGCAAAAAATTGTTTTTCATCCATCAGACTTTGCAACACTCTTTTAACGCACTAAGCAACATGCGCAATGCACTCGTCTGTTGATCAAGTACTCATACACATTATCCTATTGATGGATGTATATACTAAAAAACACTTTTTATTACCAAATAAAACCCTTTTAATAAAAAATGCTTTTTTAATTAATAACATAAAAGCAAACTTACCGCCATTAATAGCTTATACGACTCCCTCATGGCTCCTAAGCACCCGACGAATGCTACCACCGTAACCAGAGCACCACCAACAATCATCGCTATCGCCATTTTCACCAAGTCGCTTTCTGCTATTCGGTTGAAATCCGCCATTTCTGTGAGGATGAGGCATCCTGCTATTATGATCCCTATACCCGAAAGCTAAAAAAGAAGTGAGGTTATGATTGTTAAAATAAAAGCACCTCATTCAATTATATGGATCATTTTTGTAGGAAAATTCGCGTGTGGTGAAGGAAAATGAATATTGGTTTCCTTTTTTTTTTTAAGATATTTGTTATCAGGAAAAATTATGTCAATCGGGGGCGAATATATTGAGAAATCTTTTGATGTGTCATGCGTGCCGCCTATGGTTCTAGTATTAATAGTATTCTAGAGAAAAAAATATTTTGTATTTCTTAAGTTTTGGAGTTCAACCATTGTGAAAAGAATATTCTAAAAATTATGCTTTTTATTTTATGATAATATTCCTTTTAGTTTTTAAGATATTAAACTTTAAAGTGAGTGCTCGCCTTGAACACTAACCAACGTTCTTCGATACCATTACTGAAAAAAGCGGATATGTTTTTAAATTTTGCTTTAACTGGTTTAAACTTTATATAAAACATTTAAAGAATATTCTTCTGAATATCAGGCTTGTTATTTAACGGGAATATTCCAATAAGTTCTTAGGATACTGGACTTTAAATTGAGTGCTCGTTCTGAATACCAAACGGTGACGAATCATTTAAGTTCATACTTTGGCTGCAACAGTTATTTGTATCAAATAATCTTATTTATTTCAGGCTTATAGGGCGTGGTATGACTACAAAATGAACTCCTCAATCAATTAATAGTACCGAAGTCAAAAATTGCTGTAAGATCTAACTGCAGATATTCAATTATATCAGGATCCTTGTTGATCTCTGTAGATCCTGAGTTCATAGTTGGTATCGCTTTATTTGGTGTATCTGAGATAGCCAGAGATGGATTGGTGCTTCAATTAGAGAGAATTGACCCTGCAGGACTTCTCCAATGGATGGAATCCAGCAAATTCAAAGTCAGTACCTTATTTCTTCCCACAGATGTCATCTCTTTAAAAAAACCAAAAAGACTAATTGTATAACTCTTAGTGATGATTCAGAAATTTATCAAGTTCCCTATGTAAACATCGGATTTTTATCAGTAGTGCAATGGACAGAGTCCATTCATTAATCAGTTGTTTTCAATAGCAAGTTCTGAATTGGTGCTCTTAGATACAACTACTGAAATACGTTATTTGCTTTAACTGGTTTAAGCTTCTTATAAAGCATTTGAAGAATATTCTTCTGACTATCACGATTTTAAATCAATGAGAATAGTTAGTTTCTCACACATGAGACTTTGAAGTGAGTGCTCACCTTGAACATGGTTCTTAGAAAGCACTACTAAAAAAAGACAACTTTAATAATGAATATTCTTCATTACAAAAATATTAAAGAGGTGCATCTAATGACTGACAACTGGTTCATAAACCCTTAGTTGAAACTGAAAAGCTCTCCTTTCAAATTACAAGTAAATGCACACAAAATTCAATTTTGTTGACATCCGGTTGCAGGTTCTGAGGGTACCGTGTAATAAGCTAAACAACCTACTTATTACAATCATATTATTAACTGAAAACATCATTTTTACACAGAAGATGACGCATCTAAGTTAAGTTTTAATGCACATACATATCGTAGCATTAATTTGATAATCAAAGCTTAAATTGGTACGTGGGAGACTAACTGTCTACAATGCCCTATGGTCAATTTTCTTCTAATTTTAGAGTTTGTGTAAATACGGTTTACATACTAGACAGAATGCCATATCAAAAATGAAACTTAACTTTTGCTCGTTAGTAATTGAATATTTAGTGATTTTTAATGGCCCAATGGTGATTATGCCTTTGGAGCATTAAACTCTACCTTAAGGCTTATATAGCAATTTTTTTCATATTTTCCACACCACACTTATGACTCACATTGACCACTAAACATGCCGATGATGACAAATTAATTTCTAATTATATGGTATAAATTTTGTGATACATTGGCCATATTTCCATTGAATACCATACATTACTCCAATTTTTCAAAACAATAAAAGAGCAATAAAAGCCAATAACTGCACCTTCCTCGTCAAATTAGCTACAGCACATAAAAAGGAAACGAGTAGGTAGCAGCTTTAATTGTAACTGCAATTAAAATCGTCTCACTACTAGTAAATTTTGTTGACCTGGCCTTTGCTACAGTGTCAAAGAAGTAAGAAAAAGTGTCCTCTAATTCCACCAATTAAGGAAATTAACTTAAAATATGGTGAATCACCACTATCCGGAGATCGAGGACAAGCCATCGTGAAAACCTTGCAGGTCGCTTTTTACAATACGTGAATAAATTGAATGAGAGAAAAAACAACAATAAAGTAATTATGTATGTACCGGGTGTGTCGGTATTGGCATAAAGCCGTTAGAAATTCCTATGAGTTGAACATATTTGATGTTCAAAATGTGGGTTGGGGCCGTCATGAAAGACCGCTTTTGAATGTGAATTTGGTTCCTGATAATCAGGGTGCAGTTACAATTGCTACTGACTTTTCGGACATTAGTTGGGTCATTAATAAAGACCCTGTCGTACTTCCTGTCATATCAAATCAGGATGTAAATGCATGGACTCTAATAGTATGTAATAATATAATGTTAGGGAAAAAGCCAGATTATTCTTCATGAAGTCTAATGTAAACTTTACGTTCTATGATCTTCCAAAAAAGGAGATATATTAGACACCAATAAACCTTGTAAATCACCTTTAGAAATTGTTCACTCGAATTATAACCACACGACTCGAAAATAAATTGGATTTCTATCAACCTGTAGAACAGGCAGGCTTTCGTCCTTGATTTGGAAGGAATGACTACCTCCAAAGCGTTAAAACACTTATAGAAAAGACAATCGAATACAACAGAGCTTTAGTAATGACTTTCCTAAAGCTTTTGATACCATAGAATTAATGCATTGTGGAATGCACTTCTGCAAGTCGACTACCGATATATCAAACTCATCCACAATATTTACAAAAATGCAACATAGACGGTAAAATTACATGAAAATACCAACCTCAATCAACTGTTCAACATGGTATTCAGCAAGTCGACACGATGACACTAAAACTGTTTATTACTGTCATGGAGAATGCATTTAAACAATTAGACAAATGGAGTCAAAGAAGTATGAACATAGATGAACCCACAGAACTTCTAGAAGAAATGCGACTGATGTTGCAGGGCCTGCAAGAGGTGTGTGGAAAAGTCGGTCTTAAAATTAGTATGTCAAAAATAAAATTCATGACAAACTTTATTCCCAGCTGTGGTTTGAAGATTGCAGAAGAAGGAAAGCAGCACTTCTGAAGGCTTAATTGAAGCATTGGAATACAACCACTGGAAGAAGGATAATACATACAGTTACTGCGATTATGTGTCTTATAGTAAAAAGTGATTTCCGATCTGTCGAGGAATGTTTTTTTCAGTCAAAATCACAGATACTCGTTACTGATAAAATGTAAACGCAGTTTAAGGTTAATATTTAAAAGAAAATGGAACTGATTGATCACAGGTCAAAATCAAACATTATGGCCAAAACAGAGTCAAGCAGAGTTGACTACAGAGTTGTTAATAAAGGAGAAATGGACTGGATAAATTGGATAACTCTTGTAAAAAACTTTTTTCCCTTTGCATATATTTCCCATAAGAAATTAAATATAGAGAAAAAAATGCCTTAGATACCCCTAGTTATTTTGCATTTTCATAATTTTTCCTGACTGTTCCGTGGTAAATGGAAACTTTTATCATAAGACTTTTTTTATTGTCTCTTCATGCTCAACAAGGAGAAAAAAAAATTTTTTGACTTAAGCTCATTTTTAATTTTTTTAATTTTCTAGGCAAATGTGGTCAAAAATAACTAATTTATTATGCGTTTTTCGAAAAAATGTCTAAAGCACTTTTATATTTATACTTAAAGCGAGCATCCATTACAAACATAAAAACTAAGAAATTTTCCGTAAATATTGAAAAATTTGTCAATTCCATTTTTTTGGGTGGACCCAACTCTTTTTGACAGTTTTTTTATCCTAAACTTGGAAGAACTTACTGAAATCTAAATCAACAGGTCAATTCCATTTTTTTATATTTAACCCAAGTTTATACTGTTTTAAAGCATAATACTCTGTTAGTAATTACACTTATGAAGCAAAATATTCCCCACCATATTCAGGAATTAAATTTCTTGCAATAATTGAATGTTTCAAACCTTAAAGGACGTTCCTTTAGATGAAATGTGTTGATTCGTCGAATCTAGTAGAATTCTATTAGTTTTAAAAATGCATGGATGCAAAAGGAACGAAGTAAAAAGGAATATATTGGTCTCTTTCCCTTTCGTTATTAAAAATAAATTATAGAAGAGGGTCACAATATATAACTCTATTTGAAGTCCATTGGATTTGTGAATTTATAGTCGTAGATTCAAATCAAGATTTTAGTAGGGTTTTCTAAGTTTATGGCTGAAAAATAGTCAAGAAGAGTTGACTTAATTAGAGAAAAAATGGAATGGGAAAAATCGAATAACTTTTGTAAGAAACTTTTCTCCCCTGGCCTATATATTTCCTATAAAAACATTAAATTTAAAGGAAAAATGTCTTAGCTACCCCTAGTTTTTATGAATTATTATGATTTTTCCTGGTTTTTGTGTGGGAACTAGAAAGTTTTGTCCTTAGACTTTTTTCATTGTCTCTTTTGACTGAATAAGGAGAAAAAAAAATTTCGATTTAGCTCATTTTTTTTTTAATTTTCCAGTGTGCTCTAATTAAAAACCGAAAAATTCCAATAACTCATTTATTGTGAGTTTTTCGGAAAAATGTCTAAAACATTTTTAATTTTATACTTGAAGGAAGCTTCCATTACAAACATAAAAACTGTGAAATTTGTTGTACTTAAAAGTGTTGTGAGCAACTTTGCCATCTGTCAAAGTTTGACAGTTTCGATATGTCACTATATTCGCTTAACACAAAATGCAACAAAGTGACTTTTATTTAGCAAATATTTCTGCAATACATTTCTATACAGGATTAATGGATGAAGCGGCAAGTGATATTTTTTTTTTACCTTAAGTCGAAAGAGTCAACCAAAACAGTAGTATATTAAATTCAATTTATTTATTAAAAAAAATAACGTACAGATTAAAGTGCTAATGCTATACATAGAAAAATGGTACTGGGAGGTGGTCACAGGTTCAAATCAAAAAGTTTTGGTAAATTTCTCCAAGTTTATGTTTAAAAAGAGTCAAGAAAAAATGTAATGGAAAAAACAAACAACGTAAATTTTTTCCCTGGAATTAAATCAGATTTTAAGAAAACAACATCTTAGCTACCCCTAGTTTTTACGAGTTTTTTTATTTTTTGCTGGCTTTTCTGTGGTAAATGGAGACTTTTATCATAGGACTTTGTTTATGCTCTGACCAAAAATCGAAAAATGCAAATACCTTATTTATTTCCATAGATATAATTGAATGCATCGAAACATTAAAATAACAATCAAAAAAACTTAGGCAGTGAGTGGAACAAATGGTCAGCTAGCATGGTCTTTAAACTTTTTGAATATTAAAAGACTTTTAGCGCGTTTTTGAGGTAGTTTGCCAGTAGGTTAAAAATCCTCAGAGAGGTAGTAGACTGTACCTGGGATAGATGAGTGAAAGAAATATCAAATTTGTCTACATTTCGAGTCCTGTAATGATTAATATCTCCAAACCTAACAAAGTTGTAGTTTTTTTTTAAACTTCACCTGAACATTGGAGATAAATTAAAGATTTCTCGATGTGATTCTCTATAAGAACTTCTAAACATGATGCTAATAATGCGTTTTTGACAGATCAATGCCCTTTCAATAGCACAGGAGAAACTCTAAGCAATCTAACCATAGGCCAAAATAGAATGTACGTGAGCATAATAAAAGGTCTTAAGTGGGTAAGTATGTACAAAATATTTATTGCATTTACCACATACTAATTCGACCTGTTCATTCCAGGACAAATGCTTATCAATGTTAAGCCCAAAAATTTAGATGATTCTTATTGAATTTCGACCCTTTGTCCTCAGCTGTACAGTCTAGATTCGATTTGACAAATATGGTCCAAGTCGTCCATAGGCATAATGAAAAGCCTTACTTAGAAACATAGGGTGGTTTGAAGTATCAAATTCTTAAAATCAAAGGAAATACCCGCAGATTTCTTAACGTAGTATTTCTGCCTTTTCTATCCAAGATCAATGGACTAATGAAAATCTTTTCCTTCTAATAAAAAGAGTTATTGGAAAACTTATTTATTTAAAAAACCATAACGTAGAAGTACTAAGGTTCTACATAGACTGTCATCGCGTATCATTAACTCTTAAACAAAAGAAGACTTCTTATAGATGAGTAATTTTCAAGGCGCGTCATATCATCATTACCTTAAGAACTCACCATGTAACGATAATATATTTTGTAACTTTACGTGGGTTAAAATATGTGAAAACAGCAAAGCAGTTTTGCCAATACTACTTAATAACGCGTTAAGTGATTAAGTTAAAGGACTTATTAAGTGTATGCATAACCATAAGTAGTGAATCACGTTAATTGAAAATTGACGAAGGTAATAAGCTCTTTAAATTCAGAATTGATACCAATAACAAAAGTCTGAGTCACCTTTTTTACTAATTGTTTTGAAAACCCCTTTGGGATGATTTTATTATTAAAGTGTGAATCACTACATTCCTTCCTATATAATTTTTATTTTAACCACAAGTTATTGACAAGAGCGTCGTGTATAACTTAACCTTGTAAGTTAAGTACCTACTGCATTTGCGCAAATCTACATGCAGTAAACAGAACCATTTTCAGAATTTATTTAATCGGCCATTTTATATTTAATATTTCATTGTTTTTATCGACTCGACCATAAAGGTTGAACATGTTAAGTCTACAAAATTTAACACATGAGAGGCAGCTATTAGCAACTTAACTTTACGTTATCAGTGATACCGAGTAATTTTATTTAAAACGATCGAAACCTGTTTTTGTTTACGTCCATGCACTTAATATTATGTATTTACTATAAACAGGTTAACCGAGGTTTCGCTTCATTTAAACACTTACGTAACTTTGAAATAAAATAGTCTCATATTTATGTGTTATATAAATATCTGTTTCCTTTCCTTTCTCTCTCTTGAATTTGATTTTATGATCTAATAATAACACATGCAGTACTAACCTAGAAACAGATTTTTTTCCAATATGCGAAAGGCAATTATTGACAACTTTTGACACATAACATAAGTTGCTTTGATATTTTGACGTTGACATTAGCTGTCACTTATTTTACTTTTATAAATATATGTTTTGACATTTACAAGAAATTTACAAGACATTGTTGGCGTTTTTACTGCCCTAGGCGCCAAAGTAGCAGTTGTACAACGAGAGCTGTCTAATTTAAATTTGATCGATTGTTTGAACTTGAATTTCATTAAAACCTTATATGTTCAAAATCAGAATTTAAAGAGCTTGTTTAATCAATTTTAATTTGCATAATTTTAACGTTTTTTTTCTAAATATAGAAAACATGTTTTAAGCCCAGGCTTTCAGGCAGACAGGTTGGCAATTAACAGTTATGATTACATGCGATAGAGTGAAGAAAAAACTTTTGCTTAACGAATTTTTGCATAAATTGCGCATATTTTTTTTTAATTTAACAACTATTGTCGATAACTGTAGGAACCTGACAGCTAGTTTTATAGTATTAAATTGATGATGGGCCTAAGAGACGAAACATCGTAATCTAATCCCCGAAGCTTGGCTGGAAATATGCCAGGAAAAAATGAAAGCCATGTTACAGTATTTTCAGGACTTTGAGGGCATAATTTTGCAACCTCGCACTAATTTGTTCTAACCTGTATATCCAGAGTGTTTTACACAACCGAAAATTCGAACTTTAGTTAATATCACAGGGTGCTTAATTTATGTTTTAATTATGTTCATAGGGTGACGTCTCTTCATTCAACTAAGGTTGAATTTTCCCAGTCATAAATGCGGAAATTAAAAAACATACAGCGCGTATTTTACACTTTTCAAAATACGCGCGTTTTCTTCCCTTTTTTTAAAATATTCGATTAATTTTTTGACAATAATATTTTATAGGAAAACAATGTTTTAATGCGCAAGTGATTTCGTAACTAAAGTAGACTTTTCTATGTTAATTTACACACCATAAGTTAATCTTTCTTACACTCCCTTAAATTGGGATTCCATATTTTTGAAACACCCTGTATATATAATTAAGAAAAGGTACATTGTGTATCAATTTTTAAAATTGTGAAAAAACGAAGAAATTTTCTTAATTATGTAAGAGATATCTTCAATTGCCTGGAAGAAATAATGAATTATTTTATTGATTGAAAGAAATAAAAATACGAAACTGATACTATTATTTTAACATATTAAAGAATTATTGTATTGGTAGTATGTTTAGTTATTACGTGTTTTTTAAATATTTTAGGGAAGAATTAAAAAATTAGCCCAACTTATACAAAAGGGATACTAACTGCTTAAAAAGAAAACCAAAAAACTAAAATTTAACGTAATTTTACATTATTTAAAATAAATAATAAAATCCCAAAACTCAAATTTTAATTTTTTTATTAATCAAGAATAATCATTATTTAATTATCACACGTGCATGTAAAAACTGCACGGAAAAATCAATAACTAAAATAAATAATTGGAGGTGCCTAAAAGACGTGAAAAAATTATTTCTTCTAACCTGAAATAATAGGCAAAAAAAATAGTAACTATCTATGACTTTGAAATTTTGGAGCAAACAATCTAAAAAATACAAAATTAACCCAACTATTTTTCATTTTCATTTCACATGTTGTAAAAAATGAGTCAACTGCCTGGAAGATACACATTTTATACAGGGTATTTTCAAAGTTGAGTCATTTATTTTAACACCCTGTATAACTCATCAAAAGAATTTAATATACCAAAAATCACCTATATAAAGGTTGCATAATAAGAGATTTATTGACATGATTGAATAATTACTTTTAAAAAATCTTTAAATAGTTAAATCGTTTTTACAAAAATTGTCCCCATTTGTCCGATTAACATACAATGTTGCTCGGCGAATCCACAACTCTCAACAAGCTACGAAAATAAAATTCTGGAGTACACGAATTAAATCACAAGAATTTTTATTGCGCTCTTGAAGTTCTTATAGAGTATTTACTGCTTTATCATGATACCCCAACTCTTTCAAATAGCTTCACAGAAAAAAATCGCAAGGCCTTATATCTGGAGAGCGAGAAGGATAAGAAATGGATTCAGTGCGCTCTATCCATATATTCAAAAACTCATTATTTAAATGTTCATGAATTTTTCACCTAAAATGTGATGGACTCCCATCGTGTAAAAACCACATATTCTGCCTCACACATTTAGAAGAACATCTTCTAATAATTGTGGCACATTGTGCCAAAATACACGCGAAATAAATTTCACCAGTCAGTCGAGGTGGAAAAAAGTACCCAAACATTTAATAAAAATTTATGTTAAAATTAGATCTTTCTATAGCATGCGGATTTTTTCCTACCCAAACAAGATTGTTGTGGAAATTTTGCACTCCAGCTCATGTAAATAAGGCCTCGTCCGTATATAAAATGAATTTCGTAAAATCTTCATTTCTTCTAAACTGTTGCAAAAACCACTGGCAAAATACAACTTTTCCAGGATGACCTTCAGGTCATGTAATATTTACAATTGTTAATAATGATAAGGATAATACTTTTCTTGTCAGAAACTTCAGCTGCTATGGCTCTAGTATTTATTCTTAGGTAATCTTCGACCATCTCTAAAATGTTTTCCTTAATTTTTAACATTTCAGGTTGAGCAGCTCTTGCAGCGTTCTCTTCGTTATTTGCTTCAAATACTCTGTGTCACTAAATTTACAAACATACGTGGAGCTGGATATGGGCCACTCTCCATAGGTAAGTATTATGTACACGCACTTCTTTGTTTTTATAAGCATGGACCATTTTCCGCACAAAATAATAATTTTTTTTTCTCATTAAAAAAATTGTAAACAATAGATTTGTTTTGCTAGAAATTTGGAAAAAAAAAGGCAAAATGTTCCAAAATTGGAGCCACAATATACAGGGTGTTACTTAAAGGTATGTCATAATTTAAAACGGACATTCCTGGACCGATTTTAAGTCGAAAAGTTCTTAGCAACGAGTGGCGTAGCTATGATGAATTTTTAATACAATTTTACAAAAAAAATACTACGCCATTGACTTACGAAAAAAATTAGGATTTTATCTTAATTATCAATCAATTATAAACAAAAAATTCCTCCGTTACTTTTGCTGTAAATCTTTTATAATTTTTCCATAATTTTTAAAGATGCATTTTATGCATAAAAGACGTTATTTTAATTAACGATTACACCCAAACGGTAGAATTTACAGCAAAAATCATGAAGGAATTTTTTGTTTATAATTGATTGGTAATTAAGATAAAATCATAATTTTTTTCGTAAGTCAATGGCGTAGTATTTTTTTCGTAAAATTGTATGAAAAATTCATCATAGCTACGCTACTGGTTGTTAAAAAAACTAGGTGAACATCTAAAAAATGTGTTTTTATGCCATAATATCCTGTGCCAAAATTCAGTTCAATATTTTAAACCGTATTTGAAAAATTTATTAAAAAAAAATTAAACTTTAACACCCTGTATCTTAAAAACTAATCATTTTAGGACCCATGTTTATATGAACTTTTTGACTTAAAATCGGCCCAGGAATGTCCCTTTTAAATTATGACATACCTTTAAGGAACACCCTGTATATATATTTTTTTAAATAAATATTTTAAACACTTGTAAAGTTATTTTTTGAACTCTTATTAGCAAGAGAAAATTGCAAAAAGAAAACCCAAAAAACGCCCTAACATTCTTTACACTAACAACAGCACTCTAATTGCCATACTCGTTAATTTAAAATTTAAATGTCGCACGCCCTGGAGCGCACCAAAGCATTTATTCACTTAAAGAATAAAATTCGATCACCGCAAGCACATTTTAAAAAAGTGCCTGAAAAAAGCATGAGATGACTCTAAAATTCTGAAAGAACTAATAAGTGCCTGGAAGAAATTAAAAAATTATCCTTACTAACCTGAAAAAATGGCTATAAGAAGTACCTGAAAAATCCAAAAATCTCATCCATTATTCTCTAAGAGACCAACATACAAAATTGACGAAAACAAAGAAAAACACAAAGTCACGGTCTCACAACATGTAATAAACGGGCTACACGTGTTTCGCTCTAGTTAGATCATCATCAGGCCTTTAGAACAAACATTGTTTATTTATGTACTGTGAAGTGTGTGGATGGCTTCTAAAGGCCTAATGATGTTCTAACTAGAGCGAAACACGTGTAGCCCGTTTATTACATGTTGTGAGACCGTGACTTTGTGTTTTTTTTTATTTTCGTCAATTTTTACTGGAAAAATATATAATATGATTCTGATATTCTGGAGCAAACAGAAAAATATATAAACTGCTTAAATGAAATTAAAAATAAACTGCAACTGCCTATAATAATTAAAAAAATTGTCGGCACTTTTTGTTTTTTAATTCACGTTCAATATTAAAATTACAATTTTTTTCTTATAAAAAAATTACAGTTTTACATAAATACAGTTTTTGATTAAAAAAAAGCAAAAATCAAAAATTCCCAAAAGTAGAGACGTAATTTTTATTTGTTTTTGTTTTTAAATAAGTCACATTAAAAATAGTTATTTAGGTAAGAAGTGTATAAAATGATCCATTTTTTATGAATGGGAAATTTGTCCCAATTTCATGAATAAAAAAAGGCGATTTTTCACACGTGTAATAAACAAATTTTTTTCTACTACAGAAGAAAACATAAGAAAAAATACCAAATTACTTTACGCACTAGTGCGTTAAATAAAACGTCAAAAAAATTTGACAAATTATAAATTAAATGTCAGATAAACGTCAAATTACTTTTTAAGCACTAGTGCGTATAAAGTGAACCTTTCTAAACCCTGGGAAGTGTGCAAAGTGAGTACTTCGCGCACGGTAGTAGAATTTGAAAAAAATTTTTTTTTGGGTTGGGTTGAGTTGAGTTTACAAAAGACATATTGTGTCACTCATTCTGTCAAATATGGCCTTCGGATTAATCTAATCATAGTGAGGAGTGAGTGTCATACTCGGCCACACACACAACACTGTGATAAGTTCGATGACAAGAGATACTTTTAAGACACGATTTTGCTGTTTTTTTAATTATATAGGAGACTTTAACATTTTAACGTTTGCAAAAAAATACCCTTTTTCAAGTGAGGCCGTTTATATATATAATAACCCAATTTTTGCCTTTTTTTCTCATAAAAAAAATTACAATAAATAGATTTTTTGGTAAATTTTTGAAAATATAATAAATTTCCAAGATCATATAATCCTAATTTTTAATTCCTATTTTAAAATAAATATTTTATATAATAAAAAATGTAAAAATCCCAAACACACTTCTGACACCATTAAAACCCCCTTCAAATTCCTCCACTCTTTCCCGCCACACTCGTTAATTTAAAATTTAAATGCCGCACGCCCTGAAGCGCACCAAAACATTCATCGCTCACCACACGCGTATTAAAAAAAATATTTAAAAAAATGCAACTTACCGTTAAGAATATATTAAAAATAAACAACACCGTTTTCATCATTTGAAGTCCGACCCCCATTTTACCAGATTGATGTTTTCGAAAAGAAAATCAACGGGAAAAACGACAAAGAAAATCTCTGAGCGTCCGTCGAAACGCAAAATGGAAACTGGTCCTCAAGGTAAAATAAACACTTTCGCTGCGGATGACCTCTTTCGTTACCACCACTACTCACTCGGTATTATTGGTAAAAAAAAATAACGCACCACGCTTGATTGTTGATACTCTATCTAGCAATGACGGTTCGTGAATGAGCCCGAGTAAAGGTAAACTTAACGTGCAACCATCAAATTTTCTCAATTAAATCTGAAAATTAACGTCGCTCGTTTAATGGTGGGGGGGGTAGCTGAAGCATAAGAACGCGACTGTTAATGTGTCATTTTTATTGACTCACATATGCCATTTATTAATTCAATTTGTTTCGTATCAGAATATGAATCAGAACAATTGTTAAGTTATTGACCAATGTTACTATTGTAACAGGTGCATATTGAAACGATTAAAACGGTTGTTAAGAATTTTTGATGATTTCATACGTGAATGGTAGTACTAAATACGACTTATTAGAGACCCAATATGTCACCTGAATAACCGATAAGATTAACACCTGCGCTTGAATTTACAAGGTGATTCAATTAGATCCATAGTACTCCAAAAAAATCCCCCATATATGGGTTTTTTAGAACCTCAAGTCATTCTTCATCTTTCTTACTGCGGAAGTCATAAAATTTTACTATCTTATGGTTTCACATGATCTTTCTGTTCCCTTACTCTCATGTCACTTTTGGCATATTCGTTTTACTTCTTAATTTTTCTTTTTTTTATATCCTGTTAAATTATTTATATAAATTTAGAATGTCATATTTATAGTTGCTCAATTTTCGATCGATGTACTTATATATTTTACTATTAGAATGATTTGTTGTATTTTGGAACTTTAGGTACTTAAAATTCAAAGAATTATAAGATTTAAGTTTTAAGATTTAAAGTAAGAGTTTACAAGCTAAATATTAGTTTAATACTTAATTTCCGGCTTAAGCAGTATTCTTAACTCTTCTGTTATAAAGCTCTGAAGAACCTTTTAGGACAATTTAATTTTTTTTAATTTTAGATACATTATCTTAAGCAAACTTATAAACATGCATTTTGTGTCCTAATAAACTATTATTATTGTTCTTATTTTGTTTCACTTACAAGCGTCATTTTAGGATCCTTATTCCTTTCAATGAATTCACCTAATTTTAATTGTTGTTTTTTTGTGACCCAAAAATCTTTTATGCTTCTTGCTAAGTGCGTTGGATGTGAGGTCAAATAAAACTCAGGTTTTAGATTTTAATATTACCGTCGTTTCGGTCTATATTAGGCCATCTTCAGGGCGATAAACAGGAAAAAACCTTATATCCATAAACATTATTATGTACAATCATAATCTTATTTATAATTAATTATCTTATTATAATTTAAACTTTAATATTTAAATTATAATTATTTCATTTCTCTAATTTATCCACTTCTTATTAGACTGAAGCAAAAAGACTATTGTATATTGTAAGCATTTTTTATGGTTCACTACGTTTTTATAATTGAAGAGCGCAAATTAGAAAGAGCTTAAGTGCCAAAAAAAAAAGGTTTTGAGATAATAGATAAAAACTAAATAAAGATCGGAGAACTTTTTTAAGTAAAGCTTTATTAAGTATTATGCATTTAAACTGAAACAGAAGATCTACTTCTTAACAAAAATTTACAAACTAAACTTCTTACTACAAAATAAAAATATTTAGACAAGTAAAATTAGGAAAAGGCCTAAGTGCCATAACTGATTTTGAGTATAGAAATATTCATAAAATACATTTTACTTCTTTTTTTGTTCTAAACCATTGTCTTCAATCTGAAGTAGCTGTTTATAAAAACGTTGGTGTTCTGGATTTTGAAGATAAGGAATCATGCTTCGAAGAGATACCTTTTTATTTTCCGGCACCTTGCTTTCTGATGGCAACTTCATTATATTAGCCTGTCTGAGTCCAGCTAAAGTTTTCCCTTTCTTTAAAACATTAACTTTCATCCCTTCTCTAAAATCAGAAAATGAAGTTTTTATCTTAATAAGTGTAGAATTCGTAGTTTCGATCGTTATTCCTTTAGCTTTACTGATATTTAACTTGGTAGTGTTAATATACTCATCCGCCGCTTGTTTTAGGTCCCAAAAGCCGCGTGGAGTCATGTCAACAACATTAAAAGGTGGAGCGTACCTTGCTGATTTTACTATTGCTTGGAGGTCTGAGGGTACAAATGCTTTAGATACTTTCTTCCGTTTTTCTACTAAAGCAAAATCTCTATCGCAGGGCATGAAACTATGGCCACTTACAAGAAATTTCTGTTCAATAGTGTGGAAAACACCATTGGCCACCAAAAAGATCAATGTAAACAATAAAATTTTATTCTTATTTTAGCCCCCGCAATTATCACACCATATTACCAAATGCTACTTAAGGGTCAATCCACGGTTAACAATGTATAAAAGACATGATGCAATTTTGTTGGCTCCACGAGAAGCTACTCCCTTGTGCCACATACACATGTAGGCCTCATTTCTATCCCCAATAAGAACTCCTAAGTTGTAGCAGGACAGCTGTGAAAGGTAGAACATGTCGCTGTGTGTTAATGATGGAACAAACATGACCTGCTCTAGATCCATGGATAAACAACACTTTGTGCTTTCGGGATCTTGAGACTCAATCGTATCTTGCTTTAATATCTCTCTTGCCCTTTCGGTCTTTCGATGATGGATTTCCAGCTGATCTTTTGCAGATTGGTTTAATTTGACACTCTAGTTTGTCACATGTGCTACACGTATCAACTCGTGGTCTGTGGAAACTTAGGTTGAGAAAATCCTTGATTAAAACAGATAAAATTTGTATGTGACTGGCCAATCTGGGTGTAATTGCGTAAAAGCTTTAAACAGTCTGTGGATATTTAAGTCAGGACTAAGGTATTCCTTTTTTGGATTTGGCCCTTGAATATTGGAACTTCCCTTGGTATCATATTTACATGATTTTTTAGCAAAAGACGATCAGCTTCAAAAAATTTTGGAGCAGCATGTCTGGTACATTTATCATTATAACAGGTCTCACCCATTTTCTTCTTTTCAATGAGGACCCGTACTTTTTTATCGTTAACACCGAATGTATTCTGAAATGTTTTCCGTTCAAATTTTCCTTGGCCATTAGGAAGGGAGTAATATATTGTTGCTTGACGTCTGCTATTTTGCTCATCCTCATGCGAACCATGTCGCCATCTTTGAACAACACAAACACTTATAAGGCCCATTAGAAAAGTTTTCAAGCTTTGTGTTTTCATATTTTGTGCATGGTACTTTTCAAAAAGAGAGCGTCTTCTTTCGTGGGTAACACCTTTGCAGCTGAACTTACATTTGCATGTAATCTACAAAAAAATAAACAAAGTTATAACACTAAGGCCTACCCTGCAAATACATTCACAAACTAACGTCAACACACATACCATTTTCTTAGTGTAATTCCTACCTTATAATCTCCGCGAAAATAGCTAATAAGTTTGTATTCCATACCTGATGTTCTGGATAGTTTTTTTCAGGTACTATCTTCTTTTTATAAATTTTGTATGACTTTCCACTTGTTTTTAAACGACTCTGTTCACTTCTAAATGAACCACTGCCTTTACTTCTCCTTTTTCTTTGGGTTTCTTTCATTATAATGTATTTCAAATCAAGAAATTATCACACATAACGTACACGTGCAAATGTCTAGACATAACTAAGGTAATAAATATATGGGACTTAGGACCTTTCTAAGGAAAATGCTTGCGCACATAAAACTATCGACATTTACGAGGGACTCTTATAAAGGTAAAAATGTAATTTTGGCACTTAGAACCTTTCATAGGACATAAAGCATGGCACATAGAACGTTTCTATGTAAAAAAACTGAATTTCGGAAAAAAGGCACTTAGGCCCTTTCTAATTTCCACTCTTCAATTGTACATTATAATGTTTATGGACAAAAAGTTTTTACTTCTTATCGCCCTGAGGATGGCCTAATATAGGTTGAAACAGCAAATGAAAATCTATAACCTGAGTTTTATTTGACCCCAAAATTATTTGAACTTACATAATTTTTTTTTCTAAAGAGAATTAAGTTTTTTAAAACTTATTTATGGTAATTTTTTTATTTTTGCCGCACATTTGTAGTTATTTGGTTCCTTCTAACTTTTTATTTCTTTCATAAAGTTGGCTTGCACTAAAAAAAAATTACGGATTTTTTGAAAATTTTTCCAAAAATTCAATTTTTTTAATTCAGATGTTCGAGTTTACGTAATTGCATCTAATTAAAGGTTAATCCATTCAAGTACTTGGGTCTAGTTCCTTTTAAATTAATTGTGGTATTTTTTTTATTTTTCACAAGCACTTGTGGTTGTTTGGTGTCTTCTAATTTTTTGTTTTTTTCATATTTTCTTTTCATTTCATATTTTCGTATACTTTCATTTCACGAATTTTTATCTCTTTCTCTTCTTCAAAAATTCAATTTTTGTCATTCAAATGTCCGATTTTAAGTACTTCCTTATAATAAGAAAAATTATGGAAATTTCAAAATTTTACTAAAAATTTAATTTTTGTCATTGCATTAATTTTTATTCAAATTACTTGTGGTAATTTGTATTTTTTCCCAGGCACTGGGAGTTATTGTGTATTTTCTAATTTTTAATTTCTTACAGGGAGTTGACTTCCTTACACTAAGAAAATTTTAGAATTTTCATAATTCAATTTCAAATCACTTAAATTCATGTTTTTAAGCAATTGGATCAATTTATGTTCAAAATAATTGTGGTATTTTTTTGTATTTTTCCCAGGCACTTGTAGTTATTTTGTTTCGTCTAATTTTTTGTTTCTTTCATATTTTCTTTTCATTTCATATTTTCGTATACTTTCATTTCACGAATTTTCATCTCTTTCTCTTCTTCAAAAATTCAATTTTTGTCATTCAAATGTCCGAATTTAAGTTATTGAAACAATTTCTGTTCAAGCTAAATATGGTATTTTCTTATTTTTTCCAGGCACTTGTAGCTACTTTGTTTTTTTTTTAATTTTTTATTCCTTTCAGGCAGTTTACTTCCTTACACTAAGAGAATTTTGGAATTTTTAAAATCTTCCCAAAAATTCAATTTTTATTATTTAAATGCTCGATTTTAAGAAATTGGATCAATGTCTTCATGTCAAATGTCGCACTTCGAAAACGAATGAGACCAAACGTTTATACTCTCTTATTAGCTGAGATCTGGTATTTTTAGAGGCCAATTTTGAGCTTAAGAAAATCACCAAAAATGGCATATCTTCAAAGTGCCCTCTCTTGTTACTTCAAAATCGAAGAAAAATAAATTTTTGCTAAAATATTTCCATCCAATATGTTTCACGCCGATATTTACCCACGCCAATATGTTTGACGCATGTTTTTTTTTTAATTTTCTTAGTCATGACAAATGCTCCATTAAAACTGAAACACTTACCTCTAAATAGTAAGGCTGCATAGGTATGCTGATCAGTGTAAAAAGTGTAAGAATAAATAATTTAAAGAAGTATTTGAACTGCCTGGAAAACATAACGACAGGGATAATTTTATAATGTTTTCTAATATCTTCTTATATTTTCCAGAATTCTTGTTTTTTTTCTAGGCAGTTGGTATTTATTTCTCGAAAGGAGACGCTAACTACCTGAAAGAAACAAAAAACCATTTCAATTGCCTGAAAAAATATAAAATGTGTCCAACTGCCTGGAACATGCATCCCAACATTTGCAAAAAAAAGAGAAAAAACTACTTTAACTGCCTGAAACAGAAATTCAATTGATTGAACTGGTTGAAAGTGATATGAATTACCAATAAAATAACTATCTGAATTTAGTTTTTGTAAATAAGCGTTTTAAACCGTTCTTACCTAAGTTATGCACGTTTCCTAATATGTTTTGAGGAGTGAATTTCCTATAATTAAATGACTTCAACTGCCTGGAGGATATAGAAGGAAGATGCCACTTTAGTTAAACTGGTGAAAATTTGTTTAAAAATTATTATATTTTGGATTCAAAAACAAAACCTTAATTAAACAAATCCCTGTTGTACCAAAGTAAATTATGTTCCAACCAAATTGAACATTTTAAAAAAGTATGCACTGAAGAAATGTAAAATTGCGTTAATTACCTTGAACAAAAATTGAAACAGTCTGGTTTTAGGAAATCAAAAATTATTTTTTTAAATCAAAAATATCATAATTTTTAACAAATTTTCACCATGTGAACCGACTTCTGGGCAGTTGAAGTAATTTGATTACAGAAACTCTACTCCTCAAAAAACATTAGGAAATAAAAAAGTATATATTTATATGCATAACCTAGATAAGCACGATTACCATTTATTTACCAGAATAAAATTCAGATTAAAAAAGAGTTAATTATTTTATTGGAAAATTTTTCATTCAAGGAGTTTTATCAATTATATTTTTGTTTCAGGGATTTAAAGTAATTTTTCCAGACTTGGGATGTATCTTCCAGCCAGTTGATCCCATTTTATATATTTTTTGATTATTTGGAGATTGGAAATAAGTGAGAATTTTGCAAAATATGGAAATCATTATAAAATTATCCCAAGTAACCTGACATGTATGTTTTTCAGGCAGATACAGTTATTAAAGAAGAAACTAGTTCAATTTAACTGCTTGGAAGAAATAGCTTCATTCAATTAACTTTAGTGATTTCTTAAACATCACATGTCCATTCCACAAAAATCTGAGAGGATTCTAGCATGTTCCTGAAGCATCCCTGACATTAGGGACAATTCAATATGTACTACATAATATAATAACATAAAATTATATTTAAAATAAACTAGGTTCTCATGAGTATATATTTTATTAACCATAGTAGATATTTAAAGTTTTGCAATACAACATTTAATAGTCTATAACTATTGCTATAATATGACTACGACACATTTTATATGGGATTTAATTTTTTAAGCAATATAATATGATATTTATTATACAGTGATCAGCAGAACAAAACGTTAAAATTTACTATAAAATTTAATAATTAAAAATGAGGTCCTTTAGGGTCCCTTTTATATATTTTCTGCAGGTCACTGCATATTTTAGCATATAAAAACGTATATTCTATAACAATATCTGCGATATAAATTGATTTGAAAAATTGCCATCAACTACGATTTTAACTTCGATTTTTGATCGATAAAGCCATCCAACAAGCGAGTAGAATACCAATGACCTAAAATTAAAATAGAATTAACAATTAACTAGAAACTACAAGTGACTTATCGTATTACTCATAGACAAATTAAAGAGATCACCAGTTATTATATACTTAGAACTACTGAATGTACATGATGCCTGTAGTAGTAAGGAATGAACTATTTTAATGAAGGATTTGCTTAAATCAGAAATAAATTGATTTTAAGCACACTTTCGAGAGTGTTTTTATAGATAAATGTAAATTTTACAATTAATTAAAAAAATAAATCAAAAATGTATCTACTAGTGTTTATTTGAACATTGCATGTTCGCTTATTTCTTTTTTCACGGGAACAAATTCGTTTTTAACTCACCATCGATTTTCCATTAAACTCACTTGTTACAAATTACATATGGGTCAAACGTGAATATTATATTAGGTCCATTCGGCCGATTTAAGTTTGTTAAAATTACTTATGATATTCTTTTTAAAGGTATTTCACTTTTCTTTCATATTTTTTCAATTTCTTTTCTTAGGGGGTGTAATTAATTATAGCATATCCATTTAAATTATACACAATTTTTCCTATTGAATTTGTTCGAATCAATGAATATAAATTAAAAAAAAAATCAATTAGTCCTTTTTTTATTGAATATTTCAGATCCATTGAAATTATTCCCAATCTCACAATCAATAAACACATTAGCTTAATAATTATTCGTATTTGCAAATTTTTATTTTGTTTATTAAATTTATTTCATCACTATTATTGAGTGTACTCAATTAAAAAAGGCAATCAAGAATTCGATCATTAAAATAAATTTACTAATCAATTAAATTTTCCTCGAAAACATAAAGGTCTTTGACTTTTTAATCTAATAACTTTTAAATGTTGAATTTATTTGTTTTTTTTAAGAAGTGTATCGTATTGATTTAAATTATCCACAATCAATGTATAATCAATAAATTTGATTTACTGAACAATTTAAAAATGCCATTAAACTATCGTTATTTTATTACAAAAGGATTTAAATAAAATTACCAAAATTCATTTTTTTTTCGTAAATAATAAATAAGCCTTTTATAATATATAATTTTAAAATGAGGGCCACCACATCCATTTAAATTATGTATGATCTTCCGAAAAATAATTTATGTTTATGGATAATGGAACATGGCTTTATTTTTTTTCTAAGCAGCTCTAAACAAATAGAGTAATTTTCTGGATTTTTCCAAGGAATTGGTCTAATTATTTTTTTCTTCTAGAAAGTTGAAGTGATTTTTTATTTTAATGATGGCATGTATAATTTAAAACTACGATCAAAAATTCCTTATTTATTGAAATAACATTTTATAATTGGTTAATAAAATTTTCCTTTTAAATAAGTTATTTATTAATTTTTTTTTTATTTAATCGATTTTATTAATGATTCTTCACATAATAATAAAGAATCTGGTTAATTGATTTTAATCAATAAATATAATTGAGTTTAATTAATTGAAAATGTGATCAAAATATTTTCCCCAATAAGGATTTAAGAAAATGCTCCAGAATTCATTATCTAAATGTTTTCTTTTTAATATAAAGTCATCATATCTATTTGGATTATGGGTATTTTTCCTAAAAAAAAATAATTTAGTTTATGGAATTTTTTAATGATGACATGCCTAATTGAAGATTGCGACAACAAATTCTTTTTCTTAATTGATTATTATATTTGTTTTTAAATAAATTCTCTACTAAATTTGTATTTATTTTTTTTTATTAAATTCTTGGCTTAATGATCCTTTATTATAAAAAATACTGATTATCTGGTTCATTGATTTCAATCAATCAATACTCTCAATTGAAAATCTAATCAAGATATTTTTCCCTAGTAAGGATTTACGTAAATTTTCGAAAATCCATTATTTATTTTTTTTATAATAAAAAGTGTATCACATCCATTTAAATTATGCATATTCTTCCTATAAAAAAAAATTAGTTTATGGAATTTTTTAATAATGACATAATTTAAAAATGGGATCAAAATTTTTTTAATTGGTTAAATAATTTTTCTCTTGATTTAATCATCAAATCTAATCAAGATGTTTTCCCTAGTAAGGACTTAGGACCTAGTAAGGTTAATTTTCCAAAAACCGTTATTTATTTCTTTCTTTATATTAGACAGTGTATCAGATCTATTTGAAATACATATATTTTCTAAAAAAATATAAACAATTTAGCTAACTTTTAATTTAATTAGTAAAGTTACAGTTTTTTTTTCTCGTTTAATCAATTTTATTAAATATTCTTCACCTAATAAAAATAATTTGGTTGATATGTTTTAATCAATCAATATTATTAGGTTTAATCAATTGTGATCAAAATATTTTTTCCTAGTTAAGATTTTAAGTAACTTTTCCAAAATTCATTATTATTATTATTTTAATTTTTTTTAAATGAGTGTCACGTCCATTTAAATTACGCATAATCTTTCTCAAAGAAAAACTTATTTAGTTTATGGATTTCTTTAATGACGATATGCATAATTTAAAAGTAGGATAAAAAATTCACTAATTATTAAAATAATGTTTTTCTTAATCACTTCTTAATTACTGTTTTTTTAGATAAGTTTATCAAATCCTTGTACATTATGCATAATCTAAAAGAAGCAATTTAATAATTTATTTATTTATTCTTCGCATAATAAAAAACAAAATAAAGCAAAATAAAAATCTTCTTTATTAATTTCAACTAACCAATAATTTTGGGTTTAATTTTTTTTTAAACTCACGCCGGCCCTGTCCTCAATTCACAACGGTTGGGCTGCGCGCGCCTTTGCCTGACTCCGCGCAGATACACAAATTCTATTGCGACAGGACCGTATCTCAGTGTAATTATGTAACCAGAACATTAGGCATACCCCGCACTTACTTCAATTAATGCAATGCCAATTCCAACTCCAATTAAGACTCTCGAGGCATTTTCAGCTTTCATTTTGATCTTTTCGAAACAGCCTGAACTGAACAGAATATTCGATTCGTCGACTTTTGCGCTGTTGCAACCCTCCTCGGTTGGAGGAGGAGCTCCCTCTCTAGGTGCCTCACAGCATGATAGGGGACGTTTTGTTTTGTTCCAGTCATTTGGACTGCTTACTCCACAGCATTGTAACTAAAACATACCTAATATTATTTGTCTATAAAATCAACCCTTTTAGAGCATATTTTCACCCTTAAATTCACCTCACCATTCATTCTTTATTAAGTAATTTTTCATTTGTATTTATTAAGATTGAGTTTTCCTTATTTTTACTATAATATGATATTTAAAAAGCATACGGTCCGACCTACAATATGGCATGTTAAATTAACAACCTACCTAACAGTAATCATATATATAAGCTCGTTAAAGAAAGACTTACTGAAGACAGCAATTAATTTCAATTAAACATTTTTACACGCCAAAAAAAATACGATCCAGCTAAGGAAATTAAAGGTCACTTAAACTTTTAAGATGTGGCGCTTGGCCATAATAGCCAATTGACCTCACTTGACTCCGAAAGAGGTACCTTGTAACGTTTTTGGAATCTGGGATATATTTTTATTATAGGCTTTGTGATTCATTAGTTTGCTCTTGGGTGTTTACTGCTGTTTTTAATAACTTTATTTTAGCTAGAAACTGATTACGCACTATTGATAAGAAATGTTTTTGTGCCATAAACCGATAGAGACCTGCAATCATATCAAAACGTGTGTGTACCATATAACTTATATACAAATATATAAAGTCATAGTGAGAAAACAGTACAGGGACGTCATATTAAGTTTCTCATTAATCAGCCTGGGATATATGAAAAATTACTTCAAAGGCTTAAAGGAGTTAAGAAATAATATGAGAAATCACTTTAAATGCCCTTTCTATGAGATATAAGAAACATTTAGTGTATTTATGATTATGTACTCAAACTGTACTACAATACTAATTAGTTTAAATGTGCCTATAAGCTTCCAAACATCGACATGGTTCATTAAACAATAAAACAAGCATACATCAAACCTGACTCCAAGATGGCTGTTAGTATTGAGACGGAGGATCTGGATGAAAGTTTAAGGGTTCAAGGCCTTTAAAAATCATTAAACCCTCTATCTGTTATTATTTTATTTGTCGAAACTCCAAATTTTTTTAGTATCAATAATGCCATTTGTTGGTGTGTTGGCTTCGCAATTGAAACAACAGAAGTAATAAGATTATCATTGAAAGTAGAAGTAGAAGGAATTAAAAGATCATTAATTGCGTTGTTGTTCCTATTGGCATCTACTAGCTAGTCAGGTTAGCAACAGTAGAGTGATTAGTTTTCATGTGGTTCCTCATGTTAAAATTTGTTGTTTTTAAAGATTTTTTTCTTACAGTAAGGTATAAGAAACTCAAAAACACAAGAAAACTCATTAAAAATTAATAACAATGTTAAGTTAAGTTTGTTATTAGTCAGCACAAGATATAAGAGAAATCACAAAAAAAATTAGCTTTAACGTGAAATTAAGTTTTTTATATACAGGGTGGTTCAGTTTAAACGTCATTAATTGAGGGGGTCAGAAGCCAAGGGGTCCAAGTGACATTTTTTCAGAAATCGATCTAAGTGTAAAAACTGAATGGTGAAACATTATTTTATATCATGGCAAAGAGAACTAAGTGCTTTTCAATACTAATGCTGCTCTTTATCAACTGTTGAAAAAATCAGCAGATTAAGTCGCCCGTATTGTTAATTGGCATAGGGAACTAAGTGCGCTTGAACCCCTTGGCCACTCAAGCGTCAGTCATTTAGTAGATTACGCGCGAAGTGAAAGAGGTTAAGTTTTGCAAGTTTTTTTTTAATCAAAATGGTTACTTCTGATGAAGACCAAAATGGTAAGTTCTCAAAGTGCTATATAATTTGTTAAAATATGTTTTCCTTGACGTTATTTTTTTTTAAATTTTAGATCGCAGAAAGAGAACCTCAAGCAAGTACATCCAAGAAACGAACTCGAAAAATAGCACAGTGGAAGCGATCTGAAGCAAAACTAAAGCGTAACTTTGGCCAAAGGTACGTTGGACGGCGGGGTGAACTTCATGAAGCAAAATCAGTTAAACCGTACAATCACATTTGGAGATACAAATGTAACGAACATTTTTTAAGTGCGGATGTCTATATTTTCAGATTTCTGGGATCTCGGAAAGAAACAAAATGGTTGGGACTTCCAAACTTCATTCATTGTTTCATGTGTTTCTAAGCATATTCCTAAACGAACCAATCGACTTGCAGTTTCTTAAAAAAACGTCAGCACAATCATAACGTTGAAAAATTATCGTGTTTGTAAGCAGTTTTTTTTGTGTACGTTGGATAGTTCTCAGAAGAGGTTCTATAACGCTGTCAGTAAACATAAAGAAACAGGAATCGCCCATACAGATCAAAGAGGTCGTCATACTCCTGGAAATAAACTAAGCGAGGACACTATCAATTTAGTGAAAGAGCTAAGTTTATTAGCTATTACACAAAAAAGGATAACCCAAACCGTAAATATCTATCTCCAGAATTAAATATTTCAAAAATGTACAGTTTGTATAAAGACTTTAGTTCACAACGACGAACAGATCCTGTAAAAGTCAGCAAATACCGTGATATTTTTAACACTCAATTCAACCTTAGTTTTCACCGGCCTTACACCGACACTTGCTCAACCTGCGATATTTTAAAAATTAAAAAGGGATGCCCTAGATCCAGGTTCTGAAGAAAAGAGAGCCTTACTCGGCGACCACGAGATTCATTTAAAAAAGTGAATTAATTAATAATAATATTTTTAAGAAAGTGTCTTCTGTTAAATCCTTGAAGAATCAGGCCACTACCTTAGCTAAAGAATTCTCCCAAACTCGTCGTGCTATGTGTTTTGACCTGCAAAAAACTCTACTCACTCCATTTGATACATGCAGCAAAGTGTACTATTTACGTCGACTTTGGACATACAACCTTATGGAATACATGATCTAGCTACTGGTACTGGCAACATGTATATGTGGCATGAGGGAATGGCAGCGAAAGGGTCTCAGGAGGTTTTATCATGTCTAATCAAATATATTGAATGTCTGCCACCAACTATTACCCATATAGACGCTTTCAGTGATAACTGCGGCGGACAAAATAAAAATATAGTGAATTTCTGGACCTATATTGTGCAACATACCCACATCAAAAGTGTAGATCATTAATTTTTTGTCTCGGGCCATTCATTCATGGAATACGACCAGGATTTTGCCCTTATACAAAAATCAAAATGGAAGTTTACAAACATATTTACTCCTGATGATTGGATCCATTTCGTGGAAGTCGCAAATTTATTGTTGTTAAAATGCAGCCTCAGGACTTTAAGTCAATATCTCCAATATAGCTACATGAAACCAAACATTGTAGGCCTTAGTAAGATGCAATGGTTGCATTTTGAAAAAGCCGAACCTTACAAGATGTTTTATAAAGAAGTCTACAACCAAGAAATCGCATTTAATATAATGGACCTAAAACAAAAAAAATTTACTGGACGCCCAAAGAATCAGCCAACCACTGTAGCATTGCCAAATTTGCATGTTACACCACCAAAAATCAAACTGGCCAAGTATCAGAATCTCTTGCAGCTACTACCTTTTGTTCCGCCTGTTCATCATAAATTTTACAAGGATCTGTTATATGACGGAAAAACCTCAAGGCTCCAATAACAACAACAAATTAATGTCACCCAAGAAGAGGATACAGACACTTCCGAAATTTTGACACAGAAATTTTGAATCCGATGATGATTAATATGCTTTTCTTTATATTGAGTTCATGTTAATTTCTCCATTAGAATAAACATTTCTTTATTTTGGTAAATGGTTATGTATTTTATTTTTAAGGCAAAGGGGTTTAAGTGACTGGCCTAAGAGTTTTAACTCGCAAAAAAGCCCTACATAAACCAAAAAAAAATGATGTCTAGAATTTATGAAATGGATTTTGAAACATATTTATCATCAATTACAATATTTATCAATTACAATATTTAATAAAAACAGAAATATAAAATATCACCGAATATTTTTAATGACCTAAAACTTTAAATCAAACATTCTCAAAACTCTTAATTTGTTACTTGGACCCCTTGGCTTCTGACCCCCTCAATTTTAATACGTGATAGAGAATTTAAAAAGATAATAGACTTTCTTTATAAAATTTTCCTCAGAAATGTTTAGTAACAAAGATACGGGGTGTAAAGTTAAAAATAATTAATTGTTTAATTATTATAACTTTTAAACTACTAACTCAATTTTAGTTAAATTTCGCATGCAGTTTATTGTAGTGAATTATTATTATTCAAATCTGCGAGGTGATAAAGTATTCTTTTATATAAAGTCAACTATTAGATTCTCCATTTAATTTGAAAAAAAAAGTAACTCTTGCAAAATGATGATTTAAGGCACTGTTTTTAAAATATCTTAGTTTAATTGTACAAAAACGCCAATTAAAATGCTGTAAAACTTAAAAAAAAGAAAATTAGACTTGAATCTTAAATTAAACCTGTAAAATTAAAATAATGGCTTAAGGTAACTTTTCACTATCTTTTATATTCAACTTTTTTACAAACCAAGCCCGATTTCCTTTTTTTTTTAATTTTTTGCAACATTTTAGCAGGTATTTCATAATTTTGCAAGAGTAACTTTTTTTCAAATTAAATGGAGAATTTAACTGTTGACTTCTTGTAAAAAAATATTTTATCTCCTCGCAGATTTGTGACAAAAAAGTCCCTCCATATATTACCCCACTGGCAATTTTTGTAAAAATCGACTTAATCAGTAATCGACACCCAATTGCCTGCATGCAAAATTTAATTAAAATTGAGCTAGTAGTTTAGAAGTTATAATAAATAAATAAATAATTATTCCTAACTTTAACACCCTGTATCTTTGTTGTTAAACATTTCTGAGAAAAATTTTATAATGAAAGTCTATTTCTTTTTCAATTCTCTATCACGTATTTAAATTAATGACGTTTGAACTGGACCACTCTGTACATCAGATTAGGAGATATCAGAAATTATTTAAATATTTGAAACAATTTTTCCATGAAGAATTCTGAGTTAAGGCATTAACAGTTTTTGATTTTTTTATTTAAATAGACTCTTCTGGGATTATAATTTAAGGGCGAAAATGTAGTTCAAATGTGTTGATTCATTCTTAGGCATTAAATCAAGATAAACATATCTCATTTTTCATATTATTTCCTGGGCACTTAAATCATTTCTCATTTAGTAAATCACATCTATTTAAAATAATTTCTCATAATAATTATCAGATATTTGAAATGATAACTTGTATTTTCTAGACAGTTGAGGTTATTTCTCATATTTCCCAAGTTATTAAATCCATTTCATAAACCCAGTAACCATTTATGAAATTTTTTTTCAAGAATTTCAAATATTTTATTTCTTCCAGGCATTCTCATATTATTTATGCAATTTTATACAAACTCAGGCTGCTTTAAAATATTTTCTCAGATTGTCAAAGCCGCTACAAGTCTTTTAGGCATTTGAAGCTATTTCTCTTATCTTTTAGTCAGTTAAACTTGTTATATCTTCCAGTCATTTCTCATATCACTTCACATATATCTGAAGTCATTTTTCAGACTATCAAACCTCGCATATCAGTCATTTTCTACCACGTGAGAGCAAGCATTTAAGGTTATTTTTCATATTATTTTCTGGGCAATAATTTCTCGAAAAATCTCCTTGATAGTTTAACGAATTTTTTACGTCCTCCAGGCCAAGCAATTAAGGTCATTTCGTATACATCTAAAGTCAGTTCTTATATATTCTAGACTCTTTGAAAGATATGAAAGTGTAGTAAATAATTTCTCAAGTATTTCAGAAATTTAAAGCGATTTCTCTATTAAAAGTTATTTCTCGTATTATTTCCTAGACGAATTTTTTCATATTTTCCAGAAATTTTACGCAAGTTTCTATACTCAGTCAATGATTTATGGAAAGTCTCATGAAGCACTACTTGTCAAAAAGCTGATAATGTTAAAATGTTACCCGGCACCTTCGCCATTTTTCGCAAAAATTTATTTATTAAAAAATTAATTTAAATATCCCAAACCTCTGATTGCACTTTGTCCCAGGCGTTTTTATCCATATCACTTTTTTCATATCTGGCCAAGGACTCGTCCATGACATTCTTCATCGATTGATCGATTTCGTTATGGTAGACCGCCGCTGTAATACCAACAGCTAGCTCTATGATGAATACCACCAATAGACAGGCTGCAAACTGAAAAACAAGAAACAAAAATAATCGATTTATTTGATTTTAGAAAGAAAGATGAATAAATTGCAAGCTGGAATTAAGAAAGAAAGGACACATCAAATAATATTGCAAAAGAACGAAATATTTATGTTTCATCAAGAACAGGCCATTTTTCCAGTTTGTAATTGATTTAAACCACCCTCGTGACTGAAGGCAGTAGATAAAAAGTTGTACGTTATTCTTTTTATGATCAGACTCTCCCTTCTTTTACATTTATTGTTGCGTGACAAACAATGTGGGTAAAATATGAGCCTTAAGCGTTAAAAACCCCATTATGGGTTGTAGGAGTGGGCCTTTTGACCCCATTTTGGTTGTGAAAAATTGAGCATAAAATTACATGTTTATTATGCTCAGGGCCAATGCTTATACTTAGCGCACGATATCTGGATAAAGGTAATTTTAGGCAAGTAAACAGAATGGAATGTCCATTGAAAATTTCATAAGTTGTTCTATATATGGCCAATTATGTAGCAAGTCAGCCATTCTTTTAATAATAAAGTTAGTTAAGAAGTTGGAGTAAAACTCATCAATTTCAGGCTATACTGAAAAAAAATTGTATTACTTACCGCTATTAACATATAATAGGACTCTCTAATAGCTCCATAACATCCAAGGGAAGCCACCAGGAAGACTATGGCGCCGACAACTATTAAGACAACTGGAGGAGCAAGGATTCGTCCCTCCATAAAATGCTGGAACTGGCCCACTTCGGAAAGGGTCAAAGCGCCAACAATTATGATTACTATTCCCGAAATCTGGAAAAACGGGGATTAATACGAGAAAAAATGCTTTTTTTTTTGTAAAAAAATAAAAACCTGTATTTTTCCTTAATTTTTTACATGGTGTTCTTTCATAATATTTTTTATGGAAAACTTCTTCGTTTGAAAGTTTTTCGCTTTTATTTGAAAGCTTCTATTTTCTATTAGATTTGAAGGGTTGTGTGCACAAAATCCGCTTCTTTTTTTTAAATAAATGAAATGTAAGTGTAATACTATGAATTGCTTGTTCTACGTTAAAATTTGCTAATTTCTTCTAACTTTGTGATTTTTCCATGTAGCGTTTCCTAAGGAATTGAGTTTCCTTGTAACCGAAATATTTGAATAATTTTTGACGATTCAACATATTCAACTGTGTCCTGTGTCCTGAATTTTATCAGATATATGGTTTCAGTGACGAATTCCAAATATAAGACTTGAATTCTACGAGAGTGAACTTGATCTAAGCATGTTATCATGATATCATGTTACGAGTGGTTGAGGTTGGATAACACTAAAGAACCACAAAGAGGTTTTTTTTAATCTTGTTCTAAAAATTTTCTTTGGTTATAAATACACTATACGCTTTCTTCAATTTATCAGTTATATACTCATGACATCGAAGATCAGAATCACTATTGAATATTACAATAGTAGTGGCATTTATTTATTTTGAGTTCTTCGCTTATTCTGGATCTGTGGCTTTTATGCCCGCCAAATAAGGTAACTGAAACTGTAATTAAATTTTGTAAATAGGTATGAATATTTTGATTTACAGATGTTATATTATTAGCGTAAAAATGAAAATAAAGCTGAGTATCATCGGCGTACAAATGATAATTACTAAAAGTCCTTATATCGGCAAGTGTAAATTGTATAAAGAAGTGGTCCTAACATACTTGACAGACACCACAAATAGAGGTATAGTATTAGATTTGGAACTTTTTAAAGCTGTTTGCTGTCGACGAACACTCAAAAAGGGATTGAAAAGCTAACTTCACAATTTGAAAAGCCTATATAATGTAAGATAGTCAAAAGAACAGAATTTTAGGATTTATGAGGTCAAAAGCCTTTGGATAGTGTAGTAAAATAAGAAGACTCAATTTGTCCTCATTCTATACTTAAAAGATATCATTAGTAAAGTCAACTATATCTTTTTCGAAAGGCTGTCTGTTTTAATTGCAAAATCAAAAAAAAAAACTTTTATGTCTACAATTTTTTCTGGCACTTTGGAAAGTGTTGGAAGAATGCTCATTGAACGCTGATCTTTAAATTCCCTAGGTGGTGACACAAGCATGCTGCTAAATATTTGGAAAATATGATTTAGTTATATATTCATTTAATATATAAAGTGAAGAAGGAATCATAAATGGACAAAAAAAAATTGAGTCATTTTAATATTACGGCCGTCATATTCATATGCTTGGCTTTTAATGGATAAAATAGTTCTTATTAACACTCCTTCTGTCTACTACTACTACCCTCAAACTAAAAATATGTTGAAAGGAATTTTTAAGGTTATTTCTGTTTCCCGGGGAGGGCCGGGGTAGAATAGCCCTCCGGTACGCTCTGCCTGTCGTAAAAGGTGACTAAAAGAGCAACCCCTTTGGTGGTAGATGTTGTCCACTTGCATCGCCCGGTTCAACACCACCACATGTTGGACACATCACGGACTTAGTCGGCGTGAAGTGGTTCCACGGAACTCACGTTTCGCCGCCATGTCGATGTGTCCGGTTTCCAAAGGGGAAATGGAGAAGAAAAGTAAATGCATGATGGCGCCCTCACGACCAAAACTTTCCGGAGGTAAACTCGCCTCCCATTCGGATCTCCGGGCGGAGGCTGGTCGGGAAGGTCCATCAGGCGGATCAAAAAGCCTAAAAATCAATTTCTGCAACATCAGAGGCCTAAACACCAATATTAATGCAGTACACCAACACCTGCAATCAAATAAGCCTCACACTCTGGCATTGGCAGAAACAAAGGTGAAACCTTCAACAACAAATGTTCACCTCATTTATCCTGGATACGATCTACACACCCGATTTCGACTAAACTTTGGATTGGCAGTATTTGTCAAGAACTTTTGTGTTGCCAGCGGGAGGAAACGCTTGAACCTGCGGACTTCGACGTCTTGTGGCTCAAAATAATAGCCAGTGGTACCACGAAATTTATCTGCTGTATCTAAAGACCACCAAGCGACACCCAATATAGTCGGCTCTTTTTGAACCTGGTTGATTGCATTAACCATCTGCAAATTGACTACCCAAGCGCAGAAATCATCGTCATGGGTGATTTTAACGTTCACAATATCAACTGGCTGCGCTTCTGCAACAAGAACGACGATCTTGGCTTCAGACCCTGACTCGTACACAGTATCAGTACATGCCCCTCTAGGAACATCGGACCACAAATTGATAACAGTCTCTTGCCAGTTGGAGGTCAAAACGCAGGATCCTCCGATGCCGCGGAAGGTATGGCACTATAAATCAGCAGAGTGGAACCATCTTCGGGAATTTTATCGCTCATTCCCTTGAAAAGAAGTCTGCTTTAGAACCAATAACATCTCAGAATGTGCAGACCAAATTACAGAGACGATCTTGGCAGGAATGGAAGCTTATATCCCTTTTTCTACTAAATGCGGATCAAACAACAAGCAATGGTTCAACCTGAATTGCAAAAAGGCAGTAAACACTAAAAACGCAAGCGAATTATTGATGAATGCAAAGAAAGTCACAACAACAGGATCAAAAACAAACTTCTAAACTGCCCAAATGGAACAAGATCTTTCTGGTCAGTATCGAAAGCCGTTAAAGTTTATTCTACCGTTATTATCACGGTAAATGCTCCTCTGAGCTGGCAGGCCTGATTCCACCCAGGGCTGTTCCGGCAAGAAGGACGCGTCTAACAGTTGCGGCTCATCAACATGGAGTCCACCTGCCTACCCCAAGGACGTCGCTGTATCGGGACTCATTCATCTGGAGAACATCTTCTTTGTGGAACGGGCTTCCACCTCACGTATTTCCCGACGCATACAACCTACAGTGATTCAAGATAAATGCCCACAAATATCTTCGCGCAAGCACCACTCCAAGAGTGACATAGGACTTTCCTCTTGTGCTTGTGTTTACCATAAAAAAAAAAAAAGTCATGTAGATTTTAGTCTGACTATTAAGGTTTAGTGCTTAGAAAAAGTTAATTAATTTCGTTTACGTTAGATAAATGTGTTGGAATGCAACTTTGCTTATTTTTCGTAATAATTAGTTTCGTTAGATCAGTCCATGTTTCCTTACAAGATAAATTATCGTTAAATTTAGTTTTCAAAAAAGCCCTTTTTTCATCATGAAGAGCTGCTGTTGTAAAATTTCGTAATTCTTTTTAATATTCGTAGAGATCTGAGTTTTTTCCTAATGTTTTCTTTAATTCTGGTCCTTGTTGTTCCACTTCAAATCAAATTAATAAAGATGGTCAGACAGGGAGACTTTTTGAACCCCAGTGTCTTTAATTTACTCAAAATGTGTGAAAAGGTCCATAAGGGTTATCGATGTAGGGGTTATAAGAGTAGATTCTTTGATTATTTGACCAAGATCAAAAGTATCCATAAGTCATCACGTTTAGAAAATTTATATTAAAGTCGTCAGTACATATTATATTTTCACATACCGTGTATAGGTTGGCTAAAACATCTTCTACGCGTAAAAAAAATTATCTAAATTACCAGGTCATCAAATAGTAATTAAGGTGAGCTTTATCCTAACCTAATTATATAAGGTGAGCTTTATCCAAATGTAATGTTCTTCCTTAGTCTTTTTTATCTAATTTGTACTCAAAGGATCCTTGAAAAGCTTTCAAAATAATATTTTTGAATTAAGCAAATAAATGGAAAATTCAGGAATATGTTCTTGCTTAGGTCAGAGTGATTTTACTGACAAATTTTTCTATTTTCTTATTTTTATATCTTATTTATTATAGAAAAGTACTTTTAGGAAAAAATTTATACTTCAATGTAGTTTTTCTAAGTTCTAGAAGTTTTTCCTACTTTTACAGATACTGGAAATTTTAATCGAATTTCTTTTAAGGATTTTTCAAAAATTATTTATTTTATTTTTCAGTCTCGCCTGTTTTTTCTTTGGGAACTTATCGGGATACAAAAAAAATACAAATCTTGCGTGTCTAAATGCCAAATTAATTTTTCATAATAGACGTGAATCAAATTTTGTTCCATTAGGTGTAAAAGCTAATTTTTGATTAATTATTTTTTTTAAATTTAATAACTCATTTCCCCTTTGAAAAAAAAATTGAACTTTAACTTAAAAAAAAAATACAAACAAATATTAATCATTTTGTATTGTTCACAGTGGCCTGCAGAATTTTTTTTTTAAATTTTAAAGCATAAAGTATAAAAATTTGGTATTTTTAATTATTTACAAAAAAATAAAAGACATATTTTATAGCCACTGTAAATAATAAGATACGATTCATTTAAGTTAAAAATAAAAATTTTTAATAATTTTTTGCCTTGTTGATGCCAGAAGTTTTTAATCATGAAATTAAGGTGGAAATAAATATCTAAATTAAAAAAAGTATTTAATATAAAAGTAATTTTTTGCATTCACTAAGAAAGAAAAGGGTTAAAATAGATTTTCAGCATCTGGGAATTAAGAAAACGTTCGACAGCATGGAAAAATTGTTGTATGAAGTAATTTTTAATATTTTTCCTCAGAATTTTTTAAGGAATATTTAATATTTTCCAGGCATTAACAGAAAAACGTTACATTCCTTTAGGCAGGTGTTGCAAGATCAAAAAATTAAATGCCTGAAATAAAATAAAAGAGGTTTAAAGTAATAATTTCCAGTATCTGGAAAAGTAGGAAAAACTTCTAGAGTCTGGAAAAAATTTATTGGAGTATCCAAGTGTCCTTCGAAGTAGTTTTTTGTTCTTTTTCCTGGGAGATGAATATTTGTAGAATATTTTCTTCTAAAGAAAGAAACAAAAAGAACAGCCTCGACTAGATTTTAAAAACAATACTTCCAAGGGACAAAAAAAACCTATTTTGAAAGGGTTTTCTCTAAAAAGCAATTGGAATTAAAATAAGAAAATAAACATTTTCCTTAAAATTTTATTATTGAAACAAAATTAAAATCACGACTGTCTGGAATAAAAACAATATTTCTGAATTTTCCATTTATGTGTTAATTCAACAATATCCTTGGTTTTTGAATTCCTAAAAAGCTTTTTAACCATCCTCTTCCAGTAAAAATTTGCTAAAAAAACACCCAGGGAGAATATGATAAAAAAGGGAATAATGGACCTATATGAGAGGTTCTATTGGAAACTTACTTTTGGGTCAGTTAATATACCCAATACGTCCACGTAATGCCAAGAATAAGTAAAAAATAACATGTTGTAGGATTTTTACGCATTTTTTTAACTCAATTCATTAGCAAAAATAAAATCTGAAAATTAGGGTAATAGAGTACAGTTTTTATGTAAAAATAAAGGAAAATTAATAATTCGAGTATTTAATTTTTTAACAAACAAAAATAAAATACTGTAATTAACAAAATTACAGTGGTGTGCAAAAAAAATATTCTTAAAAGAGAATAAAAAAAAATACACAAATTGCATCTCTATGTGCCAAGTTTGATCAATAATAAGAATTGTTGTCTATTATATTCTTCACAGTGCCTCCTCAATTTCTTAAATGTTGTAATAATTACTAAAAAGGGCTAAGAAAACCATTTTAAATCCTATAATTCCGCTTAAGATTTATTTCTTTTTTTACCAGCAAAGTAGTAAATGTTTTATTACGTAGTATGGAAATATGCTCTTCTCAAGCTTTTCATATGCATAACCCCTTTCCAAATATTTAAAACACCGTTTCACTCATATAAATATAAAAAAACAATTAACCATGTGCAAAACATGTAATTTGTTTATAACAATACCAAGAAACCTGCATAGGAAAATCCGTAATTACTTACCGCAAAAACCAAATTAAATCCAAACAACAAGTACTTGATCAAACTTAGCTCGCACGTCTTCATCTTGGCAAAATCTATCATTTGTCCTATAAGAAGTTTTTATTTAATTAATAATAATTATTTAAATGTATGTTCACTCGCCAGAAAAACTCTAGAGCTACTGATAAAGAAAAACTTTGTGAACGTCCTTCACGCCAGGGCAGTAAACTTGTTGGCATAGCGGGGGGAGTTTTACCCCTTCCATAATAAAAAGTTTCATTTGAATAATACGTTTCCCTAGAAAAGTATTAATATAAATAAGAAAGAAGTTACTGAGTAAAAATTGAGCATGTAGGTCTATTGTAAATAAATTTTAGATACTGATAAATGCAATCATTTTGAATTAGAGCTAGTAAGAGCTATGAACAAAAGAAACTCTTATTATCCCTATTAATTTTCTCCATGCGTTATAACATATTTGAGATTTTTGCGCATACTTTCTTTAAGCTCCTGTGCGCCATAACGTGGTTGGGATTTCTGCGCATGTTCTAATGTCATTTAATTCAATTAATTATCAAAAAACCACCTTAATAAAGGGTTTTCTGTAGAGGTTATTGGTTTTGTTGGAGGTTTGAACCCAAGAAGAATATTCCAGTTCTTTCAGAATCAATAAATTCCAAACAAAAAAAGGAACCTTATTATAAAGGGACTTTAACAAAGGTCACGAGGAATGTTATTAACCTTTTCCATACATGTCAATATTAACTTGGAAACGTTTGTGGATATGGCCGGTCGTCTTGGAAACCACCTAGGCGGACTATCCGCTCCCGATCTAAAGTTCTAGGGCCGAAAATGCGTGTTAACCTGGTCATTTCTAAATATAGCGGCCGTAGATTAGTCCTGGTTTTGATTTATTTACTCGTTTTGTTGGATACGGGTACAATAGCACTTCATTTTGAGGGTTTTTTCATTATGTTATTTTTTTCAGACCACGCCCAGCGATAATATCTAAACAGTGATTTTAGGGGTTCAACGACGAAAAACATTTATCTTAGTGGTGATTTAATTAAGTTTCAAAAATAAGAGACGTGTAAAAAAATTCGTTTCTCTGGGGTGCAATAAAATATTAATGTCACCAATGAAAATCCAGTAAAATTTTATTTGTCATAACTTTGTATCGAGTAGTGTTGGAATTCTTCGCATGCGAAAACAGTGGATTGTTAACTATTTAAATAAAATCAAATTAAGTAATTTTCACCCTCTATAAGCGAAAAATACATTTATTCAGTTTTTTTTTCAGTTTCTGAGCTGGATGAATTAACCAAAATGTTATTTTTAATGGTGCTAAATCGAAATTTTATGAAAATAGTAAGAAAAAAGTTCATTTATTGGAGGATTCCAAAAAACACTGTTTCTGTAACTCTCTCCTCTAAGACAGTAATTATAAATTTTCATTTGACAACTTGCAAACATATATTATCTTTTTCTGAATACAATACCCAGATAGCACCCTTTAAGCCATTGGATATCCAATGGATGTCCCGTTATGGACAAAGCAGCTATCTTATGGACAGCCGAATATTGTCCAAATGACAACCAATAGGGAGTAAAAGGACACACTTTTGGACGTCCATTTGGAATCGATTATTAGTTCTCTAATGTACACTTAGTTGTACGAATTTTAGACACTGACAATTTCCTTAAAATTAAAAAAAGAAAAACATTTAAATTAGAGAAAACCAATTTATTCTATTAACTTTTATCCTTTGTTCGCACGTTGAGCCACTTGGCTCAATATGGCTATAGGTGTCTGTGTCCACTTCTTAGCAGCTGTAAATTGTAGTTTAGAAGCAGCTGAAAAAAATATGTAGATAAGATGATACCTATATATACTATATATGTCCATTAAGTGAGAAGCTATGTTCTAAACAAATTTTGTTTAAAGGTAGAAAGGTTCATATTTTGGTAATTTAAATTAAAAAAATTTGAAAGAAAGTAGAGTTTTTCTAAATAATTGTTTTTTTCTTATTTAAAGAGATATTTTAAAATAATTGACCCCGTTTCACTGTCACTTTTTCATTTCTACAATACTTTGACAAGTTTTTTGAATTTAATGCATAATCATAAAAAAAACAATTACATATGGACAAAAAAACTTTTAACATCCGTATTACTTTTCTTAGTTTTCTTCATGCGCCATAACATATTTGGGATTTTTGCGCATATGTTCTTTAAGCCTCTGTGCGCCACAACGTTGTTGGGATTTCTACGCACGTTTTGTGCGTCTGAATCATGCTAATGATCAAGGCTCAAGCTAATTTTACTTTTATTATTACTACAATCCTCGAGACCCTTCCCATATCTAACCTACTAATACACTAAAAATCAAAATCCATACATTAAAAATAAAGACATTAATGTTTTTCTCACTGGAGTGCCTGGAAGAAATTTAAAAAAATTTCTCTTATTGACAACTGAATAACTTCGTTTCAATGGGGCTAAAATGTTGTAACTATTGATAGCTGAGATACACTGAGGGCTTTTTAGGTATTTTCTGAAAAAATTATTAAAGTCCATACACTAAAAATGAAGATAATGATATTTCTCTCACTGGAGCCCTGGAAGAACTAAAATAATTTGTGCCTTATTGACAACCAAATATTTTGATTTTTAGTGGCTAAAATGTTGTAATTATTGATTTATAGGATACTTCTCTTCAAGCAACTACTGAAAAAATTATTAAAAGCCATACACTAGAAATTAAGATATTGGTATTTTTCTCACTGGAGTGCCTAGAAGAAACAAAATTATATGTCCCTTACTGACAAGTGTGTATCTTGAGTTCTTGTCGATAATATTTTATAATTATTGATATCTAGGATACTCTATTGGCTTTCCAAGTATTTTCTAAAAAAATATTAAAATCCATACACTAAAAATCAAGATATTGATATTTTTCTCACTGGAGTGCCTGGAAGAAACAAAATTATATGTCTCTTACTGACAAGTGTGTATCTTGAGTTCTTGTCGATAATATTTTATAATTATTGATATCTAGGATACTCCAAGGGCTCTTCAAGCAACAAACTTATTGAAATCCGAAAAAATTGGATATGTATCCTAAACTCGTAATCCATTGGATGAAAATTGGCTGTCTAATGAATATTTATTGTACAAATACTGGATTATATATATATGGACATTCTGGATAATAATTGGACTAATTTTGGATGTCAATTGGACAAACGGTGCCTTGTAAAATATTTGTTTCATCAGTAATTTAATTTTTTTACCTCGACGCAAAACTCACTCTATGAATCAAAAAGTGGTTATGAAAGCACTAGAAAAATACAAAAATGAGCATAAATACCTTAAATAAGTAAAAATAAATGGCTTTAACTACTTGGAAACAAAAATCATAAACATATCTTCTCTTAGGCAGTGTGAAGACATTTTTTTCAACCTCAACTGCCTGGAAGAGAAAACCGTACTTTTTGTATCGAAAATTAGTTTTGACTACCTAGGAAAAATACAAAAATGAGTGTAACTACTTTAAACAAGCAAAAATAAATGGCTTCAACTACTTGGAAGTAAAATATGATAAATATATAGAAGGTAATAAAACATTTATCTCAGCAGTGATATAAAAGTTCGTGAATCCAGTAGAAAAACAAACAAAATTTCTTTGTTGGTTTAGTGATAAAATACTTACCTGAGCAGTGATTTTAAGGCTTCTATTATGCCCCATATAAAAATAAATAAATAACAATAAGTCATAAATATATTATTTTTTATTAAATATTTGTTGAATCATTCAATTTTACATAATAATAGATAAGGAACTATCTCACCTTTATTACTAAAGGTTAAAGGTTTCAGATTAGAAAAATCAATATTTTACATATTGATATAAATCCTATTAGTAAGTGGTTGATTTGGTAACACATTCATTAGTACAGTTTATTATCTTTTATCATATTTCCAAATCGATAAAAGACTTGTAATGTCATTGGCCCTTGCATGTCACAACAAATTTCTACATTTACAAATAATCTTGTAACGTAAATTGATTTTTGTGCATAATTTAAATGTAGGCGATAAACAATTTCTTTGGCCATTTTTTTTTTCAATTATTGAAATCATTTTATTACGTCATTGGCGCTCGTTCTATCTCTTTGAAAAAAAATCTAATCAAGGAATACACTCTACAAACAATTAAAATATTTGTATTTAAGACGATTACCGATTTATCTACCTCGTAGCAAGAATAAACGCCCGCCGCGCCACATTAAGAGTACATATGTTGGGGCTTATACGACTTTCAATATCCTTGGCATAATAATCTTAAAATTACCGTATCTGCGTTGTGTAATAACAACATATAATTCAGTCGCATTTTTTTATTTTCACCGTAAACATCACTGTTAAGATGATAAGACAATTGTTTTTGTTCGGGTTAATTGCTGCGGCCACAGCCGAGGTAAGGACCAATTATTTTAAATTTATTTCAAGATTTATTAGAGAAAACAGTAGATTTAAACATTTTCTTTTAATTACTTTCCCTGACCATTATTAAGGTATCACATTGTTTTTTCCTATTCTGACACGTGATCTGTGCTGAGTCATTTAAGCATCTATTTCTATTTTTACTTTCTGTTAAATAGGTAAAGGAAATATTATACTGGTTAAGGCTTATGTCCCTGTTCCTATATGCCAAAAACATCCTACTTCAAAATTTCCACAATTTTTCACAAGTCTTAAGAATACTTCTTTGAATAGGGCTCTATAAACAACCTCGAGTACGTTTTTGAAAATCCACATAATCGTTTCTACATAAGAGAACTTACAACTTCAATAATATCTTTAGTATTTCAGAAACGTTTATAAAACGGCTTTATACGATTTATTAATAATTAATTTAGAAATTTATATACGATATGTGAATCCTTGGGGTATTTGAAACCTAAACTTAGGAGGATGTATTTTTTTTTAGTAGGATATTAGGTAAAAAAAAATGTAAATGTATGTTTTCAGAGAAAAGCTGTCGTTAGCATTGTAGGGACAGACGTGAAGGGATCAGTGTATTTCACAGAGACGTCAGATGGGATTTTGATTGAAGGCTCCATTAGCGGACTCACACCCGGTAAGTATTTCGATATTTTGTCATGTCACGATTAAGATAAGAAAAGTTTCAAAATTAGTTATTTTTCGGGTGATTATGCAACAATGTAATTTTTTAAAAACAAGATAAGAACTTGATTTTGAACTGCTTCTTCATAATGTACGGTCATTTCATTCATTTTCTCTGGCAGGTATATTAATACAGATTTTTTTAGGTAAACATGGCTTCCATATCCATGCAATTGGAGACATCACTGGAGGTTGTGCTTCCACTGGGGCTCACTTCAACCCCTACAATGTATGTATATACAAAACAAAATTAAGAGTGTCCCACTTAAGATGGATACAAGCCAATAGCTTGGTTGTTGAGTGATCTTTTTTGGATCGTGAACTTTGCACTCCATGCATTTTTCATGGACTTTCCTATTTCTAAAGCAAACTTTTTGTAATTTTGGTCTAGAAATTTGTCCTTATGTTTGTCTTATTCCAATTTTCAATTCTTTAATGTTCGTTGACGATGTCATAATTTTTATTCTTGATAGCACCTTATAAAAAGAAATCCAGTGAGAGGGCCATGCTACAAAAGGACTATTTCGACCAGACCAAACCATTTATCTTGAAAATTTTGGGTGATGATTATAAATCGAAGCGCTATAAATATAATAAAACTATGAACTATTCGAAATAAAAAGCTACGTCAGCTTACCTCCAAAAAGAGGCAGCTGCTAGAGCAAAGGAAAAATTATATAAAAACGATACATGGTCGCAAAGCAGTGAGCAATAAAAAAAATAACAATATAGTTTTCAGTTTACAAATTACAAGAGAAATTGAAGAGAAAGAGAAGGAGAGAGATTAATTAAAAAAAAAAACAGAAGATAAGTATAGATAGAAATGAGATAGCATAGTGAGATGATGTGCAAATGAATGCTCTTGAACCAATTTGGTATACCAATATTATTTATTGATGAGTCGACATTTTCTACCAACAGGACGGTATCATCTCAGAATAATAGATGTTGAACTAACGAGAACCTGAGAAAGTAAATGTGTGCTGTTGTATTTTTAAATACTGTATTGGACTCTTCTTTTTTAATACGACTTTAAACGGTACGAGAATATTGATTTTCTTACTGAATTTTGGGATGCTATTCATGATTTGCCGTGAACTTATAGAGGGAATTTGTATATTCAGCTAGATGGCGCTTCGATCCATAATGATGCACCTGTAAGAAGATGGCTCAATGAAAATTGAGAAAGATAAATGGATTGGTCGCAATAGTTCTTTTGTAGCATGGCTCCATAGATCTCTAGATTAATTAGGACCTTACCTTACTACTTCAAAGTATATAAAACCCGTCCATGAAGATTAGAAAATTTATAGAAAAGCATTAGGAAAAGTTTGCTTAAGAAATAGAAAAAAATTATGAAAAATGCATTAAAAATTATGGTGGGTTGATCGGAGACGTTGACTTTCAGTTTTTTTTTATCCAGTGGCGTCGTAAGTCTGTACTTGTCTGAGGATTCAATATAATTTAACAGATTTGAAATAAATAGAGTTCTAAAAATCGAAAAATATCAAACTCCCATTAAAACGTACGTCTGAGGTATGAGGATCGCATTTCTTACTCAGGGCAAAATGTGTGCCTTATAATCACAACACAACCTCCTACCAAAAATGAAAAAGATCGCTCAACAAACAACCAAGATATTGGCTCGTATCCATTGCTTGAGTGACAGAGAAAAAAATGGAACACTTAATAACTATTTTACTCCTCAAGATAAACAAATGAAATTTGGTATATTGACGGAATTGAATTGTTATAAGAGCATCTTTTGACATATTCAGTTGTTGTTTTGACACTAACTTTCTTATTTTAAATGAGACACTTGGTATATTACTACGTATTTCGTTAGAAAAAATTATTCTGAGAACAATGATACTGTATTTGGTACTTTTTGTTTTATACTCATAGAAAAAACTATTTTTTTTTATTTTATAATAGGGTGCCATGAATGCGTTCAATGTTCTAATTTTTTATTAAGTAATTAAGGAAAAATAGATTTCATTGCATTTCATGATTTAAATCTTTTACGCGTTTATTTAAAATATCCAAACCAGTAATTTTGGCATTTACTTTATTTTTTTCTAATGTAACGTTATTGGGAACAACAACCACTTTTTAAAAGTGTTTTTTTCCCAATAATTTGATATGATTATTTTTTAAATTGGTTGATAAATAAGTTCATAAGAAAACAAACGTAAACAAATTTAATTAATAAAAGACATAATACATGATAAATTACCAGATGGATAGATATTAAACCAGTTTTAATCTTCTGATCCGAAGATGCTAACATCGTTAACGAAACACGTGTCGAGATAAAAATAAAGAGTTTTGGTTAGTGGTAAAACTGTCTCGTAATTTGAGCATCACATTAAAGGTTCAAACCACAGATGTAAATAGCTCCGCACTACAGCACTGCGGAGTTATTTACATCTGCGGTTCAAACCATAGAACAATAATACATGACATCTTGTCAAGTGCAATTTTAGTGGTTGTTCATAATAGGGTGCTACTTAAAAGAATAAGGTAAATGCAAAAAATACTGGTTTTGAAATTTTAAATAGGCGTATAAAAGATTCAAGTAATAAAATACAATGAATATTATTTTTCCGTGATTACTTGATTAAAAATTTAAACTTTTAACGCATTCATAGCACCCTATTTCAAAATTGATTTTTCTATGAATATAAAACAAAAAGTAGCACATGCGGTATCATTATTCTCAGAATATTTTTTTTCTATCAAAATACGTAATGTATCACTTGCAGTTAAACCGGAACTGACGGAAAATAACAGAATATGTCAAAAGATGCTTTTATAACTACTCCGTCGATATACCAAATTTCACTTGTTTATCTTGAAAAGTAAAAAAGTTATTAAGGGTTTCCTTTTTCCTGTGTCACCCGGTATTCTTATATTCAAATAGACTTTAGAGAAAAAAATAGCTAAAACACTATTTCAATAATAATTTTCAATAATTTCTCTATATTTACAGGCCACTCACGGAGCACCAGATGCTTCTGAACGTCATGTAGGAGATCTTGGAAATATCGAAGCTAACGCAACTGGAATAGCTGAAATTAAATTTGTTGACAAAATCATTTCCCTCGATGGCACCAATAATATTCTTGGCAGAGGTGTTGTTGTTCATCAAGATGAGGATGATTTGGGATTAGGTAATTATCAACGTTTTCTCAAAAACATTTCATCATTTCAAACTAAACTTTTAATACTCTATTTTTATTTCTTTTTATAGGAGGTGCTGAAGACTCAAAGACCACTGGGCATGCAGGAGCTCGCGTCGGTTGTGGCGTAATCGGAACTCTGTAATTATCCTGTTTTGTATTTAACAGTATTTTTACTTATTTTGAATTTACAAAATTAATTTGCTGATATTTTGTAGATTAAAAATAACCGTTCGCTTTCGCAAAACACCTAATAATTGCTATACAGTACTTGTGGCATTGTAATAAATGTTTGTATCATTAATCACAATAAACTGTGTAGTGTTGTCTTTATGTGTTTTTATATGTCGTCGCTTGTGTCTATAATGCTTTATTAAATATAGGTTATTTATGGAGGACAAGTGAAACTGTAAATGCTAGTACTAAACAGCTATGTTTTGTAGGAGCTCCACCAACACTGCGGGGAGCTATACGCATCCCATGTTGCCAATTATTCTTTTGTTGGCTTTATCAACTATATGGCGCCTAATAGTGTGATATACAAAAAAGTCAAAAAGTCTGAACTTCGAGATTATTACATAGGGACTAAATCCATAAGTGTTTAATTAAAATTTAAATAAATAAAAAATAGTATAAATGAGTTTGTGTTTTAATAGCCATGACAGACAGAGAGAATTCAAATGCCTGGAATTACTCCAAAAAGACGTCCCACCACCTGCTGTACAAATCTTACATAAATGAAAAACACCGCAATTAAATGACAAAACTTTTAATGTCTTTTTAATACGAAAATACAGAAAATCAGAATAACAAAAAATAACAATAAATAAAAAAAAAGTCACTTCATGATCAACACCAGTACATTATATGTTTTTTTATATAAATCAATACCTTAATGGTACTACGATTCTATCATTTAAATATTAAAACAGGATTAAACATAACATTCAAAACAAACTTGATACCATCACGTGCTTTTGCAAAAAACTGAAAATTCACCCCCTTACTTAGTTTAACGGGCATGAGTTCTATATCTGAACAGACAATACAACCAATTTCTTCAACTTTAAGGTGCGTGTTAAGGGAGCCAATTATACTGTAATCATTAAATAAGGAACCCTTAAACCAAATAGAGTCTTTTGGCAAAAGCCCCAATGTAAAATTCTTAAATTCATTTGTTAAAAAAAGCTTTATTTCTGGGGTTATTCGCCAAGAAGACGAGGCCATTTTAATCGTAGTCTGCAGAGTATAAACATCGTACTTTTTTAAAGTACACTTGTTCGTAGATGACTCAAGCAATGAGGCACATGACATATCATCTTCATGGCATGATAATTTGCTGCCATAGTAACAATAAAGCCAATCCGCCATAAACTTTGGAAACATATCAATCCACCTTTTATAAGTGTTCGTAATAGACAAAATTTCTACTGACGAAACACTGCCTTCCCAAAATACTTGAGTACCTTCCAAACTTAAACACCTACTTTGTGCCTTTGCACTGCTTTCAGTACCTTCCCAAACCCCCTGGTAGCAAGCTCTTTGAAAAACATCCCATTCTAACAGTTTCGGTTCTACTTTCATGTCAAAATGTCCAGTCAAGTTATTCATGCGATCAGAAGATCTGACAAGTGCAAAAAATGCAAGAACCATCAAAATAACTTGCACTATAGCGGTATATTGGGCATATTTCGTCCGAGCGCAAATAAAGCAAACTAAGAAACTTAAGGCCAGTAGAATTAGGAACAAACTTATAGTGTAGAAAATATTGGATGTAACTATCCATTGGGTAACAGCTGCTACAGGTAAAATGACCGACATGATCCCCACAAGAGGCAAAAACAGCACTGACCCAACCAGAGCCAAAGTAGCCCTAAGAAGTCCGAACATTGTTGCATTATTTGAACAAACCGCGAAATACTGAAGCCAACTAAGGGTAACTAAATGAGGTAGAACTGTCTTATAAGTGCCTCTCCAATTCTCTCTGATGGCCAGTCTTAAAAGTATCACAGGTATAGTTGCATACAATAATAAACGGAACGTAATACAAAATTCTATGCCATTTCCGATAATGTAACTGGGAAATGATGGAAAAGTAAGTTCTAAATATCTCCAACCCTGTGAGACAATTGGGTCAGTGTCGTACGGATATCTAGCAAGTACATTGACGGCAAAACTTAATAACAATAGAGAGTCTAAGATTATTGAACCTCGCCGCTTTGGCATTGATCCAATTAAAGTCATAAACATTAATGCACAAGCTACAACACCAAACTCACTTTCAAGCTTCAGAGGAGTCAAAGAGTAAACAAAATAATGTATTATCAGATTAGAGAAAAACCACACAAACTGTTTGCTATGGTTAAGAATGAACTGAGTTTCAAAGCTGCGCTCATTTAAGTCTCCATTTGAGTAGCAAATGAATAAACCCCTCCACAAACAAAAATCATAAAATTCCCTCTGGTACTGCAAGACTTGAAATGTTGAGAGAACCATAAAGATAAATGACAAGTAAAAAAAAATGGTTGGAATGAAAAATTCAAGGTGACTAATACTGACTAGTGAATATAACAAAAATATTAGGAGATATTGGAATTCGGATCTGGCAAGGGGCAATGGTATGGATCTTTTTCCCAAACATCTAATTATCTTAAAATAAATAATTTTAAGGCACAAAATTGGATGCAGAATAGACCAATAAACAAAAGGTATATGATCTAAGGCCTTCAAATTAGGCTCACTTAAACAAAGGCTGTTATTAACAACAGGTAACTCTCCACGACTAAAAGTGATAGCAGCAGCAACCACCTTGTCCTCGGTGAGCTTTTCATTGCTTACGTCGGATATTTGGGACCAATCAAGTTCTTCATCTTCTGATTCAGATATATCATCGAAATTGTTCATTATTCCACTGTCTATTTCATCTGAATCTTCAAAATTCCTTTGTTTAGTTGATTTTGACGAGCTGCTCTCACTTCGGTCAATGCTAAGGATTTTTCGTTGAAGTTGGTTTGATGTTATGTATTCTCCTCCATTAGATAAACTAAAAAGAAAAAATATTAGTTAGGATTTGGAATAAAACAGGATAGTTATTATAGTAACTATATTTGCTTTTATAGAAATAAATCCCAAATCATTATCTATTATGAAGCTAAATAACAATAATATTAATTTTCCACTTGTGATCATTAATAATTATAATCTTAGCTCTTAAATTTTCTTAAAATGTTTTTTTTTTACAAGTTTCCAAAGCTTCTATAACACTGAGGATTATTAGAAAAATATTTCTAGAATGTTATTATAGCTGAAAAAAGCTTAAATATAGAATAATAGCAAACGTCCTTTACCTACTCATTAATAAAAAATATTTTAAAAATATGCTTAATTCTCATATTTCTGGTTATTATTGCACTGCCTTATCTCATATGAGTGTAATCTGTCAGGAACATTTATATGAAATGACTATAATATTCACCAGCCTATACATTTGATCTTACGGCTTTTTTATAATTTACCTAGTACCACATCTTAAGAGACCTAAGTATGTTTCTATTATTTTCTAAAATGAAATGTCTTACACCAGATAAATGCTTAGCACCTGAACTCCTAATGTTATCATGTAATCACCTTGCCTTGTGTTAATAACCGACAGAGCCTTGGATCTAGAAATGGTACAAACCTTTGAGCAAAAACAAAAAAAAACCAAAACATTAATTTCTTTATTGGATTGTCTTTCCCTACTACCCCATGTAGAAGCTGAAACTTGAATTTTTGTCATACCATTCTGCATTATGCACAGATATAGTAGTACAAGCCTTCCACTTTCCCGTTTTTTTTTTTATCATTAGGCAAGCTATCCAATATTAAATAATAAATAGTGTCACACCACACACACACTGTCTACTGTCACCTACTGATATATTTACTACCTTTGTTCATTTATAAGTGCATATCATTAGTATTTTTAAATTTAAATAAGTTATGAGAAAGCAAGAGGCACCACATCAAATAATACATACAACACTTAAAAAGCTCTATCAATATGAACATCTATCTATATGAAATCTACATTTTTCTTTTTATGCATTATATTATATGAAATACTTACTTTTTTGTGAATAATTGTGAGGCAAATATTAACAAAAAAGGATCAATGTTTTTGGATATATTAGAAAGTCATAGGATTATTGGGAAGGGGTAGGAGGATGAGGCAAACCTTTTAAAAAAAATGTTGATACTTTTAAATAAATAACTTCATATTAATTAAATAACTAACCTGGCAAACACTTCCTTAGCAGCCCTTCTTACAATTTTCTCATCCTGGGTCATGGAAATACAAGCTTTCACATCTATATAATTTTGCTCGCTGATGCCTTTGCCAGTTTCCAAGCATGACTTGAGTAAGTCGGTGGCTTCTAAATTTCCTTGATATGATGCCTTTAGTAGCCAGTACACTCCTAGCTTTGCATTTTCTCTTTGTTCTTGTTTGAATTCTACAAAAAGTAACATGCTTATATTAGTAGATTAGTACCTAAACTAATGAAAGAATTGATTGAAATTAGGTATTTTTGGTGAGACATGGTATTTTTGTGAACTTAAAGTTAAAATCAAACTTAAGCAAAATGTTATAAAGCTTTTAAAAAGATAGGTCGTGAGTACCATCTAGCGGAGTTTGAATAAAGTCTCAAATAACTGCTATAAGTTATACATAGATAAAATTCAAAATAGTATTTCTACTGACCCTAAAACTTTCTGGTCTTATATACAAGCAAAAAAAAGGTCATCTAAAATTCCAGCTGAAATGCATGACCATTTGGGAGTGTATTATAGGCCAGCAGATATAGTTAATGCTATGTTTTCATCTTATTTTAGAACTTGTTTATACAGCTAGTGCTGGTGATCTTGCCTTATTAAAACCAGATGAATCTTATTTAATGTTATCAAATTTGTGCTTGGATATTGTAGAGGTTTCTGTATTAGAAGTTGAGAGTGCTCTAAAGGATATGAAAAATAAAAACACCTCCGAGCACCATGTTGTACCTTGCTTTTTACTAAGACACTGCAGCACTTTTTTGGTAAGAACTTTTTTAAATTTATCTTTAAAATATCTACATTTCCTTCCTGTTGGAAATTGGCTAGAGTGTGTCCAGTTTTAAAGATGGGGGATGTAGACAATGTTACAAATTACAGACCGATCATTATTTTAAGCAGCATTGCTAAGGTCTTTGAGGGCATTATGCCCTTTCAGCTTTAGCTAACATTATATTGTTTTTCAAATATTATCTTACATCAGGGGTTCTCATCTGGTGTTACTACTGTTCTTGCTTTTTATTAACAATCTCTGTAGTGCTCTTGCCATAAAGCTCTATTTTAGGATTAATATAATGGACGATTGCACTTTTCCACAAAAGCAAATTAATATTATGCACAGTTGGTGTGACAACAATGAACTAGAACCAAACACCTCTGAAAGTCATTAGATTTACTCGAAAACACATAATATTAAATTATCATTATTATAATGGTCTTGAATTATATATTCACTTAGGTGTTACCTTCAACGGTCAACTAACTCATACTCAAAAATGCTTTATTGTCAATATAAACATAGAAGTTGTAGACAAAGCCAATAGACTGTACATTAAAGGAATAAAAACGAGAAACTAAACTAGTTTTCGTCCTTATACGTAGGCTTTTTTCAGTCTTAAGTTGTCTTATTTCTAGTGGAAGTTTATTAAACAGCTTTCTACCTCCATATATGATAGAGCTACGGACAAGTTCAAAATGAGGAATGGGTAGCCTCAACAAATAATTTTGTCGCGTATTATAGTGGCTTCCTAAGTGGAGTTCCTGTTTATACTTTCTAAAAACTAAACAAACTGTTTCCAAAATAAAAATACAACACAGGGTTAAAATATTATGACTTACAAAAAGCGGGCGACATGAGTCACGAGGCTTGGCCCCACATAGATATCTAATGGCCCTTTTCTGGAGTACAATCACTGAACTAAGAAGTGAATTTGAACATGAACCCCAAAAGCAAATTCCATATCGAAGGTGCGACTCGATAATCGCGAAGTATGCAGATCTGGCTATGGAGAAATTAAGACTGATGGCAATAACCCTTAGGGCGTAGCAGCTTGATGAGACTTTTCTACAAATAACTTACCACAATAACTTAATAACTTACTGAACGGTGGCATGGTGATGGCTTCATTATTTAAACATATATCAATTGTATTACATTTAAAATTAAGGATATTTGTTTTGGAAACATTAAATGTCAAAAAATTTGCATCACACCAGTCTTTTATTTTTAACAAATCTGCACGTATATTGGCCTCCATTTGAGAAACATCAGAGTCGTGCCAGAGGATGGTGGTATCATCGGCAAACAATGTAAATTTGCCAGTTACCTGCAGTTGTGGCAGATCGTTCACATAAATAAGAAAAAGTAAAGGATCAAGTACTAATCCTTGCAGAACACCCACATTTATATTAAGTTCCTTAGAGATACCACCATTAAATTTGACAGCCTGGACACGATTTGATAAGTAGGAACGAAACCACTCAAGGGCAGTTCCTCTGAAACCATAGAGCTCCAGTTTCATCAGCAGCACTCTGTGACTCACACAGTCAAATGCCTTGGACAAGTCACAGAATACCGCTGCTGCAACTTCACCAACATTCAGTCGGTTGTACAGGTGCTCTAGAAAGCTAAAGATAGCATCATTTGTGCTCACAGACTCACGAAAGCCAAACTGCTGAAGACTCAGTAGGCCAAACCTATTTAAAAATGAAACCATCCTCACCTTAACGAGCCGTTCCACTATCTTGGCTAAAGTAGGCAATAACGCTATAGGTCTAAAGTTAGGACAGTCGCGATCGCCACCCTTGTAAAGAGGAACAATCATTGATCTTTTTAAGCACTCTGGGAAAACTCCAGACATAAATGAAATGTTAATTGACTCGGCCAAGACTTGCAAAGCAACAAGAGGTAAAGCAGAAAATATTTTAGGAGAAAGCCCATCCCAACCTGATGAACTCTTATTCTTAATATTAACCATTAACTGTTTAAGCTCGTCTACACTTGTGGGGGCAAAAAAGAAAGATTCAGCTACTACCACATTGCTGAGATAGCTCCTGGGATCTATTTTTTGTGAGAGATTGGCTTCAAGGTTACTAGCAATATCACAGTAGAAGGAATTGAGGACATTGGAATCTAAGGTACTTGGAATAACCAAGACATTATTTTTGCCCCTTAGCTCATTTAAAATCTTCCAAGACTCTTTTGCTCTGTTCGAGGAATTATTTATCCTCCTTTGAAAGTAGGTCCACTTAGCCATTTTGATTGAGTTTCTGTAAATCTTGCGGCATCTGTTATAATAATTTAAAAATGTTGCATTGTTCATAGCATATTTCCTAATGTAAAAAAGGGAGCGCATATTTTTTCCCAGATACTCGTAAACCCTTAGTATACCAAGGTTTTCTATTTTGTTTTTTAATATTGGCAACAGGAAAAGCAGTGTTAAAATTGTTTACTATTTGATGAAAGCTATGCAGTGGGTTAACAGTAGTCAATACATTATTCCAACTTGACATATTGCAAAGCAAAGAGAATTTGCGGAAATTAGCTCTAGTATAAAGTCTATCGCGTCCAAACTTATTCTCATTAGCTGCACTATTAAGCTTTACTAATCCCACTATTGCCTCATGGTCAGACAAACTGGCATTGATTGTTGTACACTGATTTTCATGTTGGTTAAAATTCATACAGAAGTAATCTATCAGTGAGGAAGAAAATGCTGAAACCCGGGTTGGTGTTGGTGGCCGGAAGTTTCATGTTGCATATTCAGTCCATTGTATCATCTGCTAATAGAGGTTTATGGCTCATAATATGCAACTGTAAGCTATTTGATAGTGTTTCATCCCTGAGGGTACTGATGCATTATACTTTAATTCTTTCAAAGGTTGAGTATTGTTGTTGGTTAGATTATATTGGAGAGTGTTCAAAAATATTTGTATCTTAAAAATGTAAGTTCTATTTAGAAGAACAGTTTAATAATGGTGTTTTGCTATCACAATTTAGTATTCAATCACTAAAATTTAGGAGAATCCTCATCTCTCTAATTGTCTTGTATAAAATAGTTCATAACCTTTTTGATTCTCCATACCTTTTATCAAAGATAAATTTTTGAGCATCCCATAGCAATTCACGAATACAGGAATGTTTTTATTGTCCGACAATTTAAACTAATGCTAAAAAATTTCCTATTTATTTGATGAGGATAATCTTCAACTACATTTCTTCTTAACTTCTTTCTACTTTATATAATTAAGTTTAATATGTTAGTTTCAGGCGGTAACATTATGGTAGTTTTATATGGTTAATAGTATTATTATTATAAAGTCTAGTTATCTTTTTGCTCTGAAATCAAATTTTTCTGTTTAGCAAATAACTAAATAAATAAATAAATTTCTTACCACATTCCTCTTCTAAAAGCTGTTTTGCTAAAACAACCTGAGATTCAGGGCATCCATCAGAGGCCATTTGAGTGCGTAGACGTTTTAGTGAAGTCCTTTGACCTGCTAAATAAAAGAATGTTGTAAAAAGTTAGCACATCTGACATTTTAATCCAAATTAATCAGAAGTATTTCACTTCAGACGATCACAATTTGTTGGGGATGAGACCAATTAATGTGCATGTCCATTTTTATTTACTGTGGAAATATTACCAAAATTCTCCTGTAATATCTATGTGTTGCCTCTACACGAATTTGGAAAGTGAATATGATATTTTTAAAACATCAATTACTTATTTAAGACAAATAGTATAATAGGAATACTGTAAATTATTTACCAGCTTTGTGACCTACTCTATAATTGCTTTTTTACTGTCGAGTTTGTAAATAAATAAATAGCTATGCAGCAAAATAAACATTGTTGGCATTTGAAGTTCTATTAATAAAATGAAATCCCCTGCCCTATACAAATCTGATTCTGTTATTTTGGGAATAAGATGTACTAAAGTGGCGCTCTAAAAACTTTCTTAAGTCAGAAAAGAATAATAGGGAGAATCTTGAATGATATGATTTAATTGCTGTTTTTGTACTAACTTACCATGTATTCGCCACTGCTTTCTACCTGATGAACTTTTATTTGGAATAATTCCAGCCATAATGCTTGCTTCATAAGATATAAATAAACCGTCCGTTATTTGTTTCAACTAAAGGCAACCAAGGAATCTACATTACTAGAGGCAGAGTCCTTTGGCTGGATTCTAAATCAATTTTTTAAATTTGGACACACATTAATGGGTTTATGTGATTTTACATTAATAATTTTCTTTGTAATGTACCGGTAGCTGATATGGTTGTTCTCAAATTCACAATGTTAATTTTGAAAACAGGAATTATTTTCACAGAAAAATTTTGAAACTGTTGATTGAGAAAAATAAATATAAACAAATTGGGCATATGACGTGACAAGTGACAGAACGGGATTTTTTGGGATTTTTTTGACACTGTAATTTCATATTCATGTGATCACATGGTGACAAACAGTGGCGGCTCGTGGTTTTTCTTCTAAAAGGGTGAAAATAGACAAAAATTTATTTAAAAAAGTTCTTCAGTCCCAAATTATTAATAAAAACTCTACAATATAAACTATTTTTTTTTATTCTAGGCTAGTGGCATAATTATTATTCCTTCCAGGTATTGAGCCATTACTTAAAAGCTGTTGAAATCATAAACAATTTTTTTCAAATATTAACAGTAATTTTATACATGTTCTGCAGTTACGTTGTTCTTATCGAATCAGCAAAACAGTCTATACAGCTATACCAAAATTGTTGGATCCATTAGTTGGTGATCAGCTTAGTTGGTTATGCAGGTGAATTATCATTGATGACCAACAAGGCTTTGTTAAGGGGAAGTTTACGTCCACGAATCCGATGATTTCAGGTTGATACTATCTACACGGATTTCTCCAAGGCGTTTAATAGAGTAAATCAAACTTATTTTAGCTTAAGTTAAAAATCATGGGCTTTAGTGAATTGTCTTTGAAATCGTTGGGCAGCGTGCAGATGGGTGTGTGATGACATAGACAATGGATTACACCTTGCAAGTATCTAAAGTTTGCAGATGACATGAAAATGTACAAAATTGTTACTTCTGAATCTGATGCAGCCGTTTGCAGCAAAGCGTGGATAGTTTCTTCTATTGGTGCAGTATTGACACGGTCTATTCTAGAAATGGTGAGACCTTGAAAATGTTAACTCTTATAAAAGATCTGGGAGAATCCTGTTTGGCACCAAAATCACTTTTCGGCAATAATATCAAATGCGGATATGCGAAAAATCATACCACTTATAAAAAGAAAAATAAAGAATACATCAGAAAATTATTAAGCTTTTATACCAAAGCAAATAAAATTGCAAATCTTTCAGAGCCAATAAGATTAAATTTCTCTTTTACCATTGTTTACCAAATTGAATAATAGTGTTGGATATGTTGCTTGAATTTGTAAATCTGCATCAAATTATACTGGAAAAATCACGGCCACATGGGACAGCCATAGCCCTAACAAAAGTAGCTTCCGAGATATCAGCCAATATGTATACTGCTCATATACTTCTCGTCGGATTTCAATAAAGCTTTTGACCTAAATCATGAGATGCTTTTATTAACTAAACTGCACTTCTTTGGTTTTTCTGAGTGTTTGCAAGTGGTTCCAAAGTTATCTTTAACTGAGGTCACAGTTTGTGGAACTTGATGGAGCAAGATCTGAGCCTGTTGTTACTGGTTGTGGAGTTCCCCAGGGTAGGTTGGGCCCTTATTACTTAGAGTCTACACTAGCAATCTTTCAAAGTAGATTTGTTTTTGTTTCCTAAATCATTACGCATATGACACATAGCTTCCTCTTCATAATGCATATCAATGAAGCAAATTAACGAGGACTTGACTCAATATTTAAATGGTTAGTACATCATTCAATGATTTTTAATGCTGATAAGAGCACATCTAATACAACTCATAGGTTCTGATAATATAATAAAGAAACAATGTCTTCAAATTAATTTTACCCCTTTATATAAAAATAGCAGTGTTCTTCCTTATTCAGCATCAGCAAAGAACCTTATTGGTGCCATTTTCGATGAGATCTTAAATTTGAAAAAATTATCCTGTCTTTATACTTCACTCTTGAAATAAAGAACCAGATTCAATTAGCTTAAAATGCCTCTTTAAGGTTTGTTTTCAAAATACCAACATTTGACCATATTACACCAACATAAAATCATATGAAAATAACATGCAGCTTTACAATTTGGTCAGTTTGTTTATAGAATTTACAAGTCTAGGTACCCAATAGCTTTTAGATTATTTCACAATAAGACGAGATTTCAAATATCACTGCATAGAACTGAAGGTTTTAAAAACTCATTTTCCCATATAGAAATGCTAAACAATTATACAACTTAATATTATAATTATTAAATCGTTAAAATAATTATTAAATAAAACCGAAGAATTCTTTGACATGATCACATACTGGTTTAATACAAATAGGTTAATTTTAAACGAAAAAAAACAAATATAATGTTTGACGAACAAAACAATGTAACGTACAAAAGCCTTTACAAATGGAATTTGACAATAATGATTTAAATGTAAGCAAAAATGCCAAGATGTTAGGTTTATACATCAATGAACACCTTAGCTGGTCAGACCATATAAACCAGCTAATAAAAAAGTAATTAAATTCTATTTGTTATGGTATTAGTGTAGTTGTTATGAGTAAGTGAATTCTGTACTTGGCTAGCTTTGAATCTATTTGTTAAATATAGTATGTTTTGAGGAAAAGATAGCATGTTACAAAATGTGTTTATTGTTCAAAAAAGATTGATAAGAATTATAAAAAAAAATGGGTTTTCTTCAAAGTTGTAGGTCAGTCTTTATAGATTTGGATATTATAACCGTATATGCCTTATATATATTTGAATATTTAATGTTTCTTTTTAAAAACAAACATCTTTTCCAATCAAAAACGGAGCATAATTATAACACAAGGACATTAGACTTTAAGTATCCACTTCATAAACTTTCACTAACAAAAAAATCTCCAAATTATGCATGAATAAAACTATTTAACTCCCTATCAGAACACATAAAAAGAATTGTATCAGTTGGAAGGTTCAAGGCTGCAATTAAGGATTTGTTAGTAAAGCTGGAACCCTACTCTTTAAGACTGTTGTACCTAATCCTAATGCATGTTTTTGTTGACATTATTTCATTGCATTTGAAAGAAAGAGATTATTATTATTAAGTTCATGCTCACCTTTCACTTTCAAGAAGAAATACAAGGCTTCTCTGTTATATTCATATATACCTTTATTGTAATTTTAATTAATGAATTTAGCATTAAGCAGTATTATATTGCACTACCCAATATATATTTTTTAGCTAGCATGGAAGAACACATATGTGAATGTTAAGGCTTGATTTTTTATACTGCTCTTTGGTAATATATCAATTAGAGTACGCATTTGTGATTTGCTCTACACATTGATAAGTTAGAAGAAGTTTAGAGGAAATTCATAAACTTTTGCAATAAATTTTAATATCTAAATATGTATGTCTTTATTTCAGACACTCAGGAAATTTAAAATCAATGTTAGGCATGTGTTGGAGCAGGATGTAGGTTAGATTATAATGTTCTGTAGAATTATACATGTCTACAAGATTATGTATAATTTTCAATGAGGTTTTCCCATTCTTGAAAAATAAATCAGTTCATCCTAGTCAATTTTGAGTAATTTTTCATTTCCTTAAAATTGAAATAAGATAAATAACTTTTAAAAGAAATAATATAATTACGTAAAACAAATTAAGTAAAATGTATAAACAAAATACTCGAAAACTCAACAAAAATTCCGTAAAGCGAGACAAAACATAAATGTATAGAAACTTAACGAATGTTTTGTAAACACAAAAAGAACTTACACTAACGTTTGGTAACTTAAACATAATTCTAGAATAGTTATCGTAACTATTCTTTTACAAAAAAAAACATAGGAAGGAAGAATAAAGAAAACTTATAATTAATATCTGTTTGTTAGATAACATAAAAAAATACCCGTACTCAATAACAACAAAAAAAACATAAAACAGAATCATTTTATACCCTTCTGGACAAGATGCAGTTTAAAAAGATTAAACATAATATTTTTGCTTAAAGTTAAGAAATCCTACCGAACTGAAAATATTATTTCTGTGGGGCGTTGGTAGGAAATATAAACCCTGTTGCGTTGTAAGGTCGGTATCCAGGCGAATGGTATCCAGGAGAATGGAACCACTGCACATCCATGGGGGCAGAAGGGGCGTAAATCGCGGGAGATGTTGGTACAACACCTCCTCCCTCTTGAGAGGTCGGAGGAGCCACGTGAACTGGGGTATAAATCATTGGCGAGACTAAAAAGGGAAGGTTAAATGAGATTTGCAACACTTATGTGTGATTTGTACAATCATTTAGATGGTATAGACCGTTTATTCTTACCTGGAGGCCCATTATAAACTTCCATGGGTTGTTGTGCGGCATGTGGCATATAACTTGCGTTTTGCATGTGACTAGCTGGTACTGCTGTGGAACTGTTATAGGTCCCACCTTGAGGTAAGACTGAATGGTCCCTAATAGCTTGCTGAGTGGGCAAACTTGAAGCTCCCTGCTCAGCCTCTGAGTCTTTAATTTCTTGATCACTTTGAGTAACCATTGGTTGTTGATTAGAAGTAGTTGGGTTTGTCGAGTCGTGCATTGGCTCCATTTGGCAGTTGTAATAGAAAGGACATGGCTCTTAAAATTATAAAATGAGAAATATTTGTGACATTATTATAACTTTGGCATACCATGATATGGAATAACATTAGGAGTGACAGGAGCAGACGCCACCATTGGTTTAAATTCATAGTATGGTGGAGCGGGCATGTGTGGAGAAGCTGAAGACTGTTGCCATACAAATTGCTCATGTGAATGCTGGTAATAGTGACTGTCGTGTACATATTGAGGAGTTTGCCAGTGGTATGCCTCCCACGAGTATCTTAAATATAAATAGCACACGTGATAGTTAAGACAAAATATAGAAAGTTACTAGATTTACCGTGGATACTGATACATATCTGGTGTATTAGGAGTGAGAAGTCCTTCAGCCTGGGGTAAGGAAACAGTAGTTTCTGTCATAGACTCAGTATTTTCAGTTACCATATTATCGTTGCTAGTTATCAGCTAAAATAATATATGACATTTTACTTATTTAAATGTGTGCATTTTGAAACTAAATTGTTCTGATTAAGTGTAAATATTTTAAAACCGCGTTGTACGAGAAAAAGATTATTTTCAATTCACAAAAATTATTATATTCTGTATTGCACTTACTAAAGGTGTTCCCACATATGGCATGACACCCACGTCGTTTGAGCTACTAGAGAGATCATTAGTACTCTTGCTTTGTACTTTCTTTTCTTTCTTTTTCTTACGCGTTGATCGTACTTTGTCTAAAGGGGCGACCTGTAAAGTCTCCCCTGATGATGACTGGTTCTTTGCAAACCTGAAAGTTTCACAAATTATTTTATCTAATTAAAAATCGTGTTTATATTATTTAACAACCTGTAGGGTAGCGGCCAAGGCTTAGCGTCAGCTTCAGGAGACAATTCTGAGTAATGGACAACCCTTTTTTCAACACATTTTGTCAAATAAACCACACATTTATCTTTGTCTTTATGCAGTTCTTGAATGTAGCAGTCAAATGTTTCATATGTGTTTGGGTCGGTAAAAATGCAACGAGTACCAAGTTTGAGATTGTCATCTCCATAGTACCAATCACCCAATCTTAATTCTGAAAAAATTTAAATGAAAAAGGAATTGAGGACAAGCTATTAAACAAATAAGGAAGATCTAAACTAAGAAGTCACTAGGGTCAATTGTATAGTTATTGACCAGTTATGGAAAACTTTGAGAAATAGATATTTAATGTATTTTCGCTTTACCATTTTATACAAGTTTAGTAATTTTTCTCAGCTTTTTGCACTATAAGGATTCATGCTAAGTAAAAAAAATCGGTCTTGCTTTGTAAAGTGAAAAGAAAAAAATAATAGATTGAAAAGACCCACAATTTCTAGTAATTGACCAATTGATGCTAATACTTGACCACTATATTTTTCAGTAATTGACCATTTTTTTATTAAATAATTATTGAACAAATTCATACAAGCCAAACGGCACTTGCAATAAAACACAAGACAAATTTCGAAGATTTTTATTAAAGGTGATTATAAATAATTAAGTATTGTTTTAAACAGAAATATTTTCTATTCTTTCTCTATTTCTTCTTCACTAAAAAAGTTCTGTATTATACAAACATAATTATATGTTTTCTTCTTTCCAGGAAAAGCAGCAATAATAAATTCTCCTTTTCTTCTTAGGTCATTGAAGTCTTCTGGCAAATCCTCATTACTTGAACCCGAAGAACTCCATTCTTCATTTTCACTTTCTGACTCTGAGCTTACCTTTTTAATTTTTTTTGGTTTTGGTGGTGCTTTTACTGCTTTTTCTAATTTTTCTTCTTTTTTTCTTTTTCTTATAAGTGCTCTTTGTGTCTTTGCTTCCTCCTTTTCTCTTTTAATTTTTTCCTTTTCTGCATAAAATGAAATCCATTTTTTTGATGTCGCAGCATATGGCAACCTTTCTCTATATTTTGTTTTAGCCATGGACTCATTTTTTTCAGGAGTTTCCTCGGGCCATAAAATATAATCTAAAAATTCCGAACTAATATTTCGTGAATCGACATCAATAGTACCGCTTAAATCTGAACCTAAAACTGGACTTTGAGGTTTTACCAGAGACAAGTTGTTAGGTGTTGAAGAACTAGGCTGAGAAGGAGAGAAATAACAGGATGACTCCTTATATCCATCAGAATTGATTGTATTTAGAGTTCTATTTTGAGAATGTGATGTACTTGGTGTTGCACTAGTTGAATGTGGTGAAGAATCTCTTTGATGTTGATGTAAATTTGGTTGTTTCATTGGAGTTTTTTGTTGAATTTTAACTATTTTAGCAATGGGGGAAGATGGCAATGGTAAGGTATTTTGGTTACCGTTTTTGTTTTCTTTCATTTCGGCATTTTACAACGCAATCTCAGTTTCTTCCAAACATAAAATAAACCCAAAATTCCAAACATAAATTCCAAACATAAACTCCTTAGCAGATTCTTCACCTCTCCACTTTCCTGTGGCAGTTAAAGCTTCCCTAAATTCATTAGCTCTTTTAGGTAACATTGTTGATTCTAAGTATAATAAATGCGACATTCAGAAGCTTTAGTAGCTTTATCAGGTTCTTTATTTGAATCCATTATTTTCTGACTTCGTGATTCATCGTTCATGCATTTTGCAAAATCAATTGCATCAGCATTAAATGGGAACAGCCCACATTTTCTAAGCCCATTTTTGATTGTTTCTGCGGAGATGTCAGCCATTGCAACATTCAGCAAAGCTGGAAAGACTGCCTTTGTAACTGGACTGTTCCAATTCTAATTATTTTTTAAAGGCCTAAATAAGAAGACATCTGCCGGCTGAAATATGTGAGTTGCATTAGGGTATAAAGCAAATAACAAAATACCATTAGCTGATATATTATCTATATATTTGAAAAAGACCTTTTTTGACTTGGCAGCCATGTTCTGAAAAAAAAATATATGTTGGCACCCAGTAGTTGACCACTATAGAAAAGTGGTTAAATACTGGAAATCATCAACAAGAAGACATGTTTTTAATAGCAATGTATTTCTAAAAAAAAAATCTTTTATTTTTTTAAATAGAGAAGCAACGAATTTCCTTATTTTACGTAAAATTCCACTTTGACCACTTGGTCAACAACTGGTAAAACAAGTATTTTTAAAAAGCAGTAGTTGACCAGTCTTTTTTTCTATATTTAATAATAATAAAAAATAAAACTATACACATAGAGCTAATCACTAATCTTTACTGAGCATGTTAATACTAAAAATGTTTTTACACCTAGCGTGATGGCGAAGATATGAAGAGATTTTAAGGTCAGTGTCTACTTACCTTGCTTCTTATTTAAGTCAGAAAATCCACACGCGCGAAACACCCTTACTTTGTAAAATTATAAACACACTAGAAACTGGTCATTGCTAGAAAAATGCGGCTGGCAATAAGAGTTGTATGATTGGCCGTCCTATTATACCAATCAAAATGGATAAAAAGAATGGCGTTTTCTTATTTTAGGCGGTAAATTATAAAAATGGTCAAGCACTGGCTTCTGGTCAATTACTGGCAATTAACCCTAATTAAGATCCCTTTACTAAATGATCATTCTTAAAAGCTTAGAAGTTTAAAAATATCTAGGCCAACATAAGTTTTTAAAAAAATCCCCTTTTTACCAAAATATTTAAAAAGTCCCTAATTGAAGATTACTATAGATCAATGTGCATTGGATTTTGTTAGTGGTTTAATTGGCGCAAGCTTTACTAAATTTGAAATTTATTTTGAATTTGAAAAAATTCAAAATAAATTTGAATTTTAAAAAATAAGTACCTCTCCTAACATCTACCCAAGTATCATACTCAATGTTCCTATAAATTGAAGGGTCTAAAGCCTTGGCAACTTTAAATGGAAAGGGAGCCACAATAGCATTTTCCAATTCTTCTGTAGTGAATTCTTTTCCTCCGACGGCCTTTTTCTCTTCTAATTCTGTTATGTTGATAATTGGCGTTTTTTCATAAAGCATAGCGTTCACTATGCGATCTACGTTTGGGATTTCAAAGACATTTTCATACAGGATCTTGTATATGATTGCTGAAAAAGGAATAATGAACATAGAAGCCTTTTTTCACAAAGATTGTTAACATGTAGGTAATAAGCAATTAGTATTTTTTTATTATAAAATATCCTGGAGATCAAACATAGATAGTTTTAAATTTAATTTTGCTTACATTGAGAAAATCCTAAATTTTCAATGTGTTCCTTTTTATAAACGGCGTCATAGTGATCGCTATCCACTAAGCATAACATTATAGGATCCCCGGGATAATGCTGATTAGTAATATCATGAATTTGCTGATTTGGAAGGCAAACAAAAACATCTTTTCTAAAAAAATATGCACCAATGTATGAAGTTTGTATAAGAGATATTAAAAGACTTACTTGTATTTCTTACTAATTAGATGAATTTCCAAATTCCCGCAGACTGTCATATGCATCTCTAGATTATTTAAATGGTCATTCCATTCAGATTCAGTTTTTCCTAAATGCCTGAATTCATCAAAATGCTCTCTTCCATATTCAACGCATTCTTTTCTCACTTTTTCATGGAAAACTTGGCTATTAAACAGCTAAGTAAAATATTTGAAAAAAAAACTTGTTAGAAAAAAATTTCTCACTCGTAATGCACTAAAAAACTAGTCAGGAAAAGCAACCTGTCAAAATAAAATATTTAGAAAAGGCATGATGTATATAAAATGATGGAAGCTAAAAACATCAATCCAAAAAATTAACAAACCTGAAAATAAATCGTGAGCCAATATGGTTTTATTTATTTCATTTTTATGAAGTGCCTGTCCCAAAGCATGCCTTTTAAATGTTTAAAAATGAATTAAGATTCGTTCTGAACCAAGCAAGGGTTAAACACAACACTCCTTATAATCCATTTAAAAATAGCGAGCTATAAGCATAAGAAGCGGATATACTAATTCACTGGTTACTTACTTTTTTAAAATAAACTTTGCACACATCCAAGAATTATATTCCTGTACCGTAGTAAACTTTAAGTCAGCATAAACTAAATAAAAACTTAATATTACTGGATTTATATTACATACATTTTTATTAATTTTAAGTGGACTGAATACATAACTCAATCTGAACATTTTGGATGTAAAAATTTTTTTGATTTAAATATTACCATAATTATAGTCCATTATAATAACATAACATAGACTTAAAAGTGCCAAATACCTTGGGATGTAGTCGAGAGTTTTTTAGGTTTGAAACATTAATGCATTTATGACTGGAAAGTTTAGTAAGTTTGCTTTATCTGGGTCATATAGAAAATTATTTATGTATTTATCAATATACAGGATACAACATTGAAGTACAAGAATGTAGTAATACAATTTCAATATGTACAAAAATATAATATTACTTAATGAGAAATAATTACTTTTTAATGACAATGGTTGTATTTATTTGAATGACAAATTTATTATTGAAATATTTTTAAAATCTATTCCGAATAATGTTCATAATGTGGACATTGTAGAATGGTGACCAAATTACTGAGACATACTCAAGGTGGAATCTTACAAGAGAATAATATAACATCAATACTGTTTTAAAATCTATTAAGATTGTACTATATAAGATTGAAATATAGGCATTTGCAGAGATTTGGAAGTTATCTCTGCATATTGGTCTCGAAGTTTTCTGTCCAAAATTACTCACTGTCTCCACTAACCATAAACTCTGTAACTGTAACTGAATTAACAGCATCAATGTTATAACTACATTTTACACACTCATCCCTACATAAAAACTTACAAAGTTACTTTTATTAATAGTTTATCTAATTGGTGTAAGTGTAACTTTTAGATCTTAACATTGATAAGTGTTTCAAAATTTCCTTCAGTAAAAAGAATGATGATATTGTCTTATTCAATAGATGGTCACTTTCTGCAAAATAAAGAACAAGTCAAGGATTTAGGAATACTCTTGATTCTCAAATAAATTTTAATGGATGAAGGCAATAACTGGCTGGATTTTAATAAATTGTCACTAAATGTTACAAAAACCATTTTTATTCCTTTCACTACAACAAATGCCATAGTAAAAATGTAGAAATAATCTACCTGTTGACAAGTAAAATTTAAAAACTTAGTCATAAATTCTATATTCTTCGAGATTTTTTAAGCAGAAAATGACTCCTACAATTATATAAATCGTCAGTTAGGTATGCCCTTATAATACTGGGTGGAGCATATCAATCTAATTTAAGACCACTAAAAATAATTCAAAATTATATTTTAAAAATAATCCACAGAGAGAGCAGGCTATATCCTACTAGTGAATTGTATAATAAAGAAATCAATAATATACCATTGCTTTATATACAATTAACATGTTCACTTACCCATAAGAACAAAAATGTTCATAAATATATAAAAGACAACTGCAACACAAGACAGATATCTAACAATATTCTTGCTCTATCTATTAAATTAAATAATCTATTAATCAAACAATTCACCAGGCTTCATAATTATGTAGCCTCAAAACTTTGTAACTTGTCGCCAATTATGATAAGATCAATAAAGAACTTAAAACTACTCAACAAAAGATCTAGAATATATGTCGAGAAACATAGGAATTGCTTTGTTCAGATACTTTCTCAATAATTATCTCCTTTAATCAGTAAAACAGTAAATCAGTAAAACTTAGGACTAGTAGATATCAGAAATTTAATAGTTATAATTTTTGTTCAAATCATACATACATATTTGGTAATCGGGACAAAACATCATTAAAAAAACTCATCAACAATCTTTTTAATTGCTTTTTAAATCTAATGTAAGAGGGTGTTCATTTTTTCTTATTTAAAGAGGAAGGTGATTGTGAACATTTTTTTACCCACATAAATAAAACACCTTTTTACTTGTTCTGAAGGGTGTATGTAAGATGAATACCAAATGAACTACCTCCTACAATTTCCTTCTTGTGCTTTTTGATAAAGGGTCAAGATTCTTTTTTGCACAAAAAGATGGCGACAAGATACACAACACCTCACTTCACAAAGAGCTCTATAATGGCTCTTCTTGCAAAACAAATACTGCATTAAAGAGATAGTAGGCACATGTTCCCCAGACACAAATCTTATAACGAAAATGTGACTCCACAAGGGCATGATAAGCATTTTTTGCCAGGTAAACATCTAAGTTCTTAGAAATTATTCTAAGGGCATAGCAACCTGATGGCACCCTACTGCACACTTTAATTATGTGTTCCTGGAATTTGAGCTTGCAATTAATTATCAATCCCAAAAACTTGGAACACTTAAATGGGCTCCTTATTTTAGTTTGTTAGTCTTGGGTTAGTGTGTGTTTCATGGTAACAGGTCTCCGTCAAACCAGGACAGAAAATAAACACATTATTGCGGTTTTAAATATTATGTAACCTGAAGGGTCCATAAGGATACAAAAGGTATCTAGGTAGTCCAAAAGTATTTTTTGATCTATAGGCATTGTAAACTGACAAAAATTTTGTCTGTAAACAGGTATATTTTTTTTTTCAATAAATTTGAATGCATAGACTTATGAGTAAAAAATATAGCATTTGAAATTTTTTCTACATCCAAGTGGTTATAAAATAATAGTAGAGGTCTACTGTAAATTTGCTGTTCGAAATTAAAAGCTGGATATAATTTGCAAAGTTCGAGCAATAGGAAATGTAATTATAGTAACTCTAGTGTAGTCATTAACACTTAACATTAGCTGTCGGAAAAGGATACAACATTCTGTGTGGTGATTTAACTTAAGGTGTCGACAAGTTTCTATGTCTTAATGTAAACTAGAGTTTTGACTATAACAATTACTACACACAATTCTGAGAAATGTTATATTTCACTTCTGTTAAAGTTTATGTCTTAAGCTATGGAAAGGAAATTCTGGGGGTGCCCTACAGAATGTAAATAATGTTATCTCTCAGGGGCTAACAACGTTTATGTAATATAAAGCTTACTGTAGACTTTAATGTATCATTTAAATAGCTTTTTGACTTACTTGTTCAGAAACAGCCCGAAACATACAGGTTTCATCATAGGCCACGTTCTTCCTGTAGTAGCCCAATTTTTCCAACCAGGTATCAACAGATCCAGGATTTCTGGATTTCCTTGCGAACCCCTTCGGAGCCATTTTCTAGGTAATTATTATTGTAACGTTTTCAACGAAATTCAACGTTAACAGTGAAGAAACGTGTGTTTTATAAATGCCGCCTTTAAACAAGTTTAGCGTCTCACCCGCACGTGCTTCGGTTATAAATAAACGGTTTCACACAATTTGAAGTTTTTGAAAGTATTTGAAAAAAGAACCGAGAGCAACAAACGACTGTACGCATGAGCAGAAACAACCGTCATTCCGTCCAGGAATCCCGCGTGAGACGTCAAAGAAATGTCTGTTTTGGTAGTGGGCAAAAGTCAATTCGTCTTGACTTTTACTTTTACGCATTTCTATGCGTAGAACAATATTTTTTATTACTTTAAAGGGATCAAACTGGTACAATCTAAAATGATTAAAATAGAAAATTTACCACAAACATGCCCTCAAGATAAAATTATAAATATATACAGTGTACAAAGCTTCACAAAGCGTTTATAGAATACAAAATATATAAGCATTCTCCAAGACTTTAATGACCTGACGCCTTTCCTAAGCTTCAGTTAATCACGAATAAGTCTCCAAATAACAGTCGTATGTACGTAGCTGTAAGTTATAACCCATACACCTTATATGGTGCAAGATGATTGACACAGTCTAAAGCTTTAGACTGTGTCAGCCTCACAAAGAAATCCGCTTCCAAAAGGTGGTTTTTATTAATACTAAAGTTTGTATCTTCTAATTCGAGAATTCAGATATATATACATCTAGAAGCGAATTTTATTGATTATGCTCCTTATTTGAATAACCACCAATTAATTAATGCGGATTTTAGGATGTTCTTTGAAGTACGCAAACCCTTCAACCGTGCCAAAACCAGTAACAAGTGGGAGCTATATCTTAGGGCGTTAACCGACTACAATAAGGCTAAACGTAAAGCATAGACGGATTCATGGAGAAGGTACTGCGAAGACGTCAATGAAACGCCTCGCAGTGCAAGGTTCTCCAAAGTGCTCTCAAGGAACGTGAACAGGAGCTGGAGACAATAAAACACCCCGATGGCACTTTCATACAAACCAGACGAGAGACGCTTGAAGTCACTTCCACAAACAAACACAAACACACTTCCCCGGGTCCGAATTGCTTTATCATTTTGGAGAAAACTCTGGGCCTATCCAAAGAAAATTGCCTTTTTACCAGAAAAATAATTTCGCCTAGTACGGTTAAAGGTGCCATTAAATCATTTCAGCCCTCATCAGGAAGAACGGAATCCATCCAGCACTTCTTCAAGTTGGGCTGGACTTCCGACTTACTTTTACCCCACCCTGTTAGCACTACTGAGAGCCAGTCTGACATTGGCGAGGCAATTCGCTCAGGCCAATAAGCCTAATATCCTGTCTGTTGAAGAAGACCCTTGAGAAGGTCATTGATGGACACCGTGGCGCTGGAGAAACGCCCGCTCAATGTCCACCAATACGCCTACCAGGCAGGTAAAACGACAGATTTAGCTCTTAACAATCTTGGAAGGGGCATCAGTAACTCGCTGAAACAAAAGGAAGTAGCAGTGGCGGCCTTCTTAGACATAGAAGGACCCTTTGGATCAAACTGGATCAAAGCCCTGCTAAGTGACAGAAGAATAACGACCACCTTACAGGGCGAATATATGCATTTCAGTTTCCATAATACCTGTTGGCCATAATTCGACTAAGGGAAGGTCGAAGTCCAAGCTTACGCAGATGATCTGGTGATTCTGATAAAAGAAAAAAATGAGAAATCAATCTCAACAGCACTACAAGAAGTGCTGAACATCATTCTAATGGTGCGAGAGGGAGAAAATGTCCATTAATCCACATGGCAATAGTACCATTCACCAAAAAAAGGAAAATGGGCAAACTCAAACCTCCAACCCTGAGAGCTGAAAGCATCCAATTTGCAACAAAGGGGGAAATATCTTGAGATAACCTTAAAAAGGACGTTTAATTGGAACTCGCATCTCGATAAGAAAGCAAAACTGTCCCTACCCCCGCAAGCGTCGCAGGATATGCGGCAAAACCTGATGAATAAACTCAAAACTAATGCAATGGTTATACACACAGGTCATCAGACATACGATATCCTACGGCTCTGTGGTGTGGTGAAGCAAAGCAACACAACAACTGACCAAAACAGAACTTAACAGCTTTCAAAGGCAGGCCGCCATGGAAGTATTACTTGGACTGACCCCTCTGCATATATATCTGCAGGAGGAAGCCATAAGAACTACTTACAGGCTGCACCATGTCATAAATGGCATCTCGGCAAACAAAGTATGAATGGAATCAACTGAACTTGTTGAGAAGGTGTGCAATCACAGCACACTTGGTATGCCATCAGAACTAATGCCAAGAAAAACATTAAACACAAGTTCGTACTCGATCAACATACCATACCGAGCGGACTGGGATCAGAAACACATGGAACTAGAAAAAGCGGACATCCGAGTGCATTCAGATGGCTCCAAGACCAATTTTGAAGTAGGAGCTGAAATATACTGCACTAACCTAAGGACAGAAATATCTATCTCCGTTGGCAAACTCATCAATTTTTAAAGCGGAAGTACATGCCATTGAAATCTGTGCAAGAACTTGGAAACAGAACCGTCAAAGATGCACATTTAGAGCAATATGGGAGCTGCAAAAATGAGCTAATACTGCTGAGCTTACAGGAAATGAGGCGGCTGACAAGCTAGCCAAAAAAGTAACAGAATCCAACCTGATAGGTTCAGAACCAATATTCGGCATTGCTTATAATACGGCAAAATATACAATCTCAGACCTGGAGCACAATAAAGCAAAGCGCTACTGGGAGGAAATACCAGGACACAACCATGCGAAGGCTTTTATAACGGACGTACAAGGAAGGTAACAGGTACCAAAAGGGAACTCAACAGAAAGCACCTAAATGCCCTAATGGGAATATATACCGGCCACTGCAGACTGCGTCACCACATGAATAGGATTGGTTTTGAAATAATTGCCTAATGCAGACTATGCATGGAGGAAAACAAGACTGTAGAGCACATATCCTATGCAAATGTCCGGCACTAATGCCTTACCTATAACGGAAGACATTAAGAATGTTTCTCCCAGTCAAATTATCGAACTTTTAAAGAGGGTGGACTTGATTGGTGAAGTATAAGCCCCTAAGAGTGAGCCACAATAGACCTACGGTCGCAGTGGAGGGACGCAAGGTGCCCCAATCACAACAAACCTAACCTAACCTTCAGGATATTAGAAAAATTATCCCTGAAAAGACATTTATGGTAAGATCAAGTGCGTCGAGAAATAGATTATCTGAGGTTTTGTTGTTTTTGAAGAGTTTGAGAGTTTCTATACAGAACGAGTTTTGAACATTTAAATTAATTCTTAACAAATACCCAAACGGTTACGCCTACAGTATTTTCACTGCAGTAGCACCACAAGACTATTTATTCTAAAAATAAAAATTTAAATATTGGTATTTTTATAAACAATGGGAGGATTTGCCATTGTTGCAAATTGACATTCTCGTTAATAGCCCAAAATCTAAAAAGGTGCCTAATTCCTGTTCCAAATTCTGAACCTTGGTAGAAAGATGACGTTTTGTAATGTAAAATAACGTTGTACAAACGTCGTACTTCCATTTGTACCTAAAATACTTTAAAGGAGGAGAAAATTAACGTATTCGTCGTTTTTCCTCAAAGTAATATTAGTGCATGCTTTCCTGTTATTGAAATGAGAAGCAAAACCCTGGATTAAACAATTCTCAATTGAGAATTGAGAATTTGACTCCAACTCCAATTGAGATTTAACTCCAATTGAGAGATTTATTAAATTTTGTCTCAGAAGTTGCTGGCCTGACAAATAACGTCTTATCCTTTTGAACCCAAAAAGAAAACTTAAATAATTTTACCGTGTGGATCTAGCCTTAGCAAAGTCTGAGTCGAATTTAAATCCAAAGTCTGTCAATTTTCAAATTCAAATATAATTATAACTATACAGATTGGCGAATCGCTTACTACACATATGAATGTCCGCCCCCGCGACAGTACGTTGGTGTTCGAAGTTTAAACTCGATTATTTTAATTTTATTTTAGTTAGCGTCTGATGTCTGTGGGGGTTGCATCTGTTGCGGCTAAATTTAAAAAAATATTACGCGGCATTGGTATATTATCTTGCTAATGCAGGAATTACATGCGTAAAACCCGCATAGATTCGTAATTAAAACTTTTTTGCTGTGCATTGCATATTGAAAATTAAAGCGTTCTTCTTATTACAATAAAATATAAACTCTAATAAAAATCGAATATAAAGAATTTAAAAAAAAACTCTAAATAATAAACCTAACAAATAATTATTTTAATAAAAGGCCCAAAAAGACCTTCTTCTTTACCTAAACGAAAGGTTAGCCTATCGTAAAAGCTGTTTCTCACTTCGAAAAGAGTTTGAGGTAAAATGGTTCAAGATTCAACAATTTTGTTTCTCAACTTCTCTAAATTCGTTGGCTTACTATAAATAGTCTGCTTAAGATAACCCCACAAATAAAAGTAATTTGGTGACAAATCGGGAAATCTTGAAGGCCATTTAATATCGCCATTCCCACTAATAAGGCGGTTAGGAAAAGTATTTGTTAAAAATTCTTTTACTCTAACCGTATTATGAGCAGGATAGCAATCTTAGACTAATCCTGGCATGAAGAAAAACATGTTTAAATATATTATTTAAACATGTCAGCGAAACATGTTGGGTGCTGCAAAATTAATAAAACAACAAATGGCATAATACTTACATATATTTCAACGTAAGGCAAAATCAACAAATAAGATTTTCCTTTAATTTTTATTTAAACTACGCAGTAAGGTTTACTAGATTTACATCTAAAAAATGGATGGAGTATCTTTAAAATTGCTAATTTTAGACTCAATATACAGGATTTATTTTTTAGGGAGAACCATTTGCTTGCGCCCAGCAGCTTTACGAATCATTTTCAACTAAAAAATCCAGCAAGATATTTTCTGGACCCATATATCCAAGTCCAAATATATTTTTAAGGCAGCATTTGCCTTGCGATTGTTTCCTTGAAAATTTAAAAGTAGTATATCACGTGTGTATTACTGAAGCCCTTGGAAGATTTGAATAGTTTAAAATCACTAATATAGTATGAACAAGGCTTGTACTTAATAACGAGAATTTTAAATCTAAAACTATGCACTAAAAGGGCTGGATTTAAAACATGTTGAGTAAGAGTTTATATTTACTCTAAAATTAGTAAAAACCGGTTTACTATTTTATTGCATGGCTATTAAAGAAGTGCAAAGCGTCTCTTGGCAGTGTAAATGTAAAATGATTATACTTTTTCGCATACTTTAAAATTTTAGACTCCTCACTTCCTTTGCCTTGGAATAAATAAATAAATAAATTTTATATATTCAAGGCTGTTCTCGTCCATTTTTATTCGTTAATGAGTATTTTGGAACATGTCTGCCATTCCAGAACAACATTTACTTATAAAGTTAATATATAATAGATCAGCTGGATTAAAAAAAGTTTTATTTGTAATGACATACATAGACTTTCATAATACTAATATTTGGCATATATTAAGTTTTCTTTCTTGAAGATTTGGTATTACGCTTTTAAACTGAGGTTTACATAACAATAAATTTTGCATAGATATGTAAAAAAGTGACCTGTACGACTTATACAATTAATTTAAGAAAAACATTATAATCTCATATATGATATAAAGAAGTGTATAAGACTAGTAAATGATAAAAAAAAATTATATCTCCGTAAAGAAGGTTGGTCGTTCAATTTTCAAAAACCTAAACAGTTGGGGCAAAGTATATAACATATTAAAGCCAATAGCTCCGCAAGTCAGGTACTTACACCCCAGTTCTACGAACGTTTTATGTTTGTTCTGCCAAGTGTTTTTTGACTGCTTTATTGTTGTTTCATCTTGCTTAACAAGCATGCAAATGAAGCTGTAAGAGAGGGATTTTACGACTTGTCTAGTTGCCAGGACACATAAAAATCCAAGTAGTGTTCTAAGAATAAGATAACCAAACATAGTCCAGGAAGGCCACATGATTATGTGTGGAATAGCGAGATCTGACTTAGTCATTAAGCCAGTTTGGTAGTTTAGCCATGCACCACTAATAACTCCTACACTGACTGATAAAATCATAGTTGTATCACCTCTGAAAAAAAATTATAGTAAAAAAGGGGTTTTTTACATCAAATACAGGTGAAAAATGATAAGTTAATAGGAAATTATTCTAAAATGATGTTTACCTTGTTGGTGTCCATTTTCCGGTACTTGGGTAGTAAAATATCATCAAAATAGATAAAGTGACAAGTAAAAATGGTGTTGTTGGGCTTACTAAAAGATATTCATCAATATAATCAATTAAAGGCACCAGTGGAATCATAAGAGTCACAGCTAGAACTACCCCAGCTATGATATCCTAAAAAAAATTCTAAACTGATAAATAATTCAATTTTAATACTGTAGTAAAGTTATGAAAAAAAAACCTAATAACAAAAAGCAAAAACTTACCAAAACACTGTGCATACCCAGATACAATCTACTGAAACATACAATACTGCACCATAAAAGAGCAATACCAATTCCCAGGGCAATATTGTACTCATACCGGTTCATTGTATAGAGAATGACAGAAAATGGTATGGAGACTCCTACTATGGCATGAGTAGATGGAAATCCATATTCCAAAGCCCATTTTTTTTCTAGCTGAATCACCGGAGGGCCAGGTCTGGGCCATCTTACCATATCTTTTATTCCTTGCCCTAAAAAAAAACAATTTTCTTTTTAATGTGTAGAGATGTCGAGAGTCAAATATAAAAGGAAATGTGACAGAAAAGTATTACTCCTGTAGGTTGCATTTGGATATTTCTGAGTTGACCTTAGACCAGAGGTATATTTTATTGAAAGTCCCTTCATTGGTATCACAAAGGAGGCAGTAAAATCATGTTTCCGTTCAAATTAATTAATGGCTTGGGTCTCTTAAATTTTGATAAATTTTAATTATCTGTTTAAGTGTGGTTTTTATAGAACTAATTCTGATGCTGTGCTCCTGCAAAAAGACCTTAATTTGTTCTTTGATTGGTGCCACTTGAATAGAATGTCCCTTAATATCAATAAGTGCCATAAGATTACTTTTTCTAAGCAAAGAAACCCTATTGCTTTTCTTTATAAAATAAATAATGTAGCAATTGCTGTCAAAACAGAGGTTTCTGACTTAGGAATATTTATTGACTCCAGGTTGTCTTTTAAAAGTCACATCAATCAGGTGACTGGTAGGGCAATGAAAATGCTGGGTTTTATCCAACGGTCTACAACTGATTTGTCTTTGTTTACGTTTAGATTACTTTATTGCTCTCTTGTTAGGCCCATCTTGAAGTATGGCTCAATTGTGTGGTCCCCGTCATGTAACTGCTACATTGAGCAGATTGAAAAAACTCAAAATAAATTTTTAAGGGTGGCGGCTTTTAGATGTGGTTACAGGAGACAGGAGTATCAGTGGGTCAGGGATAACCTGAACTTGCCCACATTAGAGTCACGAAGAACATTACTTGACTTATGTTTTATGCATAAGGTTTTAAATGCTACTATAGATTGTCCCGAGTTATTGTCTCTTTTTAAACTTAGGGTGCCTTCCAGATTGAATAGACAATCAGAAATATTTTCAGTCCCATTCCACCATACCAATTATGCAATTAATGAGCCAATTACACGAATGGCTCGAAGTGCTAATGGTCTGTCAGGACAGATAAACTTTTTTGACTCTAGGATAACATCTTTTAAGGGGCAGTTAAAGAATATTATTTCATAGGGGCTTTAATTAATTAACTCATCTACACCTTTCATTGATTTATAGATAGTTTTGTATCTGAATATATATGTTTGTATGGGTATGCTATGTAACACTTTTGTAAATGGATTCCGTAAATAAATAAATAAATAATTATAAGTTCCATACTCCAATAACCTAGATGCAAAGAGGTTGTAATAATTTTAATTTTTCTGTGCCCTTTTAGCACTTTAAAAAATAAATGTAAGTACTTGTGATTTGTATTCTTATTAGGTAATTAGCAAGTTTTTGCAAAAATGGTGTTACCACTGGATTGAATAGATAACTAAATAAAGAAGCTTTAAAATATCTACTTATTATGAATTAAACATTACATTCTATGCACATTAACATTTGATCTCCCCCGCTATAAGTCAAAAACATTCCTGTAAGGTATAAGAAAAGACATATAGATATAAGGACTTCTACTTAAATTTATTTAAGGACAGATTATCTGGTCTACATTACCTGGTCGAAGGTTGTACAATTTAATATTTGTGATTATGTCACATTTGACTGGTAGCATAATCATGTATCGATTCATGAGTAGCAAGCAAGTCCATGCACAGTTAATATTTATAGAAAAAAAATTCTACATGACTCTCGATGCATAAATCTTGAACTCTGATAAATTATCACATGATTACTAATACTAATACAAATATGGGTCATCAGCAACCACAATAAAGTTCATCAGCAATGTTTAAATTTTTAAACAATCAAGAGAAGTAAATATTTACTTAAATATTTGTTTAATTTAGAATCAACTCGACTAATAGTTCTATCATTACTGGTGACTATATAGCAAGAAAGACTGTTTTAAACTATGTAACTGTCTCTGTGTGTTTATGCTCTATGACACATAACATACCTATGTACATTAATATTGCCCAAACTAGGACAACTCTTCTACCTACTGCCCCATCAATGTTCCAGAACCAAAATGGTATAAATGTTGAGTAAAAGACTTCATCGCCCAGTGCTGTTCCAAATACAAATAGATAATACCATAGCTTATTTTTTATTACATAGTTTTGTTTTTCTTTGGCTTCTGACCGGTATACTTCCTTGTCGTTCGGCAATGGCTCTATTCCGAAAAACCGTTGAATTTTTGCTACCAAAAGGGGCTCTCCTAACCTATTCATGGCACTTGGATCTGTTTATTCTCGCCTTAAATGAGTTTTGGTTAACAACCTTCATCGATATTCCGTAGAAACTAAAGGTAGAAAATAGTATATTATCTAAACATAATGTCTTGATAACAGTTCTTAAAATTTGATAAAATGAAAGGATAAAAAATTTAATGTTTTGATTTGGTTTTGTTGATATGTTCATTTGACAATTTTGACTTTAAGCGGTGTTTTCGTATGGGGACAACTAATGAGTAAAATAATGATAGCGATGTAGTGATGACCAAATAGATGGCACGCATATCACCTAATTAAGTATAGCACTGCCCAACTATGGAAAAAGGCAGTATCTGCTAATCAGCAAATTTGTGGGAAAAAGGAAAAAACTTTAAGATCATTTGCCAAGCTTTTTTTAAAGCAAACTTGAAATAAAAATGTGTTCTTATATTAAAGACAATATCAGAAATGTTTTTTCAATAAGCAAAAACGTTTTTTAGTTCTACAGTAATTAATTAAGCCAATTACTGCTTTTCTCCATTGTATTAAATATCCTTCTGAGGCAACCATAAAGCTGTTAGTGTCACATACTGCTTTTCTGCATTGATATTTGATTTTTTATTATACTGCTTTTAAGTGTTGGGTAATAATGAAAAATAACACAGGTAAACTCTAAACATTTTTATTTATTGAGTCACTCTTTTTTTGTTACATTTCTTTTTAATATTTTGTGTTTTTTGTGGAGCGGTAAACACAGGTAAATTAAGCCAGAATTCTTTTCGATTTTTGGTCATTAGACTCAACAAATTTTTTATAATAGTCGCTTTTTTTCCTCACTAATTCCACATAAAATAGTAAACTCAAGAGGGTCAGAAATTGTTTTTATTTTATATACATCACTCCGAAGGAAATTAAGTGTTTTAAAGTTTTCACTTTCTAGATCACATTGGACCATCAAGTCAAAAGATCCTCGTGTTGCTTTTACATGGACAATATCCGATAGCAATATCTTTTCTTTGTTAGTTGTCATGTTTCTCTTATTAACTGATGACAAGTCTTTAATCTCATAAAAATCAGTTATCATCATTTCTTTTGTTTCAACTTTTCCTCCGTTTGCTTTTTGAATAGCGGTGACGAAATCATTAAAGTCACAAGTTTTTTTTTGATGCTTAAGTGATAGTTCAATTTGATGGTGTAGGGAGTCGGCTGACATAAAGGTATGACCGGCCTTAAAATACAAAAAAAATCAATAGTCTGAGCTGCCACTCTTAAAGAATTGACAATGTAAACAAGAAATGTCATTATTGCCCAATTTTTATTTTGGGAAGAGCAGTTATCGAGCCAAAATATAAAATTTTCCGCGTCTCTATGTCGAAGTATGAACTGAAAGAAACAACTTATCAACTCCTCTTTCCCTCTTCCCCGTATGGCTTCATGCCAAGTAACTGCGGCATTGAATTTTTTTGAACCAAGGAGTGCAAAAGTTTCGTTGTAAGATACTAACCTTTGAGTACACAAAACTTTCCATCCTTGGAAGCATGATGATTTTTTCTAAATCTGCTGAAACGCAAACTGTTTTACAATCGTAGTCAGTGTTTGCATGTGCTTTATATAGATTTCTGGCGATTTTGGCCTTATTTATGTGATCTGACCATTTCTTGCAAACTGAGCACTCTGGGCTTAAATTTTCACTTTGGTGCTCATGAAGATTCATAACTTCGCAACTTTCACATTCTTCATGGCCCAGTTTTGTAAATCTAATGTTTTCTGCAAATAATATTTTTCTATATGCTTCATATCCACATTTGTGTTCTGGGTGTTTTTCTATAAAATCTTGATGCATAGAAACAAAATGTTTACATCGCTGGGCAGGTATTTCACGCAAGGAGCATGCTCACGTCGGTAGTGGGAAATGCTTGGATGAAACGTTTCGATATGATTTAATATCAATTGCCTATCAATTTTATTGGCTGGAGGATTATGTCCCCTGGTTCCTGGTCCTTTTTGGTAGTATTGATCCTGGACCAGTTTTGTGCAAAACATTAAAAATAACTCTGTCATTTTTTGAATGGTATCCCAGTGTTGTTAAATAAAAAATCTTACATACCACTGACATTTCACTGTCTTGAGTTAATTTGTAAGAAAAAGTTAAATTTCGTTCAGAATATCCAGCAGTTATAGTTCTCTTTTTAACTGACACTCGGCTACATGAATTAAGGATAAACATTCTTCAATCATACCATGTTAAAGACCAAAAACTGTCATGAATTGATTGTCTTTGTTCTTCTTTTATTAATTTCTTGCACTTTTTGCTGCATGAATCTTTGCAGGCTTCTCAAGTGGATGTTTTGTTATATTTTTAAGTTTAGACCCTTCTTTCCGTGATATTTTCTTTTTCTTCTTTTTCATATTTCGCTTTCTCTGTATTTCTTTTAAATTAGCCAAAGGAATATTTTCATCTGGACTGCTAGAGTCTTCTTCATTTTCTGTTTGAGTAATTCCAATATCTTGCTCATCTTGAAATAAATCTTGTAAAGAGTCATGCGATTGAATTTCTTCTGGATTTTCCACAACTTGCAAGTCGGGTATTATGTCTGAATTCTCATTATTACCGTCACTACGTTCATAAAGTACATTTTCCAATTGAGTCAAATTATTCTGGAGAATGGGTTCCTGAATTTCTTGAAAATCATTCCCCAGTGCCAAATCTGAATGATCTTCAATCGTTGCAGGTACTTTAAAAAGATTAGTTAAATAAAAAAACAGTTTGAACAGTTATTTTTACGTCGAATTTAAAAATAAAAAAAATGTTACATCCATTTTTAAATATGCAGCTGAACAATGTAATTGAAAAGTGTTAATATTTCTTATACACTACTTACCAAGGTTCTCTTCAAAATTAATAACTCCGTTTTCAAATATATTTCCCAAATTTTGTGTCCACATTTCATCTCTGTTATTATAGGATTCCCCAATTTCGTCTGCATCTAATCCTACCAGTTCCACCTGCATAGTATTTACTGAAAATTTTTTGTAAGAATACATACCCATAATTTAAACCTATTTTTTAGTGCTTTTAGCGGACATAATATACTTAATTTAAAACATTTTTACAAGATTTTTACCTATGTCAGTACTTTCATTCTGCAAAATTATAAAGCTATGTTGAGACGCTTCTTCGATAATATTGTCAGGCTCCTCATGACATATTTATTTCCCCATATTACTGGAATTTTTATTCACCGCCATTTGTAGAATCAGTTCTGTTCTTGTCAAGCTAAAAATAGCATTAATTATATTAACTTGTGTGCGAAATTTGGTTAAGGTTATTTTAAAAGCTATGACAAAAAAAACAATTATTGTTTGTAACTTTGACACCCTGTACCCTTACTATAAATCATTTTTGAGCAAACTTTTATTGAAAACATTTTTTATTTATTTTACTTCTTCAAATCGACATAAATAAATAATTATCTCTTTTACACTTACCTTTTTTTGTCCATTTTCACTGTGAATTTACAACTACTTACTAACTAAAAAAACTAATCAACGCTCGTTGTCACTGTGCAAGTATGACTGATTGAACACGAGGTATTATTTTTGCAAGGGCCGCAGACACTAAATAGTAAGGTTACAAACTGAACAAAACCACCTGATGCATTGCAAGAAAACAGCATCTATTTGTTTACCCAAAGAAACTGCCTACTTGTGTTGTATTATACACTTACTGCTTTTTTCTGTTGTCACAAAAGTCACTTAATCCAACACAAGAAAGCAGCAACTATTTTTTTACAAAAAGATTCTGCCTATTTGCTTTGTATTATATATTTACTGCTTTCTTCTGTTGTAAATGCTTTACTTATTTAAAAGGCAGTAAGTATTTTTCATATTTTTCTTATTAAGTAAATGATTTTACTGCTTTTTTGCATTGGTTTAGGATGTAAAATTTGCATATCTTTCCAGCAAAGCAAAAAAAACGATTTTTAAATTTTTTGGCAGTTACTGCCTTTCGTAAGTAATAATATTGCGGCTTATTTTAAGCAGTTCATTCCTAATAAGGATTAAAAAAGGAATTTAGTTCAAGTATATTCAAATTAAAGGCATTTTTTGCAATTATTCCAGTCCCAAGAAGTTAAAGTGCCCTAAAATTTTTTAAATTTGGTAGCTCTTGGACCGTGGTTAACCAAATCTGCTCTAACTCACAAGTTTCTTATGCCTGAGAAACGTTCTGATATGAAATAATTGGATAAGAAATGCACTTTCTTCTCCTAAAACGTTTTTAAAAATATTCCAATTATTTCCTATAAAAAATATTCCCAAGAATGGAGAAAACTGCTAGAGAAAAATGCTTAAACTAAAAGTGCCCTAATTACCCGAATTCTCACTTACGTTTTTACCTCCCAATTCTATAACCTCCTATAGTCTTGATGTTGAAATATACGTTTTAAATCCTCAAATTTGGTGGTTTTTGGATATTGGTTGACAACATTTCCTCTAACTCAGAAAGTTTCTGAGGCACAAGAAACGGTCTGGTATAAAATTATTCGGTGAGAAATGCACTACTTCGGAATTTTATTCCAGTAACATTCTAGGCATATTTGAATAAGCGGCATTTTTTGCAAATATTCCAGTCCCAAGAACTTGAAATTAGAAAAAAAATCTTCAAATTTGGTGGACAAAATCTCCTCTAACTCAGAAAGTCTCTGAGCTACAAAAAAAGTTCTGATATTAAAATATTCGGTAAGAAATGCACTACCTTTGATATTTGGGAATAATTTAATTATTTCCTGAAAATATTCCCAAAAATGGGAAAAATTGCCAGGGGAAAATCCCTTAGTAAGAGCAAGTACCTAAAAGAGCCCTAAGTACCCACATTTTTAACCTAGATTCATGTTTTACACCCAATTTCATCCTCAGGAAGTCCCTTAAGTTAGTCCAAAAAAAAAATTATTTGAAGCGGCTTATAACTGTGAATAAATAAAGTCCTTGATCTTGGAATATACGTTTCAAAAAAAGAAAAGATTGCGGAAGTGAAGGAGGTGGGGAAGTTTTAGATTCTACCAAGATATATAATGTTTTTAATAAATATTTTCTTGACACTTCAAACAACTGTCCGATGCCAAATTTTAGTAAAATTAAGCTGACCTATTATGGTTCCTCTAGTTTTTTCCTGAAAGCAGTCACACCTTGGGCCTGACTTACTTACGGTGATTACACTTAAACCAGCAGTTGGTATTGACGAAATAAGTGGTAAGGCCATAAGAACAATAAGAAATTAACTTTGTTATCTTTGGCTTGTCTTATAAGTTCAAATGGGGAGAATATCCTGATCTCATGAAAATTTCTAAATGCATACCGATTTTAAAAATTAAAGAATCAAATCAAGATATATATAATTATTAACAGAGCAATTTGTATGCAAAATCTTTAGGTTTCCTATTTTTTTGGGTATTACGTCACTTATAGTAAAAATCAATTTAGAAATTACTATTTCATACGCTCAAGATTCAAAAGAAAAAGAAAATAGAATTATTCACGTATTTAAAAGAAATATGAACTTTAATCTTTAGCGATACCTTTCGTTATATTTAATTTAAAGTTCAATAAATCTTAAATACAATAATTTACTTGAGAAATAATAGATTTTTTTTATATACCCAGGAGTTGCGGTTTAATATATCTATCTCTGAGCTCGTTTCTTCTTTTCAATATCCTACCTTACTTTACTATGCATAAAGTATAGGTAACTATATTTAGGTAACTAACTAATTGACACTAAACAATATCCAACTGACGCAATTGTGTTTAATCAGTTTTACTGTTCAATAGCCGAGAAGCAGACAGATAATCTAAACCCCCAACTAGATCCCTAGTATGAGATAGTATTTTCTAAGTTGATTTGCATTATAATTTTTCTCATAAATTAATTTGAAATTGTACTTGGTGGCGGCTTTGTCTTATTGCATGCGAGGATTTTCGTCTGCATAAATGTGAAGATTATGCGAGTTAATCGACACATCCCTTCGAAATCCTGCTTCGTCCGAAAATATTATTAACGAAGTAAATCCGTTGTCGTAGTCAATAGCCATGTAAAATATTCTAACCCTTACGGGGTAATCATTCACGATTAGTGAATTCACGTAAAGTACATGGTTTATCCGTGAATGATTTTCAGAGATAAACCATGATTCACGGATAAATCATGTACTTTTTGCAGGTAGGATGGATTGAGCAGTTGTTCTTGAAAAATGGTATCAACAGCATCTAAAACATTTCCTTCAACTTCAGCTGTACGTACAGTTCTGGGAGCTCCACTATGTCGGCCCATATTTGGAGTAAAACTACGTAAAATCCAAAGCGTTTTTATTACTCAAACTTACTTGACTTAAAATACAAGGCTATAATCAATTGTTACCAGTTACTCATAACTGCTGATCGATACGTTGGAAAGTCTTTGAATTAGACAGGTGTCTATTAGGGAATCTGTCAGTATACAATCTTCGTGCTTTTAAAACGTCTTGCCAATCCGTACATTAAATGCGTATCAGAATATTCAACAAACCTATACTCCATGATGTTAATATTAATACCTATGATATTATTACAATTATGATTCCAAATTATGACAAACATTAGAAGCCAAACACTACTCAGATATTATCCAAAGCAAGTTGATTATTCTGTTATACATATATGTTTTATCATCATGGTACAAATAATGCATTAGAACTTTTAAACATAAATATCTCGAAAACTATTAACTTTAGACACTTCTAACATGTCCGAACTTTTTTTGTTTCAAAAATACAGGAGAATAAGATTTTTCTGTTAATTGTTGAATATGGGGTAATACAAAAAAGTTAGGATACGTTATTTACCGAAACAGTGCTGTAAGTGGCACCCTCCAGAAGCTTGGTCATAAAAAATAACGGACTCTTGTTTCTCTTACTAGAAAACTTTCCTATACCAAGTTTTATGTCAAAATCTGGAATAATTCTCAAGCAATAAGGAAAACACACACCCTGTATCTTGCAAACTATCAACTTTTGGACTAAGGTATGTTTGGGTCAATTCATATTTTGGTCTGTAGTATCTTCAGTATATGATCATTCAATCTGTAAATGTGTAAATAAAAATAATTCTTCGGCTTGTCATTAGCCACGAAAACGTCATGGAAGTTAGCAACAGAATCAGAAACAAAAATCAAATTTTTACAGTCGACCATATAAGTTCTGAACGCAATATATTTTTTTCTATATTTAAGGATTAAATCTGATTTTAAACTTCTAAAATAAATTTAAGAGAAAAATTATAATTAAATATAAAGAAAAGGAATGTAGATTTAATTTTTATGCAGCATAAAAAATAAATGTTTGTAAAATAATAAATAATCAAAAAAATCACAGTAATTGTTAAGAATTTTGTTACACCTTCAAACTTGGTGTATAAATGAAAGATAATAAAATACACGATATATCTCAGAGACTCACTTTTTTCAGGGGATGAAGGGGTGTAAGCCACCCCCAAATAACTTAAAAATAACTTTGGGGGTAGCTTACACCCCTTCATACCCTGAAAAAACGCTTATCTCTGAGATATATATTATATTTGAGATATATATGAGATATATTTTATAATCTTTTATTTATATGCCAAGTTTGAAGGTGTAACAAAATTTTTAATAATTACTGTGATTTCTTTAAGTTATTTATTATTTTACAAACATTTATCTTTTATGCCGAAAAAAAATCAAATCTACACCTTTTTTGTCTATATGTAATTATAGTTTTTCTCTTAACTTTATTTTAGATGTTTAAAATCAGATTTAATCCATAAATATGCAAAAAAATAAATTGCGTGCAGAACTTATCTGGGCGATTGTAAAAATTTGATTTTCGTTTCTGATTCTGTTGCTAACTTCCATGACGTGCCACGAAAACATAATCAACTCATAATCCAATAGGAAATTTCTAGTTTTAAAAATTTCCTCTTGGATTATGGTGGCGTTTTACTCACATCAGAACTTCCTCGAACTTATGTTGTATGACATTGTATATTATGTATTTTAATCTGTTTCATGTATGTACATACATTATTTAAACTAAAAAACTTTTGAATTTTATCTTAACTAGACTTACCTATAATTACCCTATAATTACCTACGTACTCATGTCTTTTATTAAAGTTAAGTAAAGATATTATTATTATGAAGCCTCAAATTTGGTGATTCTTGGTTGACAAAATCTCTTATAACTCAGCAAGTTTCTGAGGTACATGAAACGTTCTGATATAAAATTATTGGTAAAAAATGCACTTTCTCTGACTTTCTAAAACCTTCTTAAGAATATTCCAATTATTTCGTAAAAATATTATTGAGTGAATGTTTGAAGACTCTCCAAGATGTTGTATAATGTTGCATCAGTGCAGAAATGTTTGTGTGCAAACTAGATGGGGATTTCTATTAAAGAAAAATCACCAATTTGTCAAGTCCCGTAACCTGGTCCCGAAAGCGTTTGGCTCGATCTTTTATACATATTTTTATAACATGAAATAGTTTAGAGGCGTCGGTCAATCGGGCGCATCTTCTTTTAGTCGCGTCGCGAACTCCATTACGACGCCACCGCGAGCTCTATTTTGAATTTCAGTCGCGAGCTTCGCGCTCCGAAAATATATTTTTGAATTTTTTTTCCGAAATTTACAGTTTCCCGGGTCAAGTAGAAATAAAGATTTAAGTGACTTATCTTCTTTTAAATGCACTATAGACGCAAGTGGCAACAAAAATGCTGAAGATGGATAAGCAAAACATAAATATTTTGTTAAACATTATTTTAGGTAGGTTGGATGAGGCATATAGAAAAGCATCATATCTCAACGTTTTTCAACCCAATTAGGGTTTTTTTTGCAGAAAAATGATTATAGCCAATTTAGTAGAGTGAACTGCAATCGGTCCTCCACGCCCTATTCTTCGATCAGAAAATTAGGGACTAAAGTTTATAAGTTTTCATCGCTATCGAAAATTAGGTTAAAGCATTCGTGTATACAGTGTGTATCACGCAAATGGAATAAATTCCATAATAAATAATTATGAACATTTTCGAAAAAACGCTTAAACACCTCAATTGGTATTTTTACTTTTAGTAATTATATGTCATAGAACAGCGGTCAATATCAACTTTTTATAACCAAATATTACCAAATAATTTTTGGATTTTCACCTGTTTCGGAGATATTAAGTGTTTTCCGATTTATTGCAAAAATTAACATTAAAAACAAAGAAAATTATTTGGTTACATAAATTCGTTACAGCAAACTCAAAAACTAATTAACTGTTATTCGTCCTTTTAACTCTTAACTTTAACTTTAGCTAAGTCGATGAGTTCAAGTTTTCTAGATAATATTTTTGACGTATCTCCATTAAAAGAAGTCTAATGATGTCAGATCAGGGGATCGTGCTGGCCATTCCAGCGGTCCTCGTCTTCCTATCCACCGGTTTGAAAATATTTGGTTGAGGTACTGCCGGACATTGATTTGGTGGTATTCAATTGATTGGAGTAGTGCTCCATCTTGCTAAAACCATACGATATTAGCTGGAACTAGTTAGTTTGCTGGATCAGGGTGGCACAACATTATTTTGGAGCAGTGTTAAATAATTATTACCATTCAAAGCATTGATGAACAAAGGACCTTTGATATGATATCCACCACTTCCTCCCCAAACATTGACGTTTTCAGGTAGTTTTCAGGGTATGTTGTTCTCTCACCCAGTGTGGATTTTTTTTAGACCAATAGCGACAATATTGTCGATTAGCATGACCATGAAGTGTAAAGGTGCACTCATCACAAAACAAAACATGCTCTGATTGAACTTCATTGTTATCTAACTTTGCCATCATTTGTTCAAAAAAATCGACTTCCATGCGTTCCTAAGTTGGTATCAATCTAGAGAGATGCATTTTATTTTCTTTCAATGTTCGAATGATCGATGAATGGCTTACATCGAACATTGACGCTGCTTTTCGACCAGCAGTATGTAAATTTTTCTCAAACTCAAGCATAATATCCAATTTGGTATCATCAGTTATTGCATTCGCAATTGCTTCTCTATTTTACTAATCGTCCCTTGGGATATATGAAGAAAATGGGGAAATTTATCATGGAATAAACGAGCAACTTGCATTTGTGGCCAATCATATGTAGAATTAATATTTTATGCGTTTATGTTAAATGGACGATTGTTCTGACAAGCAGTTAAGGAAATTCCAAAGACTATGGGATTGATAACTATTGCTGACAGATAATAATTTTCAAGGGCAAGCATCTTAAACCAAAGTGAAGAACACAATTTTATTTATTTATTTTTTATTTCATATCTGTAAGAAGGTATGTTGAAGTGGTTTATGTTTACTTTCTTATTATAAAAACTGAAATGTAAAATAAATATTAAGTGTATTGTAACAAATTTTTGCATAAATCGGAAATAACACTTAATATCTCCAAAACAGTTGAAAATTGATATAGGATATTGTACATGAAATATGTCGAGAATATACTGAAAGATCCAAAAATTAAGGGTGTCGTATTTAAAATAAAAAAGTTGATATTGACCACTATTACATGACACACCCTGTCTAGTTTGTTTTTATTGAAAAAAATAAGCAAGTAATCGACGTGTCTGAGCGTTTTTTCGAAAACCTCCCTATTTATTTATTTTTATAAATTTCATTCCTAAATAAAAATTGAATCTTATTAAAATTATAATGCCACATTTTTAGATATCATATTTATTCATTTAAATAGTCCCTTATGGATATAAAAAATTAATTAAAAAAAATACAAAATTAATGATAATTTGAAAAACCAAAACGTTGGCAATAAAATCTGAACACAAAATCCTTTCGTATATAAAAAGTCTTTTCCAGGATGTCTTGAAAAGGTTGCCACAAATAAAAAAAAACTATAGGATATTTTCAAAAATGTATCAATTTAATTTTTTCAAAATATCTCAAAAATAAAGGACAGAAAATTGTAAACTAAACGGTATTTACTTACAATACAATTGCCCAAAGCTTAGCTTTTCTCATTCAACCATTTTTCTTCTCTAACAGTTTTCGATATACAGCATTCCTAATTTTTGTTCACACTGCACGTTCGATAAAGTCACACAAAATTTAATAAATATTATTTTATTTACAAAAACCAATAGGTACAACATAATATATCTTATAAAAACCTATTTAGCTAGAAACCTGAGTGCTATAGCTAAATATATATAACTTAAAATAATTAAAACTAGTGCCTTACTTTTACCTAAATAAGAAATAGCTAAATATTTACAATATTAATTAATAATGTTCCGCAGGCCGATGCTTCGAATGTCCATGGTTACCATAACCATGATTTACGTAAATAACATGTTCATCGGGTCTGGCATCAAAAATGTATCCTCTAATTAAAGCTCCTAATCCTGCCATGAACACCATCTGGTTAATCATCTGAACCAACCCCACTGCAATCCTGATTCCTGGCACAATCCAGGGTAGAATCCCTGCAAGGGTTAATGCGGGCGCCAGCATATTGGAAAGCATAGGGGAGTTAGGGGGAGTAAGAGCGTTTACTGCTGTGTCCATCAGACCTCTAGTAGTGTCGTTTGGAAGCATTTTTTCAGTTTTTCTAACTGGTATAGACTATTGCTTCTTAGTTCCAGTCAGACCTGAAAAGAAACCATATATTTAATAATTTGTGTACACTGTAGTACGTTTCGGACAAATAAATGTCAAATATATCTATAATAAAGTACTCAATAGTATTTCCAAATGGCACCCGTAATTTCAGACTATCAAACATGAATCTTGGCAAAGATCAATAAGAGTCAGTGAACACAAGCCTGACATATGTCATGCCTGTTAAAATGACGGCGGACGCCATCTTGTTAAATGTAAACGTTCAAAAAGCATTGTGGCCATTATTATACCCAGATAACCCAACCCAACAATTTTTTTTTTACCAAATGACTTTAATTAAAAATTACGTAATACAGATGCTTATGGCGCTTGCTGGGCATAAAGGTCTCAAAGAGGATGTGCGGATGATGCTAAATGTCATGGGTAATTAAAGAAGGATTGGCCTATTTTGTAATATTTATTATATATGTTTAATGATCGTACGTATTTATAGCTTTAGGACCTATTTTTGTTTCATTCAAGTTATTTAAAAATGATCAAACACATTTTGGATGTTATTTAAGATGGCTTTAATTTCTGACTTCACATAAATTTGTTCTTTTGGTGCCTCATTAAGATTTATTAATTTAAAATAGAGAAATTTAATACATTTCATTGCTTCCTTAACCTTCTCACATTTACAGCTTACTTCTTCAATTTTCTGACACACATTTTGATGGGTGCATGGGCAGTTTTTATTATTGTTTACTGCTTTAACGTTTTCCACGCATACTTCTTCATTTTTGTCAGCATATTTTTTACTATTATTTATTAAAATGGCGTTTTCCAGACATACATTTTTAAAAGGTTTTTGACACACTTCCTCACTTTTATCAGCATAAGTAGAATTCATTTTTCAGGAGCCAAGCATCTTCCAAAAAAGGTGCAAATCTCAACCAGTAGAAAACGCCGTCCACCAAACTTCACCGGCTTTTAATGGGACTAATTGATGCAAGTAGTTGGAAAATCTGGATAAAGAAGGCCAAGAGGGCAGCGTAATATTTTAACGGTTACTTTAACCAAGCTAAAGTTCAAAATGCTTTCAAGTACATGAAGGAAGCTAAAAACAATTGTAATTGTACGGAGCCTTGTACAAATAAGGAACCAAAGCCACCAAGTGGCTCTATACAAATTAATTGGGTAGTCTGAGAAATGCATTAACACCTCTGACCAATGAGTTTATCCTTCAAACAAATCTGAATCTAGCCTAAGAACTTCTAAAACTAAAGCTCAGAGAAATCGATTTTGTAGTGTAGTACTACTAGTAAAAAATTAAATTGTTTTAACCCTACTGAAGCAAGTAGAAGAGCCTCTTTAAGGAAATATGAATCAAATCCGAGTACTTCTTTTACTTCCAATAAAAAAATTAATTGTACTAAATGAGGTGTACTCCAGGAGAAGAAGACAGAAATGCTTCTGTACATTTAGAATTCTTAAGGAAATCCAAATCTGATTCAAAGATTATCGTCTGCTAAAAAAGATGTTAAAACCAGAAGAAACCAGAGGAATTGAAAGAAGACAAATTGTACCGACCCTCTACAAGCCAAATGCAAATGAGCTTCTGTGAAGTCATGTGAAGAAAAGCCTTCAAAGTGTAATAATACAGTTTGCAAAAATAAATATACTGCACAAGATGAAGACAGAGATGATTCTGTACATTTAGATTTCTTAAGGAAATGCAAATCTGAATCAAAGATATCATCTGCTAAAAAAGATGTTGAAATCAGGAGAACCAAATCTGAACGTAATAGTACAATATATTTCAATAAGAAGGCAAATTGTACTGATCTTCCAAAAGATAAATACAAAAGAGCTTCTGTAAACAAAATCACCTTCAAAATGGGATAGTACAAAAGATAATTTCTTCTGCAAAAGACTAAGATACTTCTGAAACAAATAGTACGAATTGCAAAGAGGTTTGTAACAAGAAGTAAGCCAAATCCGTCTCAATATGCCCCTTATGAAGTAGAAAAAAAAGAAATCCACTAAAAGAAGAAAGAAGGAAAATCCCAATTAGTTTTATATAAGCACAAGAAGAAAATTAATGATGCTCTTAAGAGTGTATATATGGCATCTAATCAGAAAATGATAATGAAAAATGCCCATGTGCTGATAAAGTGGTAGGTATGGAAAATATCAAAGCAATAGGCAATACTCCTTTATATGTAATGCATCAAATAGTACAATTTGCAAAGAGGTTTTCAATAATAAATGGGCCAAATCAGATGAATTCTCTGAGAATGATTGTAGAGAAGCCCTACTGAAACTGCATGGTTGCTTCGTGAAAAAGCGAAGGAAGTCCACTAAAGAAAAAAAGAAAGAAGAGAAATCTCAAATAATGAAATGTGAAGACCAAAAGAAACTCAACGATTGTAAAGCTAAGAAGTTATATGTGGAAAATGCCAAATTAGTAAATATTAATGAAAAATGTCTAAATACTGATAAAAATTAGGAAGTGTGTCAAGATATTGCTAAGAAGTTGTGTGTGGAAAACTTTAAAGCAGTACACAATAATCAAAAAATGCCCATATGCTAGTGTTTCAAAAACCTCCTAAGAATGTATGTCAAGAAAATGCCAAATTAATAAATAAAAAAGAAAAATGCCAAGAGGCTGCTAAGGATTTGTGTGTAGTAAACGTTAAAGCAGTAATCAATCACGAAAAATGCTTTTGTGCTAATAAAAAGGAAGTAGTATGTTAAGCTGGTAAGGATTTATGCATGGAAAACGTTAAAGCAGTAAAAATTGAGGATTTCTGCCAATACTATTCCTTTTTGATTTTGCGTTTAAGTAAGTAGGGGGTGGTAAAAACCCTTTTTTTATGCCAATTTTCACGTTTTTAATTGCCTTAGTTCCACTCATACACTTAATTGTCAAATTTGGTTGACGTACCAAGATTTAAATCGTTAATCACAGTTTATGAGAAATCAGTAATAATGGTTCGGGGATGTGGCGAGAAATTTGATTCATTATTGACCTTCTTTTATTATTTGATACTCTCTTAATAATTTATTTAATTATGTTTTTTCTTTGATTTTTTTTTTTATATTACGACTGTAGGAATACTCTTTTTATAAGTAATGACATAAGTGTCCAGTTAAAAATCTGAATTCAGCTTTTGGTCCTAAATTGAGCTAAGCAGCTCTTAGCATTCTAATAATAATGGAACAAGCATTTATCCTTATTTTTCCGGTAAAGGTTTACAATAAACAACATTTCCACACATTTTCACTCAAATGTTTAAAAGATGATTTAAAAATGATCAAAACTCTTGGACGTTTCCATTTTTGTTTCATTCATTGTGAAAGGTTGATGAACTTAGACTTAATTAAAATAATGCACTGCATTTTTCTTTAAAAAAAGTACTTAAGACAGATTTAATTTGTAAAAATGCTTAGTGTGTGAGTCCCTTTTTATTCCACAAGAATATCTTAACTACATAGTTTTTGAGATGCTGGTCTTGGTCACTATTGCCGAAAATGGCCAATTTTTCAAAAAAATTTGCTTAAATCATGCATTTTATTTTATAAGAATATTCCAATTAGTTTTTGCAATATTGGACTTTAAAGTGAGTAGTGACCTTGGAGAAGAGCATTTTAGTCACCACTGCCACAAATAATCAATATTTCCCAAACTTTTGCTTGGATAAGTTTAAACTTAACATCAGAATTCTAGAAAATATTCCAAGGAACATTCGTTTTTTATTTCATAAAAATATTTCAAGGATTCAAAATAACTTTGGACTTTGCGTTTAAGTAGGCAGGGGATGGTAAAAACCCTTTTTGTATTATGAATTTTGACATTTATTATTCTCGGTCTTAGTCTCACTCATCCACTTAATTGTCAAATTTATTTGACGTACCAACATTTAAATTGCCAATGACATGTTATGAGCCCTCAGTGGAAATGATTAGGGTAGTTCCCGGTTTGATTTATGATTGAGTTTTTTTTAATAACTTATTTAATATTAATGTTTTTCTTAGCACTTTGATAACAACAAAGTAGGAATTTACCCTTGTTTTTCCGGTAAAGTAAGCATTGTTCCAAGTTATCCTCCCAATCCAAAAATGAAATTACACTAGACACCATTTCCACACATTTTCACTTAAAACACGGTTTTGAAAGCGCACAAGTGAGTAACTTTACTAATTACTATATTATTCGTTAAATATAAACCGTGCGGTAATTATTCGATCAATTCCGTCATTCCGTACCTTTTACTAGACGGTTAATGGTTATACTCAACTTCGAAGTGGGTATAAGCAAGTCCGTAATGGTAACCCAGATCTTTCCGGTCAAGGCGTTTCTTCTCTGGTAAACCAATGCAAAAAATTTGGTTTAATTTAGTTTTTATGCTATCCTATAATTTATTAAAATCTTATTTATCAATTCACTTTCATATTTAGATGGCCTAGGGAAATCTTTTGTTCAATAGAAATATATTAGAAACCAATTAACGTTGTTTGAAGTTTTCGTCTGCTAATACGCGTTTCCAATTAAGTTCCAACATTAATTCGTCCGAAAAAAAGCAGCGTCTAACAATTTTCAAGTGTTTGTCTACTTGACTTTAATTTAGAACTAATCTCTTACAGTTTATCATCTGGAAAAATGTTATTTTAAACTTACGCTTATGTATTTTGTTAAAGCTAATTTTAAAACGTCTTACGCAATGAGATTATTTCACATTGCCAGAACTGCCTGAATCAAGATTCATATTCCAGTTTGGATTGCCTATATACCAGTTTTTATGGAGGTGCATAGCTAGCAAAATAGTGTAAACAAGTTTTATTACCGTCCTAGGAAAGAAAATTGAGGTATATCGACTAACATTGCATCCCTTCGGTGCTTGGAAATCTGATGAAAAACTTGGATGTAATATCACTTTCTGCACGTCGACAGTAAGAGCATTTAGGAACTTAATTTTAAATGTTATTTTGTGCACGTAAATGTGCATAAATATTTCAGTCAAGGAGCATAAATTAATGGATGATCATGAAGTAGTATTTAAACAAGATTTTTTGAATCTATACCGCATTTAAATTATTACTTAATATCTGAATCAATTCTTCTTACGGTTTTATTCTTTCTACACACAATCATTTTTAGGTAATTTAAATTTTCTGCGAATATTGGGTCTAAAATCAATATGAGAATCATTAATTAAATGCTTAAATTTCTACCATATTTCTTAATATATGAATTGGCTTAATTTTGACGTAATTAGGCTCACTGCAGACGCGGTGATTTTCTGTGACCATTGAGTCTAAGATTTTCAACAAATAATTTAAAACTTCTCTCTGTATATATATATTATTTACTATTTGGTATTTACTATTTTCGGACTCTTATGCTTGCGTGGGAGGAGGCCCTCACGTGGCATTTTTACCAGGAGTGCATAAACTGCAAGAAGTTAACAAATCCTATTACTGAATAAGAGTGTGTCCTAAATGCCCCTATTATATGTTAAACCCACATACTGAAAGTCATTGTGGCATACTAACACGCCATGTTGCCTCAGTTCGCTATTTTTCTTTAATTCATAATGTAGGCTGTCATAGAATAGAAGAAGGCTGTCTTCTACCTTTATAGACCAATGGGATATGGAATTGAAACTTTCCCTCACCCTCACTCTATTTTTTTTTAAAGAAATAGAGTAAATTAAATTCTGGGTCTGGTTTTCTCAAGAAAAAACTAATTAGTTCCTTCCTTGTTTCTCTTAGAGGTGAACCTGGAAGTTTTACAATTATTTTTATATTCTCTCTTCTACTATCATAGTAGGTTATTAAATGTCTTAATAATGTAAAAAAAATCTAATCCAATATAGGTAAAATTTTGAGAAAATGTGGCATCACTGCAAAATGCATTAAATTAAGAGAGTCGTCAAAAGCGTCTTTTATGGTTCTAATGTGCTGAGCCGCATTAACCTCTGGTCACTTATGCTTTCTTGCTACTATATTAGGGATATCGGTACTCTGAAGTACCACCATATAAGGAAGGGAATTTAAAAAACAAGGTACTTTTTATACATTCTGCTTTATTTGTTTAAATATTTTTTGCCTTTATCCAACATGAAGAAACATTTAGATAGCGAGGTACTTATAACAAAACGTGAGTGGGTAAATTCGACTGGGTCTTCAATCCCTCCCTAAGGCGAGCACCCAGTTGAGCATCCACTTTCTCAAATAAGTTCTCAATGGCACGTTCAGCGATCACACTGTTAGTTTGCTTCAACCAGTTCAAGATGTTTTCTATGGTCCTGTTTCTTTCATCTTCTTTGATCACCTATAAAGCAATTTAATCACTATATAATCACTAGAGTGATGTCATTGTATATAAATCGACGACAAATAAATTCTATGACGGTTGACGAACTGCCTGGGACGGTATGACAACGTTATTGCATGCTGGTCAATGAAAATCATTACCTAATCCCATCACATGATGCAGAAGATGGGATTTATTTTAGTATAATTAGGAGTTCAGACAGCATTAAATGACTGCAAAAACCTTCCTCTAAATGTCCTCTTCAGATAAATTCAGGTCACAACTTTAGAACCCAACAATTCCAGAATTATATTGTTTAGCAAAAATCCATAAACCTGGCAATAAAATAAAACCAATTGTCTCCATTATAGGATCTCCAACTTACAACATTTTTTGGTAAAGCAATTTGAGACATTAAAGTTTAGTTTTAAGTGAATCCATTTTACAAATCCATTTTTCTTTCGATGTATCGTCTATGTTCCCAAACATTCCTATACCAGAAACTTTGGAATATCTGATTGAACTTTTTAAAAGTCACGGTTTCACAAAAACTGCTTAGAAGTACATTTTATTTGTTCCAAAAGTTAAGAATCTTTATAGAGCCTATTTTAAGAGATGGGATAAACCGAACACCAGTCTAAACTCAACTATCTAAAGTTCCTAGTTCTTGCAGGACTTAACTAGATTTATCAAAGGTGTGTTAAGTACAGGAGCTCCTATAATAAAATTCCCAATATCCTAAATTCTACTGCAAGGATTTCAATAATTTCTTTGATCATAATTGAAGCAGAAATCAGGTGATCTCAAGCTTCAAGAATGACCGCGTTTTGATTTCCAAGTGCCAAGATATTGACGAATTTGCCAAACATGATTGCAACTTCAACTGCAAGGATTTAAATGACTTCTTCGATCATAGTTGAAGCAGACATCAGGGTATCTCAAGGTTTAAGAATGACCGCATTTTGATCTCCAAGTGCCGAGATATTGACGAATTTGCCAAACATGATTGATTGTGTTGAGTTTAGAAAATCCTGTAGTAAAAAATGCCCAAATCATAGGAGTGCCTTTACTCAATAAAATTATTAATTTCTTGTGAATCAGAGCACTTAATGATCGAAATAGTGTGATTCTTGATCAGCAAGTGTACGGAATGACAGGATCAAACACAACTGACATAAAGTAAATTTTTATTTATTCTAAGGAGTTAAGAATATTTAAAAAGCTTTTATGGGATAAACCGAACACCAGTCTAAACTCAACTGTCCAAAGTTCCTAGTTCTTGCAGGACTTAACTAGATTTGTCAAAAGTGATTGATTGTGTTAAGTACAGGAGCTCCTATGATAAAAATTCCAATATCTTAACTTCAACTGCATGGATTTAAATGACTCCTTCGATCATAGTTGAAGCACACATCAGGGTATCTCAAGGTTTAAGAATGACCGCATTTTGATCTCCAAGTGCCGAGATATTGACGAATTTGCCAAACATGATTGATTGTGTTGAGTTTAGGAAATCCTGTAGTAAAAAATGCCCAAATCATAGGAGTGCCTTTACTCAATAAAATTATTAATTTCTTGTGAATCAGAGCACTTAATGATCGAAATAGTGTGATTCTTGATCAGCAAGTGTACGGAATGACAGGATCAAACACAACTGACATAAAGTAAATTTTTATTTATTCTAAAGAGTTAAGAATATTTAGAAAGCATTTATGGGATAAACCGAATGCCAGCCTAAACTCAACTGTTTGATTGAAAGCTATATAGTTCTTATAGGCGGTTTAGTTACTTAAGCAGATTTGCCAAGGATTATTGATTGTGTTAAGTACATGAGCTCCTATAATAAAACTTCCAATATCTTAACTTCAACTGCAAGGATTTAAATGACTCCTTCGATCTTAGCTGAAGCAGACACCAGGGTATCTCAAGGTTCAAGAATGACCTCATTTTGATCGTCAGGTGCCAATATATTGACGATAATAAATGTCCAAATTACAGGATTGTTGTAACTCAATAAAATCATTAATCTCTTGTCAATCTGTCCATATTTAAGCACTTGATGATCACTCTGATATGAGTTGATGAGGGTTTTGCGAAAGATGTAATTCTGATTCTGGCTATTTACTTTAAAATTTCCGTACTTAAAAATATCAATTTCAGGATGGAAAACATCCTCAGGCAGATTGTATAGTTTAGTTGGTGTTGAAACTTTAACCAGTCAGCAGCTTCATTGGATTTTTCGCTTTATTAGTTACATCATACTAGTATATAAGACCACTTGTAAGTAGTTTTAGTTCAGTTTTATTCTTCTCTAGAAGATACTAACATCGTTAGGGAAACACGTGTCAAGAATAAAATAAAGAGTTTTGGTTAGTCTTAAAACTGTCTCGTGATTTGAGTATCACACCAAAGGTTCCAACAATAGGACTAATTAGGATTGATAGAAATCGTTAGTTTCTTCATGATCATCTGCAAAATTTGAAAATATTTTATGGAATTCTTTCAGCGAATCGTATGCTTCACTGAATTTTCACTAGTAGGCAAACCTCCTTAGACGGACACTAGTCACACATTTCAGAGAAAAATACTGCTTCATTTATAGTTCTTTCATAATCGTTTGCCAAATTTAAAAGTTCTTTTAATAATTTTATAACATCACTTAACTATTTCAGGATCAAATATGATTAATGAAATTTTCTGCTCAACACTCCCAATCATTTCCGGAAATATCTTAGTTCTTACCCGTGTCCATAACAGTCTAGCCTGACTATAATTATCAATAAGTCCATTGTCAATTCTATCAGTGGTGCCAACCAATGGAACCCTAGGAAACAGGGCCTTGGCCCTCTTGTCTTTTTTAGGGCCATTAAAGCTGTTCGGAAAGTAGTTCGGCGCCCCCCCTTGACTCACCAACGTAGAGTGTCCATCTCTGTTATAGTTGTGTATCTAAAATTATTTAAAAGTCATAAAATATTTCGAAAATTAATTTTTAAACCACAAAAACCTTGTTAAGTGCGTACTAAAGATTAAATTACTAATAAATAAACGGGTTTTTATTGCTCCGGCTTGGGGTCTATTAATCTTTTTTACTATTAAAACTTCAGCAAATGTGAGTTATGGTTTTTAAAGAATCTTATATAGAAAAGTTATGACTAAGTAACCTAAATAAGTAGTGGATCATAGAGCTGCGCAGCAAACGTTTTATTTGCAGCGCAGCCTGGGAATGAATACCTGAAATGGTGCATTCACAGGCAATTGGGTACTATTGATGCCTAATCTATATCTGTGTGTATCTCCATAGTTAAAGATTCTACCCTGGAGCATTCTATCCGGCGAGAAGTCAATTCCTAAAATTAAAAATAATTTTTGTGATTATACAACATTTTATGTCACTGCTTTTTTTAAATCCTTTTGTCATGGATACTCGATAAATCGTATTCGTGAGAACTGGTAGTCACCACAACTAAAATACCAGAGTGATTCTCGCATCCAAATAAAAGCTAGTTGTGTAATCATAATAATAAACGTGATTTTTTTCGATAATTTTATACCGGCCATAGTAAATAATAAACAGACATTATATTTTTGGATGTCCTTTACCCAAAAAGATATTTTTAGTTTTTCAGATTGACTGGTCAATTTAATTTTGGTGGCCGATAAAGGCATGTGTTCAATGCCACTAGAAAGTCAGTTTGAACTAGATTTTTTTTTCGTATTTACCAGATGTCCCGGCATCTCCGTCTACCTTAAACATACGTTAACTTTAGTTGCAGTTTCATGACGTAATTTTTTTGTTTTTTTCAATGTTCACCTTTTCCAGGTAGTTGACATCATTTTTTTTCGCAGCCAGTTGAAATAACATTTTTGTTCTTTCAAGTAGTTACTCATTATTCATTTTTGACATAAAAAAAAGTTCCGCTTATTTCAGACTAATTCAACTTCCTGAAAGAATTAAATTAGGAAAACCTTGCACAGGCTTGTACGGTCAGTTGTAATAATATTTTTCCTCCTCTATGTCGTAAAAAATTTGATTTTTTCAAATTAATTAAACTGCCTGAAAGAAACACATAAGTTCTTTCACCGTTTACAATCAAATAGGCAATTTCCTTAATGTTTCATTTTTTTTAGGCACTGGAGGTCATTTCTTAGTATATATAGTTCCTTTTGGTCAAGTCAATTGTTTAGTTTTCTTATTTATTTCAGGCAGTTGCAATTCCATCATTGCTTAATTGTTGGACTGTTGCAGTAATTTTCTGTTTTATTCAGGCACTAGAAATAATCCAAGTAGTTGAACCCATTTTTTTATATATTTTTTAAAATAAAGTCCGCAAGAACAAAACAAATAAAAACATATAATTAAATACAGTTTGTTAACTTAATTTTTATTTTTTTCCAGGCAGTTCAACACCGTTTCACATTTTACTTGGTTCAAATAAGACTTCACATATCTGGAAGACTTTTATTGATTGTAGACTGTTCTTTAACGTTTTAGAAGCAAATACTGAGATTTTCATTTTTTTTTCTTTAGGCACTTAGCCTAATTTGTAATTTTTTTCTAGGCAGTTGCCATCGTTGCAATTATTTAATTTTTCATTTCTTCCAGGTAGTGGATGGCATTTTCCAATTTCATTCAGGTAGCTCAAATAATATTATTATTCTCCCAAACAGTTGAACCAATTTATTAATATTAGATCAAAAATCTTATTTCACGCATGATTTAAACTGCCTGGAAGAATTTTTTTAAAAATATTGAAGTAGTCAAAGGCGGTTTTTTAATCTTTTAGAAGTAAATACAATAATTTTCTCTTTTTTCAAGCAGTTGACCTAATTTTGCCGCAAATTGACCTTTTTGCAAGTAATTTAGTGTTACTTTCTATTACGTCTAGTCAATTGTCCTTATTTTTCTCTTTTTCTAAGTAATTGAGAGTCATGTTCTATTTCGTCCAGGCAATTAAACTCATTTTCCTTTTGCTTCAAGCGTTTAAGAGCCATTTTTTATTAATTCCCGGCAACTGACTTATTTTCCAAGCAGTTGAGAGTCGATGTTTTGATTTTTCCAGGCAATTAGGCTCATTTTTCTTTTTTTCCAAGCAATTGAGAATCATGTCCTATTACTTTCAGGCAATTGTCCTTATTTTTCTCTTTTCCTAAGTAATTGAGAATCATATTCTATTTCGTCCAGGCAATTAACCTAATTTTCTTTTTTTCCAAGCGTTTAAGAGCCATTTTTTAATAATTCTCGGCAACTGACTTATTTTCCAAGCAGTTGAGAGTCATGTTCTTTTTTTTTTCCAATCAATTGAGAGTTATGTTCTATTTCGTCTACGCAATTGACCTTATTTTTTAAAAGCAATTATTTAGTCATTTTTTATTATGTCCAGGCAATTGACTATATTTTTTTTCTAAGCAATTGAGAATCATGTCCTATTACTTTCAGGCAATTGTTCTTATTTTTTTTTTCAAGTAATTGAGAGTCATGTTTTAGGTCTTCCAGGCAATTAGGCTCATTTTTATTTTTGTCCAAGCAATTAAGAGTCATGTTCTATTTCGTCCAGACAATTAACCTCATTTTCCTTTTATTCCAAGCAATTAAGAGCCATTTTTTATTAATTCCCGACAACTGACTTATTTTCCAAGCAGTTGAGAGTCATGTTTTAATTCTTCCAATTGAAATTGACCTTTTTTGTCAGGCAATTGAGAGTCATTTTTTATTTCTTCCGGGCAGTTTATAGTGAATTCTTACCTATACTAGTGCCTGTTCTTCAACTTTTTCTTAAGACTGCCTGGAATATATTTTTATATTCAATGATTGAAACTTCCATTTTTGAATGTTTCTTTTAAGCAGATGACCTAATTTTTCATTTTGTCCATGTAATGGAAAGTCATTTTCTATTTCTTCCAGGTGGTTGGCATCAATTCTTCAACTACTTCTTAAGACTTGAAGTCAACCTCATCCATTGTTAAAGATATTTTAATATTTTCATGGTGAATTAGTGTAGTTTAATGAGTTTTAATTTTATTTCATCTCCTTCTGATACTCTGTCTTGATTTTGTTTTATAAAGTGTTTCAATAAAAGCACAAGATTTCAATGTTCAATGAAACATGGTTTTTCTCTAGCAAAGTATTGAAATATTTATTGATTCAGAGAATATACATTTGGAAATCTTGTATGAAACAAAATATCTTATGGCCGCCACGGCTTTAAATTTTTAACATCATTGTATATATGTGGTGGTATTTCATTAATACAGCATCTAATTTCGTTTTTTAATGATTCGATGGTTACAGGCTTATTAGCATAAACCTGTGACTTCAGATAAACCCACAGCCAGAAGTCTAAAGGCGCCAAATCGCAACAGCGTGGAGACCAATTCTGGTCATCAAATCGGGAAATGACACGACCAGGAGCAAACTCGTGCAAGATCGTCAATGTTTCACGAGTGGAGTGACAAATGAGACCGTCCTGCTGATACCACATATCGTCAAGATCAATAGCTTCCAAATGAGGTACAAGAACTGCACCTTCTTCGATTTCGAAGAAGAACGAACTCTAGACTATAATGTACACCATACAGTGGCACGTTGTAGATGCATTGCTTTGTGATGATCAGTGGTGGATTTTCTAAGCCCCAAATGCGATATTTTTGCCTATTAACGAAGCCATCCAGGTGAAAATGGACCTCATCACTGAAAGTGATTTTGTTTGCAAAATCAGCTGGTTGCTCAAGGGTCCAATTGGTGATTTCTCTTCGCTGTTCATAGTCTGCTGGCAGAAGTTGTTGAGTCAGTTGGAATTTGTAAATCTTTAGAGATGATTCACTGAAGAGTGTTTGTTGTAAAGTCCAATTCTTGTCTCCGATGACGAATTGATGTCTCTGGCCTTTTTGTTACATTCTCGCGTGATATTTTGTTCTGAACAACCATAAGCTCGTATCGTGTATTGCACATCGGTATCCGAACCAATACTTTTCAATTTTTTAATTATTTTTTTCACGCTGTTCATGGTCTGCTGGCAGAAGTTGTTAAGTCAGTTCGAATTTGTAAATCTTTAGAGATGATTCACTGAAGAGTGTTTATTGTAAAGTCCAATTCTTGTCTCAGATGACGAATTGATGTCTCTGGCCTTTTTGTTACATTCTCGCGTGATATTTTGTTCTGAACAACCATAAGCTCGTATCGTGTATTGCACATCGGTATCTGAACCAATACTTTCCAATTTTTTAATTATTTTTTTCACAGTAGATAAATAAGGATCATTATTTCGACGGAACAGTGGACGCACTTTACGAATAGTGGCAATTAAACTCGCATTTTGATAATAATTTTTGACATTCAGGATGCGTTTGTTTACTAACTCCCATCTGCTAACTTTTAATTTGTCACGTCATAATCATATAATATTATGACTATCAAACATGGCGCATAATTCAAATCTTGCCTCCTTATTGAAACACCCTTTATTAACTAATAGCTATTTACTAGTTAAACTGTATAGTGCTTACCAGGAATAACATGAGAAACGTCAAAAGCCAACTGTTCAACTTCTGCAAAATAATTGGTGGGATTCTTGTTCAAGACAAATCTTCCCACAGGAATCAATGGATAATCCCCATGGAGCCATACCTTTGAGTTGTCAAAAGGATCGTAAGGGTTTTTGGCTGCTTGCTCTGGAGTCATAACCTTCAAAGAAAGTAAGCATAAGATTAATTGTCCCTCAATTTTTTAAATATTACCTGTATATAAAAAGACCAAGAGGGATAGTCTCCATTTTGGATTGCGTCATAAAGATCTCTAATATAGTAGTCTGATTGCACTCCTGCAAGCCGATCGGCTTCGGCTTGACTTAAATTTTCAATGGCTAAAAAGGGTGATCAATATTTTGATCCTGAATATGCAAAAGAACTTACGTTGGTCACTTCTGTAGTGAAATTTGCAATAGAAAAACTTTCCCTCTGCATTGATTAACGAGAAAGTGTTAGCTCCATACCCATGCATTTTTCTGTAACTAGCAGGGATACCTCTATCAGTAAAAAGCTGTAGAGTTTGATGAGTGCTTTCTGGCCTAAGAGACACAAAGTCCCAAAAGGCATCATAGTCCGGGCGAATGTTTGTCACTGGATTCCTACACATCAGTTTTATTTACTATAAAGGTCACCTTGTAACTTATTAATTACCTTTTAAGGGCATGAATGAACATCGGGAAATTAATAGCATCATTAACGAAAAATATCGGACTATTATTACCCACCAAATCCCATATTCCATCTTCAGTATAAAATTTTATGGCAAAGCCACGTAGATCTCTATAAGTATCTGCATAGCCACGTTCTCCAGCAACTTGAGAGAATCTATTACAAATCTATTAATCAACTTATCCTTCTCCAGTACTATCGATACCTACCTCACAGCTATAGGTGTCTTCTTCCCAATCTCACTGAAAACACTTGCAGCAGAATACTGAGTTATATCATGAGTTACTTCGAAATATCCAAAAGCAGCACCACCTTTTGCATGCACCACTCGTTCTGGAATCCTTTCTCTACTGAAATGAGTTAGCTCATCAATCAACACAGTATCCTGAAGGAGGATAGGTCCATGGTAACCTACAGTTAAACTGGCTTCTCTCACTCCAACGGGGTTACCACCATCGGTTGTTATGCTATCATCGTTGTCCTGCAATGTAGAATCAAGAAAAGTACTGTAGCAGTAAGGAAAGTTAGACCTGAACTTCTAGCTGTTGGCTATATAAGACCCATTCTCAATCGTATGAATGAATTGAAGTTTCATAGTGTGAGTCTAATTCGAAGGGAAAACTTGATAAGTAATTTCATGAATCCAGTGGAGCTTAAGAATTAGAACCAATAACCATAATTAAAAAAAACATTTCCCTCACTAATTATTGAATCTCGTTAACTTGCTACTAACAAGAGACTGAATAATTTCACTGAGATCCCGGATGAAGGGAGAGGATGAAGACACAATCGGGTTTTATCAAAGTAGATTAATAAATGACTTGGAGAATTCTCAAAAATTTTCAGGTAGAAACTCTGAAAAAAATTAGACCTGGACGAATGAATTAGATTTAAATATCTTACAACATCCCTCTTAAGAAAATGATATTCAACAACACTTAGCCGATTCGATAGGACATGCGTCAAATCGCAGTAAGATGCTGCGCAGGTGCTGCACGTACTGCTGCGCCTAGCTGCTGAATTGGTTTCAAGAGTTGTTGTGCACGCAACTCCTATGGAATGGTGAGACTCAGAAGCTCGACTCCATAGTAAACTTTGTTACAGCTTCTTAAATGTTAAAAGACTAACACGAATATATACAAATGTTTTGCTTATTTCTACTATAAAACTAAAAAGTCTGATGTACAAGCAATTAATTTACAATCAGATCTATTTAGATAATAATTTTATTCAAAATCGGAGGAATATTAAAATAATAAAAAAAACTTACAGGATGCTTTTTGGCGTAGTTCAAAAGCACTTGAGACGCCGGATCGCGAGTATCATAAGCGACATTCACAGTTTCAGCCATAATTCCCAAATTAACAGTATTTGCACTTTTCAACTAACACGTCTGAACCTAAATTTTGATGGCATGCGACTTTTATAGCGAATTGGCAAAACAACAACCGCAAGTTGATATGAAGTCAAAATCTTAAGTCTGTACCACAGAAAAGTAAATAACAAACGGATTCACGTTATCATGGAGCAATGACTCCTTTTAATGAATAAACATACAAAATAAGTTAAAAATCATCATCATCATGATCAATGTCCAGGTTAAAGTCTTCGTGCAAATTCAAGGCTTCCCTCAACTTGTTCCCAAGAGTTTTGTCCACAGGGTCAAACATATTCTTGATTGATCTTTCTTGTAATTTTTTTGTCGTTCTTTTTAACCAGTCTACGAGATTTTCCACCAGGCGTTCCTTTTCCTCTTCCTTCAAGACACGTTGGTATAGAAGACGTGGTTGTGTGAAGTTGTCATCGTTTCCACTATCAATTCTGAAAGAGAACAATGGTGATATGATTTTTCAAAAAATATTATCGAAATCAAAAGTTAAATCCTTTGAATATCATGGAAATCTTAAAACAATTATTAAAGGCAGATTATCTTTAATCTAGAAGTGTGGTGTTCATCTACAGTATTAAAGGAGCAATTAGTGATCAAACTACTTGAACACCCAGACCTTCTTGGAAGATTATATCCAAACTTACAGTTCTAGAAATATCGTAAGAATCGTAAAATAATGATGCACTGATTACATAGAACTGAGAGTATGAGTTGAGCAATTATAGTGAAACCATCTAAACTATTTCCCTAAGATAAATAAGAATACTATCATCAGAATCTTAGTACTAATTAAAAGAAAAATATTGCTTACTCTTAAGTATTTTTCCCACTACTATGCTTACCTTTTGGCTTCTCCATGTAATGGTATACTAGGCGTAAGTGCATTGGCTCTTTTATCAGCAACAGGACCTTCAAAGCTATTTGGATGGTAATTGGGAGCTCCACCTTGGCTATTGATGGTACCATACCCATCTCTGGCATAATTATGAACTTTATAAGGGCTATTGACTGGGAGCTGTAAGTAATTTGGACCAAGGCGATATTGATGGGTGTCTCTGTATGCAAACATTCTTGCTTGAAGCATACGATCTGGAGATGGTTCGATCCCTAAGGAAAACCATAGAAACATCAGTACATTGTACATTGTTTGTATATTATGATGATTAAATTAATGAATACTATTGAAAACATAATGATGAACAATTTTTTCTTACCTGGGACTAAATGGGCTACATCCATAGCAAGTTGTTCAATTTCAGCGAAATAATTGCTGGGGTTTTTGTTGAGCACTATTCTGCCTACGGGTATCAATGGATAATCTGCGTGAAGCCAGACTTTGGTCAAATCAAACGGGTCGTAAGGGCTTTTAACTGCTTGCTCGGGGGCCATTACCTAATTAATTTTCATAATGAAATAATCTTTAAAATCCTATAAACTATCACCTGGATGTAAAAGTTCCATGAAGGATAATCTCCATCAGCAATAGCATTATAGAGATCTCTAGTATGGTAATCAGTGTCTTGGCCTGCCAACTGTTCGGCTTCTTTTGATAAAATATTTTTGATTCCTAAATCAGATTAATTATATAAATTTAGTCATTTTCAGAAATGTGATTATTCAACATGTTTATGGCCGCAGTAACCATCGTCGTGGCCATTAAACGGTTTTACGACTTACGGAAAACGAAATTAAGTAGCGATAAAAATAAACTGGATCAGTAAATAATTGCCTATTATTTACTTCTGATTAAAGAAAATTTAAAAATGCTTAAAGAAATCAGTGGAGTACTTTTATCAATTGACATATGAGCTTAAGAGCTTTTAGAGTGATAAAAATTGATTTTACCTTGATTGGTCACAAAATGGAATTTAACCCAAAAGAATTTCCCTTCCGCATTAACGAACCCATAGGTGTGAGATCCATATCCATGCATATGCCTATAAGACCTTGGAACTCCTCTGTCAGAAAATGTAATTAGAGTTTGATGGGTTGTTTCTGGTCTTAAAGAACACATATCCCAAAACATATCATAGTCTGGACGAAGATTAGTTACTGGATTCCTAAAGAAGCATGGTTAAGTATTTTGGTTATTTAGGAAGCATGCGTCATTAATGAACCTTTTCATTACATGAATAAAACTGGAAAATAAGGCAGCATCCTTAATAAAGAAAACTGGAGTATTATTTCCAACGATATCCCATATTCCATCTTCAGTGTAAAACTTAATAGCAAAACCACGAACATCTCTGACAGTATCTGGATAACCACGTTCTCCTGCTACAGTGGAAAACCTAAAAGAAATGAAATAGTTATTAATTTTGCTCCCTAGATCTCTATAAGTGAAGTAACATCAGAAAAATTATAACTTCTACAAATACATAACTGATAAATGGATTCTGGAGTATGAGAATATACAAACATTGAAACTATAATTTTTCAACCCGCAGAAGCAGGCTTCAGATCTTTTGCGGGTAAAAAAACATGATCAGAGTTCTGTTTCGGAATGGAGGAAAACTGTTCCTTGAAAATGAAGTTCAAAAAAGAAGGAAAAGAAAAAAAATCACTATCAATAAGAAATCTTAGCTTGGTGATGTAGAAGATTCTTTCCTAAGATACTTCCTATGGACTAGAATGCTTCATATGGACTGATCAAATAACAGTATTTAAATCGAATTAAAAATTGTTAAGTCCAAGTTTAAAGTAATTGATGGCAATCAAAATTTATATTGAGTGGAGTAAATAAAAAGACACTTTTTGATTTAATTGAGATTTTTACATAATGCCTTGAATTCATCTCATTTCTAATAATGCCATGGCTGTATAAGCGTTAAAGTTTAGATACAATTTGCAGCAATGATTGCTGATAAGGCTTGCAACAAGTCTTCTTACATAACAATGGCTGGTAGGTTTAAAGTTGTAAAACCCATATAAGCTGGCTTAAGAACCTTTAAAGATAAAAATGATTTCATGAAAAATTGCATGATCAGAGTTCAGTTGTTGGGTGGAGGAAAACTCTTAATAATTCCTTTAGAAAGTAAACTCTCAAGTTAAATATTGGACAAGAACTCCTCAATGGTTTGTAGAGTTTTTATATCAAGATTTACTTGCTCGGTTCACTTATTCCAAGATGCATAGGAACTGTTATTGCATATGGAATTCATTAGCCAACATTTGTTGAAAAATGCAGAATGACAGTTTTTAAATGGAATTCACAATTCAAAGCAATTGATGCCAATCAAAATTTAGATGTAACCTGAGCAGATGAAATGAAAAGACATTTTTCTCAGATTTAGTTGAGAGCTTTACATGATGCCTTGAACTCTTCTACTTATTTATGGCTGCAGTTAGAAGAATGCTTAACACATGGGAGTATAAGCGTTAGAATTTAGACACAATTTCCAGTGATGATTGCTGATGATAACGCTTGTACCGATTCTTCTTATATAACAAGGACCTGTGGGCCTAAAATAGAGAAAAGTGAAGCACAGTTTGGAAAGAACCAAACAGTGAAAACTCCTTTTCCTTACCTCATAGCAATAGGTGTTTTCTTCCCAACTTCCGAAAAAACCTTTGCCGCGGTATATTGGGTGATATCATGAGTAACTTCAAAGTACCCAAAGGCTCCCGCTCCTTTTGCATGCACCACTCTTTCGGGGTTGCGCTCTTTGGTAAAGTGACTTAAGTCATCTAAGAGCATCACGTCCTGCAGCAAAGTGGGACCATGGTATCCAACTGTTAAACTTGCATCCTTGTTGCCTACTGGGTTACCGGAGTTTGTTGTTATGGTTTTTTGCTCACCCTAAAAATAAAAAATCAATTGTTTGTTATCTGAAGATGTGGAGTTTCTTTTTGTTGATACATATGGTATTCCATCACTACATGGGGGAAGTAACTGATTGAATAAATATTTTCGTAATAAATGCACCAATCAAGGCCAATAATATTTTGTGGCAAATGCTGGGCATAGATGAACATTTATCACGGAGAGAAGGACAAGAAAAGTTCTGCCAGCTATTGAAGACTAGTACTGGGAATTTGAGCCATATAGTATCATATTTGCTGGTTCTATGCAGATTTAGATAATCAAAACAAAGACGAAACTTCAGATATAGAATTCTACATAACAAAGAGTACAACACCTGGCTTTTTACCTAATGAATCATTCCCTTTACAGTGTAAGAGTGAGTTGCAAACGAGTACTCTCTATGCAGATGAAGATAATGATATTGATGAACATAAACCTTTAAATGCTAATGTCTCAACTGTATGGTCAGTTTGAGAAAAAAAACGCATAATCAGGAAAAACTGATAACAAGGAAGAGAGGACTAAAAAAAGTGTCAAGTGGTTTGTTTGCCCAAATCATGGAGAACAGGAGTACAAATCAGAAAAAACTAGTTCTGCCAGCTATTGAAGATCAGTATAATCCTGCTATAAGGGCGGAATGACTCGTGGTATTTAGATTCTTACAGACACAAGCTTGAAATGATTATGTTTCTTCAATATGCTAATAGTTCTTAGGACATAAGCCAAAATACGTTGAATTTTCGACAAAGAAAAATATTGATCAACTAAAACGTCTGAAAAGAAATTCGGATCTACGAAAAACCTAAGACAAGTGTTCATTGGATAGATTGGTACTGTCTAGGGATATATAAATCTATAAAACAAAGAGGACATTACCTTGCTTCCTACCTAGCGAAACATCCCCTTTAAAGTGTTAGATTGAGTTGGAAACGAATACAGCTCTTTATACAGATGATAGTGATATTGATCAACATAAACCCTTGTAAAGTGCCAATGTTTCATCTCTACGATCAGTTTGAGAAGAAAAAGACACATAATCGGGACAAGTTTTGGACAATAGTTTGTGACTTTAACCTGCCTTTAGCAACATGGCATTGTGCTAATGCAGCATGGCATTGTCCAATATGCCCAACGTCCCAGAGGATATCCTGCAATTATTATCGGTGAAATCTTCAATTTCCTTGGACTTAAACAATTTATCACAGTGCCAAAGAGCCTCGGTAGATTCCTGGATTTAATGTTTGCGACTAATACTGAAGACATCACTGTTGAGAATGCCATAGGTCCTATCTTTTCTGATTCTCTTAACCACATTATTCCATAAAGAGCGAAAGACCTTACTTACAATTTCAGGAACACTTTAAGGACTTCTTGCATACTGATTATGGAGCACTAAACACTTTTTTTCTGTTCCATGGGAAGAAATCTTAAATGTCAATATTGATAGTGCATCTGAAACTTTTTATCAAGTAATTGAACAAGCATATACTCTCTAGGTGCCTTTAAAGAATAGAATCTTAACTTCTGGGTTCAACAGGCTATGATTGCTATTTTGTAATTGTGGTTTAAGATATAAAGAGCTTGCCAGTGAGTGTCGTATATTGTTAGCCTGGAGAATTGGTTAAGCTCTAATACTGCTCAGTTTTGGATATTTCATCTTGATCCAATAACAACTTAAAGCCTCAGAGGATAATAATATTTCAAAGATTTATGCTAGACACTTCTCTCCTTGCTATAGCGATAGATCATTGATGGCTCAAAATTTTCTAAGATATCTGAATTTAGTCCAGTTATATTTCGTCTTGCTGAAGTGTTTGAGGGCATCTTGTCTCTTCCAAACAAACTCAGCTTTTATCCAAATAATGTCAGTTCTTTGTTTTTAAAATGGCAAATACTGAAAACAGCAGAACTCATGTTTTTAATTCTTTTTTGTGAGGAAAATATTTATTAATTTTGGTTATAATATGGCATTTTTCAGAAGTAAAAAAATTATTAATTTTCGATATTTTTTCCAAATATATTTATTTTTTAAATATACTTGGGCTTATTAAACGCTCACTATATTGTGTCACTCTTTACAGAAAAGAAGTTCTCCGAAATGTGGAGCTACAGTGCTGTGGAGTTTCTATATTTAAGAGTGGAAATCAAAATAACATTGGAGACTATCGACCAATAAGTGTTCTATCATCAATTTCTAAACTTTTTCATACCAAATTGTTAATACCATCCTTTATTTGGCATTGATACTAGACAGCATGGGTTTGTTCCTCAAAGATCAACAGTTAGCAATCTACATTAATATCAACAAGACATCTTGCAGAGATTTGAGGAACATTCTCAAATTGGCTCAATTTATACAGACTACTCCAAGGGTTTTGATTGTGTATAAAGGACTGTGACAAATTTCCGGCTGACATGAATACCTTGGTTGCATGGTCTGTTCAAAATGGAATGTCTCTGGACACTGGGAAATGCCATTGCATAAAATTTTCACGGAAGAAATAATATCTAATTATTATCTAGAGTCAATATCATTGCCGACCTGGGGGTGGTTTTGGATAGTATGCTGTCATTTCAATCCCACATTGATTCACTGCTTTCTAGAGAATTTAGCCGATTGGGGTTTATTTTGCATAGTTCTGCTAAACCATCTGTGTCCTCGTACGAATTCTTTATATTTCTTAAGTAAAGTCATTGCTTAATAAGGCATCTCCTGTGTGGTCTCCATGTTACCAGGTGCATATTGACTGAATTGAATCTATACAGAATAAGTTTCTGAGATATTGTGGGTTTAGGCTTCATATCCCTAGAGAACAATGGACATATCGGCATATAAGGGCAATGTGCAATGTAAGAAGTTACGTTTTCTGATTTATGCACATTATTTCACCAGATTTTAGATGACTTACACTGTCCTGGTTTCTTGAGCAGCATGAATTTCTGAATACCAAGCCGATATACTAGAAATAATCTTCTTTTTCATATCCCTTACCATCAAACAAACTATATGGGTAATAGTCCTTTGAGCCATTTTTTCAGATTAGCAAATGGTGTCGGTTGTGACTTCACTGAGATTTCTCTCTTTCAATTCAAGTCTCAGTATCATAGATTAGTTAAATTTAAGTTCAGTTATCATGATCAATTGTGAATATTTTTGTAATTTTTTGTTTATATCATTTAAAATATGAATAAGTTAAGTAAGTAAGTAAATAAGTTTTGGAAAAAAAAGGAGTGATCCCATTAAATAAATAAATGTTAAACAAGGAAGAGAGAACTGGAATAAGTGTCAAGTGATTTATTTAAAAATGGATTGATTTAAGGAAATCGAAAATTATTTATCACAAAAAGACTTACTTCATGTTTTGAGGCATACTGCACAAGCTGATTAGCAGCAGCATCTCTTTTAAACTGTTTATTGGGCATTTTGTATGATAAAGCGGGCACAATATGGCCAACACTAGTTTCACAACTAATAGGTTTCAATATTTGGTAGGTCCTTAAATAAAGACAAAAAGTGCTGATAATTGACCACAACATCCATTTTTGACATATTTTGAATGATTAGATAGCATCGTGGGAGAAATTTTGTTTTAATAGTACGATAATGTATAACCTATCTGACCAAATAGTTAATACTATTATGTTATTATAGCATATGGGATTTGTTTTTATTACGCGTTAATGATACTGGGATCCAGGCCCTCAAAATCTTGTCACGTATGTCGAATCCTCAAAATCCGAAAGTCCCGTAGCAGGATAGCAGAATGATGGATTTCTGGATGCCAGCCTCTATAAAAACATCTAACAGTAAGAGATACAAGATATTAAATACGTTTTTTATGTAAGTATTAAGAGGAAAAAAGCGTGCAATTTTATTTAGTTAGTACAGCAGCGAATATAATTCCTAACAACAAATTTTAAACGAATTGGAGAGAGATAGACATAGTTGAATTATACCGTCGCGACGCCTGCATCACTTCACCCCACCCAGTTCCTGTTTCCCTGCTATAAGGGCGGAATGACTCGTGGTATTTGGATTCTTACAGGTTTCACCTGGCACAGGAAATCCTGGATCAAACTCCAAAGTAACACTATCAGAAATGCCTGGATTCTAGGAAAATGGGGCCTAGGGCGTTCTGCCATCCTGATATCGGGGAAATTGGGGGGAAATGCTTTAGTGCACGCAAAGGGTGCGCAGTATTACACATAAATCTACATGCATATTTTTTAATGTTGGAAGAAAATTAAATTGTATGTCTCTTGGCGTCTACTCTCCTGCTTCCAGATAATGCAACGCCTGGAAAAGTGTGGAAAGATCAAGCCCCATATAGCCGGCTAAAAGTTCATTATATAAGAATTCCAGGTTAACGGTATTACAAAAATAAATCCAGCGTCGCGACGCCTCCGTTGCTGCTCTCCTGCTACATCAGACGGCCGCCGCTGGAAAAGTATTGTAAGATCAAGAACATGGCTGGCCTGGCATAAATTCCTCACGGCACTCCAATATATTTAAAAAAAACATTGTAATATCGTAATTTCTTCGAGCAGTAAATCCTGAAGCGTCTTTCAGGGAAACTCTTCCAGAATTCGCTGAAACGTGTATCAGGAGAACAGCTTATGCACAAGTGCAATCTGGATATTTTTCAGGAGCCAAGCAACTTTCCAGGGAAATGCTGGCAGTTGAAGCTGAACCGGTCGGTCGTTCCACGGGCAGCTCTTAAGCTGTGCCAGCATTAGAAAAGTTTCAGCGGTTTTCCAGATTCTGCTGAAACGAGTAGCAGGAGTGCAGGGACGCGAGGCGTCGCGACGTCGACGTCGTCAAAGGCGGTCGGGCGTCAGTTATAATTTTGAGTTAAACGGTTAATTAAATGTTGGCGAGCTCTATGAATGATTTAATGAGGAAATATATAGGGTAGATCGGTGGGAAAACCTGATTAAAGTAAATGAAGAGTCATGAAAATTGATATTTTTGGTTGACGATCTCTATTTATAAACAACAGACTCTCTGCAGATATAATCAATAAAATCAAAAATTAGCAGAAAAGAGCTAGTAATCTTACCGAAGCCTCTGTAAGTAAAGAGGATACTGCTATTCTGAGTCGAAAACCGAAAACAAATTAAACTCGAGGTAAAATATGAGCGAAATTTTTTGAAATGCAACGAAATGTACCCTTTTAAAAATTCATAGCTAGCTAATATTTACATCTGATGTATAGAAAACAATTAACCAATTACATGTCATTATCTCTAAAAAAGCAACAAATGAGATCAGTTTTTGAAGAACTACATTCCATAGAACAAAAAAATAGTCACAAAAATCAAGACACGCAGCTTGGGAAAGCAAGACTAAATTTTAAAATAAAACACTTCCAATATAGTAAGAATCCATCAGGATTTTTACAGCATAATAGAAAAAATCCAAAGAATCATGGGACAACCAAAGCCAAAGAAACCATAAATATAAATCTAGTGAAGACCCCACGAAGATTGAAATTCTGGGTCTGCTTAAGCAAGAAGAATCAAAAGATACAAAAGAAGCTACAACAGAAAGCAACCAAACAATGATTTTGCAACCAACCAAAAATCTTTTCATAGAAAACTAAATGTAACGGAGCAGCAGAAACAAAAAACCTAAAACACGCCGCAACCAGAAGAAGTAAGTAAAGAAAAGTTCAAACTGGTATTAGAATGAATGCACTTATGTTTAACTTAAAATCTATGCCTGGCTGGACAATTAATCAAAAAGATGTAGAAAAGTCACTAGCAGGACCCTCAAATTGGAAATCTCCAGGACCAGATAGAGTTCATAACTATTGGTTGAACAAATTTATCTCAATTCACCCAGATCTAGTTCGATGTTTTAACCAATTTCTACAAGAACCTGAGAAAGTTCCTGTTTTATATGGAGGGCATAACATACCTTATTTCTAAATCTGTGGAAACCGCAGGCCCTTCTTGCTACCTTCCGATAACGTGCCTCCCAATACTTTACAAAATACTTACGTCAATAATTTCAGATAAGATCTACACACATCTACTAGATAACTATACAGATTTCCACAAAATAACTGTTTTACATCTGCAAAAACGTTAGGAATAAAAATTATTACGCAACCTAGAACACGATGTATTCCAAATTTTCCAGAATGGAAGAAAAGGCTAAAAAAAATATGGCCGATCTCAAAAAAAATTGGCAGGCTTACAGAGTTCATAAAAAAAGTAAAGAACAAAAAATAACTGCTTGTTGAAGTCATTAGGTCTAAATACTCAAAACATGCGGGAGAAGCAAACACAAACGGCCAACTAATTTTCGATACAATAAAACACAAATTTAGTATAAATGCTGGCAGATTCACTCGCTACTCGAAGAGTTACAAATGACAAACCCAATACAGATTGTTTAAAAGAAAAGAAAAAGCTTTTTATAGACATCTGAACACAAAAAAATGAACAACCAAATGTACCTACTGCTACTTACAGAAGATGAAGTTGAACCACGAAAGTTGAAACCTATTTCTACAAAAGAATCGAAACATAATGAAGAAGCTTCGTGAATTGAATTTCCGCCTGAATATACTATGCAATACCATAGCATAACGTTAGAAGATGTGGAAAAAGCAATTTCCAAAACAAGCAACTGGAAAGCAACATGTATAGATAAAATTCATGATTTTTGGTGGAAATGGCTGAAATGCACACATACTTAACTGTAACGATACAGTATTTAGCCATATAAGGTTGGCGAGAATCTTCCGGAACAGCATTCTGCCGAGTATATAAGGAGCCGCATCGCCGATAGTAGCCAGTTGTCACTTGAGTCAAGTAAAGTTTGTAACATTGGCGTGAGATTTAAATAGGTAGTTGAAAATAAATACAGTGAAAATAAATATATCTAGTAGTCGTGAGTGATCGTGTTTTAATTCACACCAAACGAACGAGAAAAACGCTTCAATATTTTACCAGTGTAGTCGCTGATCCAGGCATGCTTCCTAGCTACTTCATAATAGCTGTAACGTACCTTCTACCAAAAGATTAACCAACTTAAAATGACTTATCCAAATATTGAGCCATTGCCTATTTGTCCACCATATATAAGATTTTGACTTCTTGTATAAATTGCTTAATCTATCAATACTTGAAGGCAAATCAGTTTATTGCGGAAGAACAAAAGGAATGTATCAAAAAGGCATACGAATGCAAAGGGCAATTAGGAACTGACTCGGTGATTCTTAACCAAGCTTTAAAACAGAGAAACATTTATATGGCATATATTAATGATAAAAAAGTTTTTAACTCCATACAATATAGATGGCTTTCTAAGATCTTCGATCTCCACAAAGTAAGCCCCAAATACAATATTTCCTTTTACGAAACAGTGACCAAACCGTTGTGGTTTCTTCAATAAAAAAATAAACAGTGGAATATTTCAGGAATTAATTTCAGTGCTCTTTAGTTTATCATGGCCATCAACCTATTAAGCGTATAAATTAAACGAATGCAAATACGGTTTTTCCATCAATCAATCAATGGCTTATTTTAATCATTTTAAAATAAGCATCTTCTATATATGGATGACCTAACATTATATGGTTCTTTCAAAGATTAGCTAAAAAAAATATTGGCTATAGTAAATTTGTTCAGCAACGACATAAATATGGATGGACTTAAGAAATGTAGAAATATTTACATAAGCCGAGAAAACGTAACTATCTCCGAAAGCAGTATCGAACAAGCAAATAAATAGACCATACAAAAATTAAAATGAAGCTTAAAGGAGAAACAAATTAAAGACATAACTTTCAGCTACCGGAATGGACGAAACATGATCAAAGCAAATAACACCTATGCATTACCAGTTTTGAGATATTCATTTGTAATTATTAAATGTAGTACAGACGATCAGGAAATACAATAAAAAAATTAAAACAGTAATGATAAAATATGGACACCACCATCCCAAAGCGTGTACTGAAAACACTACTAAAATGAGAGGCTGGCAGAGGATTGCTGCACATTCGAAACCTGCATAATAACCAAGTCATGAAAATGAGGCAGTACTTTAAAAATGCATCACTACACTGTGCGATTATCACTGCAGTTATTAATCTCCTAAATGTCGAAGATGTGGAAAAATCGGTGAAACAATGCAACATATTTTAAATGGCTGCAAAATTTGGCTCCGAACGAATATACTGAACGACGCAATGACGTCGGAAAAATAATCCACTAAACATGGTCTCTTACAAGAAAAGTTACTTTAGTACAAATACAAACCTGAATCAGTATTAGAACATGATACACACACAAAATATTATCATCACAGACAGGATAATCCCACACAACAAGCATAAAAAAAAATTGTCCCAGTAATTCTGTCATGAACTGGAATATTACCAAAAAAACCTCTATGATTCAACAACTTCTCATATTGTCAGATCGTTTCTAAATTAACACTTAAATGTCAACAAATGTCAATAACCCTAAAAACTGGAACAGGTTACAACAAAGCTTAATCCCTTTTAATTTTCCTTTTAACTTTGCAAAAAAAGACAATCCGGGATGAGTGACAGTTCAGTAATAATAATTGATGTATCACAACATACCCTTTCCCATTTGAAAAAATAACGGTGAATGCCACGCCGCCAAGGGGTTGAAGTTATATTGATGGAATTCATGTGTAAATACATCCCCATGCAAACAAAACTATACGAATCCGATTTTTTTTTAATTTTCATATTCAAAGCCGTAAACTCTTGCTGAACTGTTTTCCATGGGCTACCCTGTATATGCAATAATATATATTATTGCTTTGCATACAGTTTCTCAAAATACTCGGTATCCAGGCGCCCGGCGTGGGAGATCAAATCCGGATAATCTAATGCGGATCGCAGAAGGCGCCGCGGGTTTTTATCCCAGATTATCTATCCATATGGCCTTTTAACCCTTAACACGTGTTCCCTCGGGGATATACTGCTCTTGTTCGCCTTCAACACCCTTCTGGTTAGAAAAGAAACATATGGTAGCAGGGTAACATAGTTAAATGGAAGATAAGCACACATGTGCATGAATGTTGAAGGGCGTTATTCAATTCGACACGTTCATGTGGATTTCATATGAGTATAATTAATTGTTTTTAATAGCTTGTTTAGTAAGTAAAAATATATGGTACAGGTACACGTTTAGACAAATCTCATTTCGTTGCGGGTAGGGCACCCCAGAGCACCTTGAAGAATTTGTTTTTATTAAAATCGACATTTTCTAGGATTTTTCTCGTTACTTTAGGTGTGATTTAAAATACAAATTACGACCACACATGTCTTGTAATTAATATAAAACAATATTAAAATTTGATAGTAGTTGGCGATTTATCTCCACAATTTATTTAAATTACGCGCCGTTTTATGTTAGACTTGCTTAAGGTTAGAATATTGCGTCAGTGCCGGACCTTGGATTTTAATTACATGTCATCAAGCAAAAATTATTTTTTGATGTAAGAATTACAGTTCTAGCACTACTGATTGTGTAACGTCAACATGATTGAATCAAGTCAACTTGGATTCTGATCCAAGTTCAAAATTCAAGAGTCGATTTTCTCTTGTTTTTACATGTGTCAATTAATAAAGGTAGCCATTTGGCATGTCTCTCATTGTCTTATTATTTACAAGTATAGAAAGCATAATAAACGCAGATGTAGTCGATGCAGGAGTAGCGCATCACATTTTATATCTATATTTGAACTTTTTATTTTTCATGCTGCAATAAAACAACGTAAAAAAGGCAAAAATGGCAATAATTTTGCTCCGTGGATTACGCAATTAAATATTAAACTTACGCTTACAAAATTATATCGAGCTCTGTCATCTACGTTGTGTACTGTCTACACTTTCAAAAGTACTTAAAAATTATGAAAAAACAAATTAGATCATTTTTACAACAGTATAATATTTTACCGAAACATCAATCAGACTTTAGAGCTGGCTAATGCTGTGGAACGGCTGTTTGGTTTGATATAAACTTTCAAACGGTTTGACGTAAATGGTTATTGTTTCATTAAATCATTTTTAACTAATAAAACACAGAAAATAGTGAATAATAATCAATGTTCTGAATCCAGTCTGATTACTAATGGGGTAGCATAGTGGCATCTTTGCTTTATACCTTTTATGCTGTTTACTTTTCTTCATGTATTAAAAATTGCAAATCTCACTTTCAGGCCGACGATACGCATTTATATTTCTCTTTTCCTTTCAAAGCTATTGACTGATGATACATAAATAATCGTCTGCTAAATAGTATATGTGGCACCTGCCTGCTCATGGTTTTGAAAACATTTGCTCCTTACTTGTGTATTAATACATATTAGTGGATATCTAGTTAGGGAAGCAGTTGAAGGCAATATTTATTAAGTAAACATTAATTTTATTTAGGTTAGAGCTTAAACAATATTCAGTAATCTTGTGTGAACGTAACTGAATGGCTGCAATTTTATAGAGTTCAACCAAGAAAATACTATGCTAAGTTATGTAAATTTTGTAATTAACTTGTTTGGTATAACAATAAATAAACAAACATGCAAAATGGCAAATATGTGCCTCCCTGACATAAATAAGTTGAGAAGGGGTGCTACGCCTATTTCTAAATGAAATTTTGATTTGAAAAAAGTGATTGCCTCCCATTCTAAACCCTATGTATTTTTAGGTATGGCCTAATTTGTAATAAAACTAAAAATCGGCTTAATAACCGTTAACAATATACAAAAAACTAACAGAAAATGTGTGTTTGCCTTAAGCACATATTTTCCTTAAATATAATATACCTTGTCGGTGGTTTACGCTATGCTTGCCTTATATATTTACCCTAGAACATTGCTATTATTATGATATAATATTTACTGTATATAAAGTTAATATAAGATGCATAAAATAATCTAATAAAATATTAGAATGACACATCTAGCCTTTAAGGTTGGCTTTAATAGCCTATGGCCACGCATAAGGTCGGTTCTATTCTAGTACAATTTTACAACAAAACCGTTGATTTTTTACCGTTGATTGTTTTACCGATGAATGTACATTTACCCTCAACAATGAACCAAATGTTCAGAATTGCCGGTATTGGAGCCAAGAAAATGAACATCGCAATATTAACTTAGTAACGTTAGAAATGAATTTTATGATCGGTTAGGATATTGTTTAGCTGTTAATAGGGGGTTGTTTAAACCTTTGATTAATTGATGTTTTTATGTATTCTCTGTTATTTTAAAAAAAGTTATTGTATTTTATTTTATTTTTCCACACTTAGTAAAATATTAAGAGTTATGTTCTCTCTTTTTTCGGATCTATTTTCGATAATTTACAAGTATTTATTGCAATATCTTTGGACTCGAATTTACTAACAATAGGCTTAATGGTTGAAATGGACCAGATAGGTTTCATGGGAAAATAAATTGAAAATATTTCAGATACTGCTATTGGTTTAATTAAATTTAAGTATGATAAAATTATTTTTTTAATAATCGATAATAATAATTGTTATTGGTTTAACTTCATCGTTATATTTAATTAAAGTTTAGATAAAAAAGTAATGTAACGTGTCTTACTTTGAATGTATATAAGGCTTCGTCAGATTTGACAAAGCCTTATAACAAATTGTTTGCTGGTGGCTGGTGTCTGGTTTTACCTGAACCGAAAATTTGGTAATTTTGCAATTACATTTAATTGAATAATTCAAGATTCGCTTATTAAAATTTTTTGAAACTTTGCACGAGAGTTGCCAGATTGGTCTCTTTAAAAAGTTATCTTAAATTTTTTTTTGTAAAATGTACAGGAAAGCCAATAATTGACCCCCTTAAAATTTACATGGGATTTCCTATGTTTCGCTCGGCGACGCACCACCTGGTATAATTCAAAGGGAAAGTTTACTTTTAACTAACTTTACTAATAGACTTGTCGTTTCATCTGTTCGACTTCTCGGTTGAATCAATATCTCTGTCTCAAGCACATCCTTGTCGATATCTAAAGTTTTACCACTTTTGCCAGCCTTGTCAATTTCGAAGTTGAGCGCTAGTATTCGGGAAAACGGTTGACTTATTGACAATAGGCTCCAAAAAGTGTCTTTATTCATAGACTTCAGGTTTTTCAATGGAATATTCATCTTATAATTTTACTTTATTGTTTTTATGCAGTAAAGCTATTTAAAAAAAAGTTATACAGCACCTTATTTTCTGCTCTTTTTTTCCTGGGTTAAATCTCTTGCAGTACTAGTTCCCGTTAGATTTTTGACACTTCTCAAAGCTTGTTGTACCAATATTTCGCTTATAAATTAAATTAAAACAGGCTTAGAACATTGAAAGGCTAGAATTAGCATTACCGTGGAATTATGGGCAGTTTGTTTGCTTGCAACATCTCTGATGCAATGATCCCAAATGCTTATGAAAAATGGCAAAAAAACACACTTCATAATATCATATAAATTTGTCACTTATTTTGACAGGCGCAAAGTAATACTATTCCTCTTTAATAAAATATGAAGCATTTTTTCTCATAAAATATGATGTAAAGGAGTCATTATTTAAAGTTAAATGAATGTAGACAACGTCCCTATGTTAGTGAAAAAGGCAACATCATCGCAACGCCGCTCTATCTAAATATTACCGTTTATGAACTCTTTATGCGCTTTATTAACGTACTACATTAAAGTAAAGGTATGTACTTATCTAATAAAAAGCACCTCATTAATTCATTAATTAATCAGAATTTTTCATATTGTACAATTTTGAATAAAAATCTTTAGAATATTCTTGGTGATGCGTAACCTCTGGCCACATATAGGATCTGTTCAACTATAATTTTAAAATTATAATATATATTTATAGACCGTGGCCTATTAATAATAAAGAATGTTAAGATTATTTAAATTGTACTAAAAACCGACTTGGGTATTATCACACTTTTTATATGTAAAAGGAGATTCTGGCCACTCATTATGCGTCTTTTATTAAAACAATTATAGAGTCCAGTATAACGCTGTTAAGAAACAAAAAGTTATTGATGTCTCCTAAAGACGAAACGTCGTGGATTGAAATTACTCTCGCGAAAATCGGAAAAAATTGCCATAATAAGGCGCATTTTTGTGCAAGATTTTTCGGGTTTTCGGATTTATTTTGATTATCTCCGGAATCATTTAAATTTTCATTTAATCAAATAATTTATTTATTGAAGCGGGACTTTCGGAATTACCCTGATACTCTTCCACTAAAAACAATTTTTTTAAATTGTTTATTCATCATTTCCTTAACTTTTTATAACTTTAATGCCAGTTTCGCATCCTCTTCCAAATTTTGATAAGAAACCTAATATTTTATTAAAACCACAGTAAGGCCGAAAATATCAATTTTTATCTTCTCGTCCATAGCGGTTATGCCGTCGAGGTTTACGACCTGTACCGCCTTAGGACGGGCTTTATTCAGTTAATGTGAGAATTCCGAAGAATAAACGCCCCCTTAGTTGTTTACGTTTCTCGTGTTTGCGGTTATGCCTCCCTGGTAGCTTGTTGACAATGTTTTTGAACCTTGTATGACCGATAAGTACCGATGAGACTTTTAACTAGGGCATGCATTTAATCAAACAGCAAAGCATTGAAACTGAACGGTGTGCATTGCCACATAAGGTCAGGTCAACATTCTGCAAAAGGCTTAAATTTTACTAAAAAAATTAAATTAAAATTTAATAATTGCTTTGAGAGTTATAGAATTTTTGCCTAAAGGCTTGACTGTATCATTTGAACTGAGGAAAGCTTTTGACGTGCATAATCACCGTGAAATTACCCGAATCAAGCTGTTGAAATACCTACTAATAAATTATTTATTTGTAGTTGTTTTAAGGCAGTAAAAAATTATATTATTTTTGGTTATTGAAAGAAATTGAATATAGATGCACCATATAATTTAGTTTTTAACACCATACAATTCATTTTGCTAAGGCCAAAGACTGCTTTGGCCATATTTCAATTTTTTTTGGGACAAAAATTAAAATTATTTTCCTAATTTTGGCCACACGTTGATGTGTCAAATTTTGGTCAAATAACGTAAACTATAATAATACCTATTTTTTTTCAGAGTTTTCAGGCTCAATTGCTCATATAAAGCGATAAAAATTATATAAAAATCCGATAACAGAACGGCAATTTGTTGAGCGAAAATTCCTATTTTATAACACACAAAACTTGGATCTAAGCATTGGCATATTTGCCAAATTTTTGACCAAGTGACTCTAACCATAAAATGGCTTTTTTTCAGATGTTTTAACTAAAATTGTGACTTTATATTCGATCAAAGAAAAAATTTGACCTGTCATTTTCACCCAACATTATATTTAATGAAATGACAATATATTAAGCCAAAATTTCTACATTATAACAGATTAAACTTTGATCTACGCATTGGCTTTTGATAAATTGATGTAACCATAAAATAGATTTTTTCTCCAGAATTACCAGCCAAAATTGCCATGTTTTGGTCAAACACTACAAATAATAAAATGGCGAAAAAAAATCCTACTTTAGGCCGAATAAAACTTGAATCTGGTTGGTGAGTTCACCATATTTTCTCTTTTTTTGAGCCAGTTATGTCAAATTTCTGCCAAAAATGTATGTCATAAAACCTCAATGTTTTTACCCAAAATTTTGGGCCATTTTAGATATATCTCAAGCCAAAGTATAATTTAAAACTAGCAAAAATAGGACCCTTAAAGATTGAGCCAATTTGTAGACAAAAATATCTCGACGCTAGCTCCAACTTGCCACAATTGACCAAAATTCTTCCTTATGCAACAAAAATTTATTAAATACAACGCATCAATCAGGCGCCGGTGACAACTGCGCTCTACACGCTGCGCAAGACTTAACTAATAAGGTTTCGCGGCCCTAGCAATATTTGCCGTGCTACAAAACTATCGTAAGATGAAACGTGTTCACATAAAGGATTTATTTACGAGGCAACTTAAGAGGGGTGAATTTTAATTAAGTAGGCATGAATATTATGATTAATTTTTCATCAGGAACTTAGAAGTAGCAAACAGAGGTTTTGTGATGATCAGATTTTTTTTTTGGTTTTTTAAGAGGGGATGAAACGGTTTTTGAGTCACGCCTATTTTTTAATAAACGCGCTGCCAAGTAAATACTTTATTAAATATACAGGTGGTTTAAAACATATATATTTTTTTTTAAAGCTAATGCAGATTTTTAAACGACCAGTATATGCCCTGCCCTGTTGCACTCCAACAAAAATCGATCAAATTACATAAAATAAAATAGATCCGATAATCTTAGACCAGGCGAGCAGACTTGAGTAAGAGTAGAAAAGACCTTTGAAGGGCTTCAGACAATCCAAGGGCACGCACACGCATTACAATCGTTCCGTCACGCACCCCAAACATCCAAGCACCAATGAAACCACTGAATTAAAATAAGTCCTTTCATTTATTGGTTTATTAATTTTAAGGGCCCGCTGCCCTTCAATAAGGGTGAATTCATTTGTTCGCCCTTGTCAAAAACCTTGTCTAAGTTCAAGCAAAATAGGACGTGGAGGGTAAAACTACCAGGCTGAGAGAAGATGTAAAAGGTAAAGCATCCCTTAGATTTTGGTGCGTTTTGCTATCACATTTGTTATGTGACGGGTTTGTTAGGCGTAAGATTTAAGTGTGTTTACATATTATTTTTTAAGATTTTATTGACCCGTTATGTAGTCACTAAAAATTTAGAAAACATTTACTCTCGAGAAAATCGGTCGCTGATCTCCCCCTCAGTGTCTCCTTATGTCAGTAAATTTTTAACCAGTTTTAAATTTAAAAAGACTGTCTAAAAAACAGAATGACTTTTCAGAAAAAAATCTACTATGATTAGGTTGTATTAGGATATAAGCTATCAATTTATTATGTTTCTTGAAGGTGTAAAAAAAACAAATATTTAAATTTATTTATAAATTCTTTATTTATTTCTTTATAGGTTGTTAACTTTTATTTGGTACTAAAGGCATTCAATATTTAGTAGTACAAGTGAGAAAATGTTATTAATAACTATGTATGTATAGAGGGATTTAAGTAAAGTTAATGTCCTATTAATTAATTAGCATGAATATATTCAATTTAAGATTTGGGCATATAAACGTAAGATCCTTGGTTCCAAGTATGGATGAGCTAATTAATTTTTTCCTGCCTCAAATATTGACATAATGATAGTATCTGAAACATAGCTGAATCCACAGATAAATTCTGAAGTGGTTAAAATTCCGGATTATAACTTCATAAGACAAAATAAAGTGGGGCGAGGAGGGGTGTGTATGTGAGGGATTGTTTTGATAAAAAATGAATATACTCAAACCATTTATATTGAACAAATCTAGGTTAAATTGAAAATTTATAAACAAACTTAGCTTTTTGGTTGCACCTATTATAAAACCTTGTGGAATTTTTATCTATGTTTGACAATATGCTTACCTTGGCCCTTATATCTGTTGTACAGGATATTTTAACTTATTGCTAGATAATGTGGGCCTTATACAAATAATTTTAAATTTGATGCGAATTTCATAAAGCACAGGTTCTCTTATAGACTTAATTATTTCCTAGAGAAATTAATGTTATAAATAGTAGTGCGTTGCTACGTCCAAAAGTCTCTGATCATGAATTTGTATTTTGTTATTTATCCATACCTCATTATAAAAATTAAATTAAGTTTATTGAGTACAGAGCATCGATATTACCCAGTTTCAGTATGATACAGTCTATAAGTTACATAGTCTAATGTTACTACGCGACAAAGCTCTTCAAAGATTTAAAAAAATAAAACAGACGTTAATAGGGAAAGCTATAAAAGGTTACGTAATTTGACAACTCATTTGAAAAAAAATGTTTTAATAATGAACTTCAAAATAGAAAAGTTATTAAGGCAGGACTTATATGAAAATATTGTTATGGAATTTAAAAAAATTTAACCGAAATACCTGATCTTTCCATCCGTTTTACCACAAAATCAAGCCAGTAATAAAGATTTCATGAATTTTAAGAAAAATTTCCAATTTTTTTTGGAATTTATCCCAGTATCAGAAATAGAAATTTTAAAATTAAGTCCCAGGCGATAGGGTCTGATGAGTTGAATATAACGATTATATATATGTGTAATATGTGTTGTCCTTGTCTTTTACCTTATATAGCACATCTTATGAGTTATTGCTTAATAAATTCCATTTTTCTAAATCAATAGAAATGTGTTATGATATAACCACCCTGCCCAAACGTAGTGACCCAAAAGAAAATATTGATCTAATATTTTGAGGGTCACCAACATGGGAAAAATGATAATTTTAACATTTATAGTTAAGTGTTTGATATAGATCATAATTTATTGTTGGCAATTCCATCTTATGTATGATTTAATTTAAAATAGATGCTATTCAATTTTTTTAAACATTATTTAACAGAAAGAAGTATTGTAAGTCCATTATTGTACGCCATATAAACATCAAATATTAATGAAGTAATAAAAACATGTAAAGTTTACTATTACGCGCATGATATGCTCGTTTTTTAAAAATCAAGGCTTCAATTTATTAACAGAGATTTAGAAAACTTAAGACTTATTTCCCTACAGCACAGATTTAACTAGCTAACGCGTTAGCTAGTTAAATCTGTGCCTACAGGATTCTCTTTCTCTAAATCCAAACAAGTATTGTTTATTAATATTTGGTCCTAAAAATGATGTGCAAATTCTAGGGTATCTGACGTGTCTTTGGAAATAACGAAAAATCTACAAAATCTTGGTCTTATTATCAACACGTATCTCATTGTATCCAGAAAGCTTATCTTAGATTGACATTATTACACAACAATCGACACATTTTGTCGCAAGCATTAAACATTGTTTATGTAACTCTCTCGTTCTTTTTTAAATTGTATACGAAGAGTATAAGACTCCTGTTTACGGCATATCTATGGAATTTGTAAATATGGAAGATATACTTATAAACTCTCTGCAAAAAACTGGCTTAAATTGGACAGCCGTAACAGCCGTACTGTGCACTGTGCATCTTTTTATAATAGATAAACCTATTTGTATATAAATAATTTTGCACCCAAAATTAGAAAATTGCTTTATAAATTCTATATACTAAGAGAGATAATAAGTACCAATCTTACTATTATATAAATACTTAGTGCAATCTTTGTTACGTTATGCTATAGTGGTGTAGGGTGGAACCTATAAAACATTATTACAACCTTTACAGATTGTGCAGAACTACATTCTAATGGTTGTTTATAAAAAAAGTAAACTAAATAGTACTGATAGTTTGTATATGATGATAGTGTCTTTAATATTCAAAAATAATTCATTCTCATCAGATAAGGATAAATATTGATAGAACTGAAACTACCGGTCAGTCACTAAACTTTAAAAAAAAAGTGAATTACTTTACTCTAAAACTGTCTAACTATTTACTGTCTCTGTTTGCCATAGTCACTAGTAGCATTGTAGATTTAAGAGCAAAATTAATTCTTCTCATTTGCACATAGAGGCATTCAGTTGTCTAGGCCCAAAACTAAATTAAATACTATAAAATTTGATTTTTGGAATTGGTAAATAAAATCTATATCCTGAATTTATAAAGCAATAAAGTAATAAGTAATTTACATCTGGACTTCGCCTTGTGTCACAATAGTACAATCATGTTTAGGTTACAATCATGTTTTATACAATAATTTGTAAATCTAACTTGTTAAATTGTAAAAATTAAGTTTTCGTTATTATTATATTTCCAGCTTTAATCGCAGGAGCGACTGCCTCTGAACAGGAATTAATTACAACAGGAGAACTGAGAAAACTATGTTCAAAAAGAGGCAATGCAATTCCACCACCAAGAAGAGTTAACAGCACCTTAAGGTACACAATACTTACTTTCTACACTCAATGCAAAGGCAAAAATTAAATTTTTGTTGCATGGCAACAGTGCCTATATGTCAACCCGAGTCTTAAGTGCTGCGCAACGACCGTTTTTTTGGTCAGGGCGCTTACTTAATACAAGCATTGATGCCATATGTTAACAAACAAATGAAAAAAGCGTAATAATATTTTTAGATTGCGTAACTTAAGAGAAATGATGATATCAGAGGTAAAACTAGGAACGCATCCCATAGACGCATACTTGGTTACCTCCAGTGATGAACACCAGGTTAGTTGCAGTCGGTGAGTAGAATCTTAATTCGAAAACAACCGTTTTTATCAGTAATTTTTAATTAAAAAGAGCGAAATACTTCATAATTATATTCTTCTCAGAGCATTGCTGTAGAGGAATATGATACTCGTCGAGAGTTCATATCTGGGTTTAGCGGAAGTTATGGAGATGCGATAATAACGTTGAGTAAAGCCGCCCTGTGGACTGACGGTAGATACCATCTGCAAGCTGATGAGGAACTTGACTGTAATTGGTTATTAATGCGAGAAGGACTTAAGAATGTTTCTACAAGGTAAAAGAGATAGAAAGGAAGGAATCACTTCTTCATACACTCATCACGTTTGTATGTGTTTTTTATAGCATGTTGCAAGGAGTGAGGAGGCTTATTAACTCTATTTCTTGATTAAAAAAGTACTAAGGAAGGTCAAGAAGTGTTTTTGAAAAGGCAATTCAATGATCTTTAAAAGAAGTTTAAATCGACAGACTGCCTTACCTATAATTAAGACTTTAAGGGTTGTTTTCTCAGAAAATTTATATAATTTCACTGAAAATAAGCGTATAAAATTTTTCCCTAAAAAAAGCTGTATCTATAGGGACTAATGTACTAAAGGATCTTTGGAAATATTTCTCATTCTTCCAGGCACTTATAAGGCTCTATTTTAAATAAGAAAAATGTGGTTTGTCTAAGAAATTACTTCAAAAATTATTTCCACTTAGTGGAAAAATAGTAGTGGCAATATTTAATTTTTTTAATAAAAAAGTTGATGATGGTAGATAAAAAAACCAAACGCCGTATGGTAAACTAATTAGTAAATCCAGTATTAGATAAAGCATTTTCTTCTTCCGCTGCTATGCATTAATGGATGTTTGCAATCATAAATGACCGTTTTTCACAATCTCTGGTGGTGTGATTCTCCTGTGGTTCCTACTCCTATTTAATGTTTGATAATTCGAAGCCTTCCTTTTTCTGTCTAAAACCCTTCACTCTATTTTTCATTCTACTAATAGTTAGAGCAAATGGTACTTTTCGTTGCGTAATACTTGTATCTTGTATACGCAATAAAGTCAAAGTTCGTAAAAATGTTTTTGAATCTCTACGTCTGAAGACGTCTTCAACTAACCATAAATCTCGAGATAGTTAAACTTTTTTACTCGTTCTATGGCTTCGCTACCGTATGAGAGTTTCGGAAAATACAGGATATCTAAAATTAATTTGCCTCTTATTAAAGCAGGGTCATACAAGGAAAACATGTACGTATATCCTATACTACATATGTGGAATATACATCCGTTATAAATATAGAACATCAACTCTTTTAAAATAAATAAACAATATTTCCACGTGTTTAATAAGTGCATATTTAAAAAAAAAACTACTACGGTCCTGTCGTTCCGCTTTCATCAAAGCAGGCACGTGTTGTTAACAGCATACAAGGCATTACAAAAAATCGTACTACAAAAAAATTATTTCCAGTTAAACATGGGATTTACCGTAATGAAAATGTGTTTTAGAACGGAATGGCTTAGGTCCGAATTTCCAGATGGTGGTCGAATAGGAGCAAATCCAAAATTGATATCGGAGTACATGTGGAATAAAATGGCGAACCAGTTGGCGCCGCATAAAATCGAACTTGTTGCCCTAAACGTGTGTTTAATCGACGAAATTTGGCCTAAAAAAGAAAGGCCCAAGAAGAGAAGTAAAAATGCGTTTGTACTAGATATTAAATATGCTGGTAATATACATTTGATCCAAATCCCTTTACATATTACATGAATTGATTTCTTAGGTGTAAATTATACCACAAAAATAGAAGAAGTGAGGAAACTAGTTAAAAAAGCTGGAGCTGATGCTATGGTAGTTACCTCATTAGATGAAATAGCATGGCTACTAAACTTGAGAGGAAGAGACATTCCATACCCTCCATTTGTAAAAAGCTACTTATTTTTTGATATGAATAACGTATTCTTTTACGCTAATTGGAACCAACTGGAGAAAAACAACGTTACAACATACTTTCATGCGCAGTCAGTTTTCCGACATAAAGACACAGTACAGTAAGTTCTTCTGTAATAAGCCTTCTTCAATTAATCATGTACATTAATTTTAGAATTAAAAACTATACAGCCATATGGAACGACCTTCGTACGAAATCACAGCTATATGATAAAATTTTGGTTGCTTCGCATTGTGTCTACAGCGAAGGCGCTAGCCACGCCATTTATGAGCATATTTTTCCTGAAAAAAGACTGCCCCTACAATCCCCGATCATTCATCTTAAATCTATTAAAAATGCTGTAGAAATTCAAGGGATGCAGGTCGCACATGTTAAAGATGGAGCTGCCATGTGCGATTTCTTCTCGTTTGTTGAGATGGAGGTAAAAGTTTATTGAACGTTCTTAAAACATTTTTTTACAGGTGGTAAATAATAGAGAAGAACACTTCCGGTTGTTCTGAAGCAGATGCCCTTGGATGTTAATCCCGGAGAGCAAGCCTGTAGTTCTGCTTTAAAATTTAATGCTGTATTGATTTTTTTTAATGTTGCATTTTCCAGATTTCCAAGGGACGATCGTTTACGGAAATCGAGCTTGTAGAAATTCTGGATGCAGGTCGTTTCCTTCAAGTAGACAGTCTTGGCAATAGTTTCCCTACGATCGTTGGGTTCGCTGGAAATGGGGCTAAGCCTCATTACATTCCCACCAATAACACCGATTCCAGAATTTTTAATAATGGCACCATCGTCATCGAGTCTGGGGGACAATATTTCGGTATGAATATGCTTCAGTTGTACAAAAATTATTGAAAATGAATGTCTTTTTCTCTAGAGGGTACAACGAGCGTAACGCGTACAATCCATTACGGTGAACCGGATGAAAATATGAAGGCAGCATATACAAGAGTTCTCCTAGGTCAAATAGGTTTTTCAACTTTAACATTTCCACCTAATATGAAAATAGCAGATGCCGATATTCTCGTGAGAGGCCCCCTGTGGGAGGTTGGCCTGGATTACCTGCACGAATCGGGCCATGGAATTGGGTCATTTGCTGGAGCTAAAGAATGTGGGTTAACATTAAATTACGCTACGAACTATTAATAAATTTATTAGAAGTATAACAGGGTGGTGGTCTTTATAGATAGACTTAAGAAAAACCCTCTGTATATGCAGGAAAAATACGTAAATCTACTATTTTGTTTTTTACCCGAAATTTTTAAAATGAATTCTTTTTTTAGCCCCAATCGCTATACAGTATGACTTGGAAGTATCAACAAAGCAGACTTTTAAACCAGGGTATTTTTTCACCATAGGTAAGTGCGTAAGAAAGAAATTGATTTGGCGAACTTTTGAAAAGTTTTCTGTGGTTTAGGAACCAAAAACAATAAAATATTAAGCCAAAGAAGACAAACCGAAATTATACATAAAACTAACTAACCTTACTCAAAATATTATCGTAACATCTGCCTACTGTACATAAAACAATAAAAACTCTTTGGTGCATAGTTTGTCTCGGCATGCTCAATAAAATAATTCTAATTATGTACTAAAATCTTATGGATCATCAAAATGACGCATCCGGTCATAAAACTTTCTAATGAAGTGTAAATATGGATTCATATTCTAAAGCAATATTCGCCAAAAGCAAATTCTTTCATTTTATTTTTAGAACCCGGTTATTACAAAGAAGGCTATTTTGGAGTACGACTGCAAAATGTCTACCAAGTAATCAAAAAGCCTTGGCTGCAGAAGACATCAGGTCACAAATATCTTGGATTTAAGACACTCACTTTAGTACCTTATCAACAGAAAATGTTAGCGATGGAACTACTGTCAACGCATGAGGTATTTACATGATAATATCTTTAAGGTCAAGTATTCTCGAGGTAATTCTCATTATTCTTAAGAATATTTTTTAGAGAAAATGGTTGAATCGCTACAATGAAGAAATTCGCCAAGAAGTCGGAGCCGAACTCAAAAGACAAGGCAAAACTGACGCATTTTATTGGATGATGGAAAACACTAAATACATTCCAGAAAATAGAGGCCATACACTATCAGCAACAATTATTTTAATATTAAGTAGTATAACAATAAGTATAACATATTTATAGATATAGACAAGTCATGTCATTCAATGTAGAGTAATAAAATAACTATTTATTTTGGCATTAGAAGGGCTAGAGGTATTATATTATCTAATAATGTAGATACTTATTTCTCATTATAGGAAGAAAAGTCAACTTACTCAGAACCCTAAAGTAAGTGTATATTATTATTATTTATTTTTTGATAATTTAGGGATAGGTTCCAGGTCGTTATTATAGCCATTTATTTAACAACCTTTTAATTTAAAAAAAGGAATGCAGATAGTTCTAAAATTTATTTTTTGTAACGCATTTATGTTTGTTATTAAATTATTTTATGGCAGACGAATGGCTTTCTTGTTTTAGTAGGTATTGGGACGGATTCAAGCTTTATTTTTTTAACAAACAAACTCATCTACTCTCATTTAACTTCTTCGGGTTTTTTCCTAAAAAACATTAATTCAACTGCCCAAGATACCACGCAAACTAAATAGGAGAAGGTAAGCACGTGGGAAACCAAAACATTGTCGTCCACAAATGACTTGACCACACCTAAAATGAATAACAAGTATATTAAAGCAGCTAAAGAATATCAAATACTCACTCATTAAAAGCCCCAACAGCAAACTCACAACACCGTTTAAAAACATAAACAGCGAATAAGCCATGGAGAATTTGTCTTGGTACTCTTCAGATATGACGAGCGGTAAAGGAGTCTGAATGAAGCACCTAAGAAATCCAAGAACTCCGGAAAACACCAGTTTCCAAGTGTAAGTATCATTGGCAACGAAAGCTAAAAAAAACAAAGTAGAATTTCATATTCACGCAGAATTAGGTTGTCCAATTTCCTGTACTATGTGGCATTTATTTAGAGGTTTCATTGTAAAAAATCCTTACCGAATCTCGCCATAAAAATCAAAACAGACGCTCCCAGAACCACGTATCTGCTCTTAAAACTAACCATACTGCTGATAACTGTTAACAAGATCCTCGATACCACATCACATGCAAAGAATATAAACATCATATTGGCTATCACAGCTGGAGTAAACCCGCTGTCTTTAAGCATCAGAGGAATTATGGATATAAAGGTCATATCTGCAGTGTAGGCTAGTCCTAGACCCACACTTATGTTAAGATACCTTAAGTCTTTTAGGAGCGACATGTCCATAGATTTAACGAATGTTTTCCTAAAAGAATAAAAAAATTATTAGAGTTAGGCGTAGATAAAGTTTACGTAGGTTGGGATTGTCAAACCTGCATAATAATCCTACAAATTAAAATTTTATCAATCACAAATGGACACGGCTAAAAACGCCTAGAAACTAGAAACTCATGTTTTTTTTTATGTATACTTACCAAAATGATGTATTGTTTTTCTCTTGATTTTCTTCATGATGTTCTTCTGGTTTTTTATGATGGAGGTTGGCGATCGAAGCAAAACTTGCTCCGATTGACACCATAGAGTGTCTTGGCCTGTGGTGAATACTTCTTTGACTCGCTGTAAATTGCATTGACTTTTTCCTATCGGAAAGTAATGGTTTTTCAGTTGGATTGTCAGGCTTTCGGTCCGGTAAATTATTGGGATGATCTGTTAGAACAGAAATAAGATAAGGTTTTACACATGTTATGTATAAGCTTACCAAGAGGTTCATCCTGCGTGTAAACTTTCTTCAAATATTTCTTAACTGGATTTAAACTTGCTGAAGCCGGAAATGTTAATAAGCTAAGGATTGCTAGGCCGATTAAAGTACCTCTAAAATGTATGAGACAAAGTTAAGTATTAAATTTTGATTTGATTCACATTTTTAAGTAAATTTTACCTAAATCCAAAATATGCCATGCTGAAAGCTGCCAACTGGGGTACGACCATATTAAACCCTATAACTAAAGCTTGACAGACACTCATCATGACTGCCATTTTCTTGTCAAAATATGAATTGAATGCTGACAATAAGGCGGGCGTAAGAAGCCCATAGCCTATGCCTAAAAAATGTTTTTAAAACAAATCTAAAACCTTTTTAAGAACTTACCTTCAATTACCCCATAACAAATAAGCAATTGAATCAAATTTTGTGAAAAAATCAATCCAACCGCCCCTATAGTAAATACTATAGACCCTATTAGTCCAACTTTTCTGTATGTTAAACTACTTAACAAACCATTAGCAATCAAACCTTGAAATAAAATCGAATAATTAATAATTTATTGCAATTTAATATTATATAAAATTACCTGTAAAAGAATTTATAGTATTGAATAAGGAGCTAGCCAATGTCGTTCCAGTAGTCTCGTCACCAAGGGTTTTCAAAAAATTCCCATATACCAATCCGAAAGCCGCTGTGGGTACTATAGTAACACACTGAGGGTAAAAAAAAGAATATTTTAAAGGTTCATAATACAAATCCCATTGGGAATTCTTTAAAAGTCTTTTTTGATGTCAATGTCATATTCCTTATAATTTAAAAAATATATATAAGCAATATACTTGACACTGATTTAATAACTATACCTACTGTTGAAGTTGCCACTAAAAAACTAGGACAATACTGATCTGATATTGATAAAGTATTGGCTTTCTTTATAGAATGTATTTTGGAACTCTAAATGAATGTCCAATTAATGAAAATTTAATTGCTGTATAGGATTTAGGTTTATCATTATTTGACACATGACTATTTCTTAAAAAAAATGATTAATATGGTCCTATGCTTCAGCCTAATAGACTGAATAAATAAATAATAATTCAAAATACACACTTACAAACATTATAACTGTAGCCAATACAACCACATAGCCCCAACCTCCATCTGGAGGTGCTAAGTGAAAGTTTCCCTCTTCCAAGGTCACATCAATACTATTAGATTCTTTTTTGGTTTTCGTTGCCATCGTTTTATGACTAAAGACTACTGAACGATTTTAGTTTTAAACGTTGAGATTCATCTAGATAATTACATAAAATTATTGGAAAAGATTAAAAACTATATGGAGGTCATTATGAGGTAGGTACTTGAAGAGATTTTAGATAAGTAAATTAGATAAGTATTAATGTTAATGTAGATAATACATTTGTACATATAATCAATTTATTAAACTCTTTAAATTATAATCAGGTTTGTTTAGAAGTGGTCAAGGGGTGGATTGGGAAATAATATGTTAAGGAAATCTTACCTTTCAATGTTTGTAGATGATAATCAGATACAGCCTCACTAATTAAAATACATAGGAATGAAATTTTTGATTTTTTATTATTCATTTTTTAACCCATTTTTACAGCAACTTAAACAAACATTCTTTCACAAGCACTATACAATTGTTCTTATAAACCTTTCAACATCTGATAAATTTAACAGTTACAACAAGATATTAGGTGTTTAAGATAAAAAATTTAATTGGGTCCCTCTTGGGTCCTCTATCAAAATAGGTTTATTAACTCATGACTTTGTTTGATGATCATCTATTTTACTAGGGTGAATACAAAACATATTGTGATTACATTTTGCCAACATATTGCCAGTAGACTCATTCTTTATCCATACTTCTAAGAATGCTAATGAATACCCTCCTCGTAATGTCCTTGTTGTAACTTCAATTCGGTCTCCTACATCTGCTTCTGTATTGAATAACCTAAAGGCAAAATATTTACTATAAATGTATAAGAAAAGGCACTGAAATAAATTAATTATAATATATTATTATTCTTCATCAAACTTAACTATGAAATCAATTTGAAATATTAATTAAGTCAAATTTATGTTTAATGCACAAATGTATGTAACTTGTAGTCCAAAATGCCTTACACGAAATTTGTATTTATTGAGACATGAAAATTGTTTCCCAGTTCATGAGATGAAAAAGAATAACTGGACACAAAATCTGACACCATGGACATAAATCCCGAATGTAATTTTCCTGATGAATTCGTGTGTTCCTTGCAAACAGTAAACTTGGCTAATCCATTTCCATCTTTCATTGAGACAATGTTTACCTAGTAAATCACAATTAAAGATTAAGGCGAACCCAGGTATATATAAAGTAACATGTAAGTAAGTCTTAAGACAGAAGAATTAAGAATGACATGACCTATTGGTTTCAGTATTTTGTAACATTTCAGTTTTGAAATCACTTAATTAATATGGTGTAAAAATTAAGAAAAAGATGAAAGTAACTTCTGGAAAGCAGCATAGGTGAACTGTACTGATTTTTATAGCTATAAATTATATATATAAAATGTCCTAATATCACTTCTTATATGTCTTACACTCTCCAGTCATGTTGAATACTCACCTTAGCCATTAGATGGTCAAATCCTTTTGTATTCTTTATAAAATGCATTAATTCTTGTGGATTCATTCGCGGTTTTATCATGATTACACCCCTTTTTTAAGAAAAAACAGAAAATGCCGGAGATTTTTCAAATTTCATTGACTTCTTTAACCCTTCAGTATTTGTAAACAAAAATCAGCTAATGCTGTGCTGATTGATCTTTCCTTATGTCAAGTACATCGAGAAACTTGGCAACGTCGGTATTTTTAACTTGACATATCCGCTTCCCCTTTTTTTTTTTGACTTGACATTTTGACAATTTTTGACTGTTGACGTTTTTTGACAATCCGTTACCTGTTGACTGTTTTTATATTTATAGTCTAATTTTTCTCTTCTTCAAAGTTTTCCTTTATCGATTGTATTTTCCAACAAATAAGAATAGATAATTGTATCATTGTCTCGTTTATTTGCGTAGTTATCTGATTATTTTAGTAATCAATAACGGTTGTGCTTGGCCCCTCCCTTCCTGCATTTTGTTGACGAAAGTTTCCCTATAGAAAAGCTTGATAACTATTTATGGATATGGTAAGTCATTTCATCTGTTTTCCCCATTTCTTTTTTCCAATAGTAAACATTTGTTTACCTCTTAATAGACCTAATGTTTGATACTCTATTATATGCTCGGCTATTACACTATCAGAATAGAGAAATAAAAAAGAATGAGGTACAGCCTAACTCCTTTTTTTGTCAGTAATTGTTAACGCATTCTGGGTGTGGTTTTAACATACAGTTTCTTTGAGTTTTTTGGAATCGATGAAGAATAAGTAGGAGTTAAGCTACTAAAACCAAAGAAAAGTATTGGTAGTGTAAGCATTGAGAAGAAATTTTTCTTAGTTCCGACTAACATACCTAATGAAATTAAAATCCATATTTTCTCAAGGTAAAAATAAAAAAGCTTTAGGGTGGTAGAGTATGTCTATGGATATTCCAGGAATTAGGTGATTCTGCTTTGAATTCTTCGGTTGATATGGTAAATGCTTCTTGAATGGCCACTGTTGTGATATTATTCATAAAAGGGCTATAGTTGTTCACAAGGGCACTGATAATTCATGTCCCGCAAACTATAGGCCCATATCCCTCCTTCCGACTCTCTCATAGAAAGGCTAGTTAAACTTAGAGTCTTTGGATTTTTGAGTAAACATAACATACTAAACTCAAACCAATTTGGTTTTAGGGAGAAGAAAGGTACTACTGATGCTCTCTTTTTTTCTGGTGTAATATTTTGTAACTTGACAAAAGCCTTTGACTCTGTCATGAAACACTTCTTCGGAAGCTTGAAATACAGAGTACTACGCAGGTTGCAATTCAGTCAACATGACTATTAATTGTAGTGTTCCACAGAGGCCAGTCTTGGGGCCACTGTTGTTCTTTTTATGTCAATAATATCTGTTTAGTAGAAATCAGTGGCCATTTAACACTTTGTTGATGATACCAGTATCTTGGAGCATCATTCCAATTTTCTCAAAATAATATCCAAAATGATCTGCAAAAATTAAAGATTTGGTTCGATAGCAACTTACTCACATTTAATATAACAAGAACTTAACATACTTTTAGATGTAATGTTGCAGATGTTGTTCCAATTGAGGCAGTTTAAAATTTATTGGTATTATAATGGACAATAGACTTAACTTTGAAAATTAACCTGAGATATGGTCTTCCCTTTTAGGATAGTTGCAGTCATATCTTCATTTTACAATAAAAAGCAATTCAAATAATGCACAATGTTGAATTGAAGGCTTCATGCAAACCGGTCTTTTTGAGAAATAGAATTATGACACTTGTTTATTGATTCTTCACAGTGTAGGTTTGGTTTTTAGAAAATATAGGCATTTAATTGCGCAAGGAGAACATCTTACTTGACAATCACAAAATATTCCTCTACCAATTGATCTCTTTAATAATTTAAAGAAATCATTTATTTATGATGCAAAGAAAATATACAACCACTTAATTGTTAGTTTCCAAAACATGGAAGACTAAAAAGTTCCAATGTATATGTTAGAAATTTTTAGTAGATATTATAATGTGGAGGAATATTTAAGTGATCAACTTACATCAAGGTGACAATACTGTATTATCTGGTATAAAGTTTTAGTTAAAAATATTGATATTAGTCAGGTTTTGTAATTTAACAGTTATATACTTCTATCCTTTCTAGTCTCATTTTTGTCTTCTTTTGATTTTGTTTTATTTAGATTTAATTTGAATTACAACTTTGTCAGTGAGATTTATTTGATCTTCTAATAATAAAGAATGTTTATTGTCTAAAATCTTTGAAATTTTGCTTTAATTAAGAGTTAGCAATCTATGTGTCAAAGAGCCAAAGTTTTCGATAAGGTGAATCATCCCTTGTTACTGGGAAAATTATAGCTCTTTGGATTCTCTAACCATGCAAAATTCTTATTCAGTCTTACCTATCAAACAGAATGTAAGTAGTTGTAATTGGAGGCTGCTAATTAAAAGAATTTCACAAAGAAGTAATTTGGGTTCTGTCTTGTTTGCCTGTTTATTCATCATATGCCTTATGTAAAATTATTTAAAAAGCCCTCTTTTTGCAGATTTCAAGATATTTAAGGCTATCACTGAAAAATATGATTGTATAAAATTGTAGGAGGACCTGCAGAGTGTATCTCAATGGTTTTCTTCAAACAAAATTTTGGTAAATGCTCGGAGTGACCTTCACACATAAAATACATCCTGTTTCTTATGATTATGACTTGCATGGTAAAATTCTTGAATGTAGTGATAGTTTTAAGGATGTTGAAATATAGCTGCAATCTAATTTCAAATTTAACTTGCAATGTTAACTAGTTCTAAGTTTCAAACACTTGTCCAAAGAAGATTATAGCAGTGGTTATCTATCTACTATCTAGATAGAATTGATAAATAATTGAATACGGTTAAGAATGCGGGGAGTTTTTTGTGTTAACTTGTGCAGTTGTTCTCCCCTTACTTTAATGTTAAGAACATGTAATTCTTTAACCTTCCAATATGGTTTGTATATTTTTGACAATTCATAACACTCTTCAATAATGGTCATTAAAGTGTGTCATGAATTATCCAAATTCAGGAGATTACCTACTATTGAGCATCATTAGATACAATTTTCAGCTAAACCTATTATTTTCTCTAGGTTGTCTCAAACCTACAGCAACAAAGAGCCATCACCGAGCAACTACGCCGGGAAGCAGCTATAAAAAGGATGCCTGTATCTCAGGCCATCAAAGAAATTGTAAAGTATATACAGGAACATGAGCAAGATGATTGCCTTGTTGTTGGCTTTTCTAGTCAAAGGGTCAATCCCTTTCGTGAAAAAACCCCTTGCTCCGTTTTGTAAGTGCCTGGCAGGGGGTAGTTAATATGAAGGGCATTTAAAAAACCTGTTGTAATTTTTTGGGTCAATAATTATTATCCCTAATAACCTTTTATTTGTAATTTAATATTTGATTGTGTAATCTGTATATTTTTGTTTCTTTATTGACTTTACGAATATGTTAGTTTAATTTACAGAAAACTTATTGTATTTTGATGTAGCATGAATATCTTGAAATTGATGTTTCCTTGGACCTTTACACCACCTTTTTTATTTTTATTGTCAATGACTATAATTATTTATAATTAATAACATTCCTGTGCCTACCTATTGGGCAGATAAATTCTGCCTTAAGCATTATATCTGTGAAATCAAATCATGTGAAGCCTATAGTAGAAAAAGACTAGTTAATCAAAAATAAAATATTATACATTTAAAATCTTTCAGATTATTTTATCTATCCTTATATCCTAGTAACAATTAAATTAAGGGTTGCAATGTAAAATCCAGGAAAATATTTAAAAAAATAGACAACCCAATAATAAGCTGATGTCAGAATTATGGAGGGCAGATAATTAGCCTAAACAAAGTGTCAAACAATATTTGACAATATTAATTATTAAGGAAGCATAAAATTCACTTGAATATTAATAGGAAGTAGGTAAAAAAATTATATATCAATTATTTATTATGCATTTATACTTATATCCACATTATGATGTTTATAATTGTACGATTTCCCTGATGCCTTGATATAATATAACTTTATAAAAAAACTAACGTTGTTTTCTTTGCACCTACGTCTCCAAGTTTTTTCTCCTGTCACTTTGCAAAAAATAAAACATTTTATTATAATAAGTAATAATTTTATTAGCAATAACAATTTATATCTCCAGAACACTAAAATTATTAAAATAGTTAATACATATAATTTGGGAGAAGACCCAGTAAAAATATTCTCATACTAGCAGACTAAATAGTGACCTTTTGATAAAACACTTCTGGATTTGTGTGTAAGGACTGGATCAGTGAAACGTTAGCAACTGTAACTAACACAGGATGAATTCAGAAGTATTTCATGATAAACGTCAGTTGCCTGTGGAAGTTATCTATCCAAACAGAATAGTACGGTTTATAACTTATACTAAAGAAAATAGTTTTAACAAACAATACTTATAATTAAGTGTAAAAGTTACATTTTACACATTTATAATATTATTAACTATAAACGTGCAAAAATCCTTAAATAATAATATAATAAAACTGAATTATAACTATTACTAACATAAACAATGCAAAGACAATTACGATAATCTCTTTTGGTCTAATGCATTACAGCGACGAATTGCACTAAAAGTTATTCATAACGTACAAAGTGCTATTGACACCTTGTAAGTATATGAGCATGATATATTTCTTTTATAATATATTATATCTATGCGATGAGGTACCCTAAACAATTCCTTTTAAGTTCATGTAGTAATAATAAAGGAATGTGAAACATTCCATACTATAAAATAGCATTAGGGAGTATTTTCTACAATCAAATTTAAGATTAACATTAAAATTTGAATATAAAAAAAACCCACGGATATAAAATATTATACCTAAAAATGTTTTAACAATTTTATAGCTAGAATGTGTTTATATTATTTGCGTATTTAGTAAGGGATTACTTCCATATTATACAGGAGTATAAAAAATTTGAAAATACGCCAACCTGCATAAAATGAAAGAGTCAATCCAGCTATCCAAATAACAGCCATCGATAATAAGATAAAAATCCCAACTATACGTATTTATATTACCTGAGATTAGGAAAAAGAAAATTTTAATTAAATGCTGGGAAATAATAAAAGATTTGAACAGCTCACGCCAACGATAACTCACCCTGCATTAGAAAATAAACTATTACTTCCATTTAATATAAATATTTTTATATATTCTGCATAATACAAGATTTATTTCTTAGAAAACTCTAGCGTAGAATAGTCAAATTTACATACTTTAAATTCGGAGAGGTGAAATAGAAGTAAAAGTGCAGTAAAACAGACTCTTCTAGGTTCGTGCACTTTTAACAACCCTATTAAGTAGGGTCAATTTTTTTTTTAATTTTATAGGGTGTGCTTTTCACTTTCATTTGTCTATCAATACAATTTAACAACAGTCATAAAACAAGAGGTTATAGGTTATAGCAAGGTGATGGAAGTGTGTATTGTCGTTATTTTTATTATGGTTTTGATACTCATTTGCCGGGACGTTAAATTCTCTTTTATTGCAATGGATTCTCATGGACACCCTTTTTTAAATATTAAACCATCCTAAGGTATCTATGCTTTAAAAGATTTTTATAAATTGCGTCACACTTCTATGATTTTTGAAATGGGTACAAGATGTATTTTTGTTCAAGGTACAAATACATCTTGTGTAATAAATTAGTAATTGATTGCAGAACTTCTAAAAGGGAAAAACAATTAAAAAATATCTTTAATAGAAACATTAATAAATCTCTATAAATTCTGCACTCATTTAATATTTTGATCCTTACTACATCCTAGCACAGCAGTATGCAACCCTGCATAACCTAATATAACATGATTTCTATACATCTTTTTTGTCATATGCATCCAAACATACATTTAAAAAATACAGCGCTATCTAGTTTTAAACATCATTTTATCTTTTATTGGCACACACTATTATTAGCATATAATATACTTTCTTCATTAAAGTTTTTTTTAGCGAAAATATTGCAATATATCACTGATGTGTAATATAATACTATTGGACTAACAAATAGAAACTGATTTTTGTCAATGCATCATAAAATCTGATACCCTGCAGATCATTTGTTTTAAGTGTATTATAGTATTAAATTCATCTTTTTTGACTGTCAAATGTTTAAAAATAATTGTTAATTAATAGGGGTCCCGTTCTCAAAATCAGCCTCTATATTTTAGTTTACTACATGATTAATAATTTTCTGTTAAACTCACTCTTAACTTAATTGAATGGGTCCTGGAATTCAGTAGATCTTATGTAGTGGCACCTGGTTGGAAATACCTTAATCCGTTAATCTGAAATTATGAAAATTTTAGTATGTAATAAGTGTTTGTTTATGTTTCTGCCCAAAATTAGGATCACTTACAGTCATATCATATTCAGTTATAAAAGCAGGAATTTCCAGCTGATCAGGTGACATTACTGAATACAAATATTCAACTCCCGGGAGACTGTGGACTTTCTGTTTAATAGCCGGAGCCATAAATGTGGTAAACCACCATGTCATCATCTGGAAAATAAATTAAGTTTAGAATTAAAAATAGCAGCACTATATTATCTTTGAAAAGGCTTTATTTTCTAGTAAAACATATTGAATACAAATATATCTTACCTTGGTCCAAAACGTTGGATGAACAACATAAAAGGCTTTCAAGTTCTTTTTGTACTTATATGGCAAGATGTTATAAACCTCCCTCAACCATGAGAATGAGGGGTAATTACTACTGGAGGTGAGGGTGTGGAAATAAGTGATGACATAGTCGCCTTTGACTATCGGGTCCAAGAGGTTTATTAAATATAGAAGAGCCTGTAAAGAACAATATAACAGGTTAATTATAATAAAAAAACACAGAGTCTTAATTAAGTTAACCAGTGAACCGATAAATCCTCGTCTAATTAAAAACAAAACATTTTTTTTTTATTAAAATGAGTTTTCCTTAAAGGAAACCATAGAAATCATAACAACGAAAAATAATAATAACTATATTTTCCAAGAATTTAAACTCGACCCGATATTTTCCGAAATAAAAAATCCTTACAAAAAAACGCAAATAAGTTTTCATTCAAATTGACGTATTAAAGCAATTTTAAAATATCAACTAACCTTATCCAAATTGATTTTATTAAAGGGAAACCATTTTCCGATAAAAACAACAACTGGACGTCCTAGCCTGTCGACTCCGCATTGATATAAGCAACCGATTCCGGATACTTCTGTCAAGTCTTCTGTTTTGGATCTCCGTAGCAACTTTTCATATCTGTAATAACAAACATATGTTTAATGCATTACAAGGGGTTTCGTGGGAAAAATTACTTCTGCAACCTTGAGTTGCACTGATTTTACTTGGGAGGAATGAAATTAATAATTTAAATAAATTGCGACGATTTTTCTATTTTCATGAGTTAAAAGACCATTTCCTGTAATTGTTTTATCGGACTGACTACTCACGCAAAGGGAAATATCTCGACTAGTCATTGAGCAGAATGAAAAAAAAAACGATTTTTAGCTATTAAAATCTAATTAGACATAAAATTGTGTCAATTAATTAATCCTTTTACTGAAATTACGCTGCCGTGACTACTGACACAAGCTAAGTAAGTTTTTTAAGTAGCTATATTAAGGAAAATAAGTATATAATTTCCCGAATTCATATCTGTCCTAAATACTTCTATTGGTTCTATTTTTATCGCTTTACGTTTACCAAAGCTATAAATACGTAATCTGGAAAAATAAGAATTTACAAGGCATGTGCTTTTAAATTGGTATGTATCAAACATTTATAGGACCATCTAAATTTATCCCATAATTGCTTCTTTGATGATGAATGAAAAGGAATAAATATTGAATAAGGGGCACACAAATAACCAGTATAGGAATAACAAATTAATGGCTAGAAACGCTATTATAGGGTGGCGTTAAATGGTTACAAAAATGTTCGTTTTTAAGCGAAATAAAGGTAATTTAAAGCAAATTTGTTAAATTGGTGTTCAAATATGAAACAAATTGAAATGCATGGCACGAAAGCCACGATTGCATGTGAGTAGAAATCCGTTTAATTTATACACATTTTGTTTGAGAGGGAATATTGTACCTCTTCATTCACCTTAATTGTCGGCAAAAAACTCTTACCCTTAAATGTTCTTTTAACGCGAAAAAGTTGCAATTTCAAAACTAAAATTCCTCTGCTATCCAATTAAGGTTACAAAAATATACGCTTCTTTTCTTTTTAATTACGTACGGCAGCTGCTAATTGCACCAAAAGAAAAAGTAGAAAAGATTAATGATTATCGTAATTTATTTATTGTAATTTTGTGTTTTGCACCCAAATAGTAATTAGAAAAATTATTAAAATTATTTGTCAGAAAAAATATGGAATAACACCAATGACTTCTTAGATTTCATTTTACAATTTTAATTATACATTTTATGCAGAAAGATTGAGAAAAGGGTTCAAAAGTCAATGGGGCAGATAGTTTGTGAATAAAGAAGTTTCAATTTTATAGTTTTTGAAATAATACATATTTTAAAATGTTCTCCTTATTTGTATATCCAGTGCATTCACGATGAAAGGAACAAATTCATTTAAAATTCAGGTAATTATTTCTTCTTGTTTTTTTTGGGCACATCGATTAGTATTTTTACTTGTCTGTATTTTGAAATAAAAAAACTCTATACAGGATACCTCAAGTAGAAACTATGGTGTCAACATTAATTTTTTTAAATAGAACACTCTATATATTATGACATTTTACAATTCTGATATATTTTGAGTACCTACTTTTTATGTAGCAAAACATATGCCTATAGCCAATGGTTTGTCACATATGACGTAATAGACTAACGAAACGATTTATTGCAACTAATGTTTAATTTGTTGTCCGTTTGACTCAATGCGTCCTTTGCAATGAAAATTTTGATTAGAGTATCTCCAGTAGAAACTATGACGCCAACATTAATATTTTTACGTGATTTCTTAAAGTAAGTAGACCGTATTATTTTTGAACAGTTTCCAATTTTAGAACCTACTTGATGTCATTTCACGCATTATTTTTTTGTAAAATGTGGATGAGAAAGAACGAATTGTAATACTCATGATGATTGATTTTGGAGACCAGGTGCGTACACAACAAGAACTTTGTAATCTATTAAATGCTGACCGTTAGAAAAATTGAAACAAAATTAAGAGAACACGACAATGTAAGAAATTTATCTAAAACCTCCAAAAGTATCTGAAGATGGTACGCTGAATGTTCTATTAGAAACAGAGAATAATCCTCATGTTGCGATTAGTACAATTTCCAGGACACTAGTACGTTTTGGAATTTATAAATAGGGTCAGTGGCAAAAAGTCGTGTAAATAAATATCATCCTTATAAAGTACAATTGATGATACACGAATTGTTAGAAGTTGATTTTGACCGCTGAGTGCAGTTTTGTGAGCAGATTCTTGAGGCTAACAATGACAGCGGACATTTCATTCGAAATATTATTTTTTCTAATCAGGCCACCTTTACGTTAAATGGACACGTTCACAGGCAAAATTGCATATATTATGAAACCAAAAATCCTCCACACACAGCGCCCTTAAAAAATTAATGTGTGGGCAGGTATTGTGAAAAATCGAATCTTTCGACCTTTTTTTCGAAGAAACATTAAACGGAAAACGCTACTTGGACTCTCCAGTTTGAGCTTATCCCTGCTTTAGTTGTTTCATTCCCTGATCCACAAGAGGCTGACATACCTAATAACGAGATATAGTTTTTTCCTCACTTTACCATCGCCGTTCGACAATTTCTTGATGCAAATTTTCCTAACACATGAATTGGACGAAGAGGATTTAGTGGCCACCAATGATCACCGGATCTAACCCATTAGTTTTTTTTCTTATTTGAAGTCCAAAGTTTATGTGAATAGACTAAATAATGTTGATGATTTAAAGCAAAGAATTCGACTAATGCAAGAAATTAGACTAATCGATCCGCAAGTGACTTCAAAAATGCATTGAAGTAAATGGACAACAAATTGAACATCAGTTGCAATTAATATTGTATAAATTAAAATTTTTTACCCAGTTAGTAAGTGCAAGTGACAATGCTAATCGACGTGCCCGAAATTTAAAAAAAGAAAAAAACATCTGAATTTTAAATGAATTTATCCTTTATCATCGTTTGAAATCGTTTCGAAAGAAACATTTACGTTTTTTTAAAAATTAATTGCACGTTCACAAATTTCCTTCTATAGGGAAAACATTAAACGAAATAGGGCGCAAAATGGGTTTTAATTGCCTGGAATATTAACTTTTTTAATTGCCTACAAAAAAAAACAGAAAATTGTTTTAAATTCCATGGAAATATTCTCATATCCTAATTTTTCATAATAGAATGGTGATGCGTGGCCAGAGGAAGAAAACATTGTTATTGTCCTCCACTGCCTGGAAAACCAATTAACGGACCTCAATTGCCTGGAAAAATTTTATTTGAAATACCCTCTGTATTTTCTATAATATAAAAAAAATCATCTGACTTTTCTAATCACTCACAAAGAAAAAAACCCGCATTACCTGTCTTCTTCAAACTGTAAACTGGCTTCTGAGGTGCTTAAGCCCAAAAAATTAGCCACACTGGAGAAAATGGTCGGGTACTGTTTATCCACGGACATTTTCGAGATCAAAAAAAGGAAAAAAAAACCGAAAACAGCGTAAAAGTCGAAAGCTTTTAAACGAGGAAAAGCTACGCGAGACGATTGCGAATCGGGGCAACAAGTGGACTGTCGATGCCGGCTGGTGCGAGGCGTCGCGATTTTCGATTCTCAGGAGAAAATGACGCCATGCGACGCCGTGCGTGATGCGTTTTTTTTTTACTTTTTTTTTTTTTCGTTTTTCACGATCGTTTATGTGGGTAAATATCCGATTTCGGGTATATTGTTGTAGAAATATTCTATTTAAGTTAAACTAGATTTTTAAGTGCCGTTGAGGACAGTTTTTTTAGGCAATTAAAACCTAATTTTTTAACGTATTTTCTGTTCAGTTTTTTATACAGTGTAGCCCGAATTGGGTATGCATGTATGGGTATTTATGTACTTATTTCACTTATTTTTTTAAAACCCACTAACAATTTTAACATACAGGGTGACAATTTGAAAACGAACAGCATTTAATTGCAGCATCTACCAATGATCACACGTCAATTTACATATCCAGTGAGACAATTTTTGAGGCATTTGTTGGCTATTACATCACTTATAGTAAAAATCAATTAAGAAAATACTATCTCACAGGCTCACGAATTAAAAAGAAGAAGAAAATAGACTTATTCACGTATTTAAAAGAAATATGAACATAAATCTTTAACGATACTTTTCGTTATATTTAATTTAATTTAAGTTCACAAATAAAACGCTAATCCTCTAATTTCAGGAGTGATGCATTTCGGCAAGTGTTTTTGCCATCATCAGACTTGGGTTACTTAACACATACACGTGTATGTATGTATACTTCTTTTAAAATTAAAGGGGTGTGATCCTAATGTAATTTAATGATAGATATATAATAAAATATATTTTAAAATTATCAATTAATTTTGAGAATACCCTGTCTTACCTCTCTCTTTAGCAAAGAAATCCATTTATTATTAAAATCAAAAGAACAAGTAGTTGTAGGCTAACAAGTGGCTAGGCATTTATCTTCATTTAACATTTTAAATGCACTTTCCTTTAGTTTACGTAATTTTGAAATTGGTTCCTTCGCTAAAATTGAAGAAGCTAGTAGATTCTTTAGAGTTAATGTAATTTAAAAAATTATAGAAATAATTAATTATATTAAAAATTATAGAATAAAAAATTGTTAAAATGTAGAACCCATAGCCATACCAAAGTTTTATTGATAAAATTCATTATTATATTGGAAATAAGTAGTTTTTACACAATAGGTTAAAAGTTCTAAAATTGTACTAGAGCAGTCTCAGTTGACAAAACTTTAACAATATTTAAAGTTTTGTCAACTGAGATTTACAACGTCAAAACTTACCAATAGATCATGGAGGTTAAAGGAAATTGTAGAAAGTTTTGCTAAATAGTGTTGAGAATTTTTAATGTAAGAATCATAATTATTAGTATAGGGAGCTAAGAAGATATTTAAAAGATATTTTGCAAGAGGGTTAGTAGGTGAATTTATGCTGACTATAGGTCTTAAAGGACCATTGTTTTTATGTTTTTTAAGTAAATTATGAATTTGTCTTTCAATTTTTCCTCTAGGATCTTTAGATAATTTTATTATAATTAATTAATAAATTTCATAAGTGTTAATATTTAAAAGAACAGTAGCATTACCTTTATCAGCTGGAAGTATTTTAATAGTGTTATCGAATTTAGGTGTCTTTAAAGCTTTTAATTCTAAAGAGTTTAAATTTTGTTTAATTGATTTTTCAATTTCTATCTTTGTACTAATTTTAAATTCATCTTGTTGATCCCTTGGTAAGTCTTTCACTACGTTTTCTATAGCTGAAATGATATTTAATTTAGGCAGAATATTTGGAGTAAGTTTTTCTGTGTCAGATAAAAATCTACCTGACAAATTATTAACAGTTTTATTTATAAAATCATTATTATTTGTGTTCAACAGTTCTTGATTTATATTTTCGAATTTGTTTTTGTTTTTGAATATTGTTTAAATAAGTAATTTTTTTAAATAATTAAACCTCAACTCCTGGGTATATACAACATTTTATTATACATTAAGTAAATTGTTGTCTTTAAAACTTATTGAACCTAAATTAAATTAAATATAACGAAAGTTATCGTTAAAGATTTCAGTTCATATTTCTTTTAAATACGTGAATAATTTAGTATTTTCTTAATTGATTTTTACTATAAGTGACGTAATACCCAACAAAATAAGTTCCTTATAAAATTCTACATAAATTACATTTTTTTCAAAACCGTTACTTAACCTCACAAATGAGTGAAATGTAATGTAATAAAAATTAAATGCAGTTTATGTAGAATTTTTATAAGGAACACAAAAATGGTAAAACAAATAGGGGTTGCCATTTAAAATTTTAGGGGTAGGTGCACTGGCGGTTAAAAGTAACGCGACAACAAATGCCTTAAAAATTGCCCCCTAGAGGCAATATTGAATAAATAAGGTGACAATTTATAAACGCTGTTCGTTTTTATTAAAATAAGTGTACAAAAAGCCCTTTATAAAAATATTCTTGTCAATATAACCTTTAGCTGCTTTTGAGTATTCAGTTTGTTTATATTTTCATAGCAAGAATTTGAAAATCTCATCATTCTGCATAAAGGAGATGCCGATATATGGAAAAGGTTACTATACCTTAATTGGCGTTATGAAATATTGATTGTTAGACATTGGACTAAATTAGGACAATTCATTTTATTATTTAATAGTTTGTGAAGAAAAAGGAAATCGGAAATCTGTCCAATAAGTATAGCGAAATGATTGCGTAGCAGATTTAAGTCATTGGAGACAATGTTAAAATTGTCTTTATAAAACAGGCATTTCACATATTTTTAAAAATTTATGTCGCAGGAGCAGTAGAAGTCATTTGTAATATAACCAACTTACCGAAGATTCCATACCCTTTTAAATAATAAAGCTAGATAATAGAAAGGGATTATAAAAGTCACAGCTACTTTTTTTTATCAAATTAAATCCACTTTGTGATCCATAAAACCATTTTCGTTTTTCGAGCTCCTTTATGGAGGAATATGATGAGTTTTCTTAGGGCGATTAACGCCAAATTTTTATCTTTTTTGGGTATTTTATTAAATACATTATAATTGAGCCGTTCAGCGGAAAAGTGGTCTAACTCCCTTAAAGTAGAAATTTAGAAAATTGATATTTTGCATCTGAATGAATTAAAAAATCACAGTAACATATTCTTTACTTTTTTGTACATATTTATAATAACCCTGTACTAAAATTTCATATGGTAAACATTTTTACTGATTGCGCCCATTAATTACATTTTTGCCGCCCAATGTCATTCTTCCAGTAAGTTTTTTCAAAAACATAGCAGAAAAGTGGTATAACTTGGAGAGTTATATCACTTTTCCTCGTAAAAGTTAACCAAATTTCACAAAACTGATGAACCAAAGAAAAATAATAGCTGTAGTATGTTTACTGTGATATCTATTACTGATAAAAGTGTTCAAAAAATATAGAGCTTGAAGAGCAAAACATTACTACTACTTATCTTACATACTAAACTTACAGTAAGGAGAGTAAGAACAAGTTATTAAACAAATTAATCTTCATCAGAATCGGATAATGGACCACTGTCAACAGCATCTTCTTTTGTCAGTAAGTCCAGGAAGAACTGATGCTGAATCGGGGGAATCCACTGAAGAAATTCTATCAGATTTTTTTTCTTAGCTACAGTAACTGATCTACACACTATATACGTACCATAACACTAAAAAAACCTGACTAAACAAGAAAAAGCGAGTTTAATAGGACCTGGCGCGACATCGGAACAGCGTGGTGTCTTGGCTTATACCACTATTCCAGCGAACGAATCCATTATGTTGAGAGGAATAACATTAGGAAGCTCTTATCTTAGCTAAGTTAAAATTTTGACTTATACCAGTTTTCGACTGAATATATTAGACCAGTAGAAACATAATTAATGGTATAACTCAAAAATTAAAAAATACTGACATATACCACTTTTCCTCTGAGCGGCTCATATACCAATACGAATCACAAGAAATAAGTATTCCAGAAAGTTGGAATTTAATGAAGCAAAAGGGTATTTTCTCCAGGCGCAGCTGTAGTCAAGTCAGTTTTTGCTAATTTTAATTTTTTCAAATAATAAAATGAAGTTATTAAAATTAGACTTAAACTAAAATTATGCATAACATAAATGGAATCGACACTATCAGTTTAAAACTTGAAAGACTTCACATAAAACATTAAAATTTCTTCCAGGTCGTTGAAAAAAAACCATTTTAAAATAACTGTTAATTTATTAAAGCTGATAAATAATTATATTTGCAATTCTATTTAAAAACTCGCTCAATATAAATATTATACATATTTTAACTGAATAAGACTCTCATGCTGTTAATTTTTTTTTTAATTAAAAATTTTACATAAAACTCAATTATTATATTTTTTTACAGGTAGTTTAAAATCAATTTAAAATAAATCCTTTACTACCACTTGCGGTTAGTTTTTAATTATTGCATTTGATTTCCTGAGAAAAAAATTATTTTGAAGATTAAATGGAAAATTAGGTAAGTTCAACTAATTAAGAGTATTTAATATTTTTGCCTAGATAAAGTGAGAAAACTAAAAAAAAAAGAATTAAAATCAATTTTTTCCATGCAAGCCATTTTCGTTAAAAAATACTGCCTGGAAAACTAAATTAATTATTTTAACTGCCTGATAAAAAAAAATTACCGTTAAAAAATATAAAATTAAATGAGGATCCAGTTGCAGCTTAAGTCACTTTTTTATATCTTTTTTAGGCAATTAAAACTAATTTTTGTTTTTTCTATAAAGTTATAATATTTTTTTGGTCAATTAAAGCTAATTGCCATTTGGCTGTTTTTTTTTCAGGTAATCAAAATCTACTTTTTTCAAAAAATCCATCAACACAACTATAAAAGTGAGTTTCCAGGCAATTGAAACGATTTACTTTGTTTATATACAATAATTTTTTTTTTTAAATATGCTTGAACTACTTTTAAAAAAACGAATTATAAAAAATATAAAATTAAAATTATGTCGCAGGAGCACTTGAACTAACTAATCGAAGATTCCATCCTCTTTAAATATCAAACCCATATAGTAGAGAGGGATTATAAATGTCGCAGTTACTTTTTTTTAATCAAATTAAACCCACTTGCTCCATAAAACCATTTTCGTATATCACGTTTCTTTCAATGGCTAAATTAATTAGTTCTTTTCGCAAACATTTCTCCGTATAGCTTTAATGATATTAATTACAACTTATAGAGGCGATAAAATAGTGTTTCGTTCTAGATTTTTAATTATTTATAATATAAATAATTGATGTATCCTGAGCATGATTTAATAACGAGACGTAACGTGGACAATTCATTCTGCCCAGGCAGTAAATGGCCTCAACACCCTGTAGGTGACTATTCCAAAGCACTTTTTTATTATTATTATAATTACTCTATTTAGTATCCGGTATATAATTATGTTATAATATAAAACCACTTTAATCTGTTTACCTAAAATTAGTTCAGATTTACTTTGTTTGGATTATTACTTGTACAAACGTCATAAAAGAAGATTGGTGCAAGTGACGCGGATCCTAAATAAATTATTACTTAAATGTCCTCATTTTCCAGCTAATTTTTGGTAATACATAACTTATATAAAGCACTGATAATTTCCCTTAAAAATGTTAATTTCCTCAAACAATTTAACCCCGAAACTCAAGGCAACAAAAAAAATAAAGCAAGGCAACGTTATCTTTTTATAATTAAGCAAATAATTAATTATTAACATAAAAGTTAACTCGTTTTTAAACAGAGCATAATATTTGACCTACGTAAGCACACACGTACAGAAAGGGAATGAAGATTACAGAAATCCCGCTTTATTGCGGATTGTAAGGTGTTAATAATTCATAATTCGGAATGTGGCAATTTTTTTGTTTATTTTTACTTTGAATGCGATAAAATATAAGACGTTTTAATTTATTTTACGCAACTGTTTATTCACAAACTACTCAATTTATTTTCAATAGAAGTCTAGAAATTATGAATCGTTTCATTAGAAAATACAACCCCTTAAAAAAACCTGAATCTTGTGCCCTAATTATATTCAGTATTGACAATTTTCATAATGAAGATAATTTGTTTTTCATACCCTCTATTAAAATACGCCTTATTGTTCCAAGTTTGTCGAAGCAATTTAACCCTTGGGGGTAAAAACGTGGATGGAGAGGGTTGATAATTCGAACGTATGAGAAAGGGAATTTCTTCATTTTACGACAGAAAGGTGCTCTCCCAATTTTTTTATATTTTAAAAAATTACAATGAATACCCGGAGTTTGCTGTACGAGATACAAGACGAGAGGATTGTACAAATTAATATACAGATAAATTTTATAGGTAAAAATGCTTATAAGCTAGCAGCATTGTTTTAATAATCCCAATTTTGATTTTCACTGTGAACGAATATAAACAACAACTGTTTAACTTTAACAATTCAACCCTGCAAAAACTCGTTATGAAACAATAAATACATAAAATCGAACTTTTTACATGACTTTCGTTTTAAAATGATTTTTTGCATAGACTGACTTGACCTAATTCTACTTGACATTGTAACAATATTTGTTAAATATGGTTTATCAGTAATAGCAGCGGAAAAATGTAAATTTAATTATTAGTTTTGCAAAATCGTTTTGTGGGATAATCGACTTTAGGACATAAAATCTCGTGCAAGCGTTTCAAATAAATCTCAAGACAACCAGTAAGATGTAAATCGAATCTGTTGCGCTCTACCTCTATCCGAAGCGTTATGTATCGTTCCACATCCCTTGTCTTGTGCTTTTGTTTGTACGAAATGTAATATTGCAATAGTGAAAGTCTATGTCGGGCATAGTTACAAGAATATTGTGTGGCTTATCGCTTGATATAGGCTCGTTTGATATTAAATGGCATAATGTCTCTTTTGTCCATTAATTTGATATTCAGTGAAATCAAATATTATTACTTTACATGGCGTAGGCATAAATGAATGTTAGTCCATCACTATCATAAAACATAAGAATTTATGACCTATTTAAATTAAATAAGACAATGCAAAACGATAACGATTATTATTACTTGGAAACGAAACGAACGGCTCAGAAGGCGGACATAAAATTATATAGGGTGGCATTTTAAAAAGTCAGAGGTCATCTTTTTAGTAATTATGTACATTTTTGAGCAGAAAAATGAAAAACCATTTTTGTATTTCCTGTATTTCTTAGCATATTGATGAAAAATTATTAAAAGATAGCTTTTACAGGACAAATTTAATCGGTGAGGTTTTTTTCATATAACCATGAATATAATATAATTAAAAATAAACATTATTATACATTGTGGTTAATTGAAACAGGTACTATATTTACTACTTTTGAAACGCCTTTTTGTTAAAATAATTTTTTTTTCAAGATTAACAATGGCAACTCACCTGGCTTTACGCATCCAAGTATAAAATGCATTTTTAAGCGGTACACTCGGTGGAATTCTTTCTGGCACATAGTTATTTTCACTCATCACCCGTGCCGTTTTATAACCGATATTTTTATATTGAATACTTAAGGATGCCTTATTTTATGTGCATAATTAAGTATGCACATAAAATATTTCTCACAATTTATTATTATTAAACAACGTTCTTTGTTAAAATTGTTAGTATTGCACTTTCGAAGTCAAATATTCGTCGTGTGCCGGACGCGAAAAGATACGGGCAGGCCAAGCAGGGGTGAAACTGGGGTAAGTCACCGATAGACCGATAGAGTGAATAAAATATAAAGTAAAAGGCAGACGGTTAATGGGATATACCAACCTAAAATATACGATTTGTTCTATTTTTGTACAGTCTGATATTTTTTGAATTATAATTAATTTATTTTTCTTAGGGATTTGGATTTTCAATAAATTGCCTTTAAGTATTTCTGAAAGCTTTAATAGGATTTCGTTTTACCTTCAAAGCTTTATGCTTTATGAGTATTTAAGTTTAGTCAACAATGGCTTAAAAGAGTTACCTTATTGGTTTATCCTATTAAGCCCATAAATCATTCATTTAGACCCTGCTAGGGATAACAGTGTGAAAAATACAAATCAAGTAAAAGGAAAAAATATGCTCGTATATAATCTGTCCAAGGTAACGCTATTAATAATGACGTATGCGATAGCTAAAGCTACAAATCGATAAAGCCGAGATTAAGAAGCAAACTTGGTTTACAGCATGGCAACATTTTCATATCGAGGGGCTATAAAGGGTGCGAGCGCTTAATGAAATTAGTTGTCTCCATTTAAGGGTATTTTCGACCCTTGACACAAAGGAGATCATCAAATCGATTTTTAGTTGATTGCAGCTAATCAGATCTATGCTACTTTCAAGGTTAAATATTGCTCTACACTCGTCAACTGACTTATTATTAGTCACTATTTAGGGTGCTAATATAACGGGAATTCATAATTATTTTTAATTAAATATGACAGCTGTGCAGTAGCGTTAACTTAACACTCTGTAATAAACTCTTTTTTATTTTTTATTAAAAATTATATTTTGAACTCTTACAGCCGGATACAGTAAATACGTTGAAACCAAATTTTTAAAGAATGAGTTGAAGTTTTATCAGAGTGGGGCGTCATTAAAAACTAATTGAAGCGAAAGGGATCATAACAGAAAGAAGAACCTATTAGACTTACCGTTCCTGATGTTCCAGCTCCTGAATAATGATGTTAGCAATAGGATCTGTTATGGGTCGCTCTCCTAACAGGCGTTGCCTGTCAGGATCGGCTTGCATTTGAGCAAAAGTACCGGCATCACCAAGGGTGATCTCCAGATGTGGTGAGAGCGAAAGAGTTTCATCATCTGCTGAAAAAGAAACCATGTTAAATAAACTGATTAAAAGGATCATTTTTTTTTTATAAAAAACTGATAACTCCATTTAATGAAGTTATTTTTTTTTATGTTAATGTGGTTCTCTCCAAGAATTGGGAAGAAAAGTAGAACTATGTTCCCCATAGTAAATATATTTAAAATAAACACCGAGTACCACATCCACTTCTAAATAATAAAATGTATTTAAATTTAAAAATTGGCAATTGCATTAGTATGCATGCAAAAATTGACAAATTATCACTTAAAAAAAAAAAGCAACAGTTTACTTACAAAAATCATCAAATGCTTCATTGATCATTTTACGCTCCTATAAGACCACTATACACTTAACCGTGCAAAACTCATACTCCATAAAAACCAAGGAGGATATTGTTATCTTTTTCCAAACTTAATGAATCTACATTGTTGTCCTTTTTCTGTCAATGTTACACTTTATCAGACAAAGAACGAAACAACTCCATATACATACGCAGAAATTCCGAAAAATATTATGTTGGAAATTGAGGTAATTTTTCTTAATCGCCAAACATAATAAATAAGATTATCCTTTAACATACAAGGAATGAATGATAAGCGACTTATAATAGCTTAGGATTAACAATAGGTTAAAGTGAATATAGCGTTAAATGAACAGGTAAACAGTCAATATTTTGAAATACACATATTTAGCGAAAATCCGTAGATACAACTTAAATATAAATGTAACACGAATTATTACTAGTACTATCAATAGTAAAGCCGGACTATACGTATTTTCTATATACTATACAGAAAACTAGCTAAACAAGTCGAAATTTAATACACCTACGGCTATACACCTTCTAACAACAGGGCGCGTGGTTTTGTTTTTGTTTATAAAATTTGACAAAAGCATAAATACGTATTAAAGTTTCTCAATTCAGGAAATATAGGTTATCCTAAAGAGCCCCTTACAACTAAAGACAAAGTGTTTGTATCATTTTCTAAGGCGACAATATTTACAACAAAGTTTTTAACAACTTCTTGAAACGGTTATGGCAAAATATCACTTTACTGCTGTTAAAAGGTAAAACAATTCAGGTAATAGTAAATATTAAATTCATAAATAGATCTTTCTTGAATACAATTTTAGTTATAAATATCACTTTATTCCCAACCTCTTTTAATTAACGGACCGAAATAGGAATATATAAATGAGAATTCAACTTTTCCCATCATTTTTTCATTTTATTAATAGTGTCTGGATCGTCTGGAAATTGTGTTTTTCGGGTTTAATTGATCAGATTATATATGAAAAATATCACTTTATTCCTATGCTCTTCTTATTAACCGACTGAGATTCAGTTTAACTTCGTTAAATTTTAAATATTAAGTTGGATAAGGGGTCAATTAAAACCCAAGTTCTTCAAAGCTTTTTTTCTTTTAATGTAAATTTATCTCTGTTTTATGTTTTCATTCTTCTCTTTAAAACATGTGATTTCATACTTTTCATTCATGGTACAGGTCAGTTTAATCATGTGTATACTATTAATAGCACTCCCCTGGAAGTGTCAAAGAGTTTGGTATAACTTTAGACTCCCATTTACATTTTTCCCTTCATGCCACAATTGTATCAAAGGCTATGCAATTATTAGGTTTCATTAAGACGTGCACCATACATTTCCAGGACATTGCTTCTATTAAGCTTTTTTACTGGGCACTAGCTCGTCTTCACCTAGAGTACGGTTCATGTATTTGGTCACCTCATTGTAACAGTCACCTTCAGATGATTGAACAGGTTCGGCTCAAATTTTTAAGATACATTTCCTTCAAAAGGAATGTTTCACTTCCCATTATCTACCACGAATTTAAATCTGAACTTATACTCTCCAATCACGTCTAAAACATTGTGGCCTATCAGTCACACTATAACACCTTCCATTCTGCTGCTGTCCATCATTATGATTTTTGTGCAATATGTTTTGTGCTTGTAAAATGGTTTATATTTTTGTAAATTAGGCAAAGAAAATAAATAAATAATAAATAAACTTTAGAACTTTTATCCCATTATGAAACTATAATTACCATGTAACGTATGCTGAGGATTGTCAATAATTCTAATTTGTCTATCAGGCATTATGGGTTCGCCTTCTGGCCCACCAATATCACTTGGCAACTGATACCTAAAACAAGTACAGAGGCATAGGTTAATTCGAGCTAATTAAAAAATATTCAAAAGCATTAATGCTAATTGATAAACCTGGTACCTTGCAGCGTCCTCTTCTTGCTGAGAACGTGGGAAGTACAAAGGCAACAAAACTTCGTAAATACCTAAATCTACTTTGTCAACAACAAATATCACAGTGTGGAAAGAATTACCGTGTCGCTCTAAAAAGCGACGAACAGTGCCTAAAAGTAAAGAAAAATGTTAGTTAAGACTTTCACTTCTTCTTGAAGCTGTAAAAGTTACAATATGCAGTTCTGCAGATCATCAAATCAATTTTAATTAAATACTATATACTTACGTAAAGCTATGTGAGCACCTTGATCAGGAGGGTAATTTCTTTTAAGCGAATTAACCACAGGTATCGCTATTGATTGGAGACCCATCTCTTTTGCTTTTTGAAATATATTCCTACAAATAGGGTTTCAATTAATTGAATGTTATAAAGTTTATGGATCAGTTGCTTGAAAACTATATTTGTATATTAAGTTTTCCATTAAAATAGGGAAAAGTTACTTTAGGTGTAGGGGAGAAGGGGGCACGTTGTTACAAAATTCATTCCCGGAACTTAGTTTTTCAATAGTGTATCTTTCAGACGAAGCTTATTACTTAGTTGAGTTAGTATACATATTTGCTCGTATGATATCAATAATAATATATAAAAAACATATCAAATGGGTTTGTAATTACGATTTTAATTTATTTTGCAAATTGTAAGAACTTGCCCTTCCACAGGGTAAATTGTCAATGGGGTATAAGATGTTACAGGATAAACTAAGGTAAAGGAATAACTAAATGACGTGGAATTAACATTTATTGTCAAGGAACATTTCAAAAAACAGTTACACAAAAGAAATAAAAGTGTTGTTCAAAATATAATAAAATCAAACAGCTTAAACTAGTCCGTATCGGAGCAACAGTGAATACAAACATAAAAATCATTATCGTCGCCACAAGCAACATGTGCCCATCTTTTACAAGCAGTGCATTGGATCCACTGTTCGTTTCTCGATTCGGAAAATGGAGTTAAACAAATTAGATATGTCGACTCCTCTTCCGAGCTCTCAGAGTCTGATTTTGGTTTTGTTAAAATATTTTTTTCCTTAGATTGCCCTTGTCCGTGTCTATCAAAATTGCAGAAACTCTTTTCTTCCGACCTCCTTTCAATTTTCTTGCCATTGTTTTTGGGTAAGGTTTGCTTGATTTTTGTAGGCCTTTGGACAGTAGTAAGTCCAGTCTCGTCCATATTATAGACATCTTGAAGCTGGAATTTATATTTATCGTAAACTTGGCCAAGGTTATTGAAAAATTGTAACACATTATGGCGATTAAAGGCAGTAGCACGGCCTATGCTAGTAGCCTCAGGTGTTCTGACTGACAAGGTCTGGTGCCTTTTTAAAAACCCAAATAGCCAGTCCTTTGACGCTATATTCTTTTCCTTCCAGTTATCGGAATAGATATATTATTTGCCGTTGCAAACTGGAAAGCAAGCTTCCGTAAATCAGATGTAGTGAGCCCATAATAAATTTTAGCAGAATGCTCGATGTATTCCGCAAGTTCTTTTTCCTCTGCATCGTTGAATATTTTTCTGTGTTTAGCGTAACCGACTAAGCGTTTATTAGTGTCGGTATTAATAGTAGTTACCGCAGACTTTCTAAAAAAAAAATTCATAAAATTTACTGCCTATCGAGCAGCGGCGTCCCTAATTAACACTTTTTCCTGTAACACCAATTGTGCCGCCCTCTCAAATTGTTCGGTTGGAATATCCCCTCTCGTGGTTTTCTCGACAAACATGCGCACCATATTTACATATCTGAAAACAACAAAAAACCATTTATAGAGAAGTGTAAATATTTAATTCCCCTTTAAAAATAAATGGGGCAAGTTGTTACAGTAACAACCTGCCCCTCCGTAATTGTAACAACTATCCCCACGAGAACAAAGGTTAGATCCACAATTTTTGGTAAACATCGGGAATAAGTTAAAAGCAAATATGCACGAATTAGGAGAAATATATAGGCTTTGAATCTGTATAATAATCATATTTATACTACTTACCAATTTCGCACAATAAAGCACAAAAGTAGGCACACACCGGTACAATTTTGCATCCAAAAACACATTAAACACAATATCAACGTCATGTGACGCCGAGGTAACCACGTTGGCACATAGATGGCGGGTCGGTAGGGCGAAGATCCAGCAAAATATAGGCTAGCTGTGTTAGTTGCCTACCATGTAAAATTTTACCGTAACAACTTGCCCCCGTAACAGCGCGCCCCTTCTCCCATTACGGTTCAAACCTGGTATATTTCTAATATTCATAAATAATAATAGCTATCATTATTAGTAGAAAATCAAATAATAACAAATACATTTGTAGAGCATTTGCTGACAGCAAAAGATACATAATTTAGCGGGATAGACAAAAGAATTGTGAATTTCTGAAGAATCGATCTTCGAATTTTAATCCGACGAATCGAAGAAAATGACTGGCACAATGTTTATATGCAAACATGCCCTAACACTGCGGTTGATCCTTTTTTTATATATTCTGTTACTATTATAAGATGTGATTCCCGTTGATGGTAAAAAAAATTAAATAATGAAAATAAAAGTAAAAAACGTAAATTAAATTCTGAATTAATGAGATTAAGAGAAAAAGTATCTTTCTAAAATGATATTTTTAGTCATGACTCGAACTATAGGGCAATATGTCAAAATTCAACCAACATATAAAAAGAAAACCCAAAAATATGTTTAAGGGAACAAAATGATAAAAAGATTTTTGGAGCTGCAAATAAATTTAAAACTGTGTAGCCAATTATTCCCAACTTGCAAACAAACAATAAAAAATGTGCTGCCGTTGAGATAGTTAAAAACAATCTAAGGCTTCCTAGTAAACAAGCGGCCAATAATTTCAACAAACATTTTACAAGTTTGTTGAAATTATGTCTTTAAGTACAATTATGTCTTTAGATACAATTATTTTTTCATGCCACCAGTTTGTTCTAGCACTGTATTGTGATGTTTTAGCGCTTATTATAAATTTGTGTTTGGCGAGAGCAATTTTTCCTGATAAATTAAAAGTAGCTAAAGTAATGCCTCTGTTTAAGAAGGGGAATCCCAATGACTACACAAATTATCGAGCTATAAGTCTGTTGTCTAGTTTTTCAAAAGTTCTTGAGTTGCATATAAAAAATTAATTATTTTCTTATTTTACAAAGTATGGATTATTAAACTCTGCTCAGTATGGTTTTACCCTGTCTAAAAGTACAGAAACAGTGCCAATTTCAAAATCAGGTTGTGGCGGCAATTGACAAGAGAAAACATATTCTCCGATTATTTATAGATTTTACTTTTGATTTTGTGGATTTTTGGATTTTTGATTTTGTGGACATTTTACTTTATAAATTTTTTAGGTATGGTGTTAGAGGATCATCATTGGCATCCTATTTTCAGAATAAAAGCCAGATTGTTACAATTAATAATGAGAGTAGCAAGTCTTGCCTAATAATCAAGGGTGTGCCTCAGGGCTTTATCCTAGGTCCTTTTCTTTTTTTGGTGTATGCTAATGACCTGGTATGTTTTATAGAGGGCATTGCAAAAAAAATGTCATATCTTATTTAGATTATACAAATGTCTTGGTTGAAGGTAATAAGTTGGTGATTATTGTATCATTGACTAAAAGAGTATATAATATTTTAATATGCATAATTTTATAGTCTGAAAAAAAAACAAGTTATTTCTCAAGGATAAAACTCATTTTGTTGGCTTTTTACGAAGTAGGCAGGCAGTAAATTCTGTTATTTTATCTAAAAATAGACAAACGGAGTTACGTTCATCAAGCAGTTCTAAACTATTGGGTATTACTTTTGACCATGTAGATATTCTTTGCAATAAATTAAAAACTTGTTGCTATGTATTAAAATTTCTTTCACAGCATTGCAGTAAAGCAGCTCTTTTAACTTTATATTATGGCAATTTTCATTCCTTCATGCGATATGTAGCTTCAACTATATTTCTTATTCAGAAGTATGCTATCACGATCATTAGTAATATTAAATTTAGACTCATGCAGGGCGCACTTTAAAGAGAATAAAATCCTTACATTGATTAAAGTTAACATTCTTGAAATAAGTACTTAAGTATATAAAAATAAACCAATTTTCCAAGCAAATAGATCTGTCCAGGTATATAATACTCACAGGTGAGACCTTTTATTGCCTGATGCTCACCAAACAGCATTTTATCAAAAAAATATTATTTACAATGAACTGTGAATATAACTTTTTCTTCAGTTAGAGAACTTTATGCATGCATATGTGCTTTGAACTGAGGAAATAAACGATAGTATGATTATTATTATTATTAATGACTTCTGTCCGTTTTTTTTTTAATTGAATTATGTTTACAGTGATGCAAAGTTATCATATATATAAACAGATATGCAGCTATTCTAAATAATTTTTTTAATTACATAGGCAACTAATAATTTAATTATTATAATGCAATTAACATTAAAAACAACGGTTTTACTAAGTACAAATTAATTAAAATGGTAAACAAATAATATTACACTCGCACACTGTAGAAATAGCCATTATACCGTTTTTTTTTTTTTCATTAAAGCGCATTGTGATCTGAAACCGTTGCAAATTTCAGTACATATCTAAGGCCCTTTTGTGTTAAACATTTTCTAATAACAAATGCTATAATTGGTTACAACCAATATTTTTCCAGTTATTTGCATTAATTAACAATTAAATTTTTTGTTGTGTTTTGTTGGTGTCCTGATTAAAAAATAAGTATCAAAATCATGTTTAGCATCGCAAAAAACATAAAATATGTTTTTTAGCCATCCCGCTAAATTTTCTACCTTTGGCTCTCAGAATGGATTATTCTTACTATTAAAAAAGAAATAAATGTGAGGGTGTTGAAAATATTATGGAATGTTACCAACTGCAGGGCAGTTGCATTCTGTGGATCTGTCACGTGCAATTAAGATTCACTTAAATTAAACTTGACAAAAAAACGTGTCGTGGACTAGTATGTCATAGGAGATTATGTATCGAATAATAATCGATAACATTAGGGATTTGGGTGTTAAGCTACTTTTTTGTTTGATTGCTCTAAGAATGTCACCAATTTTCAAAATTTGCAACTTTTATGATAGTAATGGTAATTTAACTTAGGATTCGGTATATAAATCAAACTAACCTATAACACATATGGAGGGTATTCTCGGAAGCTGTTTGATATTTAATATTATATTTGGGTCCTACGGTATGTATAACGTAACGGGCTGGCAAAGCATGTCCTTGAGTCACTCTTACTTCTCCAGTTCTGCATTCTGTTAATAATTAAGATAAATATTGTTAATTATTAATGATGTACTATATAATAAAAAAAAATTGTATAAAAATAATGTTTTTGAATCTAAAATCTCCTTACCTCGAATATCCGATTTGATATCTTCATATAACCTGGGCCCTCCTCTGAGTAATATACTATCACTAACTGGGTTTTTATCATTCATTGCTTCATTCGTAGAGTTCACTATAGCATCTACTTGTAAACAAGTTATGTCACCTTCCCTGAAAATAAAGTTTTAAAGTAAATGAACTTAAGCTCGCACACCATCGTAGCAAGCACGAACATCTTTCATTATGCACAGAATATTTAACTTAAGGAGCAGAAATCGATTAGAGATATGACCCATATTGCATATGAAGCTAAATCATTAAAAATAGAGTTCCTCATGATAATGACTTTATTCCTTTTAAATTCTTTCAAAATTTTTACCAGAATCTGTTTAAAAGTCTTCACTGATACTGTCTTCTTAGATAATTAACTTGTAAAATACCACCTGTTATTTATATACATCTAAAAAACTGGACACACAATATAGAAGCCAAACAGTAACAGCAAAATCATCCCACAGATTATGTATGACTTAAAAAATACATGAATATAAGTTATGACCTATTTATTTTAATTGACTTATGGCATATTTACACGGGATTAACACAACCTCGACTGGAAAATCCATACAAAAATATCCAATGTTTGTAACAACTATACAGTGACTTTGATAGCATATTTTAAAGAAACTAAGTGAATGAAATATAGGCAGCATGAACATTATATAAAACATAATGACAGAAAACTAATTTGAAAAAAGTCTATTGAATGTAAACAATCTAAATATTAACTCTATAAAGAAATATATATAAAACTCACCATAGCACCAACTTATGGTTTATATTCTCGTCACATAGAAATGGTGAAATATGCGATCCTCTTGCACCACCAGGAACGCCGACTTTAGCATGCTGAGAGGTAGGGGCATCTCCCCATCTTTTCAATTCCTGAGGGGACACAACTGGTGCAGAGGGTATGCCCAAAGGCTCTGGATCCATCACAATGCGCATCTATAGCACCTAAAAATGAAATAGAAATCTAAAAAGAAAAATATTTATTTACGGGGTTATTTTTAGCTCAACAACTTGCTGTTCTACCACGGTGAATCATTAAAAATATCAACATACTTATTGTTGTTATCAGGCAGAGACAATGGATGAAAAATTATGTTATTTCAGTATTTTAAATCTTCTTCTATTTTTACACTAGTAATTAAACCAAAACATTCAAATTTTAATCTAAAATACTCACATTCACAGTTTATTGGGAACTAATAATTATCACTACTATTTTGTATTGTCCTCTTGATTCTCTAATCTAAAAATATAAGCCACACTATCAGGGATGACTGTTTTTGAACTGTTTATATCTTTTACGTCATACTTATTGATTGAACTTATCTTGTTCTTATCACAACATACTATAGGACAAGTACTTTCTGTTAGCAGGTACACATACTTTTTCCACAAGGTTGATAAATTGCAAAATACAACCCAAATAGAACCTATATAGTGACAAAGCATGACAGTATTCATAACAAATTTAGTTTTCTTGTACTACACATTTATTTATTTAATTCTGTATTATTAATGTTTAAACAATATGCTTATCTTGACTGATATCAGTCCCTTAACATGAATAACTATTGATTTAATACATTTGAGAGATAATGATATTTTAAGAAAAATTGTGCAATTCAGTTGAGAAAGTTGTTAACAAAACACCACAAAAATAACAAGCACAATTCCAATTAAAGGTTAATAATAATTGCAAATATTTCTTGTGGTAGCAATATACTTGTTGGGAATATCCAGAATGCATAATAATAAAAGTATTTTTCATTTTATGACAATGGGTGTATTTTTGATATATAGTAATATAAATTCTCAAAAATTCATTTTCTAATGCTTATATAGTTGGGTTGGATAGGATGGGTTAAGTTCAAATTATACACTTTCAAGAATTTTCCCATAATTTCAGGTGTAATTAAATTTTTTTCGGAATTTGCACAAAAAATTTACTTCACAGCCATTGGAATATTGTTTCTGGTAAAATTACACACATTTTAAGCCTTTGCCCATAATTTTAGGCGTGATTTTCAGGAAAGGCGCTAAACTATACCTTTACCAAATTTAGTTCTTACTACTTTATCACCCAGTATTAATGCATGGTTATCAGAATTTGATTTCCATTGCAACAACCCCCTACAGTTAATTAAAGGTTGCGGTAGTTTTAGTTATAGACAGATATAGGTTGTATCATATATTTCATGAGAAAAATAAAATCTTAATCACATGCCTTTTAACCAATCAATTTCAATGTTTTGATAGGTCTTCCTGTTACATAAATTAGACTACAGTTTTAAAAGCTAAATTAAAATTGTGAATTTTTATTATTGAACTGACAATTTAAAATTGTTTTTGTCTATTGATTCAAATGTTCAATATCAATTAATACAAGATGACCTGCATAATCTTTGTGAATGGTGCAATCTTAATGGCTTAGATTTAAATGTTCCGAAGTGTTATTCAATAACTTTTGAAAGGATTAACAGTCTTATATTGTTTGTATAATCAAACAGGTTCCACTATTTTAAAAAGGGTAGTGGAAGGATCTTGGAGCAATTTTCAATTCTAAGTTGACATTTGTGTCTCATACTGAAAAGTTAGATCAGAAAGTGTATAGAAATCTAGGATTTATTATTTATATTTAACTAGATGCCATCAAGACTTCTCATGCTCTGGCTATAAAGTTGTGTACTGTTTGTTAGTCCGTTCTAGTTTGGAGTATGTTAGTTCTGTATGGTCTCCATTTTATAAATCGCATATTGGAAATATTGAGAAAGTCTAAAATAAATTCTTTAGAAATTGATTTTTTAAACTTTAGGTGTCAGTTCTCTTTTTCGAGCCACCCAAGTGATTGTGATTATCTTTTAAATAGGCTGAATTTTTGGGGGCACAATAATTGACTAAACTTAAAATACTCTTTTATTGTAGATTGTGGTAAAAGTTCTTATGGACAACACAATCTTATAACTAAAATGCAATGATCTTTTGAAAGGTATAGTCTTGACATACACATTTTTTTTGGGAGTTTAAGGAGTTCTCTCAAGTCTTAAGTCTTAAGCTAGATAATACTAAGTTTATGCCTTAGTATTATCTAGCTTAAGTTGTATTAATATTAGTATTTTTTGTAAAATTGATAGGTATTGTTAATAAATAAATAAATGATGCATTTCTTCATCAAATTTGCAAACTGGTACTGTCTTTAAATTTTTATTTATATAAAAATATCTTAAATTACCATTGACAGCCAAATGCTGTAAACATGGTAACTTTAACCCACATAAACATTTTATAAAAACTTGTCAATACACATCTCTAGGCACTGATGTTCCGCTTGATTACATATAAAATTGTGTACATATATTCCTGAAAACCAGTTTGTTAATTAATTCCTCCCACATTGATATTGTTTGTGTAATATGAACTATAGGTTATTGAAAACATGAACAAACATAAGTATATATATTTTTAGTTGAATTTGGGTACAGAGAAGTCCCAGTCTGAGTTGATACACATTTAAAAACAAGTGCAGGGCCCCTAAATATAACTTTCAACGCTAATAAAAACAAATATATAAACAAAAGGATTAAATGTAATGCAAAAACTTACCAAGGACAGTAGCAAAACAGACTTATATTCAATTATAGCCTGAAAAACATGTTTTTTTTGCAAAATCCAAACAATCACCAACTTCTTTGTTGTTTTTCCTTAACAATGTTATCTTGCCAAGTTCTAATGTGATGGGAGTGTTGTAGTGCTAAGATTTGCGGAACTGAGATTGCTAATTAATTATTGAATATTATTTATTTATAAATTGTACGTCATACGTAATGAGTGGGCAATGTCATCTGTCACTAGTGTCACTTAATGAAGTATAAATGGTCAATTCCATATGTTCTGTCTGTGTACTCTCTTTTCTATTTGTCTAAATCAATGACCGATTTTAGGCGGATAACCACAATTTATTGGTAATTACCGCGGTTATCCTTGGTTTTTACTACTGACGCCACAACTTGATTTCGTGTAAACGTTTTGGTTTAACCAGTGTCTATTGATTATAAATAGTAAATAATAAACAATGACAACTTTATTTATGTTACCTGCATTCTCATTAGTTACATAATATTCTTTTATCAATAATCATATTTCCCAATCCCTTGTATTTATTTCTTGTGTTTGTAGTTCCTATAATTTCTAATTTCGTTTATTTGGACATTATTTAGGCTCTATGTTTTGTCGTTTTAGAAGTATTTTTTGTTACATTAATTTGATTATGCATGATGACCAACTCCATTTGTAATGCTGATATTGTTAATCCAAGAATAAGACTTATGTGCTTCCTGGCTGTCGATTTTTTTAAATAAAAATTTCGCGTTGGTTTTAAAATATTTAGGGCAGTTACTTTATTCCGAAACGCAAGATATAATTCTTGCTTTGAAGGAGAAATATATCCCTTCTTATTAGAAGGGATTATCACTTTTTAAAAACCAACAGCACCTAAACGTCGGAAGTCCGAAATTGGTAAAAACCAAAACGCTTTGGTTATTCGCCTAAAATCGGTTAATGATGTCAATAATGCGCTCTGATTGGTTGTGCGCAAAATCGTCCCTCTGATAAACAAATAGAAAACGTTATATAGAATTCAGTCCACTAAAAACCTCGAAACATAACCTCCAAATAATAAACGCCAATTTTCCCTCGAAAAAGTAGCCATTAAAGTTAAATTAAATGAAGAAATGCTAATAAGTTAAAATTTTCCTTTCAATTTCTTTATGTGAACGTAACAAAAAACAGAAGAGTTCTATAAATCACTTTCTTTTTTAAACTAAAAATGCAGACCAGCTACATAAAAGGTGAATGTACAGATATGTGTCCACCTGCTGAAAGGGAACTGTAAGTATAATTTTTAGTTAATTTATTTATAATTAATTAATTATTAAGAATTTGTCGGAGAGCCGAGTAAAACTCGGTTGTAAAAGTGGAAGTTGGTGTGCCACAGGGTACAGTGCTGGGGCCAGTCCTGTTTAACATTTATATGAATGGGATTTTTTCTGTGTCGAATGAGGGAAGGGTTCTCTGTTTTGCGGATGACAGTGTCATTATAGTAAATGGCAATACATGGCAATCAGCTATTAGAAAAGCAGAATTAGCAATAGCATACATAAAGAGATGGTTGGATTTTAGTTTGTTATCACTTAATATTGATAAGACCCATTTTATGATGTTTGCATTGACTCGGGCAACCCTTCCTAAAGTTCAAGAGCTCAAGGTACATGATTATCTTTGCACTGCAAATCTACCGTTAAAAGAAAATGTAATATTAAGTATCTAGGTGTATTCATGGATGAAAATTTAACTTGGAAATCACACATAAAATTTGTAACTGCTAAAATAAGGAAGTTGATTTATAAGTTTTATGAGCTACATAACATCCTACCAATTAAAATTCTTAAAACTATATATTTATCTTTAATTGAATCAATTCTAAACTATGGTATTATTGTCTGGGGAAATGCTCGAAAAACTTTTATGTCAGCTTTAAATGTAGCACAAAAGTATATAATTAAAATAATGTATTTTAAAAACAGAGGATACCCATCTGAATTGCTATTTCATGAATGCAAATTATTGACCTTAGAACAACTCTACATAGTGGCAGCACTTAGATTTATGTTAAAAACAGATTTTTATAAACAGGAAATATCTCATCAATTAAATACTAGAAATTCATCTCGGCAAAATGTTATACCTTTAGTAAATAGTTCAGCCAAACAGAGACATATCTATTTTCTTGGTCCCAAACTGTACAATTTCCTGCCTCTTTCACTAAGAACAGGAAACTATCGTCAAATTAAAAATAGATTTAAAAAGTGGCTTATTGATAGTGAGGTTAATAATTTTGGCTAGATTAACTTGTTAATTCCTTCTCACTAGATTTCTTTTTCCACTAAATTAGCTTAGTCTCTTTCCATAAATTAACATTATATAACTTCATTATTATTATTATTATTGTTTATTGTTCATTGTTCATTTACTTAAGTATTTCTTAAAAATGTAAGTATTAACTACTGCACACACAGATTTATAATCCATTCTGCAGTTTAAAGTAAATTGTATAAAAAACAAATGTATTAAGTTTGAATAAATTGAAAATTGAAATATCTTAGCCTAGGGTACAAAAGAGTAATTTTTCAATAGTAGAGTATATGACACTGTAAATTAAATTTTGGGGTATATCTAATGATTTACTGTACATTTTTAGAAGAAAAAATGAAAGGCTAATTCACATTCTCGAACTCTCACCAGACTCCAAACCAGAAAGAGAAAGAATGGTGAAATGTTTTGTAAGGTCGGCAGCTGGAAAAGACATGCATGACCCAAAAAATTTAAGAACCCCCGAGACCCTACTGAAGACTGTGAACTATTTGGTGATTGAGTAAGCCTTATTATATGAGCATTTTTTCAAATAATGTTTAAGAATTTTATTTAATATTTATTCTATTTAAGAATTCTACCAAATAAAGTGCATCCAGCTCATCTCACATTTGACTTTATAACAGATAGACTGAGGTCTGTAAGACAGGATATGGTTATTCAAAACCTTCCTATGGCTTGTAGTATCTGTTTACTGCAACCAATTGTAAGGCTTTATGCCTATGCTACTTACAGGTATTGTTTTCTTAAAGGACTAAATTTTTCAATCATTGTAAAATTGTTATTCAATCATTTGTACTTTTACAGACTATGTGAAGAACCAATAGCAAATTTTGATCCTTACATAAACAAAACACACTTACAAGAATGCCTCAAAAGACTTCTTTGCCTGTATGATGAATGTGACAGGATGTTTGGCTGTGAAAATGATGATCTGAAAAATGCATCCTTCATGAAGGTTTTAGAACAAAACAGACCTTTATTTGAGGCAATGTATCTAGTGTTGAATTTGGGCAATACAATTGCTCTAACCAGGGCACTAAGCTTGCCCAAGATGTGGAAGTAAGCAATCTCCTTTATTAGGTTAATGAAAGTGGTGCACCTTTAGATTTTATTTTAGAACGGATGTTGTAATCATGGCAATCTCATTATCTAGAGACTATAATAAAAATAATTTTGTCAGAGTTTGCCAAGGTTTCTATAAGATTCCAACTTTGCTTAAAGGACTTGCTGCGATTCATCTCCCAGAAATACGAAGGTACTTTATAAATACCCATTTAATTATATAAAATAATATAGGCTTATTTTCCCTTTTTATAGGAAAGCATTTAAAGTCATGTCTGTAGCATATAATAGCAAACATCTCACTTTTCCCATGATTAAGTTAAAAGAAATGCTTCTCTATGATAAGAAAGAGGTGCTAAAACAGGATCTGAAAAGTTATGGCTTTAAGTTTGACCAATGCAGAGTCCACTTTTTACGTACTGATTATGTAGAACCAAGTAACCCTGTGAGTAAAATAAATAATGAAAGTTTTAGTCATTAATTTAAAAGCCTTTCTGAGAAAAATGTTAATATGTTGCCTCCTCATATATTTTGTTAATTATAATAATTACCATCCCCATAATGATAACAATTAACTTTTTAGCTGCCTCCCAAGCATATTAATTTTATTGATGAAGAATTCAAAGATGTGGAAATACCAGACTTAATTTTAAATATCCAATAATTAGTTTTATTAGCCGAAATATGGAATAAATATAATTAATTCAATATCTGATATTTATTGATATTTTGAAAAAAATCATGTGATTTTTAAATGAGACTGTTCCATATTTCAGCCACTTACTGAATGTTTTTTATGTGTTGTGTTCCTTTTTTTTATGTTTTTTATTTGTGGCCAAATCTTATGAAACAATGTACCTGAAAACTTAGAGACTTATATATTTGGTTTCTTTGGCCAGCATTTTCTTTTAGGATATATTTTATATTTTTATACTAATAAAAAAACTATAATTATTTTAACAATGGCGTTTTAGTTAGTTTGATCCCCAAAGGTATTGAAAAAAACAATTAATTTACTCCCAAGTATTACAAATCCCACAAGATTGAGAAAGAAAACTATAAAGTTTTCCTAAGTAACTTGCAATTTTTTTTATGGGACATTAACAGACATTTTGTTTTGGAAATGTTTTATTGCTTTTTTGTAATTAACAGAATTGCCTTGGAAAATAGTGTTAACAAAGAGAAATTAGTTGTGTAGTACTATAACAAATAAATGTAAAACTAAAATTCTCATATAAGCAACTAGTTTTCTGTGACAATTTTCTTAATAATCAAATTGATCCTAAAGCATATAATCTACCTAGAATTGGGTTTTAAATTTCACTCCTATAATAAACTAATTCTAGAGAACAAAATGCTAAAAATTTGTTAAAAGATGCTATTAATCAATTTTTCCTCGCAGGTTTCCTTCTCCTCATGCTTCCAGCTTGTTTAAGCAGTTGAGCATTTTCTTCTTCACTCCCAAGTCTCAGACCCCAAATGTCCAGTTTGTTAGGCAAGTAGAACAGTGCAATTAATGTGACTATATTTAAGACACAGGGAAATACAACTGTCGGGTTTAAGGAGGAGGAGTGAAAGTAAACTGTCTCACTTAAATAAAGCATTATTGTTACAGCCAGTGACCATTTTCCTAAGTCTACAACTGGCTTGTTATGTATGAAAAGCGTGCTGTAGATAAGAACTAATGCCTTCAACAATGCAAACAGACCTATTATCCTTGAAGTGGTGTACTCTTCATCGTTGTAATTTATCAAATCTTTTGTAAGGAAAGATCTTCTTTCTATGTAACTTTTGGCTGTGATTCCTAAGTCCATAAAGGCTACAAATCCTATCCAACCCCTGAAGGCGTATAAAACTTTGCTATCGCCATCCATACCTTTTTTAACTGTAAGGTTTCCACTTCTAATTAATATCACATACTTTCAATTTTTATATAACTTAACGGTAGGCGCATGTTGCGGAAACGAGGATCGTAATCGGTTTTTAAATCGTATAAATAGTTATAGTGCATTACTGTTACATCTGGAATGCGTATAAATAAGTAAAACTCTTTAATTTTAGAATTTAGCTAAAAATATGATGGACATATCACAAGCAAAAACATTTTTAAGGAAATGTCCAAAACCATCAGCTGTTCGAATGCCTCTTTTCGTTTGTTACTTCACCATTAGGTTATTTGAGTGAAGTCAATATTTTGTTTTTTGGTGTCAGACATCGGCGGTGAGAAATGTTTCATATTAAACACTTAAGTTTAATCTTATGATTCCGTACAGTACCTTTATCTCTACAGATTAAACAACAATAATAATAATAATAATAATTATATTTCCTCACTACAAAGTACATATACAAAATACAGTTCCTTAACTGAAGAACATGTCGAAATCTAATATTAAAACTACTTTTACAAAACAATCATCCTTCCACTTCTCACTTATTATGCTAATCTTAAACACAAATTATTGAGATTTTAAAAGGGCTATATGTCATCAGTAAAAAGCACAAGATAATTGGTCAACAGATAATTCTGTATTTTAGAAAAAAGAGGAGTTACAGAATTGATACCTGGGGAACTCAGACACCAGACATTCTTTGAGAAAGTTTGTTGTATTCTACCTAATAAACAATTGCAAACTAACTGCTGACTTAACAGACTAAACTTTAAAGATAGTATTTGAGTAATAAATTAAAGAAAATTGGAAAACAATGTTCTCCTTGGGGTACCCCTGAGGAAGAAAAGTAGTTATTTATGGATATGAAATCAGCTTGATTAAAGTCATAAAAATAGGTTACTGGTAGTTGGTAGATCCAAGTAATTGGCTTTACTATTTGGTAGTTGCAGCTCAAGAGCAGGATGATACGGATCTGGCCCGTCTAGACCATTAGACTTAGTTGTTAAGGTGGAATGAAAGGTTATAAAACGAAGGTCAATAATTGTTCCATGATCATTAACCACTGCATATCTATATATGAACATTTAGATTCAGAATATATGGTTGCAAAATATACAGATATAGAATATATTCATCAAGCCGACCCCGGTAGCACCGTGGGCAAAGGGCAAAGTGTTCACGATGCGATCGTGTGGTCTCAGGTTCGAATCCTGGCACGGGCATGGTTGTTTGTGTTTGTCTTAAGGCAGGAACAGACTAAGCAAACATTGTTGAGCAACAGTTGATCAACTCGGCTCAATTTATACGTGTTGCTCAACTCTTGACAAACTGTTGCATGATGTTCGCTCCCGAGGCGGTACATCAAAGGAAATGTTGACCAACAGTGCGTCAACAGTTTCGCCGGTGTATACGTGCGCAAACTTGTCAATACGCATTTAGTCTAATTCATTCGAGAGCGGTACATCGGCAGAGTAACGTTCAATTCATTTGAAAATGTCGCACGATTGGTCAGAAGACCAAGTTCTAAATTTGATAGAGCTTATAAAAGGGAACATTCAAATATATGGAATCCCGAAAATGAAGCTTATAAAAACAAACATAAACGAACTGACGCATTCAATATTATAGCGACTGTTCTAGAACTATCCCGAGAAGAAATTGAGAGGAAATGGAAAGTTCTGCAAACCCAGTTTAGACGGGCATGTGCAAAAAGCGTCACAAAATCTGGCCAAGGAACAAATGAATTATACGTGTCCCGTTGGTTTGGATATAAACATTTAATGTTTTTACAAGACAAGAATACACCAAAACATACAAGAGATACTCAAGAACAAGTAAGTAAACTTTTTTATTTCTTTATAATGAAACATATTATTTTATTCCATTCTGTCTTGCCAAGGCACTCTTCCATAGCCTGAAAAATAATGTGCAAATTGTTCTCGAACTTCCTGTGCTACTCTGGTTGATTTTCTACCAATTCTATTTAACTTCATAAATGTAGATGAAGGTTCTGGTTCGTTTCGCCAAGATCCATGAACCAAAATGCCCGTTGAAACATCTTCAATCAGGTTCCAGGGGCAGCATAACAGCCCATAATTGTTTTAGTATTTTGTAAAAAATTATGTAAGTAACAATTATTTCAGCAGTAGTAGGTTGCAAAAGCAAGGGCTCGCAAAACTCGAAATACAGATGACATAACGCCAAAAGCATTTTCCACTACTCGTCTTGCGATAATCTGTAATTAAATGAGCGTTGGAACGTCCCCTTTAAATGTTCGCCGGGTAATGGTTTCATCAGGTTCTCCTGTAGAGGAAACGCATCGTCGCAAACAAATACAAAATGTGTTGTTCTGTCCTGTTGTCCTGGCAGGAGTTTTTCAGCTGGTAAATTTAAAGTCCCATTATTTAGTTTTCTCGCGAAAAGTATATTTTTAAAAACACCACCATCTGAAATTCGTCTTTGCATCTACTACTGCCATAAGGACAATACTGAAAGGGCCCTTGTAATTATAATATTCGCTTCCACTTAGAGGCATTGTAGTACGACGTGTTTACCGTCAATGGCTCCTAAGCATTGAGGAAAATTCCATAAGTTTTCATAGTCATCGGAAAATTTTGAGCCACTCTTCAGGTGAATCTGGTAACTGAAAAAAAAACATTATTTAAAAAAAGGATATCCAGTTAAGGCCTCAATTGTTCATTAAGTGCCCTATGACCTCCCAACATCTAAATATGTACTCTGCATATTATTATTATACCCCTACTATAGGCATGTATAATTTGTTTCAGGACTTGGAAAACACGCAGTACGAGGATTCATCAGAAACCATCCTTACTGAAGGTTCCTCAAGCATTCTTCAATTACAGCAAGCAGAAACACCTCATGACACAGTGAAGCAGTTGGCAACAATAAGAAAGAACAGTTCTGAAAAGCAGTTAAACCCTTCGGATCCTCATAATATTGGAATCGAATCAGAACCGTTACAACCAGACACCGTAAGGCAGTTGGTTCCAGTAGGAAAAAAACCTCGGGAAAGCGCCCAAATTTGTCTGATCCTCAAATGGATGAAGCTTTTAAATCAATAAAAACACTTCACAGAAAATCGAAGAGTAAGGGATAGCTTTGAAGTATATGGGAAATACGTGGCAAATAAATTAAGAACGTATGATGCATTTGTTCGAGCTGATGTAGACCATAAAATTAATTGCGTTCTCCACGATGCTGATATGCGAATACTTTATCATTCACACGGGCAGTTTACTCCAAGAACAACGAATTTGCCACTACCAACTGTATCACCTGTCTCAAGTTCGCTCTCTTACGCACCAGCTCCATCTCCTTATTATACATCAACAAGCATTCAACATCCTTCTGATCAAGATAGTCCAAATGAAGATAGCTTTATTGACGCCCTAATTGGATCCCAAGCGGATAACTCTACGGACATTTCATAAAAACTATATTACGTTCTTATATGTTTTTATTTGATAAAATAAGGAAAGAAGAATTTGATTTCTTTTCTTACCTGAATATGATCTGCCAATGCTTCTATAAGGGCTTCGCAAGTTTCAGGAACTATAGCACCAATTAGCTGTTTAGAAATTTGAAATAGATACGTTAGACTGACATATGAATCTCCAGTGGCTAAAAATCTTAAAGTTATCATTAATCTTGTTTTCACGCATATGGCTTCCCGAAAGTTTGTATTTTTTTTTGTAATTTTAGGTCCAATCATAACGATGAGACTTTCAAATGCGGTTGCATTAACTCGAGTAAAGTTTTTGAACAGCATTTGGTCTTCCATTCTTAGTTCTGGTAAAAACTTCCGTTTTCTGTTTGCGAATATACTTCTTTGCCACCACTGTCGCTTTCTGCAGTTACGCGATTTTTTAATTTTCATTAATAAAAACGTGCACCATGCGAGTAAAGCATCGTCTTCGTCGCACATTTTGGCTCGACTGAACGAACTTTTCAGCAACAAGGTTCGCCGATGTTTTCCAACAATCATCGACGTTTGTTTGCCAACAGTTGATCAACTCTTGCTCAATAGTTGTTCAGCTGTTGCTCAACAATGTTTGCTTAGTCTGTTCCCGTCTTTATGAAAACAAAGCACTTGTGGTTTGAAACCAACATTAAACAACAAAATTGGGCGGCCGTCGAAATACGACGCGAGTATTGAGGAAGTAGTCATTGTAATTGAGGAAGAAGAATATATTCAGGACGAAGCTTCTGCATTAAATCAAGGCAGAGAGAACTAGAATAACACATGGGTTAGGTGCAATTCAGGATATTTCTATTGATGATAGTTCTGTGCGCCAAATGATAAATTAAAAAATATCAATTAATAAAAGAATGTCAATGATGATTTATATATTAAAATAAAACCCTTATAAGATAGTTTAATAATTATTTTAGTCAAAATACAGAAGTTTTACGGAAGATGTAAATTTTACACAAAATCAATACTTTGAAAATGCCTTTTAGGGTACAGGATTTAATTTTAAAAAACTTAACTAAATGTATACTACCAATGTCATTTTTTAATAAAATGCTACATAGTATTTAAAAAAGGTAAAAAAAAAACAACTAAAATAGTGTGTTTTACATATGAAAAAGTAAATACTATGTTGTTATGGTTTCATCCATGGCTTCTTTGGACTTATTCAGTTTCTTTTTCTTCTTTTTTGGAGGCTGTTCTTCTGCTGTTCCATTTTCATGAACCTCACTTCCATTAAGCGCTTCGGATGCCGTGCGCTTCTTTTTCTTCTTCTTTTTCTTTTCAGACTTGACCAATTCATTGACTTCTTCAATGGCCTCTTTCATGACATCTATGTTCTTCTTGGGTACGTCCCCAGTTTCATAAAATTTAAGCCTGTCTTCAACCTGTTGCCTTAGTTTCTCACCAAAGACATGATTAGGTGTCTCAGTGAAACAGTCAATCCTTGAGGCAATGGAACATTTGTTTGCTAGATAACGGGAAACTCGCCCTTTGTTCTTTGTACCAGCCCTTCCAATAAAAGTAGAGTGAAATAGCAGACCATATTTAGGGGTGTTTCCTAAAAATTAAAAATAAATCATCTGAACATTTAAACCCAAGCCTTCTTAGAATACATGTGATTTCTTATAGTTTGTTCTATTTCACCTATCAAATAACTGTAATCAGTACTCACCCTTAGTTTTCAAAGCTCTAAACAAGGCTTTTTCTGCTCCCAAAATTTGAATTGTTGATGCAGGATACTTCGCTAAGTTTGTAAGTGATCCAGCATGAGCAATAAGTCGGGCACCAACTTGATCACCAATCAAAGTTGCTAAATTTGGGGCAACATCTGACATTTTCGTTCTAAGATACTCTGCTAGCTAAAAAATTAAATATATAATTATAAAATTTTAAATAAAATCAAATGACCCATTATAAATCATTCTATAACTTACAACAATTTTTTCTTACCTGTTTTCTATAATCAGCTAAAGAAATAACCCTTGAAGCAAACATCTCAATATTTAACAAGTCAATTGGACTAATATCCATTCCCATACTTGATCTTGCTGCATCTAAAATTGCCTGTGCCTTTCCAGAGTCCATGGTTAGTTCTTCAAGTTTTTCCAAAGATTCCTCAGATAATTCTTTTCTGTTTTTAATAAACTGTGCTAATCTTGCAAAAGTGTAATTTTCTGGGACAATTTTTACGAGTTCTGGGAAATGGTAAGAATACCATTCTCTAAAGTAATAGAATATGTGATAACACACCAAAATATCATTCAAACTAAATGCACCAACCTTATCCTCATTGAAAAAGTGTTAATGTCCTTATCCAGCTGGTCCAATAGGGCAATAGACTGAATGATCATGTTATCCACCCTGTGTACATTGAACTTTATTTTTGCTCTTGAATATGAATGACCCAAGCCTAATTGAGCAATACCTGAGCTTTTAAGGGTAAATCCTTTTACCAAATTATGGAAATGGTTTCTTATGCCTAAAACATTAAATATCTGATATTTTGTGCAAGTAGTAACCTTGTAGTTTATCATCATGTACAATTAATATAAATCAACTATCAGGTACTATAGCTTCACATTTATTTTTGGATTAATAAGTAACTTCCAGAAATTTAATTTTTTTAAACCAGACAGACAGTTAACATGTTTTGTTGTAAAATATATGGGGCACTAAACATTACAAGAACCTAAAAATTGATAATTAATTGCTTTCATTTTTCTGAAAATTGTTTATTTATTTATTTATGTAGAATACATTTTACAGACTTAAGCTTAAATCGAAAAGTTACAATAATAATAAGTTGAAATCTAGGAAAGTACAATTTTCTTAGCGGCTAACTTCAATTTATTCAGTGACATAAAATTAAAATAATTGAGCTCTGCACAATACACTTCAGAGTACTAACAGTGGAGAAGATTCTACTACTCACTAATTTAAGATCCTGTATGCAAAATACACATCATAATATTCCCTTCTGTCAGTTACTGTATTTAATCCAAGATAAGACATTGTCAACTCATTAGTCAGATTTATACCTGATTTCAATAGAATATAATTAGAAAATTTCAGAAACTTATTTTAAATCTTTTAATTAAGTTCATTGTACAGCTGACACATTGTATGTAAAAGATCATCAAAAAAAGACAGTTTTATGAGCCGTTTAAATCTTAAATTTGAATTATGCACATCAGTATGGTATTTTATTTAAGTGATTAAATAGGGAAGACATTTTGTGAGTGTGAAATAGTACCAAAGAATGAAGATTACATTGCTGAGCCATGTTGAGCCAGTGGCACTCTTTTGATTCATAAGCAAGTGGCTCACACTTTCTTATGCCATAGATGTACCTCATCCAAAGCTGTATTTTTTGTGCCAGAAAATTTCAAACAAGGTGAGTAGACTACATTGCAAAAATTAAAATGACTTAAAACTAAAGAATCAGTTTTATTTTTCATTCTTGTATCAAAATATGCCTGTAGGATATAATACCTTAAGGTTGAAATATGATGTTTGTAAACTATAGTTAATGTGGGTTTTAAATCTTAAGCCTACATGCAAAAATTTTACAAACCTTCTTACAAGAAAGTGTTTAATCTCCTATTCAATGTGCAATTATAACATTTTGAGAAGTGAAGTAAACATGACACCATAAAAAAAATTGTCAATATTTCTTTGCATTTTTAATATATCTTTCGAATTCTCAACCGCAATAAATAATTTTAGATCACCTGTAAATATTCAGAATCCATAAGTGCCAATGCTTTGAAATCGCTGATTGAATAACTAGTTGTTCTAACAAAAGTTGTGCTATCATGTATTGTATGCTACTTACCCCTTATAATCTCTGGAACAACATCAATATGGCTGCACTGTATATTCAATGCTTCAGTAATCGCTGCAGATAACTTAGGATCACTGACTCCCAAAGTAACTTTTTTACTTTTAGGCACGGTTAGGTCCAGAAACTGGTGTAAATCCTCAGGTAAAATTCCCTCTGAGATGGCATTTATATTTTCCAAAGCTGCCACAGCAGTCTTAAAAGGTGAAAAGCTGACAAGTTTAACAATGCTGTTAAATTTCGGCAGATCATTTATAGAGGCTTGGAGTTGGGGCAGGATCATCCCAATTTCCTCAAACTTTTGGACCTTAAATAAGCCATAGCCCGCAGCATGTTCAAAAAGTACGAAAAGTTTCGTCTAAAAAAAATATGCACGTGTAATTGTGAGGTTATGTTCAACAAAATGTGTTAGCATATGATTCAAGGAAGATTAATTTTAATAATAAAAGGAAAGAGCGTGCTAACCATGTTTAATGATTTAATTAGTTAATTAAGTTAACTAACATCCCTTTTCTTTACAAACAATTCAACACGGCACAAACCACAAACAAAACAACCCTAAAGCTTGCACGGCGCAAGCTGAGCTGACTACGTAACGTTTACGTTGATACGACGGGGCTTTTTTGACATTGACACTACAATAGAGACTAAAGCCATGTTTATACTACAACGATATCAGGACAAGCGGAATATATTTTCCGCTTCGGATCAGCGGAATCCGATTGAAGACAAGGGGGCGCCACAACCACGGTATTGTCGCCATTCGTATTTTGGTCTGGTGCTAAGTATTAATTGTGAGGCCAGTTTCAGTATTTTTAAAATTTTGTCTAATAATATTCGTTTATTTTATTGAGTTTTATATTGCATCAGGATGGTGATTTGTTCGGCTTTTGGTTGTAATAGTAACAGTGTAAAAAAAGTCCCTGGTATAACCTTTCACAGGTAAACTTATTCATTTATTTAATTTTAAATTTATTCAACTTTAAATAATCATAATGTTAAGGTAGATTAAAAGAGAATTATTTTAACTAAATATTGCTTTTGCATAAAAGAACAATTATTATTTAACTTAATATAACTGTTCATACTTTTATTCATAATAATTTTGAGATCATAACCTAATTTTTTTCATAACAATATGAAAGAATTCGAATAAATGTTGTTTATTTAACATTTGAGTATTATTTAACATTTTTTGTTGTTTATTTAACATTTGGTGGTTGCACGTTCAGTGTACTTTTCACTTATTGAATCTCATATTCAGTATGGCTTGCCTTTTTGGGGTTTAACCAATAAGGGGCTACTTAACATTATCTTTGTTATTCAAAAAAAAGCAGTTAGATACCTGTGTTCTGCTAAGTTAAGAGATTCTTGTAAACCCCTCTTCATTTCTGAAAAAATCCTAACTTTTTTTTCACTCTTTATCTTAGAAACAGCTGCTCTTATTCACAAAATTCCCAAACTACCCTCTGACACTGGCCATTTGACTTGTCGTGTAACTGATGTTCCCCTACCTATTCCTACATCTTTCCTTACCAAAAACTCATTAATTTACATAAGTAAAAAAATTTACAATCAGAAATTTAAAAGAGAATTAAAGTCACTTTTATTGGCTAAGGCATATTATAACCTGGATGACTTTTTTAATGATAGGTTTTAACCTTGGACATGTTGGAAAATTTTCTTTTTTTCCTTTTTTCTTCTCTAGTTTTGTCAACAAGTTTACCTTTATTTAGTAATTGATTGTTTTATTTAGTTATTTTTAATTCAAGTATGTTCAAAAAGTTTTGTCTTCTGTTGTTTAATTTTGTTCATTGTTTTGTCAATTTTTGAAATTGTATTTTTGTTTTGTTTTTTTAGTTTGTAGGATGCTTGTACACAAGATTATTCTTACGTAATATAGCACATTTTCTTTCTTTCTTAATATTTGCACAAAACTTGTGTAATTATTGTCCTAAAAATTAGTTATCTACTAAACAAGTAAATACCCTAAATATTTGAGGATGATTTTATGTTTATTAGCAAAACATTCAACAATTTTCCTTTGATCTTATAGGAATAACTTTTGGCTCTTTTAAATATGACTTATTATATTACTATGTTGTATATTTAAATAGACTCTTAAGTATATAATTTCTTCAATAGTTTCACCATTCAAACTTATTGTTAAGACCTTTTCCTAAGAAGAATGAATTCCTATTAAGAATTCCTCATTTTCTTGAATTATATCTTCATTCAATAGTTCTAAAAAGCCCTGTAACATGCTCTCAATATTAACTTGAACTTTATTAAATTTGGCTACAGACTGATTGCAAACGACCTCACTTAAATCACTTGCTTGCTTAAGCAAATCTTTAAAGGTCTTATTACTATTTTTACCTGTTTTAGATTTCCTTCAAAAAATTCAAAGATGTGCGATCTGTGGATTACAAATATGCATAGAGATGGTTGGACTCCTAACAAACATTGTCGAGTTTGTTCAAAACATTTTGAGCCTCATTTATTTTACAGAATTGGCGATAGAACCTGCCTTGTTGATGAAGCTGTACCAACAATCTTTGAAGAGCTTCCAAAATATTTGCAAAGCCAGGTAAATCCCTAATGATTACTAAGTAACAACTTATTTATTACACATTTTTTTAGGCAATTGACAGATTACATCCAACAAATGAATCTACACATGACTCTGATGAAGAAGAAGCAACCTTTGAAGAAGAAGAATATACACATGTAGAATATTTAGATGCAGAATATATAGATTCAGAATATACTGATATTGAATATATAGATGAATCTATTAAAGGTGATGAAGCTTCAACATTTGTCTTGGAACGAATGCCAGTAGACACACCTAGAATAAGACAGTTAGAGAAAAAGCTCTTTAAGGAAAAGGCCAAAAACATAGAGAAGACCAAGAAGATAAAACTTTTGTACCAAGATGTGAGAAGATTTAAAAAACGTAATGAAGCCCTTAAACAAATTATAAAAGATTTAAAATCTAGAGAGAGAAAATCTCCTCTTATATATATAAATCAGGAGAGTTCTCCATAAATTGGTTTGGTAGTTAAGGCAACTAACACCCTAGATTAGGGAGAAATAGGCTGAAGTGTATTACCACAATCCCAGTACAAACAACAGAAATTCTTAGTGAAACCTGAATTTCAAATGATTGCCTATTTTAGTGTAATGCTCTAGAAACAGAGGGCACATGATTGACATGCATGTAATGGGTGAATCTAAAAGATTATAGATTTTAATTATATTTGTGTTTGGAATGATTAACAACTTTTCATCTGATGTACTTTATATGATATTTTTATATTTATTCATACTTTTTGTGTTGAAATTTAAATTAAATTAATTTTTTGACTTGATAAGATGTATTCAATTGATTGTTACACACCCAATAAGCACAAGTTATTTCATTAGGGTAAAGTTAAACCAGTGAACTATAATACTCACAACTTTATTAACTAAGACAACTATACAACAACTCAGCTTAGGAATGTCTTCCAAGCGTCAAGGATAACTAACCTAATGTATACACAGTTAACGTCAAACAATTGAGTATATATATATATTTTTTTTAAATCTAGTCTGTTTTAAAGAACAACTATTAATTAGACAGGTTAAGGAAAGGGTATGTTTTAGGCAACCAATTTTTTGACGTTATCTAATTTAAATTTATTTTATTGTTTAAAGGCACATTGGTTACTGTTTGCATTTCAAATTTAATGATAGTGATGTGGATATATTAAAAGTTCTGTGATAAATGGTTAGTTAACGACATTAAATAAAAGAATATATACACAATATAAAAATTAAATGCTAGGTGAAGCGCTTTTTTAATAGGAATATCAACATACCTACCACTTAATTTTCGTTTAAATTTATAATAAAAATAAAAACTTAACAAAAATTACAATTGTTGACTTATATCTGAAATATTGCTCTAAATCTGGACTTGTACTAATTAAGTACAAAAAATATTGTTGAATAAAATTTCATAAATAACTAAGACTAACTGTATACCCAGCACCCAATATAAATGTATATTTTAAATCAAATGAGCATTTAATTATCATACTCAAAAATACCTTGTATACGAACATGTGCATATATTAAAATAAAGCCTTTAAGGTTGTCTTAGAAATATTCTCTCACTCTACAAGTCGCAATACAGGCGTTTTTGTATCATACAAAAAGTCAATTTAATATAAACATACCTTAAAAACGCTTTTTTATAATACAGAATATATTTTATATAAAAAAAATATAACTGAATTTAAGTTACCAATATCCTTTCTACATTCAAGAAAATTAAAAACCTAAATAATGCATTTTACATGCAAAATTAAATAAAGATATAGTACACCTTGCATCATCAAAATTCAGATGTCATACATATTAACATTTAAACCCCAAATCATAGCATATCCCGGACTCATCCTAGAAACCATATAAATACAAAATCATACCTTTGGAAGCGACATGTTTCATTTCTGTAAATTTGATTTGCCTATCTTGTGATATGTGTTACAGATGATTTATCATGAAAAACTAAAATGACGACAATGTTTCATATTTTTGACAACGAAGTTAATATCATTGAGCTCATTTCAGAAGACTTGATATTTTTCTTAGAAAAAATTATGGTTAATAGGGTGCCATTAGTTTCTAATAGAAATGTTTAAAATAAAATGGTTTGTTAAGTAAGTCCTTTATCTATCTACGGATAGTTTTAAATATTTTTATTTTGAGAGTTTTTTCACTTAATGGCCTCCTCTTAACATATATAAATGTAGCAATTCTTTTATCATTTGAGAGTGACTTCAACTGAGAAAATCAGGATATGGACACCACATGATAACCTTTGCCTTTATGAGATTTACATTATATATGATTACAACTCAAAATGCATACAATTATCGTCATATTATTTGTTGAGCTTGATGATTGCTATGACTTTAATATTAATTTATAGGTAAATACTTCACAACAACAAGATTTAATACGAGTTGCCATAAATTCACACTCTACAGGTATAAAAAGCTACACGATTTTACTATAGATTCGACGAAGTTATTACTATATCGGCAATTACATTCGTTTCATAATTTTTTTCTCACAAAAAGAGTGAATGATTATCCTGGCGGGTTTTACTTACTTATTTAAAACGTCGAAATCCTCTTGACTATGTTTGACCACTACCTACACAAGTTACCATAACAAATCTTTCTACAGGTTACACGATTTTTATTTCTAAACATCCTTTAGTCAAATTTATGTATTTCACAGGGTGTTCACGTATAAATTTAAGATTTATTTTAAGTAAAACTTCTTTTGATGCTAAAGCAATTTAGCTTTCAGGGAGTGTCAAACAAATACATTTTTTATGTGTGACAAAAGTATGTCTAATAATTTTAAAAAGTTTGTTAGTAGGAAATATAGGTGAACAATCTGTATCTACATCCAACAATAAAGAAATATATAATGGAATGAGAAAATGTCCGTTTGGCTTAATGTTGCATACTTACACTGTACCAGCCCAATTCCTAAATTTGAAGTCTGTAAAAATATTATATGCGCACAATGATTAAAAGTTCAGTACAAAAATATGAGATGAATAAAAGCAAAAGTGCTGCTCTTATAAGTATCGGATTTTACCCCAAAATATTATGTCTCTTTAGAAATTTAGCTTAAAAATCTTCCGCTTGGAATTGAGCGATAGTGTTTAAGTAATCTTTACTGAAAATATACTTTTATTTATGATATAATAATAATAATTGGAATTTAAAAACGCAGTCTATTTGGCTAATACTCAAAAGTAATTTTCACTTTTTTACACACGTTAATTTTGACACATATTTAATTTATATCACTTGAACCCACCGAAAAATTGTTGGTTTCCCTGTTGCGGGAACCCGGTAGTCGGTTGCGGGCTGCCGAATGCAAAATTAGCTGCAAAAGCTGGATTTCCCGTACCTTTGGCTTTTGGTTGGTTTACGGGCGAAGCGGGGTTACTCGCCAATTGATTCATACTAGGAGACGGAGCGATTTTTGGTTTTGATGACAGTAAATTATCCAGATCGATATTTACACTTCCCGAATTTGCCCAAGTGGATCCTAAGGGTTGTTGGCTTTTTGTCGTTGGAGCATAAGTTGTGGCTGGATTGGCGCTCGTAGTTGGCTGTAGCGGCATTGCCGGCGAAGGGGTGAGCAAACCACCTAAAAAAATATTTATTAGAAAATATGGTTTTAACGTATGGATAAATAAAAAAATAACCGGAGCGTTTACTATAGGTTAACACACTCTACTATAGGTTTCCCTTTGAGTTTAGTTACATTCTTTCATTGCAATGATTTTCCTCTCTTTTTTTACTTCAAATTATTAAGAGTCGTAGAAAATGATATATGTCGAATTTGATTGCCAAAAAAGATTTATGGGGTAAAAAATTGGGATATAAATTACGATTATTTCTAAATTTCCAAGAGAACTTTCCGAAATGTCTAAACATAATCTGCAAATCAAAATTTAATTTGAAAAGAAGACACGTTCCTGTTGCTAAAAAGTATATTTCACTGAAAACGTCTAATATTTGAGTAAATAAAACCCAGTATTAGATCTCAAAACAAATTTAATTACTCTGTAAAATAAATTCATCCATTACGAAGTTATGATATTATAAAGCAATCACTTTGATACTTCTAAAAAGCAAGATTTATACAATAGGCAAAATATAATAAAAATAAAAAATCATAAATATATGGCAATTAAAGTAACTTAAGACTTAACTAAATATTAAAATAACTTTAGTCAGCTGGTGTTTAACTAATTATAATTTGTACTCTACTCTAACATTTACAACTTTCCATCTTAGCTAAGAATGTCCAACACTAATGTTTTATTTACATGATGATAAATCAAGTATGCCTTAAAACATATTTATATAAATAAAATGAAAATCTCTACAAGAATCCATCATGTTGTGTTCTTCATAGTTTCTCAAAATATTTATAGCAATTTTTCCGTTTTTTATTCCAATGCTCTAGGACGAGATATATACAGGGTGTTTGGTTCGCCGACGTATATATTTAACCCTATATAGTGTTATACCAAGTGTTACGGATTTCGAGATATCATGGTTTTTCCGGAGTGTATCGAATTTGGTGATGGATCCATAAAAATTATAATAACTTTTGTTTATTATTTTATCTGATTAATTATTTTTTTATTGTAAATTTGAATGTGTTTTTCAATGATATAAAACGCGTACTGTATTGGTACACATGATAAAAAAAATGTGACTTAGTTGAATGTACAAAACGAATTTCCAAAGTAATTTTGAGTTTATATGTCGCAAATAACTCGAAGTGTGTAAATAACATATTCTGATATAAGAGAATTTTGTGGACGGATGAATCCAATTTTTCTCGCGAAAGGATTACTAATTTTCACACCCTACATTATTGGACAAATCAAAATCCTCATATGAAGAAACAAATTTCACTTCAACGAAAATTTAATGTGTGGGCAAGTGTAATAGGACGAGTTTTAATCGGTCCGTATTTTTTGCCAGACAATTTAAATGGTGAAAATTATCTAGAATTTATCCGATATTGTGGCCAGCTAGATCTCCCGATTTCACTCACCTTGACTACCATATTTGGGGAAGAATGAAAGAACTGGTGTACAATAAAAAAATCCTAAATCGAGAACATCTAATCCAAAAAAATAACGCAACAGCAGAAATAATGAAGACGGAACTGAGGCTAGGCGTATTCACTACAGAGATGCGACGAAGATGTCGACATTGTATTAGAAACGGTGGTTGTCATTTCGACTATGAGAGTAATTAATTCTTGTAAATACATATTTTTTGTTAAGAGAACATTCGCGTTTTTTTATTAACCTACTTTCACATTCCGTATTTTCCTGCGTATTTTTTTAGTTGTTTAGACCTACTCAGTGCTAAGTAATCTTCGGTTAGTTCTTTAAACACTAATTTCTTACTACAAGTGCTTTTTCCTTTATTTTTTTCACAAAAAAAATTATAATATTATGCTTATTAAAATCATGTTTACAAATGTAGTACTTACTAATTTGTTTCATTTACTTATAGGTAAAAATCGTAAAAGATGAGTTTGTCCGTCACGGAGCAACGCAAGGCTACTAAGGATCTAACAGCAACAACAAAGAAAATTAAATTTTAAAAACTGAAACACATCACTAAGCTGCTGTCAATAAAAAAGAAGCAGCATTTTCTATTAGAATGTGATATAACAATAAAAAGAATAAAGATAAAGGAAGTTTTTGAAAATATTTGAACTTGAATATCTTATTTACACACTATAAATTATTCGCCTATAAACTCCAAGTTAGATATTTCTGAAACTCATTTTCTAGATTTTATTATTCCAGTTTCTTTTTATCAAACGTAGATCCCAGTACGTGTTTTTTGTCTTTGAAATACACATTCAGGTTTATAATAAAAAAATAATTAACAAAAATTTAATTATAACTTTTATCGATCCTTCACCAAATTTGGTACAATTCGGAAAAACGACTATATCTGGAAAACCGTAACACTTGATATAATACTATATAGAGTTAAATATGTTCAAAATGATTTCACTTATTACCCCCTTTCTTATATACTTCGGTGAACCAAACACCCTGTATATAATTCCAGGAGCAATTGTGTTCTGGGTTTGAAGGATATGACTTTAAATTTAGCCTTAAGGATAGTTCAACTCATTCAAAGCAGCATCATGTTTTTTAACTATAATATTATGATTCGTCTTCCTCATCCGCTTTGAGAACATTCTCAATAAGAATCATAGTACAAGTTGCTAAATGTCTACATTCTGTATTAGGTTCGCCTCGTGTGGCACTGGGATTTAATAAATCTGCTAACCATAATCGGATTTCAAACAGTTCGTTTATAAAATCTTGCACTAAAATCGCATGAGGAATAACTAAAATTGTAGCTCCGATGAGATTTAATACCGCCATTCGAACTTTGACATCTTTATGGAAACGTAGAAACCATGAAAAATGTAACGCTTCTCTGGTCATTCGGCTTGCAATAGGGCAGTTTTGGGCACAAACCATTAAAATTGCTAAAGTTTCTATAAAATGTATTAAAAACAAATAATCGTCATCTTTGGTTATTTGCTGAGAGAGCAGTTTGTTCTGATTGTATCCGTAAAGTAAAGGAAAAAAGAAGTGCCCTGCTACATCAGCAAACTTATTTCTTTGCTCGTATTTTATGACTTTATTCTTGTGAAAGTATCGCGTCTTACTTTCGAGCCTCTTTTTGATTATTTCTGAGGACGATGTCACTTCTAATTTAGCTTTTTTCTTTGGTGGCTCTGTTGAACTTTTAATAAGACTTGATAAAGTTTTAGCGGCCTGTCTTAATACATCCAACATAAATATTCGATGGACCATAGAGTATTTTCCTACACCAGCGTGTATTTGTTGACACAAATATTCAGTACAAGCAGCTGGATACACACAAGTTATTGCTACACAGCTTTTAAATACCAGCTCCTCAAACTTCTCCATATAGAATTTCATATCTAAACAGATAAGAATTTGTAACAGTTCAAGTCCAATACTTTCATCATCATCGGGCAGTTGCTCTATAATAAGTTTTTCACAATTTTCCAAGGTTAAAGCAAATAATTCCGCGTCATCAGCTTCTATCAAAGCATCTCTGAGATCTCTTAAATAAGCGGGAGGTTTACGATCACATACTTTGGTATCTGTAAATTCATAGGGTTCAAACTCATCATCTGAATCAATTATCATATTATTATCAATAATTGTAATACCATAATCTTTTGGTTTCGTATTTAATTGCGTCATAACTACTTCATTTGACAGGTCCTTCTTAATTCTAAATATGCGTTCTGGAGGTGTATAGTGTTTAACATCTGAAGAGGTATGTAGCTTAGATAACATCTCACTGATGTCATCATTAAATTCATTTTTAGCCTTATACAATTCGGCAAAGTCTAGTTCAATAAAATATTCTAGAAGCTCAACTGCTTTTTTAGCTTCAGGCTTTAAATTTTCATATTGAAACTTCAATTCATCTTTACCGTCTTCATGCACAAAATTTACTAGAATTTCTCCAGTTTTCATTCCAGAATATTTAATAACATCCACGCAACTTTCCAAATGAGCTGGTAATCCATGAAATGCTTTATTTTTGAGTTGCTTCTTTTCATAATCAGAAAGGCCAATTTCTTTTAGGCAATTTAATATGCACACAATTAATTTTGATATTAAAAGATGTTGTTCCACGCTGGTATGTTTAATAGATGACCTATCTGACCAGATAGATACTAAATTTAAAAGAAGAGTTACCAAATCTGTATGTGATGTCTTACCAAGGTAAACAACTAAATTAACCACTAAGTTTTCATGATTTCTTTCAATAAAAGTTAGCAGTGGTACTTTTGTACAAAGCATGTACTTCCAGTGCGTGTTTTTAATAATTTTGGGACCAAAAATATTTGTTATTAAGTACTTCTTTGGGTCTACTTTGGTAAGAAATTCTTTAGCCAAAATTTCTGTTGCATATCGATCAACACAATCAAATAATTTGTAGAAGATATCCCTGTATATGTTTATTTTGTCTGAGAGCTTATTTGTAAGTAAAGCTACAATATTAACAAAATGCTCCACAACATCACAGTTATTTTTATCATTAAAATTAATGAAAATCTTGCTTATGAGCTTAGCTAGTTTGTCAAAGTATATTTTACTTCCATCCTTGTAGGCCACTGTGGCAAGAAATTCAATAGTTTTAAACACATTGTATAGCAACAGATTTGAAAATTGTGCATTAGTAAAAAATTTTGGATAGTCCCGTTCTAATGCATTAGAAATTCTGCCAGGCAATGAAGTCAGATTTCTGACGGTATTGTTCCAAGTATCTGTATCATCCGTTAAATAAACATGACTAACAATAGTAGCAAACAGACCTTCATTTGCAAACAGGACCTCCAAACAGCCTACAACACTCTGTTGCTTTTTATGATCCTTAACATAGGAAATAAGTATGCCCAAACTCGTTTCGAAGAAACTACATTCCTCAATGCTAAATATCTTTGCAACCTCTTCATACATTTTCCCGTTTTGAAACGGAAAATTATGATCGAAAAACTTTATCAGTTCCTCTACAAGTTCGGCAAAATAATTATCCGTATAATGTTGGTAAAATATATCGTCGAGTCCTTGTAGTCGCTGATAGTTTATCCCGGATGGTAAGTGAGTTAGTAAATTTTTTAAATGCAAAAGCACACGATCTATGTCTGCTTGGCAAGATATCTTCGGTATATTCCGGAGGTGGTCTACTGTAGCCATTGTTACTTCTGCTAGGTCCTTTTCTAGTTTGGACTTTTTGCGAGTTTTATTCTTGTAGGGGCTTCCAACATGCGATTTTCCATCTGCAACGGGAAATCTCTGTTCAGTTTTCCCAAATTGAGGCTAAGGGAGAGTTAAGTGATTTCAATATGTTAAGAAGTAATGTGTTAAATAATAGACTGTCATCTCAAATTTGTATGTAATTTTTTGCATTCTTCAAGGATATTCAATAAAGAACGGATATATAAAAATGTCATCTGCCAGAACAAAATTACTTGGACCATATTACTCAACAATTAATGAAACCAAAATGCACAATTATAGTTTTTAAAAACCTACGCGAATATGAAAAGCGACGCAATCATTTACCAAATAAACTTTGTTTTACATCACAAATATACAATTACATCAAAACAGTTGTGTCACAACCCCTAATTTAGACTACATGAAGCTGAATATGAAGTCTAAATTAAATATAATGTACCCAAACCCTGTGTTAGTAAAAATAAAATCCTTACCATCAAAATTATCCATTAGTCCAGGCCCTCCTAGTAATCCGTCACTATTATTATTATTCAGGCCATTTGACGAGTTTATTTTATTTCCCAAACTCAGGCTACCAAAATCAGTCAAATCTCCAAGCAAATCCGCTCCGGAATTCTTAGGTGCGTTTTGACTAAGAAGGGGAGGCTGTTGACCTTGAAAAGCCATTGGTTGTCCAAAACCTCCTAATAAATTATTCGAACCTGGTCCAGCTAAGTTAGGAATTTGAGCAGAGGAGCTGCCAAGCAAGTTTTGATTGGAAACGCCCATCGGAGGTAAAATGTTCGGTAAAACACTCGGAGTTGTGGGGGAGGTGAGCAAACTGGAAGGAGCCGTACTGGAATTAAATCGGTTTAAGTACATCGGTAGTTTAAAATAGAAGTAAGATATTACAGTCTGCTAGATCTTCTCTTACCTGCTTGAGTTTGAAAAGGCCGAACTAAAATCGGCAAAATCATCTTCGCTTTTGCTGCTGATTGGCACAACGGGAGCTGACTGGTGCGCAGAAGCACCTTCTCCAAACGCGGTTTCAAAGCTTCCAAACTCAATATGACTAGCAGCAGCTGTATGCTCTGCCGCACGTGGATCAAAATCATCAAACAAATCTGCGGTGCCTCCACCACTAGGGGGCCGCGGCAATGGACTCTGTGTAGTGTCCCGGCCAAAGTTTGCTGCTGCTCCTAAATCAACCTTCAAAATAATTTAATTTTTGATGTGACAAGTTTCTCGTGAAATAAAAATATATACCTTTTTAATAGGTTTTTGAGGTTTCTTTGGGGAAGCTGTTATATTGGAGTTTAAGCTCAAATTCACCTTCTTTTCTGCAAACGTGGGAGCTGATACTGGCAGACTACTTGGTCCCCTATCATCTTTATATTTAGCTAAACATAAAATACTTACTAATGATGAACTATTAGGGATTTATTTAGAACCTACCTCTGGGGGAACTGTCATCATCACTGTCCACATTGTCCCTTTCAATATCTTCTTCATACGAGGTGTCGCGGTACCTATTATTAGAGTTATTGTCATCCCAATTATTATCAGCAAATTCACTCCTTTGGTGTGGTCGTTCATCCCACCTGTCAGATCCTCCTCCTAAGAAAAACCAATCATTATTAAATGCTAACTGCAATGCTGGTGCTACATACCAAACTTCATACCAACCATATCAGAGCTCATCCCAATATATTTATCTTTATTCTTTTTAGCCTTTTTTCTCTCCTCTCTCAGTCGATCATCATCTTGTATAAAGTCTATCAATTCCTTCACTTTATGCCTAATATTAACCCCCTGGTCCTTCCCATTATCATCTATGAATGTATAATTTTCCAGAGATCTTAGATCATAGATATGTTCTCTTGATGATGTGACCACCCTCTCAGAACCATTTTTTATGAGATAGTTCAGCACCAATAAGGCCTAAAAAGGCAATATTTAAATTACAAAATGTTGAGTGCTGAAAACAGTGGTGACAGATAAAAAAAAAATTCTAGGAATTAGATGAAAAACATTGGTGCAATTTTGAGAAAAGAACATTTTTGAAAGATAATAAAAAAAAAGCTTTTGTGATTCAATTAAAATCCATTGTTACCAAGCCATATCTAAGTAATAATAGTACAATGGTGGATTATACAAAATTCAATATTGCTAATTTTATTAGTGTTAGCAAAGTTAAAGAACATTTCATAAGATAAATATTGATAATATGGATTGGATAAATATTATAAAATCATATGTACATAAATAGATTTTTTGCCCTTTTTCATTAAAAAGATCTATCATGAATATACAATGTATCCCAAATTAATGGTTAGTGTTTCAAAGAATTAAATTAAAGTAAAACTGTAACTCAAAAAAGGGCCAAGGGCTAGTTTAGCAACTTTTCTGAAAATCACAGTTAAAATTATGGGCAAAGATTAAAATGTGTGTTATTTTACTGTGAACCAATGGCAGAAGAGCAAATTTAAAACTTGAAAATATGGAAATTAAAAAAAAAACATGTAAAAAATTTATTTTGACATTTATATATTTTAATTGTACCTGAAATTATTCATTCAACTTAACCCAACTATAAAAGCATCAGAAAAAGAATTTTTAAGAATTTATAGGTATTACTGTAAAACAATGTACTCATTATCACACATATTTATGATTTGGTGTGACATTAAATAATTTAAAAGCTGTTCTTTCAGATAGAATTAGATTGTTAGTTATTTAAGCATTTAATGTACTACCTACTATTAGTTTTATATTGTACCAGTTAATGACTTTGATCTTATTATTTGTTACATTGTGTTATCTGTCAAAACTTCAATAATTATTGTGTTATTATTAAGATCTGTTTCCTGTGTTGGACAATAAGACTTTAAATTTGAAAATGACATTACAGTAACATATTCTTAAAAAGCCAATTTTCAGAAAAGTTGGGTGCGGTTTTTTATAATTCCAGGTACAAATAAAATATATAAATATAAAAATTTATTTTTGCTTTTTTTCCACTTGAAAATTTGCTACTCCACCATCAGAATATTGTTTCTAGCAAAATTACACACATTTTTAACCTTTGCACATACTTTTAGATGAGATTTTCAGAAAAGTTGCTAAACATTTATCTAAAAAAGTATTTATTCAGGTTGTAATTGTGAAATTTTTTTTCATAGGTGTATATTCTGAGCAGCAATTGGCATTGGCACCAAATTTTGAAATTTTTATTTTATTTATTATGTTGAGTTTATTTTATATCAATTAACCTTCAAGGCCAAATATAAAAAATTGTTTATGGTTTTAAAATGTGACTGCTGTAACATATATATACATTCTATCAACTTTTTATTTTAACAAATTTTCAACCTGATGATAGGAAACACATTATTTACTATATTTATCATTAGTGAATTTAAAAGTTAAATAAACCCGCCTTTCTTTATTCCTCAAAGGTGGTATCCCTAGGTGTGTTTAGTGTTAAGGACACTTAGGATAGGCCATTGTATGAAAATACCTTATAGGTTCGTCTCCAATGCTGTTTACTATCTTGTAGCATTCGCTTCCAAAGCATAGACATAACTTCTGGGAAATGTTCATAAGTAAATGTTGCATGAGCTAACTCCTGCATAAGTGCTCCTGTTGGGCCCCATGCTTCATCGTTTGTGGCTTCCCTTACTTTGGCCTCAATTTCAGTATAATTCATTACAACATTTGTTCTAGAAAAGATAAATTAATCCAGGGAAAGGTTTAAACAAACATCTGTTTTCAATAAAAATGAAGGTAGCTTACACTTTATCTGCGATTTCTCGAACTTTCCATAAGCTGAATAGGCTCTCCATTTTTCTGTTTACAGTTTAAATAATTATAAGGGGAAAATATACTGGCTGTGATAGATTTTGTAAAAGTTAAATTGCTAAATAGTTGATTTGGCTAATTTTCCATATTTGACGGATGTCCGATGACGTTCAACGTCATCCAATAATAAAGTCGTAAGTCATTCTTGTCAATGGCATATAAGGGTGCATTTACAATTTCCACTTTGGAATTTGGAAATTCGAATACGAGTTTTGCGTGTAAATTTATGGGTAGCATCTTAAACATCTTATTCTATTTGCACGCGTCACGGCTTTAACTCTTAAAGATGATTTTTTATGCATATTAATCAATCAATATATCAATATATGCTTTATTGTCATTAAAATAAATTTGCTGACAAAGCCGTACAAAGAGAAAATACATATACACGAAATTGTACAATTCTATGCATTGTAAAACTGAAATGAATGGCACAAACAAATTAGGTAAAATATCATGATATAAAAAAAGGCAAAAATCTTGAGAAAAATTCAGTTATTAAACGTAATAGCCTTTCGGAACTAAAAGCTCTTTAACATATTTTCTAAAAAGTTTTCAAGTATCTATAGCCTATAAATCTGCGCTGCAAGATGATTACAAAATTTTTTTTACCATTAAATATAATTGTCCTTCTGATTAATGAACTTCTAGGCATAGGCATAGACATCATTAGTTCGTCGACTGTTATATTCATGCCTTTTTGTTGTGTTCATATTTCTAAATATCTTATAAACCAGGCAAACGGATTCCAATATACATAAGGAAGGAAAGTTTAGGATTTTATGAGCAGCAATCTGCACGACTCTCTCGTATAAACATTACACAGATGTCGGATCGTTCTCTTCTGCAAGACCAAAAACAGTAATTATTAAGTAAGTAATGAGATTCAATTAAATAAAAATAAACATTTCTCGCCATTTCAAAATCAACCTCCACCTTAAGAACATAACAGTTTACTGATATTTTTCTACACAAGTCTGTGATATGACTCAAACTGTAGTTTATTATCAATAAATATTTAATTTAAATACATTTTCCTAGAATCACACTGTTTCTTGATTTCAACAATATCTCTGTTAACTGTGGGATTTAGATTTATATTATTTGTGCCATGCCATAATATAGTTGCATGATCCGCAAACTGAATAAATTTCCTCAAGATTCCCAAATTGGCCATGTCATTAATATAAATGAGGAATAGGACTGGTTCAAGAACTAAGCCCCGTGGAACACAATAGACGTTTTCACGATTCACATTTGTATTCACGGGTATCAATTTGGACCGTCTACTAATTGGCAGTTGCTCTGATTGGTCTGTTAAATAATAAACCAAATGCCTACAAGAATCATGCGGCTTGGCCTTACATATATATCTGAAAGTGCGTTTTTGTCATCCCAAAAAGTAAGTGAAGCAAGTAACCACTTGTATTACCCCAAAAAAGGGATAGCATGACGAAGACGGGATTCTATTACGATTCTATTACTAACTGCACAACAACGAGATTAGTATCTCCTTGCAAGCTCTGTAGTGTAAGTATCAGACTTTACGCTGCCGTCAATAAACATCTTAAGAAACCTTCCTGCAGGGCAACGTGTAAACTCGCAAGGGTGACATCTTCCAGTATTTCTGGACATTGAGAGAAGGAAGGTTTAGGTCGAAAAATTGTTTAATCTGCAAAAGCTTTATAGTCAAAGTTGTAAGAAGGACTACCACTAGAGAATTGTCGTGTCATCGGTAAAAAGGCTAAATTTTTCTTATATGCCCATGTTTGCCAGTTTCTTGATATAAAGACGGAATATAATAGGGCTAAGGACGTACCCCTGAAGAACACCACATAACATAATTTGAGCAGTTAGAGTCTACAAACACTTGTTGTCGACGATCTTTAAGATAAGAATAGAACCATGATAACACCACTCCTCTTATGCTAGAAGTATAATGCTAAAGCTTCCAAAGCAAGATATTATGGCTGACGCAGACAAAAGCTTTTGAGAGATTACACAAAATAGCTGCGGAAGCTCCACCATCATTCATCTGGAAATAAAGCTCACTGAGAAAGTTCTAAATGACATCAATTGTGTTTGAGTTTCCCTGAAACCCAAATTGAACCCCACTCAGGACGCCATTTGCCGTTAAAAAATTTTTAAGCGAGTCTTCATCAGCTTCTCAATTAGTTTGGAGAGGGTTTAAGGCAAAGAAATGGGTCTAAGATTTGTGGATTATTAAGACTTCCAGCCTTATGGATAGGAATTCAGTTTTTCATTGTTCCAGAAGTGGTAATTGCTTCAACTAGTACATTTAGCACAGTGTCTGACAAACTCAAGAAGATTCCACACGATAAGTACAGGAATTTTTGTGTTTTATAGTGGATATAGTGCTTTTTTTCACCTCATTTTTGTTAATAGGAAAAAAGAAACGTGAGTTTTCAACTAGGGTGTCAGAAAAAAGACTTATTAGATCAACTGATAAGCTTAAGTGATGCTGAAGGTTTTCGGCAATATAGCAAAGAAATGTATATATAGGTCATTAGGAGGGATTTCTGGATTTGGAAGGTAGGGGTTATTTTGCCGGATATCGTTGACGATTCTATAACATTCATGCGTCTGAAGTAATATACCTATTTTGAGACCTTTCTCAGTAGACGATATACAGAACGGTAAGTGGAAAAATGTTGTTGAAAAAATATACTTCCTTATAAAGTGAACAGATCGTAAATTTTTGCAGAAAGTTGTAAGACCTCTGGTGAGGATCTGTAGCGAGGGGATTTTGATGCTTTATTTTTAATTTTTATGATGGAAAAGGAATCACTAAAGAGCTCCATCAACGTTGCATGAAAATCTGAGATCAGATTCCGTGAGCATGATTCCAGGAGGAGTTTGCCACTGTATAAAAGATGGCCTCATGATCAGAAAGAGCTAGGTTTTCTACTGAACACTCTATTGTATTACATGACATACTAGTACAAAATATGTAGCCAATGGTACTAGAAGAAAAATTTGTAACACCAGTAGGCGAAACATGCATCTTTAACGTAATGAGGCAGAACACCTATTATTAACATAATTTATCTTTAAGTCACCAGCCAGGATAATGTGTGCTGTTTGAGGAATTTCTGTAAGAAGCTCCTCCAGCCCCAGAAAAAAAGGTGTTACAGTTAGCAGCTGAAGAACGATAAATACATATTTATATAAGTTTCTAGGCTTAGAAAAAATAATGCAAAATTATTATTTTTTTCTTTAATAAGATAATCCTCTTCATTGCTTCCTTGAAATGAGTTTTGCTCTAAAAGCAGTTCATTAACCATAATCATACTTTCGCCATGAGAGAAATTTTTTCTTCAATATTTTTTCAATATAACATCCTTGAAAAACATTAATCAATTTCTCAGATCCCAGTCAACGCTCTCTAATTAAGGCAATGTTGGGTTCATTGAGTTCGTGCACATTTATTGCATGAACTCAATGAACCAATGAGAGTTCCAATCTTTTATTTGGTATGATTGATCGTATGGATTTTGTAATATCAAAATCACTTGTATATTCTATTTGTTAAGTGGTTTTATTTTACAAATAGGATACCACCAGTAAATCAAGATGGCAGAGAGTCATCCAGCTCAGTCTTTGAATGAAACGAATCTCTAAGATAAATCTTTTGATAGATAAGCTCCCAGTATCACAGACCTTCTTAAACCTGCCCTTTACTGCAGTTTTCTATTGCTGCTTGGCATTTTAAAGTTAAGTGACCGACGATTTATAATAATACACTTGTGATTTTCAGATGTTATCCCAAACTATTGAATACACTGTGAAGAATCTCCTCATTTCATGAGTTCAAGAAAGACTTCCTTTGTGGGATTCAAGGTTGACTCTCAAGGACTGAGGCGAAACAATTAGGGACAATATGTAGATAAAGAATTTTCTCTAGATTTTCTCCGACAAAAGTGGATAAATTTAAGTCTAAATCTTAACAAAAAGTGCTTTATAAATCTTGAAAACAAAAGAAACTTTAACAATTTCATATAAAACAAAAAAACAAACAAAAGAGGTAAAAAAATGCCATATTATAGTTGTAAAATAACTTTGATATCGTATAAAAAGGTAAATTTTTTCAATGTTAAAATATGTAATTTGGCGTGCAAATTGTCTAACCAATAACAGTTCCGGCGGATCATCAGACTATCCAATGACGGGTGCATGAGAAATCATCTTTAGTTTTACTTCATGCAAATGTCATTTGCATTTGACGTGACAAGTGACTTCAATGTCTATTTTTGTATTTATTTTGAAAATTTTTTGCAGTTTTTATCTTCACATTTCCGTATCTTAATAAATAATTAAAAAAAATACTCATTTGGTTTTTTTTTAGTTGTTTGATTAATGATTTTCCTACGGATTAGCTTCATTATCAACATTGTTGGTTAATACCAATATCTTTTAATTTAATCCAAACATGGTCAGCTAATTGTCATTAATTTTACCAATTATAATAATAAATAAATTTTATGGAAAAGAGAAATTTCTCAAATCTTCCATAATCATTTTACTTTCAACCAGCCTGACGTAATAGTACGTCGCTCTCTTCAATAGAATATTGCGTGTAAGTATCAGCAAGTCAGCATATTATTAATATTTGATCAAATGACAAACAGAAAATTCATGTATTCATGGTGCAAAGTTTAACTATCAGTTTGGCAGCCACTTTATGTATTGCAGTTTAAAATTTTGTCAATTTCTTTTTAAAATTTAAAGTTATTGTTCTCTGTTTTAAATGGGAAATCTTTTTTGACACTGATAGTAAATCTTTTTTAGTACTAATGGCACCTAACTACAGTAAATATTTGACTCGGAATAATGCTCTTGCCGGGGCTGGAGCCTTGGCAGCTGTGTGGCTTCTATTATCTCGGAAACAGCAGAAAGCAATTACCAGACTACAGAAGTAAGTTGTTGGTTACTAAAAGTTATTTTATGTTTATTAATATTAATTTTTTAAATAGCAAGTTTTTAAAATTATCTATTATATATCCTCTTGACAGAGCCCATACATACATAAATTACCATAAAGGAAAATAGTATTACTGTATTCAAAGTGTCGCTTGCCACAAGTTATTAAATCCACAATCCATTCTTTTATTTAAAAAGAATATTAAAAATTATGCAACTTGTAATTTTTAATGAACTCTAATGTCAAAGTTTATATATATATTATTTGAAGTGTACCTTCAGCCTTGACCCCTCTATAACTGAACTCTGAGTAATATTGTATAGTATTGCAATAATATTTAACAAACATCATGCAGTTTTCACATTTCTGAATGTCATTTACTATTTACTTAATCTTTTACTACTGCATAATTTAAATTCATATTTAAAAAAATACATGTTTTATAATATAGTTTCCATATGGTAGTGGTCAAATGTATCTAGCTTTGTCAATTCAAGTTATTTTCCTAATGCATATACAAAAAAGCCATCAGTTTTCATATTACTTAATAGGAGCATTATTGGTTTAATATTTTATTGTTTTTTTTTAAGAAAGCTGAATTTCTACTATGAATAACCACTGAAAAATTATAATCCATTACTTAATGTCTATAGAGTGATCATTTAAATCACAAAAATCATTAATTATCCAAGATATATTTGTCATTGATTAATGATTGCTAAAATTAGGCATATGGACCTTTAAAATCATCTTTTTTTAGTAATAGGTCAGGTTTTCTAGTAAAAACAAATTACATGTGATTATAAAATCAATTAACTTATAATTTATACATCCAATTTTTTTTTTAATAATACAGCTCTTGCCTTGTAAGCACAAAAAATATCTGTAACAAAAATGTCGTTAATTTTTAATTATTCAATTATTTCCCTTGACTTTGCACTAGTTAAATAATTTTTTTCCATGTATTAAAACTTAATGGTTTATGTTTCTGTAGTGTATATTCATATGTAGATTGGATTATGATTAATAATAACAGTTTTACATATCTGCTAATAGTAAAATTATTCATGGCACTATGAACTTAATTATGTAAAGCATAAACGTCTCGTACCATAGAAAGATAAATAATAATAGTAAAAGCTCAAATGAGATTCTTTAGTAAACCACAGAAAAGCTTATAATATTTACAGCAGTCAAATAATTATTTTTACCTCACAAAACAGGAGAAGAAATATATAGGCAAAGTTTAGAGAATAGAATACTCTGTTCTGTAATAATAGAATATTCTATTCTGTAAACTTTGATATAGGTTGATTAAGCAAACATGAAGTTCAAATTCAAATATATATTTCCAAAATAGACATTACATACAATGTGTTGGAATTTTCAGTTAAATTAAATATAAAAAATTGGTCTAGACATGAAGATAATATCTCACTTTGCTAAAAGATCAATTAGGCTTTCAAATAGCTTATTTAATTAAACTTTACAAGAAAAGTGTCAAGACTAAAAAAAATAAGTATACCAAAGTCCTACCTATTAGATATATACAAAAATTGACCGCTAAAATGTTAATGAAAAATTTCTATAGTGAATAATATGGTTTTGTGGATGATAGCCTCCTTAGGGCTGATCTAAAGGTTGTCAGAGATGTAATTTCCTTGATATCTCTAAGCAAGTGATTAAAAATTTAAAGAAAGCACCTCTGAGATCCTGCGAGAGGCTGGAATGTTAAAATCATATGAGATTCTGGTGTGGGAGGCATTTACTTTGTGAATGAACTTAATGCATGCATGCATGTTGCAGGCTGTTAATATTTTTTCTTGGATAAAGACAACATGTCTTATCCAAGCAGGAAGTTGTCGGGGAATGTCTATACATTCTTCTTATTATCCTTTTTTGGGCGATAAGCATTTTGCAAATATTACTGGAATTATCAAATGTATGATCGACCAAATTAGTTTTTCTTTTCCCTCAATAAAAAGCTGAGTTTGTTCTAATAGGATAGAATTGCATAAATGCAGTTTTTTTAGTCTTAAGAAACAGCATATTTATTTCACACCATTTGAACATATCATTTACACACCTATTAGCCATCAGTTGCTCAAAATCAATTCCACTGATAATAGAAGAGGTGTCATCTGCAAAGAGTGACATGTAGCAAATGTCAGAGAAAAAGGGCAAATCATTAATAAATAGTAGGAATAAGAGAGACCTAAATGCCAATAGATTTAAGGATAGAGTTAACATTTTCCAGTATTATACCTTCCTGAAAACCAAATTGTCAATCAAGCGATTCTTAAACGCCTTCAGTTCATTGGCCACAGGCTCCACTTAGGTTTATTCCAAATTGTATCATCCCTATTACTGCCTCTAAATAACATTTAGAATCAAATAATATTTTAAAATTAATAATGTTTAATTTGATTTCTTTTCAGGAAAACAGTCACAGAACGACCTGAGGAGGAGGTGAAATACCTCATTAGCGAGCAAAAAGAAGAAGAAAAAACCAGAGTTCAGGTCGATCGTAAAATTCTAGTGCAATTATGTCAGTTATTTAAGATAACTGTTCCCGGATGGGCTTCTACAGAATCGGGACTATTTTTCTTGATTGCGATCAGTCTTGTGGCCAGGTCCATTTGCGATCTCTGGATGATAAGTCATGGCACGAAAATAGAAAGGTATGGTAAAATCATTTTTTAGGTCTCAACATCCACTAAATAATAGCACTATTAAGATTTTTTATTATAAGGCAAATTACCTTTTTATGTAGGCGCGTGATGCACGTCGAGGAACCCATTTGGAAAAATACCCAATATATTTTAAATTAAATTGTTTATTTAAGTATCCTATAATGAAGTTTAAATGATATTTAATCCAAGGAGTAATTTAGCGTCAAAAGCATGTAAAACTTGTCCACTGATGCCTCTATGCCTCAGATTTAGAGATTGTCCGCGAAATCAAAAATCAAAAGATTATTTATTTCCCAAAAAGTACAAATTATAGTACTGTTCTGCAGCACAATGGATTAAAGTTTGTGTGTGCACCTTGAATTAAAAATTCCTGCCTACAAATTATTGCATTCACTTATATTTTTGAGAAAATTTGGGTTTTAGTGGCAAAATTTGTAATTAATATAATAATTGTAATAATTGTGAGCAATAATTTTACATATAATTATTTAAAGTCTTTCAGTAGATGCAAATAATACAGTAGGAATAATGAACTTCGCATTTTTAAGTGATTTTGTTCTGATAGTATGGTGAAGTATACCACTATTAAAACTTATATTTCTAACACTAATTGTCTTACATATAACAAGTTCGCTTCTCTGAACAGTAATACTGTTGAATGCAATTTATTTTGTAAGGTCCTAAAACATTCTTTAGTGAAGCGCCTCAAGCTGTTATTCCATATGTTCGAACTGACTCAACCAGTGCTTGAAAAAACTTTTTTAGCGTTTCCTAATTTAATATTTAAAAAGGTTATATGGTTTTGCATGTTGCACTGGTCAAAAAAAGAGAGTCCTTGATATTTAGCATTATCTTTTTTGAAAATTTGTAGTGAATTGTTCACATCATTGCATCAGTCCTAATTAAACTAATCAATTTAAAAAAAAAATTCTATAGTAGTTTTACAAAAAAATTTTAATAAATCATAATTACTTTTTTCCATATGCATATGTAAAAGATAAAATACGTTTTTTTGAATAATTGTAAATACTAATTACGGTTTTTTTTTTCAGTGCCATCGTATTAATGGACAAAAACCTATTCTACAAGCGCCTCGTCAAGTTTTGCGTAAGCCTGCCACTAATAGCTCTCGTCAATAATGTTTTAAAATATGCCATTGGTGATCTTAAAATACGCCTTAGAACCAATCTCACAAAGCGGCTTTACGAAGATTACCTTAAAAATTACACGTATTATAGAATCTCAAACTTAGATAATCGGATAGCTAATCCAGATCAGTTGCTGACAACTGACATTGATAAGTTTTGTGAAGCTATTACTGACTTATATTGCAACACTGCCAAGCCCCTTCTTGATATTGGAATATATGTTTACAAATTGTCGACTACTATGGGCGGAGGAACTCCGGCTCTTATGTTATCTTACTTGTTTATCTCTGGACTTGCTTTGACCAATCTTAGAAGACCTAATGCTAGATTAACTGCTGAAGAACAAAAATTAGAGGGCGAGTTTAGACACATAAACTCCCGATTAATCACACATTCCGAAGAAGTTGCTTTTTACAATGGTAACCTTAGAGAAAAAGCCACATTATTTGCCAGTTATAAAAAATTACAGAACCACCTGAAAAAGTTCCTACGGTTCAGAGTTATTATGGGAATAATTGATAATCTTGTTGCGAAGTACTTTGCTAGTATAGTAGGATTTTTCGCAGTGTCTCTCCCATTTTTCTCGGGAAGAATTGCTAAAGACAGCCAAGGGGAAAGGTCTAGACTATATTATACTTATGGTAGAATGTTGGTGAAATTAGCCGAGGCGATTGGTCGCTTAGTGCTGGCTGGACGTGATCTAACACGATTGGCAGGGTTTACAGCAAGAGTGACAGAACTCAGAAATGTTCTTCGTGAGTTGAACGATGGAAAATACGTTAGAACAATGGTCGCTGGATCAGAAGATTTAAAACCAAACGGTGGAAAAATGATATTCCAAAACAACATCATAAAGTTCAATAAAGTGCCTTTAGTAACCCCAAATGGCGATGTATTAATTTCAGAATTAACCTTTGAGATTAAATCAGGAATGAACGTTCTAGTTTGCGGTCCAAACGGATCAGGTAAATCATCCCTTTTTAGGATTTTGGGAGAACTATGGCCCTTGTTTGGGGGACAGTTAACTAAACCTCCGCGGGGAAAACTTTTTTATATTCCGCAAAGGCCTTATATGACTCTTGGTAGTCTTCGTGACCAACTGACGTATCCTCACGGTAGTGCCGAGGTTGCCAGAAGGGGTACCAAGGACCAACAACTTATAGAGCACTTAAGCAGGGTTCAATTAACTTATTTGCTAGAAAGAGAGGGAGGTTTGGACGCGGTTGCTGATTGGCTAGATGTTCTTTCTGGTGGTGAAAAACAGAGGATTGCTATGGCGAGACTTTTTTACCATAAACCTCAATTTGCCATATTGGATGAGTGTACTAGCGCAGTCTCAGTAGATGTAGAAGGAAGCATGTATAAATATTGTAGGGACGTTGGCATAACTTTATTGACGGTTTCACATAGAAAATCGTTGTGGCAACATCATGAATATGTACTTCATTTGGACGGCAGAGGGAATTACAGTTTCAAACCTATCGATCATGAAACAGAACAGTTTGGTTCATGAGTTTTTTGAGGCTGTCCAGTTTCGTTTAATTATTTGTTAAATTGTGAAATCAATTTATACTTTTAATGGTGTTAAATATTTTATATTTTTCTTTGTTAATAGTAGGTATGCTTCACAAACCTATAAATTGTTTTAAAACATATTTTTATCCTATATGTTGTATAATTTATTACATGTGTAAGGGCATTGCCTGTTTTATACACTATTTATTAAATACATTTATTTTTGAAAATTAATTTAAAGTTGTTTTAATTTTTGTAAGATAAAGGGTTACCCTTTAGGTTTGCCTTATTGCAAATTTCATCTCAAGTTTTAAAAAAGTAATATTAATTGTTCCTGCATTATTTCCATCCAGAATTGCAATTCTAATATACACAGCGTTTTTATATTGATTGTGAAAGGAGGGTTACTAAGGACATAAATACAAACAAAAACAGTTATCCAAGTGACCGTCAAATTACTGTAATAATTTTAAACAACTTTTAAATGGATAAAATGGAACCTTTATACGTTGCTCTAAGTTTATTTAGAAGGCGCCATTACGAAAAGTGCATTGAAGTTTGCACAAGTATTCTAGAAAAACAACCGTTAGATCAGACAGCATGGTGCTTAAAAATGCGTGCTATGACTCAGAGGGTAAGTGGTTATACTCACTAATCACTATAAAGACAGTCTATGAATTTGAGCACATTTCTAGGTATATGTGGATGATCTTGAAAGTGAGGAAGCGCCAACAGAAGATAACTTTTTGGACAGTAATGTTGTTGCTACTGCACCAAGACCAGGCACTTCTTTAAAAGTTAGGACGTCTGTTGTTCCTGTGACATCTTTAGGGTTGTGTTTCTGTTTAAAAGCATTTAAATTTAATTAAACACTTTACTATCTTAGGGCTAGGCCAAGAACATCGACAGGTAGACCAATATCAGGAGTCATTAGACCAGGTACTCAATCAAGTGGATCTGGGTCTGCCATAGAAAGGTTGCGAATGTCTCGAGGAGCTACAGGTCAATCTGCTAGGGCTGTTCGTTTGGGTACTGCTGCAATGTTATCACAAAAGGATGGTCAGTAAAACTGTATACTCTACTCGATTGATTGATATATCTGTTACATTTTAGGCCCATTTATCGAGATATCCAGATTAAATTTGTCGAAGTATTCGAAGCATAAGGGTCTAAGCAAACCTTTATTTGAATATCTATTTTATCATGAAGGAGATATTCGGAATGCAATGGAATTGACAGTCTTGGCTACTCAAGCTTGTGAATTTAAGGTGAAACTTATTATTTGGGACACATAATTGATAAAATTATAAGTGTAATCCACACTTTTATTTGACAAGTAGTTATTAATAAGACGTGGGTATGCTAAACTTATCAGATGTCCTCTCACTGGTGTTTTTTTTCATTTAACCCAGTCAAAACAATCCAAGAAGGTATAACTTGAAATATGAGCTATTTAGGTTTTAATATCCCATCTGAAATCGTTCCTTTTTGATTTTTTAGTCATGTTTACCATTTCGCTCATATTACAATTTATGGAATTTTCGTTTCTTGAAATTCGAAACTGCACTAATAGCTCTCCCATGTATATGGTACATTTCAATAATTTGTCTAATGTGTTCGTTGGCTCGCATATCTGTCACTTGGTTCAACATAAAATTTTAAAGTTATTGCAGGAAATGGCCAAGGGCCAACCATATTGCATTTCATGTGTAGGGTTTTCAAAGTGTACTCGAGGTTATCCGGGAAATATGCACGCTTGGCTTTTAAGAGTTATAAAAAAAATATTGTAAATTGCTTAACTGCATATTTTAGGATTGGTGGTGGAAAATACAATTATCAAAATGTTACACGGCACTAAACTTAATAAGAGATGCAGAACAACAAATAAAAAGTGCTATCAAGCAACATCCTCACGTGGAAAGCTATATTAGGCTTATACGGATATATTTACGGTTAGGTAGGATTGAAATTTACCGTTTTTTAAAAATCAATATAAAGTAAATTGTTGTTTTAGATCAGCCCCTTACAGCAACTGAAGTAAGCAAACGAGCCTTAGAAGTATTCCCAAATGATGTTTCCTTGATGACAGAGCAAGCTCGCATAAGCGAAGCCCTAAACGAATCTCAAACGTCTGTCAAGCTTTATAGGAGTATCGTGATAGAAGATGCCATGAATACAGAGGCAATTGCTTGTATTGGCATGTACCATTTTTATAATAACCAACCGGAACTTGCGTTAAGATACTATAGGTAAAGGCATTCATTTTAATCTTCGTACATTATCAATCCAAGTTTATTAATAAGATCTATGCATACCACAAATCTACATTACCACAAATTCATTAAACCACATCTTCAAGAATCCCACACAAACAAAAATTTAGATCACCTTAAGTGCATATTTCAGGAGAGTTCTAGCAATGGGTGCGCATTCACCAGAACTTTATAACAACTTGGGATTGTGTTGCCTCTACTCTCAACAGTTAGACCTAACATTGGCATGTTTTCAAAGAGCGTTAGATTTGGCTACAGATCCGTTAATTAAAGCAGATATTTGGTATAATTTGTCTCACGTAGCCATAGTAAGTATAAACGTTAACCTTTTCTTAAATAGAAAATGTAATTTGTTCACCATTTACACCATCGGTCATTCATCCGGTTGGTAAATCATTAAGTGTCTATTCATTATCTTCAAATAACTCATTAACATTTTTTCAGGCTCTTCATACTTTTTCTAATTAAGTAGTCTGTTAAAAGAGAGACAGGAACACGTTAATGTTGAAATATCTCAGAAGCCACTGATTAAATTTTCATTTTTTTAGGCCGCAGGAGACATAGCACTAGCCATCCAATGTCTAAGCGTGTGTTTGTCTGCTAACTCTATGCATGCGGAAGCCTTCAACAATTTGGCAGTTTTGCAGCATAAAACTGGCAATATTCACCTGGCTAGAGCCTATTTAACTTCTGCTGAACGTGTTCATCAACCAATGGCGTTGCCTGAAACTATTGCAAATATAAACATGCTGATGAACATTTGAAATATTAATTGTAAAAGTTATTTTTCAATAAATATATTGTTATAAGCGTGTGTGTGTGATATATTTTATACGGTATAATGGTAATAGCATTTATGATACTTTTAAATTTCACAGTTTTGCTCGAAAAGTGATCCCCTGTAAAGTTTCTTGCCCTTAATATCAGATTGGGATTGAAAAGTCTCTTATAATAGCCTTCCCATGGAACGTATTGAGGGGGACATTCCTGAAATAATAATAACATATTTTACTGTCGACTGTCGATGTTTGCTATGGTTACCCGTTAATTAATAAGACATTTAGGATGCAGTGTCGTTTTATGTTGCCGACCTTTTTCAGTAATAAAATATTGCTTTGTCCTAATTGAAATTAAAAAAAGAAAAATAAAAGATTTCTCTGAATGGCTTTCGCTCACCGGGCAATTTTAACCGGTAGGTGCATTTCTTTGTGGCGCCTTATGTTGATGGATTTATGGGTTTTGGAACAACCTTATTTATAATTGGAGAGAATGAGTTTGCGCATGAAATACTTATGGGGTCGGTTTCATCTCGTAAAAATCCCCAGTTTAAGTATTTACGAGTAATTTTTAAGTTTAAATCCATCATCGATCGGGAGTTCGAGGGGATATATTTAATATTTTACAAAGCGACGCCTTATAAATTGACATGGCGTCGGCGTCGTTTCTCGCGTCCCTGTTTTCCTGCTACACACTTCGGCATAATCTGGAACATTGTTCAAACTTTTCACATGCTGGCATAACTGGCCAGAGTTATTTTTAGTTTGTGGCAAACGAATTTGGAATTGGATTTTATCATTCACTGGTCCCTATTTTCCTAATAGAAGTTTCAGGATTTTCTGGAAAATGGACATTTTGAAAACTGGGTATATGGATAGAAGATCTGTGGATACCTGTACAGCTTGAACCTTCCGAAATAATTTTAAATTTTCATCCAGATATTTCAAATTCTTAAAAGTTCTTGCTACACTTTTCCAGGCGTTGCATTTTCAGATATCAGGAGAGTAGAAGGCGAGGCGTCGCGACGCCTTACATGCACACTTAGACATACATAAAACGCACAAATTCTGGTATTTTTTTAAGAGGATATTATACAATTATTAAACAAAAAATCACATTTTAATTTGTTATGTGTCAATTATTGGACTCTATGGCTGTTGCTAATAGTAAATTAATTTGGAAGGCTCAGTTTTAGAGGTATTTGAACCCAAAGTAATGAGTGCGTGTTGATCATTTCATCCGAAATCAATTTTCATTGGCGGAAGATAAATTCTGCGATATTTTACGAAAAAACGTTTAAGTTGAAAACGTCGCATTGACTGGCTATTGCTTTAAATGTTTGTTAAAATCATCATAACATCGACGTTGCCAATATGGCGAAAAGTGTAAGTTTTTGGTAAATTGTGTATTTGGGTGCCGAGTGTATAAAAGAGTGGAAACATTAATAAATTTCTTCTTTTTTTTGCTTGAAGCGATGAAATTGGTAATAATTTTAAAATAAAAAATAATAATACTAATAAATAAATGTTTATTATGCAACAAGAAAATATTACATAAAAGGTAACATTCACATAATGTGTTCTTTCATGCCACCTGAATTATACAGTATTAGTGGGTAGTTCCAATACAATACTACTTAATGCTAAATTCATTACTTAAAATCACAATAAAAGCATATATGAATCTAACAGAAAAGCTTTGTATTTCTACTTGAAAGTGAAAAGTGATCATGAGTTTAACAAAGATACATTTTTAAAAAATAGTATTTGAAATCTTATAATATTTCTGAGGCTGTAACTGTGTAAATCTTGTCTTACTATGAAATAGTCTAAAAGATATGTAGGATAGCTATACGTGTAACTTCATATTTTAGTATTTTATTGTGAGCATGTTGGCTTAATCTAGCCAAATTTTTGTATGCGGAAAACACATCTCAAGGAGGCATTTTGAATTAATTAAATCTTGTTCTTTATTTCATGAGTGAGGTAATTATAAAAAACAATGTTGCAGTAATCTAGCGGTGACCAAACAAAAGCCTTCAAAACCATTAATTTCAAAAATGGACAAATTATATTTAAATTTATATAAACTTTTAAGTAAAGCATAAATGCAGGATAATTTTTTATTGATCTGTACTTGAAAGTCTAAGACTTCATAACTAATGACCCAGATTCTTTGCTCAAGCTGAATAAGGAAAAACAGTGTTATTTATACGTAAAATTATAAAAGTAGTAAAATTAAATTAAAGAAATTGTTTTTTTTTAATTGTATTAGAACCTATGAGTAAGTATGTGTTCTTATCAGCATTTAAAATCATTTCATGCTGTCTTGACTATTTAAGTATTAAGTCTAAGTCTTCATTCATTTCCTGCTTACAATCTGCTCTGGAAGATCGCTAGTGTAGATGCTAAATAATGAACCCAAGGTACTACTGGGAAACTCCATAACCAGTAACAACAGGTTCAGATTCTACACCACCAAGTTCCTTAATCTGTGTCCTCAGTTGAAGATAACTTTGAAGCCATTTATAAACACTCGCAAAAGCAAAGAAGGTCATTTTAGCTAAAAGCATCGCATGATTGATGAGGTCAAAAGCCCTACTGACATTTAACAGTACCAGACAAGAAGTACATGAGGAGTCCATATTGGCTGATATCTCGAAAGCTACTTTTGTCTGTCCCATGATTTTTTTAGAAACCAGACTGTACTGTGGGTATAATTTTATGCATATTTACAAATCCAAGCAATATATCAAATACTAAAAGAGAAATTGGTTTTAGCTCTGAAAGATTTTCAATTTTATTTTGCTTTGGTAAGGGCTTGATAATAGTTTGGCGAAGAGTGTGAGTTTTTGGTAAATTTTGTACTTGGGTGTCGATTTTACGAAAGGGTGGAAACATTATTGCTCAGACAATGTTCAAAAATAGTAAGGATTATGTTAATTTTTCAATTTTGAGGAATCAATGTAAAACTTTTCGTGATGAATGAATTATGATCTGTTTTATGAAATTTCTCATGATCCTTCTTTATTTTGGAAACACATCAATCAATTACGTAGGTTTTTGATTCACACCCCAATAGTATGCATACGGAAGCCGAGGTTACTGGTAATGGTCAAAATATTGTGAACTTATTTGCCAGGTATTTTAAGACTACATACACGCAGCCTGTCAGCAAGGCTCCTGATTATAAGTTTGATTAGAATCTGGATTTAATTTGCATTTCTTTTTTCTTTGCTATTATATATTACTTGCTTGATATATTTGATGAAATTGTACGCCCTCCTAATAAAAATTCTTTTGGCCCTGATGGTATCATATCTGTTTTTCTTAAAAACTGTGTGTATACTCTGAGTAAAAGTAAATCTTTGTTCTAATCTTCGTTGTAAAAGTAAATTTCTCTAAGTAAGCCTTTGCAAATTTCCTGATTATTGGAAGGTAAACCTTTTAACACCAATTCATAAAAATGGTGATAGAACTGATATTTGTTACTATAGAGGTGGCTTTAAAATAGACTGAAATAAAAAAATTAAAAATCCTTCCAGGCATTCAACTCCCTGGAATTAATTTAAAATAAGTGTAAAGGGGAAGAGAAAAGATGACAATGACCTTTAATCGGAGTGAAATAAAAAAATTAACATTTCTTCCAGGCTTTTAACTACCTAAATTTAAAAATAAATTACATTAAAAAAAGGAGAAAAGTGAAGAAGAAAATATGAAAGAGCCTTTAAAATACAGTAAAACAAAAAACTAAAATTTCTTCCAGGCAGTTGAATGCTTTTTTTATAGTGGTTTTTTTAGAGCCACTTTTAAAAATTAAACTCCATGTTTAATAGCGATTTATTTAACTAAATGTCTCGAACTAAAACGACCGAAACAAATATTTTCAAAAAAACAAGTTTTACATTACCAACGTTGCATTATGATTTTGCGTCAAGTTGATCGTAACCTGCTTGACTTGCGCACGCGTGAAATATTTGTCAAACGTCAATGACGACATCAGCGTTAAATTAGTAGAAAAATTGGATTATTCTTTCTATTGGCTTAGTTTGAATGTTACTTACTCCCTTTACGACAGTATTGTAGGGTACAAAAAATATTAATAAATTTGTTTTTTCACTTTTTTTAGGTGTTGGGTGTTTAACTATTAATTGAGCAAAATTATAATGTTAACTTTGAAAGTCTACGCCACTGGTAACCAAATCACATATCATATAATGGGTGCAGGATGAGATGCAATGTTGCCAAGTAGTAAGTAGATCTCTCGTGCTCTATTTTTCTGATTTTTTTCGCAGTTTATGATGTCGTCTTTTTCAAGTCAATAGTTAAATACGACAAAAAAGAAGTATTATCATAATAAATTAAAAAAGAGAAGGGAAAGGAAACAAACAAAAAACATAAAGAAAAAAGATATTACTGATAAGAATTGGTTGAATAATATCTTAATAATATATTTTTTTATAGAGAAAATCCATTAATGGCACTAATAACTAAATATATGGAAGCATTCTTATACCCTACATAATATCCTCGTAAAAACTGTATTTTAAATAATGTAATAATAAGTCTTAACATTAACATTAGCATTAAAAAAAGGTAAATTAAAAAAATAAAAAAATTAAGATTTTTTCAACGGAAGTTTGATTATATCTCAGTAAGAAATTAAAGAAAAACTTACATAAAATAGGTATATATTTTATGTAAGTTTATTAATGCTTTACAAAAAACAACTAATAGAAAATTTAATTAGATAATCTCAAATATGCTCTTACAACTGCAGGTCGTCAGCAAGAAAATAAATCACAAGACTGAGAGATTCTATTAGCGTTAGTACACAATTTTACATACAACAGTGAATGTAGGACTATAGTGGTGTTTGCTTTAGTATAGTAAAAAGTCTTAGTATTAATTCTCCTCAATTCAAGAGACTGCATGAAGAATCGAGTTAAAAGGAGATTGTATGGAATACACTACCGAGAGTAAAAAACATCAACTTTAAAGGATAAATACTTATGAAACTTTCATTGAACCTTTTCTATAGAATATTTATAAATTGCATAGTAGGGGCTCCGAATAAAAGAAGCGTATTCAAGTTTAGACAGTACAAAACAATAAAATTAAGTTTCTATTGTTTCCGTGTTATGGAAACCCCGACAATTGCGTACCACAAACCCCAATGTCCTATTAGCGAGCTTAGAGACATACTAGTACTAGAGACTCCACTCGTAGTACTCCACCGTATCTACAAAAGTTAATTTAGGGTTAAAACGTATGCCCAAATCCGAAATATTTGTAGCTATTAACTTTAGGTCAATTAGATATAATGATTATTATTTTATGTGTGGGTACAACTAAATTAGCTATTTTTCATTTATTATTTCATGTTTTATTTAAGGCTCTTTTATTTATTATTCATAATTTAGGCAATCATCAAGATATCCGTTTTATAGGGGGAATCTCATATTTTATACTTTTAACCTGCATCTAGTATAATAGATATTTCTAATATAGCTTAATGTAGTCTCCCATTTTTATCAGGGTTTTGTTCTAAGGATTTAATTGATGAATTTTTATCAGTCAGATTTTCTGGGATTTTTGTGTATGCTTTATTTTTTATTTCTGTGGGATTAACTGACCTCTAATTTAAATTTGCTTTCTTTATGAAATTTAAGAGGAAATGAAAAAAATATAGGGAATATAGGGATAGGTGGCTTAGTATTCTTTGGAATTATTAAAGGTGGAATTTTTACTTGATTATTATTTGACATCCCAAATTAATGAAATTAGGCACAGTTTCTATCATCTATGATTATAGTTGGTGTTTTTTTAAGATATGAAATGTGTCAGATAAAGCCTTAGAACATTCAAGGGCTAGAATTGGTAAACAACAACTTTGTTCAATAGTGCAACATGTGCACAGGGGCCAGGGGGGTGTTTTGTTTACAAACATATTCATCGATGCTCTGTTGTCAAGTTTACACGCATTTTCAAAAGAGGATTTTCAGCTATATATCAACACATATCATAATGTTAATTTAACTTATTGATGTTAGATTTTAAATAAAAAATAAAAAGTAGAAATAGATATATGTTATTCTAAGCGCAAAAATAACGTCTAAAAGCGAAAAAAATATTTACATTCTTATTCCTAAAACCGCTTCTAAAAAAATTGAAATGGCAACACCGCAGGCAAAAGCTGATGTCATCTTATGAAATGTCATCTTGACAAACGTTTGGCATTTGTGAAGGTCTGTGTTTTTTCTTTACTTTTTGGTTGAAAAAGGTAAAGGGTTGGGTCATTGCAGTGTTCCTGTGAATTGTTACGATAATAAAGACTCGTGATTTAAGCCAATCTTTTCACAAGTAAATACAGATATTGTCATAACATCCTATCAAGTGACAACCATCGTCATAAACGTAGAATAATAAAAACTTTTTAAGAAATCTATAATAAATATAAAATATTTAATTTCCATAAGAATGCTTTTTATTAAATAAGTACCTTTACTCTAATGAAGTACGGTAAAAAAACGCATAAAGAGTTCATAAACGGTAATATTGTTTATAATTTAAAGCATAATCTATTAATAATTAATATTTATCATGTAAATATTTTTTGACGACGTCACTGGTAAAGATTACTTGCGTCGGTGAAATCAACAATGCGATCGAGCGGCGTTGCGATGTTGTTGTCTTTTTCTCTAATATACGTTATTAATTTAGATAACGTAACTTTGAATGTTGACTTCTTTATAGAGTATTTTCATATTTTATGGAAAAATGCTTCATATTTTATTAGAGAGAAATAGTATTATTTTGCGCCTGTCAAAATAAGTGACAAATTTTTATGATATTATAAAGTGTGTTCTTTTGCCATTTCTACACAAGCAATTGGCATCATTGCATCAGAGATGTTGTAAGCAAACAAACTGCCCATAGTTCCACGACAATGCTAATTCTAGCCTTTCAATGTTCTAAGGATAACGCATTTTTATACAGCTAAACCATTAGCATTGACTACAGTGTCCCATTTTTTTTCTAATATGTGGAATCTCTCAATTTTATCATTATTTTGGGTTTGATTTGGGGTGGTTATAATACTCGGTAGTACGCATTTATTTTTTAAGTTAAAATCTTTAGCCCAAATTTCTGAATTACTTTCTCAAACCCATTTAAAAATTCTTTAATTTGTTTATTTAGGGCTTTAGTTTCGTTAATGTTATTTTCCTACTTAAATAGCTTACATAGCATTAAAGCTGCTAGGGAAATAGTATTATGTTATTATAAGATTGAATCTAATTTTACAATGAAAATGTAAACCGTTTTTTTAAATAATATAATTTTTTGGTGAATGCCTGATCAGAGTGGAAGATAATGTGCAAAGAAGGTGCAGTAGTACCCCTAATATCAATGTTGGTGTGCCCTTTAACGCCGACGCGTATCATGAAAGGTTGCAAAAGAATACATACAATGATCCTAGGTAACTAAATTAAAAACGGTGCAATGATAGTTTCAAACACGCAAGTACCACCGCGGGTAACCTCAGCAAGAGACTAATTCGATTTTCTCTCATAGGAATGCCGCATTTCTTAAGGAATGTAGCCTCCGACCAGGTACCAAACACACCTGAGTTTAGTACATTCCGCGCAACCAGTATAATACCCGACGTCAAAACACGCTTGGTAGTACTACCGTGGCGAAAGAACTTCGGTTGTCGACTGTACCTGGGTGTGGACCAGTGTAATGTTGGTGGGATCGCTTCGCTGTGGTACCCATTATGTCGAAAAGTACTTTGGTCGACTGCATTCCGATGATGTTTTGCCTCAGATTGTACCTGACCGCTTAAGTTAAAATTTCAGTCGGAGAACTTCTATGCCGGTTGACGGAAGAAAAGTGTGGTGCTTTTGAAAACACGTGGATTTTTCGGGGATTTTTTTTCTCTCTCGTGTGTTGTGTTGTGTCTGGTGCCAACTTCTTAATGTTTACGGTTCAATATTTTTTGTGTTATGGGCGCGACTTTGCGCATTTTTTGGATTTCAATTTAAACACATGGTAAGACATTGTTATGTATTGACAATTTTATACATGGAGGTAGTACCTCCAGTTTAAACTTTAGGGAAAGCGTCATATCTATTTTGTTGGTTTTTATAAAAATTAATTGATGTTTCAACGTTAATTAGCACATAATTGCTTGAGGATCATTAGTTCCTATTGGGTACTAAAACTTGTTTTTATTAGTTGACAGTATTATTAATTACCATCGCTTAATACATATACAGGGGTGGTAAATAATATCATTGAACGGTTTCAAAAAAGAGGAAACTCTGTTTATTTTAATTTTAAATTGCGCGCCATTACCAGTGCAGGAAATTTTCAAAATTAATACTGAATTCGAGTTTCCCATAAAGAAACGTCGTTTAAGGGGGTGAAAACGTTGACAAAATCGTGCATTCTTTGATGAAATGTCAAAGTAAATGTCCTCAGTAATACACGTCGATTGACTAAGAAAATAGAAGAAAAACTGATTTTTTTTTGTTATAATTATCCCCTCAGAAAGAAAACTCAAAAACAGCGAATTTTTAAATAAGTATTTTCTATTGTGCTTTGGGGAAACAATTTTTATGTTATGATCCAAGGATAAAGTTGTAGATGGACAAAATCGACGTTATTTGATTATACACAACCTTAAAAAAATTATAAAATTCTCAAAAAACATTGGTTTTCTAAATATGTAACACAAAATCCGAAGAAAAAAAAATTACAAGTTTAAATCACGCATTTTAAGAAATATTCAGCATTAAATTCCCACCCCTGAAACAAACTATATCAGTCACTATGTAAAGGGTGAAAATCAGAGGGGGAGCCTTTTTCTGATCATCTGATTAGGATAAATTGAGTCTTTAACGTACATACGTTGTTACATTCTCACCTTTAAAAATTTTGTTTAATTCATTTATACCTTTGTTTTATTTGTACTCTTAAACTGTTCCAAAGCATCCAAATTTCTGGAATGATTGTCTGTAGTATTTCCAATGACTTATTAGCAAGATAAATCAATTCAATTGTCATTGAGCCACTTTAGAGTCATTGAAATGCCCTTTTTAAAGTTTCACCTTTCCCATAAAGAAAATTATTATTCCAGGAGGTTTTTAATGTAGTCAAACAGATCCAAAACACACAAATCCTTGGAAGGACTCTCTATAGTATTTTCAATAACTTATCAGTAAAATAAATAATTTCCATTGTCATTGAACTCTTTTAAGAGTCATTCAAATGCCTGGAATAAAATTCCATCTCTGCCAAATGGAAAAATATTATTCCAGGAGGTTTGATCCAAAGCACCCAATCCATTTTTGGAATGGTTCTCTTGTGGTGGAATGACAATCTCTGTAATATTTCCAATGACGTCAGCAAATTAAGTCACTTTATTTGCCATTGATCCACTTTATTGACACATTATATGACTAGTAGTAGATACATAGTAGTATAAACTGCAAAATCAACTAAGACCAAAGAAAAGCTGGCCTGTCCAATCTTTCTTTTGTTGTTCTTTTTTATCAATTCTTGTTACCTTCCGTCGCATGCCAGCCAAATTGCTCTGCCATTTTTTGTTTCTACCCTTTTTTAGTTTTAGTTTTGTTCTTTTTTAGGTTAATTAAGAATTTTTTTTAGGAATTTTGTGTTTATTTATAATGTTTTCAAGGCCTGTTTCACGCAAATTGCGCTATCGGTTTTATATAATCGCGAAGCAGTTCCTTTTACCAAAAATTGTCAATTTTATTTTCTCATGTAGCTAATTATATTTATAACTATTTTTTTAGTAATAAACTTTTTTGACTTTTTGACTTTTTTGACTTTTTGACTTTAGAGTTACCCAAATTCCTGGAATAAAATTCAATCTATGCCAAAAGAAAAAATATTACTCTAGAAGATTTTTGATTATAGTCTGAAGTAATCCAAAGCACCTATATTCCTGGAATAGCTCTCTCTAGTATTTCCAATGACTTATCAGCAAATTGAGTCATTATTTAATTGCAGTTGAGCAACTTTTGAGTCATCGAAATGCCCGGATTAAAATTCCATTTATGCCAAAGAGAAAAATATTATTCCAAGAGGGTTTCAATGTAGTCTGAATTGATCCAAAGCATCCAAAACCCTGGAATGACTTTCCCCAGTATTTCCAATAACTTATCAGAAAAATTAATCACTTCAATTATGATTCAGCCACCTTAGAGTCATCCGAATGCCTGGAATAAAATTCCATCTTTGCCAAAGAGAAAAACATTATTCCAAGAGGTTTTTAGTGTAATTTAAACTGATCTAAAGAACTCAAGTGCCTGGAATAAACTCTTTCTAGTATTTCCATTGACTTATTAGCAAATTAAGTCACTTCAATTGCCATTGCGTCACTTTAGAGTAATCTAAATGCCTGGATTAAAGTTCCACCTTTGCCAACAAAAGAAACATTACTGCAATTCACTTGAGATGAAAAACGGGCTTTCTTGACACCATTTCATTGCAATACATTTATAAATGGCAAGATCGTAGAAAGGCTCAATCTTCACAATGACTGTAGCAGAGGAGTCAAAAAAATGAAAATCGTCAACAATTTTTTTTTTTAAACCCAGGTTGATCTTCAAAAATAGATTCAAAAAGTGATATCAGGACCGGCAACAATTGAAAAAGTCGTAAATGATAAGAAATAACGATTTTCTTTGAACATTAGGTTCCATTTCAGTTTTATTGCGGCCATTCTGTTATGTACGGCATATTAAATTTTATTTTATGAGCTTAGGTATCGAGTATCAAATAAGCATAATTCAAAGTGCCGAAATGGTGTTGGGTTTCATTAGGTTTAATAAGTACACACCAAATGTCGTAAAATCAATCAGGAAGGGGATGTAATGCTTGTTTTAGTGAAGGGGGTTGTTGTACTCAGCTTGTGTTGTCTTCTAAAGTTTCAATAATTTTCGAAACGTTTTTGAAAATTGACCAATTTTGTACGGAATTAAGAGAAGAAAGTAACCCATCCTGAGACTAATTGATATACAGGAAGACCTTGACGTAACATACCGAAATATTTCATGCCATATACATCTCAGCTCAAGATAACAAAATGTATCAGGGTCAGTTTATGGTGGGATCGATAACCTCGGAGCAAGTCAAGATTGATTTTGTATGTTGACTGCAACATTGATGACATGTAAAGAAATTGAACAAGTGTACCGTAAATGAAAAAAATAACGAATTTAAGAATTACAAGTTGTAAGTAACGTACATTGACCTGGTCCAAGTCATCATTACCCATAAATTCCATCTTTAATTACGTCAATTCATCGACATAAAAACCTGAACTAATGAAATTACATTAATAACAAATAAGACTCGCTGGATAGGTAAATAATTATTTCAGGCCACATTCCTTCGTCATTAGACTGGAACGAATTGTGATGGTTTTCTGCAGTGACGTACCCACTGGGTCTGTGGTAAATATACACAGGATATCTTCTGTAGAAAAAGATACATACATTCTTCATTACTTACTGAAGAATGAGTTAGCTTATAGTAACGTAACGTAGTAAATTTTATTACTCAATATTAGTCAATAGTTCAAAAACCTTGCATAATACCCGCATAAATATCAGTATATATTGTATTGTACTAGATTGCGTTGTAAAGTCATAAATTAGTGCAAATATTTTAAATTTAGATTTAAATGCTTAGGGATAGTCTCAGTAAAAGGCAAAAATTCCGTTTGGTGAGTCGAGTTTTAAAAAAATTTATTGCAATGTGAAAGTTCAATTAAAGTTTCAAAAAGCTCATTAATTTCTTAGTTCCTGGTGAATTATTTCATTACATCTTGTTTTTCTGAATAAACACATGAAATTTGTGGAAGAATTGATTGCGACGTTGCCAACGTATCAATAATTTCTAAAAAGTTCCAGTTTCTTATTCATCACCTTATTATTATTGCGTTCAATAAAAAAATAATAAAATATTTAATTTAATGTTTTTGGAAACGGAAATGTTACAAGATTCGATACATTTAAGAAAAATGTATCGAAAACGAGTTTCAACCATAACAAACTTCTAAATATACCTATTTGTTATTTTTATGGTATTTGCGGTTAAATTTCGCTATTTTCCTTAAGTATTTTGCATAGGACACTGGTTGGGTCGGATACTGGTTTGGTTGGAATCTGGTTGGGTTGGATGTCTAATGAAATCGAATTTTAAGTGGTACATAGGTATAAGCACTTAAAATTTTAGAGTTTCAATATAATCGTTACGCAATTAGGCAACGTCGCATCTTAAAGTCTACTATCAAGTTTCTTTTTTTCCAAACATTCAATTTTTTTAAAATTTCTGAGTAAAAGGATGAGACATTCACTTTAACTGCCTGAAAGAACACACTAGAGTTCGTCTTTTTTTCAGGTAGTTGTGGTATTTTTTTTAAAATTTTTCCAAGTAATTGGGCTAAAGATTTCTTAATTAATTTAAAATTTTTCTGCTATTTAATTAGTTTTTAAATTTCGTTCAAGCAGTTGAAATTAAATCATCTCATAAAAGTACTGCATGGATTATGTTGTAATTTTCGAAATTATACAGGCTTGAGTAAGCAGACATTAATTTTTTCTAAATTTTATTTGTGTAAAAAGTCGAAAGAACTAGACTAAAACGAATCGAAACTATTTCAAGTGCCTGGAAGAAATTATCAAGTCTTTTACTATTATCTATTACTAGTACTACTAATTATCTATTGCCAAAATCATTTTGTGACATATTGTGTCGAAGGCTTTAGAATAATCTAGAAAGGCAGGAAGAGTAAGCTTTCTACTGTCAACAGTTCGAAACAGATCGTCTAATACATTCGTTAATGATATTATACAGTCACGACATTTTTTGAACCCCAATTGCGTTTCAGGAAGTAAATTATTCATTTCCGTATGTTTTATCAGCTAGGAATTTATGTTTTTTTTTAAAGATTTTAAGCACACTGATTGGTTTAAGATCTTTAATTTCCTTTGGTCAGAAGATAATCAAAATATTAAGTTATTATAAGTTACTAAATTTTTTTCTTAGGAAAATATGTATAATTAAAATATGAGTTATATAGGGTAATAAATATGTACAACAGTGTTTTAAGAGATATGAATTCGCACGGTCTTTACCCATGGATTTAGATTTTATCTTTTGTAGTATTTGTAGAAATTCAATTTCGGTTACTTTGCTTAGAAATAAATAAGATTGCACTTTTTCATGTATAGAGTTTATTTAAAATATTTAATAGACAACTACTAGAACTGCCTAAAAGATACTATCAAGTATCTAATTTAAGGCAGTTGTAGCTTATAATTTCTTTTCAGGCAGTTAACTTAATTTTTTTTAAACTCATTTATATGTAAGTGCGTAAAAGAATGAGACAACTGCTTCAACTGCCTGGAAGAAGCCATTATTTTATTTTTGAGTAGTTATGCAATATTTGAAAAAAATATGCAAAAAATAATAGAAGGTGCGTAAAATAAATAACATACTTACTTCAACTGCCTGAAAAAAAGAAACTTAACGGTTTGTTTCTCGTAAAGTAGTTGTTTGATTACATGCACTCAAAGGTAAAATGTAATTTTAAAAAACCTTCATTTGATTAAATATGTTAAAACTATTAAATAAAAGTGTTAACAAATTTAATAAAAGAGGTTTTGATTGCCTGAAAAAATGGAAATGATTACAACAATTGCCTGAAGGAAAGAAGCGGCTTGACTACAAGGAATCGAAACAACTTCAACTGCATGGAAGAAATGATTAAATTTCTTTGTTAAGATAGTTATAGAAAAGTCCAGGCAGTTAAAGTTTTATAAATAACTTAATAATTTTCTTCCAGGCAGTCAAGTTCCTATTTATAATTTATCTTATTCATGCTTAACTGCACGAAAGAATGAAGCAGCTATTTCAACTAAATACTAACGAAACAAACTCTAAGTCACAGGTCTCAAATTTTTGTCGATTGGTCAAATGAGTTTGTTTCATTGCTATTTAATGTAAGCCGGTCTCTTTGAGAAAAGATAAACTATTTTTTGGAGCTATTTCAACTGCCTTAAATTTCATTTGTACAGATTTTTTAAAAAATGCCAAAAATAAGAACAAAAACGGATTAGTTGCATGAAATAGTCAAAACCAAACGTATTCGTCCTCAATCTTCCCTCAAATAAAGCCGCTAATTTCAAATGTTCAGCATGCCTTGTAGGTCAACTGTTACCAATTTAACTCAATTAATATGAGGACATTATTAAAATTATTGTTAGACGAGCCCAATTGGATGTCAAATTCTAATTTATTTAAAAGAAAGTTTCGTAATAGTTAAGTTACTAATAGTTAAGTTAGTTTCTTTATCTTTATTTAAAAAACATAGTACAGACAATGTAATACTCATTATGTATTACTCATACTTTTTTACTTAAAGTCAACGTCTGGTGTTTATCACGGTTCGACCTTTAGTCATTTGTCATTTCTAGTTTAGTTCTATTCAGCTGGAAGAAACCATTAAATTTTAAATTCAAAATATACTTTATTTGCTAAGTTTACAAACTTGTGCTAAAAGCTTCCTAATCCTAGAATTTATAATACTAGTATTTATTTGGTTATACAGGATACAGGACAAAAACAGAATACGGAATCGATTTTAATTGTACATAGAAGCATATTTTATATAATCAAAGAAAAAACCAAAAAAGAAAACAAGAAAAGGCGAGAACCAACATAAAACAAGAATACTAATAAAAAAAATATGATCAACAGATATATAATTAATTTTAAATATTAAAATGAGTCGTTAAAATACTCTTCAATGCTGTAGTAAGCTTTTGGTAAGATTAATTTCTTTAGTTCTCTCCTAAACTTTTTAAGGTCTGTAACAGTCCTAATCGAAAAAGGAACATGATTAAATATTTTACGACTAATAAAATATATAAGAGTTTCTCGTAAGTGAGAAGGTGGGGATTGGAAGAGATAAGCTGCCCACTTGACGAGTATTATGACTGGTGCAGGATGGTGGACTTACGGACTTATGTATGAGTGTTGCAGTTTCCAATATAAAGAGTAAGAAAACTGTTAAAATTCTTTCAGCTACAAAAAGAAAGAGGTTTACAAGAGACTCTCAGACCAACACCACACAGATACCTTAATGCTTTTTTCCGAATAGTAAAAATTATGTTAAGGAGTCCCTTGGAGCACAAACCCCAAAATGGCAACCCATAACGGATATGAGAGTCTATTAAGGCGAAATAAACTGAACGAGCAAACAACCCCCCCAACTCATGCCTGGCAACCCTGACTGCAAAACAACCAGAAGAAAGTTCTTATCAACATTGAATACAAGCTGATTGCAGATGCACCACTCTTTAATTTTGTGAAGGTCCTCTACTATGAGAGATCTGACTACTTTTTGATCTTTGTTAGGCCACAGAATTGTAGTATCATCGGCAAACTGAACTACTAGTCCATGCAGTGATAGAGAGCTCAAGTCATTAACGTATAATAAAAATAAAATAGGACCTAACAATGACCCTTGAGGTACACCACATTTAAGATGTGCTATCTCTGACGAAAATCCAGATGCAACCACCCTCTGGGTGCGGCCAGACAGGTATGACTTCAACCACCCCAAAGCCACTCTAAATCCGTAAAAATCAAGCTTTGACAGCAGTATTCCATGATCCACACAATCGAAGGTCTTGGACAGATCACAGAACACCGCTGCTGCAGCCTCCTTGGAGTTCATTGATAGATACACACTCTCCAAGAATCTGACAATGGCATCCTGCGTGCCCTTAGATGACTGAAATCCATACTGATTAGGGGACAGCACATTGTATTTGGTAAAAAAAGAGACAATTCTCTTTTTTGCAAGCCGCTCAAGAACCTTTGAGAGGGTAGACCATATTGATATGGGACGAAAGTTAGAGGGTCGGTCCAAGCTACCACCCTTATGAAGAGGAATAAACATAGCTTCCTTTAAACAGGATGGGAACTCGCCCTGAAGAAATGACTGATTGATTGCCCAAACCAAAGCACCTAAAGCGCTCGCAGGCAGAAGTGACAGCAGACGTGAAGAGATACCATCGGAACCCGAAGACCTATGATTCTTCAAGCACTGAATTGTTTCAAGGACCTCGGTGGCATCTACAGGGTGGAAAAAGAAAGATTGGTTGATAGCATTCCGATTAAGATACAGTAACTTCTCAGCAATATTAGAAAAATAGTCATTGAAATCATCGGGCCCCAAGCCTTAACTTTCCTTCTGTCTATTACCGGACGAATCTAAGCGCTCATTGTAATACAGTTCCTTTCTGACCTTTATCAGATGCCTATAAATTTTCCGATAATCCTGAAAATAAGACCTGATGAATTAATTGTCAAAAGATTTGCAAAGTCTTGCTTTTTAGTCCCGCGGTGATCCATGGTTTTCATCTCTTGGATTTAAGTCTAACCAAGGGAAAGCAGATATTTATTTTATCACGTAATGTATAATAAAAGGAAGAAAATGGTTGTGGAACAGCCCGAACTGTATTCCAGTTAACAGACACACATAATGAAAAAGATCATACAAAATGCACTTAGACAAATAAGGAACATTTTACAATTATGGATACCGATACACGAAATGAGAAGATAAATCGGTGCAAAATAACCCTAATACAACCTAAAAAATCTAAATTTCTGTTTTTTTCAGGTTGTCCAATTTTAATACAACTTTTAACACAAAACATGCAAAACAATTCAAAAATAAGTGTATATGACCCTACGATTATATTACATTTTTTATAATTATTGTAAACAAATAGATTCCTTAATTTTATTACTGAATTTTTTTAGTCTTTATATTTCTAATTTCAGGAGAAATTAAACTATAAAATTTTGGCCTTAAGTTATCTATAAAATGGGATTAAGCTATTTATGATTTAGTGGTAAGGACAGATTTTTATGTACATTATTCCCATGAGAATGAGATACTTGTCTCTTTAAGATGTCAGTTTTATGTACAAACGAGCAAACATTTTGTACGCAAAATCGATCTATATTACTGATCTCAGAATTAAATAACAATTCAGTTAAGTATAGTTTGTTATTGTCATAAATTACTTTGAAAATATTATTTTCAGTAACTTTCAGAGAAACCACCTCATACTATAATACAACGACGACTCTACCAAAGATTTATAAATAAGTAGACATAATTTATTACATAATATCTCTCGACGTACATGGAATGTATGAATCAAAGTACACAATTTATCGCAAAGGTAATCAATATGAGCAGTCCATTTTAAGTTTTGATCAATTATGATTCCAAGATACTTAGTCTTATTTGTTTCAGAAATGTCTTCCTGAGGTAAATGGTATTTTATTAAAAGGTAGTCTATTTTTATTGATCGGTGAAAGAGTTATATATGGTGGTTTTATCCATATTAATTGTAAGTTTATGAGAGGATAACCAATTCTTCACTTGTCTAAAACCCTCACACAACAAGCTTTTCATATCTTCTCAAATATTTCCTCTAAATAATAGAGTCATCATCTGCAAAACTAATTATTTCTCCACCTATACCAAGCCTAAGCAATGAGTCATATAAATAAGGAAAAGAATTGGACCTAATACTGTTCCCTGTGGAACTAATTTATTTTTAGGTACTGTTCTCTATCTTCAAAGTAACTTTCAAATATATTTTTAGCCATACCTTTAATACCAAAGTGTTCTAGGGTCTATCTAAAAGGAAGTCATGAGGCACAGCATCGAAGGCCTTTGCTAAGTCAATAAAAGCAGAAAAGATGATTTTAGATGTTAGTTTGTAGAATACATACATATGCTATGGTAAGACTCTCCTAGAAACCATATTGATTCTGTGATAATACCCCAAGAGATTCTAAGAACGTTTTTAGGAGATCTTTGATACATTTTTCTAATACTTTTAAAAGGTTGCTTAATAGGCTGATTGATCGATAGTTTTCAATGTTTGCTGTTGGTCCTTTTTTATGTATTGGTGTGACAATTGATTGTTAAAAGTATTTTGGAATTGTGCCAGTGGTTATATGAGTTTGATAGTTTGAGTTAGCTATGTAGTGATTTGCAATTTTAATGGCTCCTATTGGGATTTGAATGAGTGAATGAATTTGAGGATTTGTTGAAATATGTTTAATGATTTAATTTTTGTTCACAGAAATTAAGCATATTGAGTTATTGGATGGGTCTATAATATCTGTGATCAGAATTCTCTCATCTTAGTTCCTAGTAAGTAAGTAGGAGTAGAATAGTTGGCCATTTCCTTGTTTGATGGAAAGTTTCGTATTTGTTGTTTACTATATTTAATTTATTTTATCCATTCTATTGTTTGTTGCATCCTTTATAATTTAATAGATTTAATTTATGTTTTTACTATTTTCCAAAATTTTGTTTTTATATTATTCATATTTCGTTTTTTTTAATTAAATCATTTACGTAATTTCTAAATTATTTATATTCATTATTGACATTTGTACTAAAATTTATAATAAATTTGTTTTTCAGCTTGTCCTTTTTACGAATAACTATAATTGGTTCATATTCATTCTTTGATTTCTCATGTTTTGTTTTTTTAATTTTATTTGAGTCAAGTAGTTCCTTAAACTTGGATATAAAAAAATCTGGCAGCAAGTGAACGTCTGTTGTTTCCACAGTTTTTATCCAATCTGTCTTTTTCATTAATTTCCTGCGAATTTGACTTTCTTCAATTGCAATATGTAACGTGACTGGTGAATGATTCGTTGTGTGAGTATCAAGTACAAACGATTTAATTGAAGTTTTATTTTTACTTTTTACACATAGATGGTCGATACAGGTTTTAGTCTCGTTACTTTAGAAGGGATTCCAATGTATTGTTATAAACCTTATGAATTTAGTAATGATCTGTATTTGTTTATTTGAGGCGGCTTATAATTTGCCAAGACACCGCATGATGTTTTGTTTAATGAGAAAATTAGTCTGTTAATCAAGGAGAATTCGATACTGGTAATTGTGTGAGTTGTAAATAAACATTTGTATTAGATTTCATGTATACTACAACACTGTCATTTTTGCTTATAATTACCGTTATTGAAAAATAAATTGGACCAGGAATAGTGTGCGTAATCGGTATCTTTGGTATTAAACGATTCAGAAAAAAAAACAAGAATATAGCAGTAACTAAGTTGAAAATGGTGTTTTTTTTTTAACAGTCTATATTAGAGTCCTAGACAGTCTTCATTAGAGTCCGTTATGAATAAATATTTTTTGATTATTTCAACTGCCTGAAAGAAACTATAAGATATTAATGTGTCTTCAAGTAGTTATGCAAAATTTGAAAATCATGTACTTGAAATAGGCAACGCAGTTACTTCAACTGCCTGGAAGAAACCATTAAATTTCATTTTCTTTTCAGACAGTCCTGCACAATTACCACAAATTAAAACTTTCTTTTTAATTTTTTAAACTTCATCATCTTATAAATAACTCTTGACAAACCTAATAATAATCATATCAAGCTACCTTTAAACCGTAGTATAAAATGCATAAATTGCATGCATTACTACACTTTAATCCCATTCAAATTGAATATAAACTGAACTAAACCTACAGTTTACGTCATACATAATATATATCTCGTTCCATTTGATTGAATTTAGCGTTCATATCATTGATAAAAATGTATGTATAATTGGCTTTAGCAATTCCACATCCAATTACTTATTTAACATACGCATCGGGTATGTTAACAAATCGTTTGACCTCAAACGTTTATTCGTCCCGCCTAAAGTACGTAACCATCGATTTTTCAACTAGTAATAAACAATAATTAAATTGATTCATAATCCACGTTCTTTAAATAATTCCAACTCGATTTACAGCGAGTTTATTTTGCAATGAGCTTTGATATCGTATGCATAGGTATTTCAAGGTGATTTATTGTGGGTTTAACACTTATTAAAGCTCACTGGAATGTTGTTCCACCAACAGAATATATCGGGTTTTCTATACTTGTGGTTGAAGGTGTGCTCGAGATGGTTAGCAGAATACCATTTCATTTGAAGGTGTTGGCCGTTTAACAGAAAACGTTAAAAATATTCCTATTTTATTTATGTTAGTGGCTTGTTTAAAAAACTGTGTTTAAAAATTAATTTCCTAGTTTATTTATGTAGCCATATGACCCAATTAAAACATTAATTGCCATCACGTACTTTAATAATTATTCATTAATATGATGACTTTCAACTGTTGAGGTTTTTTTAAATGATGAAACTTAATTGCGCATAGAAAATTACTTTATGCTACCATAACAAAATGTACAATTTGAAGGTATGTAATGTCATAAAGATGTTGAAACGAGATTAGGTATCCATCCTTATATCCCCAAAAATGATTTAAAAATGACATTGGCTTGCTGGAATTCGTGGTTCTGTCTTCCTCTATACTTACTGTTAAATAAAACGTCTCTGAAATTTTAGGCAGTTTATTTTTTTCTAGTTTTTGTTTTTTTCCATGCAGTCAAAATCAATTTTTCATTTTTTGTTTGCATGCAATGAAATAACTACTTTAACTACATGAAGAAAAACCATCAAGTTTCTTTTATTCAGGCAGTTGAAGTACTTGTTTCATTCTTTAACGCAGTTAGGCATGAATAAGATTGCCGGGAAAAAATTTAAAGTTATTTAAAAAAGCTTTACCTTAATGCCTAGATTTTTTAAAAACTACTACAACTACCTTGAAAAATGAACTTAATCATTTCTTCCAGGCAGTGAAAGTAGTTTCGATTCATTGTAATCAAGTTTCTTTCCTTCAGGAAGTTGTATAGTAATCATTTCAATTTTTCCAGGCAGTGAAATTAACTTTGTTCTTAAATTCATCACAAGATGGCGTGAAAAATTATATTGGCCAATGCAACGTGCGCAGAACTTCATTTTAACTCATCGGTCATTGTCTTTCTCACTCCTCAACTTTTCCTAAAGTGAAATTTATGACTTTTGAAAAATGATGGCAAAAACATTTTTAACTTACGTTTTCTCCCAATTTGCGACATACAGAAATATGTTTCTGTATTTTGAGTTAAATGTAGGAATTAATATTATTTAGTAGTTAGACCAGAAATTCAGATTAATTTGTATTTTGATATTAATTGTGTATATTCGCTCCAATCAATACATCGTAAGATCTGGTGTCTCACAGGGTGCAAACTTGGGACCACTTTTTTTTTTGTTGTTTATCAATGACCTTGCACTGACTATTTTATGTCTTAAACTGCTTTTTGCAGACGATTTAAAAATTTATAGAAAAATAGAAACCATATCTGATTGCCAACTGCTTCAATCTGAACTAAATAATATATATGACTGGTGTCGGAATAACAGACTTTTTCTTAACTTGTCAAAGTGTTTTCAGGTAACTCTTTGTAGAAATAAAAATTTTATTCAGCATAATTATGAAATACAAAATTTTCCTTTGACTAGGTGTTTTGAAATTAGAGATTTGGGTGTTACTTTTGACCAAAATTTCAACTTTAAAAATCATATCCATAATACAGTTATAGCAGCATCCAGATCTCTGGGTTTTATAATCAGAAATTGTCACAACTTTGATGAAGTTAGGGTGGTGCAGTTCTTATATTGCTCATTTGTTCGCTCCAAGCTTGAGTACGCTTCAATTATATGGCATCCAGTATATCAGGTGGAGATTGATAAAATTGAGTCAATTCAGCGTAGATGTTTAAAATATTTAATGTACAAGACCGATGGTGTTTATCCAGCAAGATGAACATGTCAAGATATAATGCTTGCACGTTTTAACATGAAAGCCTTAGCCGACCGCCGTGTGGTAGCGGCCGTGGTCTTTTTATATAAGTTAGTTAATTATAAAATCGACTGTAGCTCATTGTTAAATCAAATTTACTTTGTTGTTCCCAGATGAAACTCTCGAACATTTCAGTGTAATAGAGCAATAAATAACATTTTTAGAAGGTCGTCGATTTATTATATGTGTAACTTATTTAATACTCTTTGTAACCACAACTTGGACCTCTTTGTTGCTTCAATGTCCTTCTTAGTGGGATTTTTTAATCAATAATCTTAAATTTTGAATTTCTCTTAAAGATTTTGTAGGTAGGTAATGTTTTGAGTAAATGTATGTTTTCTAAAATTTTTATTAGCCTATAAGCTTCTTCCACAACTTTTCCTTTAGCTTAATATTATATTGTATTATTTAATTTTAAACCTTAAACCTGTTGTACACAATTCTTTCTGTATTTCCTGTAAGTGGGTGATTGCTGGAAATAAAAGCCTTATTATTATATTCAAAAACTTCTTGTACGATATGACAACAACGCTAGCGCATTTAGTCAGTAACGAGTTAAGTCCAGTTTACACGATTCCAAACGTTCGCTCTTGATTGGTGGACATACTTACTTGCTGCAAACCATATATTCATAAGATTTCCGAAAATACGCCCCATATCCTATAATGTATATTCAAAATCTTCCATAATGTCACCACTTCTTGAATCATGGCAGTTCAACATATATTTCTCGCGTATCTAGAGGTTCAAACCCTTTAACAATTGGTGAATAGTATTGAAGCAAATACATTTATGTATTCATGATCATTCAAGTATTTCAGAGACTAGCATGAAAACCTCTTCTCCATAATCTTCATTTTCTTCTTTAAATCAGGTATGCTATTGATTGCCAATTATCTTCTAGTCTCCATATGGAAATTCCCATATGAAGAAGAATGTTCAATTGACCAATAGCTTAAAATGTCTTCATCTATCTATTTTAATAATATAATTCAGTATGTAAAATAGAAAATTGTTATGCATTCCACACACAAATGATTACAAATAAAAGAAAGCTCGACCCCGCTTCTCCATTACTACCAGATTGCTTATAATCACAAAAACCGATAAGACCAAAACAGATCTTCAGCTTGACCAAAAAAAAGCTAAAAATAATAAGAGACTGAGGAAAAAATAATCAAAATATGTTCGGTTTGACAACCAGTTCCCCAGAAGCAACGCCTAACTTGAAATCATTTAACATTCCATTCATGGTTGGCTGGTCGAGCTGGTATACGAGAAGAGCACATAACAATGCCTGCCAGCATCAACCATTCGATGCGTGTTAAACTACTAGATGCGCTTTTGTTTTAAAACTTTCCATTTGTATGAAATTTAAGAGTTGGTTCATTAAAACGAGCTTTAGCTTAGTGCAGTTAATAAAGTTCAATAATATTTTTAAATTAAAACCCATACAGTAAGTACCTTTAAGGGTTTTTCTGCCAGGCTGTAAGGGGTGAAAGAAGGAGAAGAAAGGCTTGAAAGAACTAAAACCTGTAAACCTCATCTCTTCCTCCAAATTCCACTGTTCACTTTACACAACTCGCATGGTTTCCTCCAAAAGGTGTAGGGAGAAATCCCAGGGTCCCTCGCACGTTGGATGGTGATGGTGATTAAATATTTGGTAAAGTGAAACAAACGATTGGCCAGTTCGTCCACAAACAATTAATCAAGGATTTGGTTGTTGGAGAGACATCTAACGAAGAAGGAATCATTAGGGAATAACATTTAAGAACTTTGGGAAGTTACTGTTTAACAGTGGTCGGTGATGGCTGCGAATCCTTATAAATGAATTCTGGACTTTACTGAGGCTAAACCAGAAGGCGGCAGTACACAGCCGGATTTACTATGTCGTCATACTTGTACCTATCAATCCACTTCATTCAACAATACCTTATCACGAAAGTACTTCTACTTCTTCTTTTTTAGGCGAGGAAGTAGATGCAGATGTAGTGCAAGTCAGAGGGAACTGAAAATCTTGTAGGAGTCTTCTTGAGAGCAGGCTTGTTTGAGGATTTTAAATGATTGGAATGGATTTATATTATTTGTCAATGATGTCAACTTGTTCCAGTTGCATATGCAGTTGTAAAAGATTGAGAATGATTAATTTCCATTAGACTTTCGACATATGTTGGACCAGCGTTCATCAAACTGGCATTAGGGATGAAACCTTAATTACTAAAGAGAAAGTTGCGGCCAGAGTAGAAAAACCTTTGGAAGAAAAGGAAGTGGGGTTAGATACAAAGGAAGCCTTTGTTATTATGTAATTTCCTCAAGGAAAGTTCGATATCTTTTAATATTTACAGATGATCAATGAAATGTTAATGAAAAAGTATTATATGCTCACCCTTAGTGTCCAAGGAAAACGTAATGACGAGTGAGAGGATAAACTGAGCTCTTCATATTAAAAAGCTAAACAGAGAGAAAATGGCTCATCTCAGTTTTCTTATAATGACAATTGTGGAACCTAAAATCATTTCTTCTCGCACAAAAAGTGCACTCTGATCAGTATTCTATTCATGTTTTTGAAAGCATTTACTTCAAACCTTGCAGGAGTTTTCTTGAAAGCATTCATTATTCGGAAGATTTGAAATGATTGGAATGGATTTATGGAAGTTTTCCATGATGTCAACTTGCTTCACTTGCATGCATTGCAGTGGTAAATGATCAAGAAACATTAGTTTCTCTTAGACTTTCCACATATGTGTGAGACTTAAAATATTTAAATAAGAAGTTTTTTGGTGAGACCTGGAAGACTTAGGATTATTCTTGATGCATCACTGATCATTTTGCTAGATCTATCATTTTTTATCGCGCGAAAAGTGCATTCTGATAAGTATTCTATTCATGTTTTTTATTTGCAATTGAAGATTTTAAATGATAAAATGGATTTATGGAATTTCCATGATATCAACTGGTTCCAGTTGCATATGTAGTTGTAAATGACTGACATGGATTAATTTCTTTTACATATTCCACATATATGGGACCAGCGTTCATCAAACTGGCATTAGGGATGAAATCTTGATTATTGATCGGAAAAAAAAGTTGCAGCCAGTGTAGAAAAGCCTTTGGAAGAAAGGGAAGCGGGGTTAGATATAAAGAAGCTTTTGATAACATATAATTCCTTTAAGAAGAGTTGGAGGTCTTATTCAAGATGATCAAAAGGGAATCGAAACGTCCAAAGTGTCCAAGGAAAACATATTGGTGAGTGAGAGGATAAACTGAGCTCTATTTAGACTTAAATCAGTTTTCTTAAAATAACCATCTAGTGTAGTCTAGTAAGTCTTAGGACCATTCTTGATGTATTACTGATTATTCTGCTAGACCTATCATTTGTTCTTAAGAAAAAAGTGCATTCTGATAAGTATTCCATTCATGTTTTTTAAAACATTTTATTCGAAATACAACAATGCTTCATTATTTGCATCTGAAATGCTTATTTACAAGATAAAAAGGCAGGGTTTTCCGAATGTCCCCATATATGGTGCAGAACGAGCTAAAAATGGAAAGTGTTTATATTCTAAAGAATAGCCGCTGAATTAAAAATACCATTGCTCGGAAATCGCTGCATTCACATGTGCATTTCAACACATTCATTGATCAACGTTATAGGATCATCGTCCGAAAGTCGCAAGAACTAGTTTTTTTTTTTAAAACGGGTATAAATTCTGTCTCGTTATATACAGTGAGACGACTATGCTGCTACCTACCTACTTTTGGAACGGCGATAGCCGAAAACTAAGAGCAGCATCAGTCTGCTCTTGATGATAATGATAGCCAAAATGTATTCTTTGAAATTAATTCAGACTAGGTAATCTAGAATATGTTCTAGAAACTCTTATAGTGATCGGCAATAATTGGTGCGTAGAGCGGAAATCGGTATCATCTGCAGTCGGGTGTGTTCGCAGTTCCGTTTCAGGGTTGTTGCCGACTAAACAATTGTGTATTTAGCGCTACAATTATATTTGTTTGGATGAACAATTACTCACTAACGTTCACTTTTACGGCATATTTTCCTTATTACCTCATTTCCTATTGATCTTACAAGAAAATATCGAGAACGTTTTACAAAAACGGTAATTTGCGTTTTTCTTGTATCATTAATTATTCTTGAGATATTTTGATTTAAAGTTAACCTTGGACTGGATGACTGGTTTGATAAATGCAGAATAATAGATTAGTTGGATTTTTATCACGAGTTTTTCCATGAAGAAACAATGGATGGGCTGCTCAAGTAATTGCATAATCAACTGATATGCACGACTGATGATCTTTTTGGAGTTCTCAGAAGTTTTTAGGCTTGTGGTCACCAGACAAGCACGAAGATGAGCCGAGTTATCGATCTTCGCTGGTCTATTAAATCCGCAGCCAATAAATTAAAACCGATATTGACCTTGCGTCGCGCCTTCGCAGACGTGATTCCAGGAAGTCCAATCAATTCGTTGTACTAACCAGAATTTATTGATCTTGATTGACGTCTCCAAATTTCCGAAAATTTTTTTTCATGCAAAAAAAAATCATTCACAAATATGAGAGTCGTGAAGATGTAAAAAAATGGGTTGAAGAATATCAGAACTTCATTGGAGAAAATTAGAAGTAAAGCACCCATTAAACAAGCAAATTTCCCCCAAAAGCTCAAGCAGAAACAGTCTATAAAGTATGCCTAAAATATTCATGGAAATTTTTATATAAAATCTTATTATGATAATTAAAATACATTTAAATTATTGATCATAAATCTGGGAACTGATGGATGATTAATACCAGAGAATATTCCCTATCTTCTTATCAAGCTAAATTTATATTACGAGCATTGTCTTTTAGTTTAGCAATGAAATTCCCCATTAATAAAACGAACATTAAAACGCAATAATTGACCATTAAAAACAATTTTATTACCATAATAATTGGGTGCCTACGTATATAACTATGTGTATTCATTTGAATTAGAAGGTAAAATAATTGTGGTATCCCAGCCAGACGTGACCCTATCTTATGGAAACTGCGTGACAACACATGAATTTCTTAATTGGCATATAATAACCATAATTTCGTGAATGCATCGGCGCCGCGCAGGGGCCAACTAATGGCCAACACGAATGTAATCTTTAATGATCAAATAACTAGGGGGGTTTAGCGCATGCATACATCTAAAAAATAAAAGAATGAAAGACGGATGAAGTGAACAAAAAAGTTAATATTTTTATCCAAAGACATTCTTTTTACTAGTTAATGTATAATTTGTAAAAGACAACCTCTCACGCTAGTAAAATGGCACTCCGAGATATTATTTACATAAAGGTTGAGAAACAGAGGCTTGTGGAACAACAGACAATACCTGAATCTCATGTCACTCATAACCAAGCACATTGACAATCTATGTTCGATCAGTTAGGTAAGTCTCAGGGCTTTCTCAAGTTGGTGGTATCTAATAACCCATAATTGACCATGTCAAAAGCCGGAAAAGTCAGTGTAGAAAGCATGTACTTGACACTTCTCCCCCAAAGACTCAGTCAGTCAACTAAAGGAAGGACATTTAATTCAGCAGAACGCCCAGCATTGAATCCAAATTGCTGAGCCAATAATCGACCCTGAAGAGCAGATGTAAGGAGCTCACAAACAAATCCTTCAAACATTTTTGGGATGGTAATAAGAATTGGTCTATGTTAGAGCCCGATGTATATCATTGAAAAGACAGTGTTACGATGACTATATTTATACAACAGAATTTTCTATAGGTAGTAACTTAAAAAAGTTCTGGAAGTTTGTTCGCTCCAGAAGAGCCAATTTACCCAACGTGCTCTCCTACAAGAACACTACAGGTTTCTGTAAGACCATTGTTTGCAGACTATTTTTCGAAATGTTTACCAATTTTCCTTAAAAAGCGCAGTTTCCTAATAGTCAGTCTTCTTTTTATTATTTTCAACTTATCCCTGAACTTTGGTGAATTTCTTGACTACTGGAAGATAAGTTTTAAAACAATTACGAAAAGTGGTTTCGTTGTTACGCGTGCTGCTGAATTGAATGTCCTTTCTTTTGTTAACTTCCTGACTGAGTCCTTGCGGGAGTGGTGTCAAGGATATGCTTTATACACCAACTTCTCCAAGACCTTTGACAGGGCAAATCATGGGTTCCTCTTGAAATGTCTTGAGGCTAACCTAACTGATCGAACATAAGTTGTCAAGGTGTTTGATTATGAGTCACACGAGATTCGGGTATTGTCTGATGTTCCAGAGGGGTCTCATCTGGGGACTTTGTTGTTCAATCTTTATGTAAATTACATACTAGAGTGTTTCCTCCTCTTTGCTGATGATTTTTTTTTTCGTTTAGTTTCACCCACAGATGACTGCTGTAAGCTTCAGTCAGATTTAGCGAGACTTGAATGATTGGCGCTCTAAGAATGGTATGGACTTATGTGCTAGTAAATTGTGTTCAGTATGCTTTTATGTAGGGTACTTTGGAATGACTCTTATTTCCATTCTATAGGTGATACCATACTGGAACCTGTTAATCAAATCAGGGTTATAGGGGTTTTACTTGACAGCGTTCTGAGCTTTATGCTACATATTTCAAATGTAGTAACTAAATTATATTGTTAAACTTGATTACACCATAACCACATCAATCATCTTCAACTTTTGTGATTGATAGAGGGGGTATTCGATAAGAGGTTCTAAATTTTCAAATGCCTAGGATCCATAAAAAAATTATTTCAAGTGCGTGGATGAAATAAACCATGATCATGACTGCGTTGAAAATGTCACGGCTTCAAATAGCAGGCCATCAAATGCCTGGAATAAAAGCGAAATTGGCTTCAGTTGCCTGGAATAACTAGGAATATTTTCAAAAATTTGAAATTAAATTGGAAACGTTTCAACATGCTTGGAATACATAGAAAAATTATTTTAAGTGCCTAGAAGAAATAAACCATGATTTTGACTATGTTAAACAAATGGCTTTAAGTAGCAAGCTAGTAAATGCTTGGAATAAAATTAAAAATGGCTGTAAATGCTTGGAATAACTAGTAAAATAATTTAAAAAATCTAAAATAAAATTGGAAATGTTTCCAAATGCCTGGAGTGCATACAACATTATTTCGAGTGCCTGGAAGAAATAAACCATGATATTGACTGCGTCGAACAAGTATATTCAAGTAACAGAGTATTAAATGCCTGAAATATAAATCTAACAACTGTTCAACAAAAAGCCTGAAAAAAAATTACTTCAAATGCTTCAATCTAGAGGAAAAATTATTTTAAAAATCTAAAATAAAATAGGAAACGTTTCCAAATGCCTGGAATACGTAAAAACATATTTTAAGCCTGGAAGAAATAAACCCTGTTCCAACTTGAATTTGAACTGCTAGATATATCTGCCGAGTATATGTATACTCGGCAGACCACTGTTTCGGAAGATTCGTTAAACTTCCACGTGTCTCCACAGATGTCGTGCGGTGTGCCCACTTGTGTCATTTCGGAACGGCGAAGAATAGCTGATATTCGCGGCGTTGCCAATATTGTTACAACATATAAGTTATGGGTTAGGTTTAGTGCATCTTGTATTATCTTTTTTATACTTTTAATTCTTTTTGTAATATTGAGTTGGGTTAAAGCCCGTTGATAAATAAATAAATAATAAGGGAATAATTTGTTTGTTGTTACAGTTGAGCCCATTAGGGCGGCCTGTCTTTCGTGCAGGCCTGCAGGGCTGGCTTTAGGATGCGCGGGCGATGCGCGCCGGCCTGTGCACGGTGAGCGCCCCCCTGGCCGCGTGCAAACCTCCCGCCGCCGCTACCCCGTTGGCCCCCTCAGCACGGTTCCTCGCTCTACACCTGCTACACCAGCAGACGCTCTACTTCTTAGCTACAGCCAAGTCACGTGTGCGCGAGCTTTATCTACAGACATGCAGATACTTCGCCCAACAGGGCATGCTAGACACCGAGCTATTCGGATTGGCTCTTATTTGTGGTAAGTTTATGTTTAAAAAAATGTTTGACACTTAGAAATGGTTTGACGAAGCATGTATATAGTACAGCGATAAGCACATGTTCGAACCAGTGGTTTTGCTTTTGCACGTGAGTGTATTTGCTTTATAATAAGTCACCTTGCCAGGTTCTTCCTTGTTAAAGTACATATGCTTTAACATGCAACAGAAGTTAACAGAACTTACACGCCCAAGGCCTTGTGTATATGTTTTTGCTACCATCTTTTATAACTAAAATTTAAAAACATGGACCTGTTTCCTCACAGAGTATAAAAAACAACCTAACCACCTGATATCCACTAATCCCGCCCTTCCTAAATTATATGGCTTTTCCAAAATCCACAAAATTAATAGTCCTATTAGACCAGTTGTAAGTTTTGTCAATACACCGGTCTCCTTACTTTCTAAATTAATCCCCAACATTTTACTTGTTCTTTTGCCACGTCCAAATTTTACTCTGAAAAACTCCATTGAACTAATCCAAACACTAGAATCACTGGTCTTCAATAGGTTTGTTCTCACAGCAGTAAGAAACATGTTTTCGACAAATAAACATGCGCAATAGAGTAGAATGCGTTCTTACAGAATTTTCTGATCGGTTTCAAATCAAAAGTTTGATATTCTTACACAAATTTCTGATAGTCAGACTTGTTTTCGGATTTATTTCAAATGTCAGAGAATTTGTGTAGCTGTCAACGCTGATCTTCTGAGTATGAACATAATCTCTAAATTGTTGTTTGTGTTTTGTCGTTTTGTATAATTCCTGATATTCGTTTTGAAATTGTATTTTAAATTGTTGAAGTAGTCTAAATACACATTACGGAAATAAGTGACTGAGTCGTCGGAATAATCTGAATTATCAGAATTTTCTGATTCCGATAGAGACTTAGAAGATATACTTGAAAAACGGATAAGGCCCAAAAATCAAAACTATTTAGATGAAACTGTGTCCAAATTTAATAGAATAGAATTTCTCGACCATTTTAGAGTAAGCCCTGAAGTAGCAAACCATATTTCTGAGCGATTTGAAGCTAGTGAATACTATAAATAACAGGCGGGACCCTATGGGAAATTAACTCCTCGACAGTATGTTTATGTTTTTTGTGAAATAATAGTGAGGTTATTTTTCTTCCTCTTCTTCTTTTAAATTGGACTCTACTCAATTTGTGTTTGATGTTCGTACAGACGGTTTAAAATCGATCAGAAGTTGTAATATTTTATGCATGCGCATCATGAATGGTTTGGAAACAGTTTCAAACTTGTTAGAATTTTGCAATGAGAACAAACCTTTAGACCAATAATATTATATATATTAGCATGAATAGTAAGCTTGTGAATTGCTAAACTGTGCCAGTAGAAGGAATCGCCCAATTAAATAATCATCAACAAAGCCTACCCATACGTTGATAGATCAACGTTGCTGATGTTTTATACGAAAAATTGCATGGGGATTTTCTTCGTCCCAAACATGGCTATTCCTACTATTTAAAATGTCGTCTCTTGTGAAAGAGGCTTCATCGGTCCATAAAACATAGCGTAAAAAAGTTGGTTGTGCAGCGATTTGATAAAAAAACCATTGACAAAATTGATCTCTAGGATGACAATCGGCTGTATAGTCAAGTCCAATGCTACTTGATGGTTCGTGGGCAACTCGCTGAATAGAAGGACTTCTTTAAATTTGACCGTACTTACGGTTTGAGCAACACCAGTATCATGGCATACGGAGCAACGGCTTGTTGCTCAGTATGCCAAATCCATATCCGCTAGTTCTTGATTGGTAAAGTTTTCCATTAGCAACAATTAATTTTTGTTAAATTCTTGCAAACTTCAAAGGCGATATGGAATGCAGCTATTAGAAACAATCTCTGTTACCGTTTTTAAAGATAACAATACACAAGCGCCAGTAAATTGCTTGAAGTCCTCAGCTATAAAATTTTTAAACATTGACATTTTGAACAATTGTTGTGATGATATCATGTATAACAGGCAAAAATTAAATGCATTAAATCCTATTTAGGCAATTCATCGTCTTTCTCCCAAACAGCACAAATACGTACTAAAGACGTATTTTGTACGTACTACCCGACATAATGTACACAGTACGTACCCCAAAAGATGTATTACGTACTATGGACTTATGTAGGACGTCCACTTTTCGCAGGATTTTACGTCATATGTACGTACTGTTAGGACATTTTACGTCATGTATTGGATATAATATGACGTATCTAGGATGTTTACACAAATCCTTTTTTTGTATGGTAAAATGTATTTGGGAAAAAATAACTCATTTATAAAAACCGAATATATATTGATTATAAAAAAATATATAAAAATATAAAACAAAACATGTATATGTCTAAAAAAACCAAACAAAAAACACACGTTTAAGAAAATACAAAAAAACACATCATTTGTTCTTCGCAACTATTGTGAAATAGTCTTCAATTTTCTTTGTGCTTCCAATTCCTGCTTGTAGTGCTGTACCTTAAAATTATGTTTTAAAATAAGCAAAAATTATCAAATAAGTAATTCATTACTACTAAAATGAATAAATATGCTCTTATCCTGAATTGGGCTAGATCGTAGTAGATCCTTCCTATCACTGAGTGAAGAGTAAAACTAAATTCAAAATTAATAAGAAAATGTTATTTTAAGCTGAATTTTGATAAATCCTAAATTCACAGGAGTGTAAACTTTTATTACAAAGAGACCACGAACTTAATAAATATACCTGGACTGTCAATTCAATAAAAAGTAAATGACCACTACTAGATGGCCGCCATCTTACGTGATTGTGTCCTTTCGATGTTGGTCACACTGACAAATTTCAGTTGTGCCAATTGTAGGGAAACAAAACAATTACACTTTTTAAGAGGTTATGTTTACAAAAATACAAAATAGAAAGTTACATTTAGTTAAGAATTTAAGGTAGATCTGAGATTTTTCTTGTACTTCGTTAAAATTTATGAACGAAAGTAATTCTCACCTAAAAGGAGACAAAGTTTCAATTACTTGGGATGGATGCATGCACTTTAAAATTTTGTTTTGTAATTCTGATAATCTTGAATCTTATAAATCCTAATACCATGAAAATAATGATCTTGATTTAATTTTTTTGCTTGTATTTACTTAACAAATTCAGTTAAAAACACTTTTATTTTCATTCTATTTTTACTATTACGACTTTTACTTCTATGTATAGTGTTTCCACATTAATAGGTACAACCATCTATAAAAATCAAAATATAGATGATTTTATGCGGATTTGTAATTGGCAAGGGTTTATATAGTAAAAATAAACAACTCTATATATTATTCTATCATAAACAACACAGAGAGACAATTCACAATCATTCGGTTTTGAGAAACAGTAATACTGTAAACCAAATACGTTTAAATAAGGATGGTGATACATTATCCATGTATTAAATAAGGAGGAAGCTATATCGCCTGTTGCAGACGATATACCCAAGAGTGTCGTTTACAAAAACTAGTCAGTCATATCGAATCGTGATTTTAGAATCCCAATGATGGTTTAAAAACAATGTCAATGAAAAAAATTAATTTAGTTCGTGACAGGTCCGTCAAACGTCAGTATCGTGAACTGAATTACCGTTATTTAATATATCTTTTGTTGGCAACACTGAAAATGTTCAGAGTGACCAACATCAAAAGGACACAACCAACTTTGATATATTATTATGGCAAATACTCCATTATCTATAGTTTTTACTTTTCGACCAGATCAACATGTAAACTAACTAAATTTATAGTATATGTTAGTCCTTTGGAAAGAGGAAATCTCTATTCGAACTAATTTATACCGAATTCGTTGACTTTTTCTATCAAAGCAAAGAAGCCTGGAAATAATTTTTTCCTGTTTACCCCACTGAATTTAGAAATACTTAAAAGTAAAAAACGTATGTTTGAAAAAAATACTTTCCTCGCATATAGTGTATTAACAGAAATTTATGATTTTTTGTATAATCCATAGCAGCTAAATCATTTTATAAGTATTTATATGTACATGTACACTACCGCTCAAAAGTATTTGCCCACCATGTATTCTTTTTAATGTTTTAAATTAGATACAAAAATCTTATCTTTATACCTATATTTAGATTGTATCTCTTTTGTAAATTGCATATATGCTTGAACTATGGTTCGTTGAAAAATACTGAGTATTTAAAAATAGTCTTGCATCACACACAATGTAGTCACAAACAATGTAGTGAAAATATGCACTTCTTCTAAAAAACAAACTGTTTACAGCTCGTTTCCGATGAAATTTGAAAGATTTAAAGGTGTTTAGTCTTCAAAAATTGATTTTGTGTAACATTGGTAAATAATTTCGCTTGCTTATTGACGATTGTCACCGTTTCTTTGCTGGTTTTTCAACATTCTTTAAAATGGCTAAAACAAAAGAGTTATCGGATTGGACTTCATAAAGATGGAAAGACTAACCGTCAAATTTCGACGGATTTGGGAATTCCAAGGCAGACTGTCGATTATAATGTTAGGAAATTTACCAGAGAAGGGACTATTAGCAACAAACCTCGATCGGGAAGGCCAAAGGTAACAAGTTCGAAGGAGGATTTAAATATTATAATTACAAGCATTCACAGCAAAAATCAACAAGGAGCGTAAAAAAGCGGTCAGTGTTTCGTCAGTAAAACGGCGACTTTATAATGCTGGCCTTAAAGGACGTTTAGCTGTGTCAAAACCGCTACTGAAGGATGTTAATAAGAAGAAAAGACTTGAGTGGGTCCAATCACACAAAGAATGGACCATTGATGACTGGAAGAAGGTTCTCTGGAGTGACGAGTCGAGGTTTTTGAAACGAAGAGGCGAGTTTTTGTTCGCCAATGAAAGGGTCGCTAAGAACTGTACGATGGCCTCAGTTAAACACGGTGGTGGTTCGGTGATGGTGTGGGGTTGTTTCGGAGGATCTGCAGTGGGTGATCTAATTAGAATAGAGGGAATTCTTCGAAAAGAGGGTAACAAAACAATTTTAAGTGACAATGTACGTCCTTCTGGTACTCGAATAATTGGAGAAAACTTCATCTTTCAGCATGACAATGACTCCAAGCACACGTCGAAATTGTGCAAGCAATATTTAGGTCAATTACAAAGGCAACGTCTTCTGAAAGTTATGGTATATGGCCCCCACAATCACCGGACCTCAATCCTATCGAATTACTATGGGATGAACTGGATAGACAAGTGCGAAAATCATGCGCCACATCAAAAGAAGACTTGTGAAGGGGAGGATCATCCAAGAAGAGTGGCACAAGATACCTCAGGAAACTTTGGACAAATTAATTAGAAGACTACCGAAACTCTGTGAAGCTGTTATTAAAAAACGAGGCGGACATGTAGATGAATCCAAAATTAGATTTTCTTGAATTTAATTATTTGAAAAATGTATTGTTTATATTCATTTTGTTATAAATAAACCGTTTCATAAGAATAACTGATGGGTTTATTATTTTTAGTTATAACTTTAAAACAGTCATATGTGGGCAAATATTTTTGAGCGGTAGTCTATGCACGTCCGCGAGACGTAAGTAATGTACGTACGAACTACGTATCCAAAAAGACATACTAAATACGTTATTTTTATAAAAATGGACGTATAGACATAAATATAACATGAAAATTACGTACCTAGGACGTATGGGGCCGTAGTACTGTAGTGACACTTTTCCGGGTCCCTATACTCAAATGTTTTCTACTGTTGCTCTAAATAACCCCTAGAAGTTTATTCCCATAATTCTGCAACACCCTGTATAATAATTTGTGTGCATGTGTACGATTGTACGAATTTTTAATAATAATTTAATTAAAACCACAATTTTATTTGGCAGCTTACCCTTACCTAACTTTCTCACCTGGAGCGATACCTGTAAGTACGGGGTGACAAAAAAGACAAAATTTTTACCAATATTTTTGTCAACAACCTCTAAACGGGAAAACTTACCAAATTAAAAGTTATCTTGTTGGTTGCAGATTTTAGTGCTTTTTAAATACATGTTTGCTCTAAAATAATTGAGCCAATATTTCACCCTATTAAAAATTACATGGGATTTCCTATGTCCCGCCTGGCGTTGCAACACCCTGCAGAAGTAAGTGTCTAGAAATGTTATTCTCAAACTCATCCCCCAAAAATCCATTAAAATATAAAAAATCCAGGCTGTACTTAAGTAAGTTGAGTACTTAATTTTAAAAAAAATAGGAACAGGATGGTTCTGACTAAGGACAACAGTACAGTCATTGATCAATGTGATCTGTTTAGCCGATATTAAATGACTATAAAAGTCCGTCTGGCCGATCGTAAATAGCACGCGCGCCACTGTCCCTCACTAGCATTCCACAACGCCCGGTCCTCGCCTTGTGGCGCGGATTGTACCGGCCCGAGCTGCATTCCGCGGCTATACAAATGATCCTGATCCCCCTTAAGACCCGCGCGCCCCTTTTCTGCCCCGATCAGCGCGGCTACCTGTCTTAACCGCGGCTGCGATGCTGCTCCTGCCCGCTGCTGCATTGTTTTTTTTCCAGTTTTTTTTCTTTTTCTTTTTTTTTTTTTTTTGGTCTTCACGGTAAGTTTTTGGCCCGCGGCGGCTGCCTTCATTTATATTTTTTTTTAAATTCTTCTTCTTATACTTGACCTGCTATAATAGTCCGGTAAAGGAGATCAGATGGATTTTAAATATAATTTTTTCTTCTAGTCCACGCATTCGTTGATGTGCGACTTTTTACTGTTCTATAAAACACCAAACGTTCCAGAGACATACTATTTTGGTACCATTTATATCTTAATGTCTCAGAGATAAATGGTATATTGCAGAAATGTTCCTTAAGAATCATGAGTAGTATTATTTCTTCAAAAACATTTGAGCTCACATGAAAAAACCCATAAATCTACAGGCCAATCCTGCGGAAGAGTACCACGCAATGAAACTAATCATTTAACAGACAAAAGATGAGTTCCAATATTAACTAGGGAGAAAATCTACAAGCTACAACCACAAACTTAATAAATACACCTGGACTGCCAATTCAATGAAAAGTAAATGACCAGTTCTAGGTGGCCGCCATTTTGCGTGATTGTGTCTCTCGATGTTGGCCACTCTGGCAAATTTCAGTTGTGTCAATTGTAGGGAAATAAAACAATTAAAGTTTTTGAAAGGTTATGGTTACAAATACAAAATAGAAAGTTTACATTAACATTTAGCTAAGAGTTTAAGATAGTTGCGTTAGATCTGTGATTTTTCTTGTACTTCTTTAAGGATTGCGTTAATATTTATGAAAGAAAGTAATCCTCACCTAAAACGAGACAAAGTTTTAATTAACTTGGAAAAGCATGCACTTTAAAATATTTGTTTTATTATTCTAATAATCTTGAATCTTATAAATCCTAATACTATGAAAATTATGATCTTCATGTACATTTTTGCTTGTATTTACTTACCAAATTCAGTTAAAAACACTTTTATTTCCTTTACTGTTACGACTTTCACTTTCCTTCTATATACAGTGTTTCAACATTAATAGGTACAACTATGTATAAAAATAAAAATATAAGATGATTTTATGAGAATTTGTAATTAGCAAAGGTTTATATAGTAAAAATAAACAACTCTATATATTATTCTATCATAAACACAGACAGACAATTCAGAATAATTCGGTTTTGAGTAATAGTGAACCAAATACGTTTAAATAAGGATGGTGATACATTATCCACGTATTAATTAAATAAGAAGGAAGTATTGCTTGTTGCAGACGTTATACCCAAACGTCGTTTACAAATCGCCAAAAACTAGGCAATCCGCTATACAAACACGTCAAACGTCAGCGTCGTCAACCGTTATTTAATATATTTTTTGTTGGCAACACTAAAAATGTTCAGAGTGACCAACATCAAAAGGACACAATCGCTATAAAAATGGCGGCCACCAGGCAGTGGTTATTTTTGGGTATGGGGGCCAAATGCATTAGCAGTCCAGGTAAATTCATTAAGTTGGTGCTTTCACGAACACAAATCTAGAGAAATGCGTGACAGAAATTCCAATGACAGCTTTATTGACGTTGATGATAAGGACGGGGGCGACCAACTTGGGTGGCGTGTGGCGGGAAATTTAAACCTGATCTATTGCGCGATATTTGAAGTCATTCGCAGAATTACAGAAGTTGATGCGTTAACTCAAGAGTGATAAGAGATATATTTAAATGGAATTTTATTTTATTTTAAAATTAACATTACGTCTATCAGCTTAAAACTACCCGCATTCTATTAAAGTTGTTAATTTTGAATTTGAACCCCTTATCAGTTTATTAAAACATTAACGCATCAACTAAAATGTATTTTGATATAAATTTAGTTCTCACGAAATTGCTTATTTAGGACATGCAAGTCTGGACTTACTTCTGGAAGATAATTAGATATAGATACTTACCAATAATTATAAATTATCACCATAGGTATGGAAGCAAATTTTAAATAAGAGTTAAAACAAAAATATGACTCTAAAAAGATTTTACTTCAGATTTTACCATGACGTAAATAAAAAAACATATTATGGAAAACAAAATATAAAGTTTCATAATGAAAACAAAAATTGAACCCATTTCTCAAAATAAATCTATCTTCTGATTGTGAATAAATTAATTATTATTGACTAGATATATCACAAATACAAAATAATATACATGTTTTGTTAGCAAATAAAAACAACATATAAATTCTAATAAAAAACCTAACAATCCTGGCCATAATATAACAATGTACACAATGATATAAATACCATAGTAATATATTTTTTTAATTATTTTTTAAACATATTCAATAAAATATTATTTCTACCAACAAAATTAAAATAAAGACTTCTAAATGCAACTTTAAAAATTAGCATTGGTAGCAGTGGTATTGTCTCCAGTACCTAAGTATGGATCATGAAAGCAGATTAAGTCACTTGTATGTCTGTTATTTGTCACTATGGCCTGTATAAGTTTTCAAACCAGAGAAATCAAAGTTGCTAGTACTATCCAGATTCACAGTGCCAAGGTCTGTCAAGTGAGATGTTGGATGAAGATTTGTGGTCTTGAAATGGTCTTTATTAACTGAATAAAGGTGTTCTCTCTCAATTTGAGCAACATCATGAATACATCTTGAGACATACATCTTGGGACTGGGTATTATAGGGCTTTTTATTGCATTAGGGGGCTTTAAATAAATATGCTCACTGCATTTCAATTTTATGTGGTGGCAAGTACAGCGTCGCATGTAAGTCACACAGGGTTGTTAAAATTGGAACCAGAAAATTGTCCGGATCCATCCTGGATTTGATGGAAATTTTAAAAATCTGTGATTTCTGTGACTGTCTGGGCAATTACTAATATGCATAGAGGATATTTGCACTAATATCTTAACCTAGATAAAGGCAAGGAAATGGAAATTCCCGAAATTTTGATCGGTGGAAGATGGAGGTCTAAGAATTAGAGCTGAATTGTAAAAATTGAGAGCTGTGCCACAGATATGTCTAAAATAGGATTGAATCTGCAATTATACCTTGTAAACTAATAATACAATCAAAATGCATCTCAACATTATTAGAAAATACTTAGTTATGTCATAATTGAAAAATTTACCTGTCCTTTGACCTGTGCAGTTGTATAATTTGCACGCTTGTAAAATTGGCTAAAAACTTTAAATCAGAAGATTATGAGAGTTGGTTTGCTTTACATCCAAAGGAAATATACAAAAAAGACAGTTGAGTCGTCAAATACGACATTTAAAATGTCATTGGATCTCAATTACAATTGTCTTCGCATATCTTATACTGTTAAAGGTTTGCCCATTTACTTTGATTCCATCTGAAATATTCTCTAGTGCGAATTTAACCAGTTTCTCCGAGAAAACATTAAAAAGAACCAGTGACAATATACGTCCCTGTCGCATACCTTTGCAAATCTCTATTTCCGCAGATGTAGAATTCATTTTTCTTATTTTTGCTACTTTATGCCAATAAATATTCTTTATTAATTGGTTATCCATTCCATCGATTCCCACGTTGACAAGGGAGTTTTGGATTCCTGTATGTGGAACTCTGTCAAATGCCTTTAGGAAATCAACAAAGCTTATGTATAGGCTATTTTGCTGGTCCATGCATTTCTGATCCAGAATTTATAGGCTAAACAATCCAGAATCTAAACTGTTCTCTCGGGATCATTGGTTCTCTGTTCTCTACTCGCTTATCTCCCGATTATGGACAATTCTGAGAAGGATCCTTAGGGCGTTGCTTATCAGACTAATCAATCAAAGTCATTGCATTGACGAGGAATCGGCTTTTTCAGAATGTGAATGAATGTAGCGATTCTGTTGGAATTTTACCAGAGTTTAGTAGCTTTAGGGATAGATCCAAGTTTTCGTCATCATTCGTCGTTCATTCCAACTTCAAGTTCACGTGTAATTCTTTTTTTGTTGCTTGTTGGTGGTTATAATCAAACAGTCTAATGGTGCTTGTCGCCTATTTGCTCCACATATTTCCTTTATTTTTTTGTCCAGGTTGAAACCATCAAGTTTTCGCATCAAGTCTTCCAGTTCTTCATATCTTTCCCTAATCTGGTCCTTTTTTTGCTGCACTGATTTTTTGCTGAATAATTTTATGGATGCATCTATATTCCGTTGGGTTTTTGCTTTTGAATTCCCATTAGATTTCAAAATGACAAACCTAAAAATGTTGATTCAAACGATTCATTTTTCTCAGTGTACAATTTTTTCTTCTAGTCCACGCATTAACTGATGTGCCACGTTTTACAGAACTTATGCGTGCCGTTTAAATACGCTCAGGCTGAGGAACGACATATTTGTACAGTGGCCCAAATAAAGTCTGCTCGCATTTTTTCATTTTAGAGGTCTAAATCTGATTTTTTCAGCTTCAAACTTACTTGAGTGACTTAAAAGATATGCGTAATAGACTTGATTTTTTGCTAAATTTGAATAAAAGAGATCCTAGTGCTATGTCAAAGAGTACTGTAACAGTCTATAAAAAAGAATACAGAAAATCTATTGAATCTTATAACCCTCAATAAGCTACGTGGGAGTTCAATAACAAAACAAAAAATTATATATTTAACCCAAATTCAAAACTCGATGCAAAGAGTTTTAATAACCACTTTTGTTCAACCGCTGAAAATGTGATAAATAAACTTGAAAATTCACAGCAGACATGTATGGACTACCTAAATTCTATTTCAGTTATAAACATAGAATATAAAAAATAGCAGTAGCAAATATCTATAGAGGGTATTAAGACAAAAATCGTTAAAGCAATACAAAATATAATAGTTCAACCTCTCACTATATTAATAAACCAATCTATAGCTTGAAATACATTTCCTAAAGTTTTCAAAACTGCAAAGGAAGAATCTCTCTTCATAAATAAAGCCTCGATTGATGACTGCCACAATTATCGTCCCATATCTCTGTTGCCAAATTTTGCCAACAGTTTATGAATGTATTGTAAAAAATTAACAAACACTTTGGGTCTAGCAAACTGTTTGCCTTAAATTAAGTTGGATTCCCGAAAAACACAAGTCCACACCCTTAGCTATTGACCACTTTACTAGTAATATTTTGGTTTTGAGAAATACCTTGATACTATTGCATCATTTTTCGACCGCACAATGGCAATTGATTGCGTCACACATACCATCCTCTTAACAAAACTATCTTTCTACAATTTTCAAGAATGACACCATTCAACTTCTTGATTCGTATCGTAACTTGGTTGATCTGGTTAGAAAACCAAACTTTTTCTTTTATTTCTTTTTGTTTATTACTTATATTTTTAGTTAAGGAGAAGGTGGATTTAGACAATTCAGTGAGAGATTTAAAGTGGACTGTATTTATGTGATTAAAAGTAAATGTGAAAAGGTCGAAAAACCAGCCTTTAAAGATCCTTACCTTAAGGTGTCTGTATCCGGCTTCAGCAGGCCTGCTCTGGACTTCTTGGGTCTTCTAATTCGGGTTTAATCACTAAGAGTGGTTGCGGGTTTGATAAGTAAATCACGATCTGTGATGCGGTAAGATTAAGACAACAGTTGCGGATGATGAAGTGCTAACAAGGAAGTCGTCTTCTCTTTGGTCTCCGTTCAGCACAAACCAAAGGAATTTGGAAATTTAAAGGCTATCGTATACGCGCAGATTTGTTGTTGTTAAGACTTAGAAAATATTAATTAAATTGGTTATAAGGAGAAAATTAAATTACATGAAATGGTAGTTTTAATTTGGAGAGAAAAACAAAGAAATATTATAAAAAGAAAAAATTTAAACTATTTGGACGTTCACAAACTAAATGTGGACGGACCATTTCCGCCCGACCAAAGCGCAATTTTATTTTATTTTTAAAAGTGCCAGTAGACGTTTTAATCTTAGCTACTCTTACAACTCCATCACTACCCGGGTAAGTCTCCAAAATTCGCCCAAGCGGCCATTGCAGTGGCGGGATTTGGTCTTGTTTTATGACAACAAGTGACCCAGGTTGTAAAGATGGGGAAGACTGATGCCATTTTGTGCGCTGGTGAAGAGTATGAAGATATTCGTGAGACCATCTAGACCATATGGTTTGTTGAAAGCGGGTTAATAACTGCCAACGAGATAACCGATTAATAGGAATATTTTCCAAATTTGGTTCAGGGGGCGCTGTTAGAGGTTCCAACAGCAGAAAATGACCGGGAGAAAGAGCGGCTAAATCATTAGGGTCCAGACTCACAGGAGTTAATGGTCTAGAGTTCATTAACGCTTCAACTTGGGTAAAGACAGTATAAAGCTCTTCATAGGTCAGGATATGATCTCCGATGACTCGAACTAAATGAGTTTTAATTGATTTAATATTAGCCTCCCACAAACGTCCAAAATAAGGTGAAGAGGGTGGATTGAAATGCCAACTAATCTGGTAATTAGCAGCTGCATCACGAGCAAATGAATCGAAAATTTTACGAGCTGTTACAAAATTAGTGCCGCAATCACTATAAATATGTTCACATCGGCCTCGTCGACTAGTAAAGCGTTTAAACGCTGCGACAAAAGCTTCAGCAGTTAAGTCAAATGAATAAACACAAATAAGCTTTAAGTGTTTTAGAGGCTCGAGTGCGTGACATCGTCATAGTGAACGGACCAGCATAATCAGTCCCTACATGAAAAAAGGGTTTAAGTTGACTAATGCGGGGAAGCGGTAAATTACCCATTTGGGGTAAAGTAGATGTTGGATTGGTTTTCCAACAAGTAATGCATTGCGACAATATTCTTCGGATCGTTCGTTTAGCAGATAAGATCCAAAACCTTTAAAGCACTAAAAAATTAACCGTTTGGAGCATGGAGATATTGAATATGAATAGATTTAATCAGTAAATCTGTTAAACGAGATTTAGAAGGCAGGAGGGCAGGAAACTACTCATACATACTCAATAGGTGCGTGACCTAGCCGACCGCCAACTCGAAGAATATTGTCGGTATCCAGAAAAGGTGATAGTTTCAAGAAGTTTTTAGATAATTTTTGACCTGTTTGAAGAGAACGAATCTCATTGGCAAAAGAAAGTTCCTGACTGCGTTTAACAAAACAAAGGCTAGAGCAGTATAACTCATTAGAAGAAAGCATTTCCATGCGCTTATGTGGGGAATTTTTGCAATTATAATAAAACCAACGAATATAGGCCAAAATGCGTACCGATTTAGAAAAAGATGAATTTCGATCAAGAAGACTGTCAAGAAAATTTGACTCTACGACCGTAGCTAAAGTTAAAACGTCTACTGGCACTTTTAAAAGGCCCGCGGTCACACTTTGTCCTCTGCCGGTAGAATAAAATTGCACTTTGGTCGGGAGGAAATGGTCCGTCCACATTTAGTTTGTGAACGTCCAAATAGTTTAATTTTTTTCTTTTTATAACATTTCTTTGTTTTTCTCTCCAAATTAAAACTACTTGGACGTTCACAAACTAAATGTGGACGGACCACAACTTTTTATATGAGCTAACACCCCTTAGAAGTTGATAATCTTGATTACAAAACTTCAGAAAAATCTATTTCAATGGTTTTTAGCAAATTTCCGCCTATCTTTAAACAATTTAAAATCGCAAAGTATTAACTTCACGCAGTATTCCACACCACACGTATTCTGATGTGGAGTGTACCCTGTGGACACTCACATGTTGGTCTTTTTTTAAATTTTTTTCAAAACAATCCAAGGTTCTACCGTTCTCTATTGATTTTTATACATTATAAGCAAGTATTTTTAAACGCCAGAAGCGTCATATCGATTCATTTTTTTAAGCGCCACATCATTTCTTTACCTTTTAGATCCAGTGACGTTAATTTATGTTCTGAAACTTGAGTGTAGATGGCATCACAAATATTCATTCCAAACAAATTACGGAATGAAGCAACTACATCGCTAAAAACTAGCTATATATCACGTATAAAACATGTATTCTGTTTGGGAGAGTACTGTTCTCCGAGATCTTTTTCGGTTCAAGTTTTATTATTGCTTTTTTTTAAATTATAGATGGTGAATACCTGTTTGCCGAACCTGACAGCAAGCTCTCTAAATACGCCCCGAAGAGTTGGCGCTCGTCCCAGAGCCATGGACTCGACGCGAACGGACGTCCTGCGCTTGCCTTCTACTTTCGTGTCCAGTATTACGTGGACAGTCCACTCCTTCTCAGAGATGAGACTACCAGACACCATTACTACCTGCAGTTGCGACTCAACGCGGTCTCGGGAGCGGCGGGGGAACACGCCGCCCATCTGGCGGGACTCGCACTGCAGGCGGATCTGGGGAACTTTAATGAAAATTCGAGGTAAGATTATATTTTAACCATAAGTAAGACGACCAAGACCAGACTCTTGCAATAAAATTATCCTACCTAGAGAAAAAACTACTAGATACATAACTTTGTATCATAGCATAACACAATGACTTAAGACTGCCAGAAACATTTAAATACATTAGTAGTTATTTCAGTTTAAAAGACGCGCCAAAATTCTCACTTGAACTAGCCTCCTAGCGGCGAGGACTTCTTATATATTAGGTAGACCACTGTTTCGCCAACTTTGTGTCCAGAGATGTCACGAGGTTTTCCCGCCGCTCGCTCACAAATCACAAAACACAAAAGTATAGAGTAGTGGTTGCATACGAACGGATAGAAATTCTACTGGCAAATCTGCTAGCGTCCTATCGCTTGGCAACGGAAATTGTTGTAACTAACTTGACAGTTTAACATGCCTAATTGGACCAATCAAAATGGTAGAAAGGCGTGGCCAAATTAAGGCGCGAAAATTAAATTGCGTTTAATAAGAAATCTCATATTTTTTTTATTTAATCGCAATATCTAAATCAAATGCCTAATCAAAAAAGTTACTTAGAACATAGGATCTTTTTGATTAGGTGTTTTGATTAGTGTAATAAACAAGTAAAAGTAAACATCAAGTAAAATACAATACTATACTCGTATATATGCAAATAAAAGGCCGACAAATTCAAATTTCTGCAGTGCAAGTTCTGGTTTTCAACATTGTGACCAAAACATTTATGAAGGATTGATTGGAACATTTTATGAAGTATATAGACTATAGTTCAACTAGCAGACAATTAAGGCAATGTTTTAGGATAATACTTAAAACTATGGGCATAAGTACTAAAATCCATGTACTAAACCTACATAAAATAAAATAATGCATAATCTATATTACTAAGAATATTTTAAAAATAAAACATGCCAGACCCAGATACAAAAAGCAAAAAAACACTTTTCTTCACCTTGTATATTAATGATATGTTGTAACACCCACTAAATGGTACAATTATAAGTTTTTCCGATGATAAGGCACATCGTTTGCCGTTCAATTCCTGGATATAAATACTCTAACTGTCAAGATCTTACCACTACATCCCAGAACTTTCGAGATGTGGGATATGGTTACTGTGCACCACCTTTTCACTCTTCAGGTATATCTGGTACAATATGGCCACATTACCCTAGATATTGAACTATCTTCTTTTATTAATTGAGACTTGCAATAAATTATTCTACGTAGAGAAAAAATGTAACATAAACAAAATTTTGTTTTAATTTAGGGTTCTTGTTGATCATAAATAGGCAAAAAAAAATTTCCATATAAAGTGTACATTTAAAAGCCGCGCCAAAAGACCACTGTTCGGCCAACTTTCTACGTGTGATGATAGATGTCGCGAGGTGTGCCCGCCACTCGCTCCATCCTTGTCACACCTTCGGATCTAGGCAATGGACGAGTTGATTCCCGAATGCCGAAAAACAGTTGATATATTCGATCCTTATAATTTCTTAGAGTTTCAAGTATTCATTAAGTACTTACTTTTTTATGGTGCATACATATTATACTGATATAGATGGTGTTAAATTTTTAATCTATATATATGCGAATTTGATAAAAATTTATAAAGTTTTATAGAAGTTATGAAGAGAAAACGAGTTTTTCTTTCAAACAAGCTCAAACTGGTAAAACAACTTCGTACCAGTAAATAAATTGTACTGGAAACGCCTTGTGCGTGGCCAGAAACCTGGTAACCCATGCAATTTTTCCAACTATCACAACTCTTGCATTTAACTTGAAACATTTTAAAAATTTCATAGTGGTGCGAGGGCCTTTGGCCACGCAGAAAACCTTTTTCAGACAATGTTAATATAAACCTAGTACAAAATGTTAATAGAATTTTGTACTATACAGTTTTCGGCTTTTCATGTTTTTTTTGTACGAACAATATTAGTTGGAGTTACCACCGTATCCCTGACTATAACTACTCTAGCTATCAACATCTTCTACCACTATATATCCTAGAACTCTGAAGACGACCCTTTGGATACTTTCTTTGACACTCAACAACGCTACCAATCCATTTGACTCTAGATCTTCAAAATTTCAGAAATCTCCCATGCGTTCCTGTGATCATATCAAGAACTTCCGATATAAATTAGTTATAAAGACTTAGGTTCGACAAATCTGACTGATATTGAACTCTTCTTTTTTTCTTTTTTCTTCTTTTAATAATTGAAACTTACCCTTGAACATTGAATTTTCTCTTTTAGTTATCGACCAGAAGATTACGTGCCACCGAACATGCGAGGACCAGCTGCGTTACGAGCTATCGAGACAACCCATAGATCGCACAGGTCCTTGTCGCAAAGTGAAGCCAGAGCAAAATATATTGCTGAAGCTTGCCAGCTGCAAGAACCGGTTAACGCACACGTATTTAGGTGAGGTGATGCTCTACTGAGCAACACATATAATATTTGATAATTTTTTTTTAAATACATAACGTTTATTTTATTCCAGGTTAAAAGCTTCAAAGTCGGAGCCCGTGCCTGGTTCACTTCTTGTAGCAGTATGCGCACGAGGTCTACGGGTATGTCCAGAAAACAATCCCCCATCAATATTTTTATGGAGTAGCATAAGTAAACTAAGCTTTGAAAGAAAGAAATTTGAAATTAGAACTGGTCATGAGAAACTCACGTTATACACAACGAGCGATGAAAAGAGTCGATTATTGTTAGCTTTATGTAAAGCCACACACCAATTCAGTATGGCAGTTGCTGGTCGATTACACGAAGCGAAAAAGGAAGAAGAAGAACGGCAGAGATGGGGTTGTGATCAGCGCGTATCGGTGATTAGTTCGACGTCGTCAAACACGACGTCAGGAATAGTCAGTGATCGGGTAAGTACTGGATTACGCACTAGTAAATTCTGATACTAACAATTCTGTGGTTTAACAGGTCCATTCAGAAGATGAATTAGAAATAATGATAACTTGTCCACCGGCGCCGAGTACCGAGAGTCTGGCTCTAGCTCACCTGCTGGACAGTGCCCCTGCTAGCAGCCGGACATCAGCCGCATCGGCAACAGCTGTAGCCACTTCTACAGCTCTTACTTCTCTTTCTATTAAGGAAGATGAAGAAGACAATCAGGCGAACCGACAAACTACAAGCGAGAGCTCTGGAAAGACCAACAGTAGTGTCAAGTGCGCTGGATCGCAGTGCAGCTCCTCTTGTAGTACTGTCGTGGTGACTCCTGTTAGCCAAACAAGTAAGCATGTTTTTCTTTCATTCCTGCCTTTCTTATTAGATGTACAGTTGGGTTACCTATAACCAGTTCTTCTGGTCAATCAAATCATGTATCACAAATCATGTATGTCAATTCACTCTTTAAAATAAGAATAGAATATTGAAATTTTGTCTGGTACTAATACCCTCTAAAGGCCTTTCTACATTTATCGATTATTCAATAGAAGAATGATAGAGTGACTTAGCATCTTCAGATCCTTGTTTATCTGCGACGATCCTAACAGCATAACACCCACTAGCCAATTACTGTCTCAGTACTACATTTATTTATTTTCAGTCTAGAAAAATTGTGAGACCACTTATATCTTAGAGATGCAAGGTCATTAATATAGAGAAGAAATAAAATATGGCCAAGCACTAAATGATGCTCATGATCTATTAGGCTTATAGCAAATAAGTCATCCATTAACTTGACAATTTGCGTTCTGCAGACAAGAATAATTTAAACCATTCCAGAGCAACATCCTTGAAATCACAGCAAAAGAGGTTACCGAGTAATGGTTTGTGATTCACGCAATCAAGTGCTTTGGAGAAATCACAGAAGACCGCTGCATCAATCAATCCCATAAGTGTGTTCATTCTTAACTGCATGAAGAACGCTTTTAATGTTATGTACATTTCTTCTCTGAGTGAAATGAAAGGAGTCCTCGACAGAAATGCCTTAAAAGTAGAAGCTAGGGGATCTAGTTGGGGGTTAAGATTATCTGTCAGTTTCTTTGCTATTGAACAGTAAAACTGATTAAACACAGTTGCGCCAATATAAGAGTAAACATTTTTCGTTTTTCTGCTGTCTAAAATATCCTCCACCAGATGGTGAGCTATATCCCAAAAGTAAAAAGAAATTATAAACGCCAATTAAGAAAATGATTTTCTAATGAGTCAAATTTTTCAACAATGGTTTAATGGAAACAATACCTGTTTTCCGATTTATGGGTCTGCAATGGTTTTTAACAATAACAATAAATTTCAGTATTATATTTGATTCGGTGCATTTTCAATGCAGTTTCAGTCGCGTTTATTCAGACTTGACACAAACATCTAACATAAACTCATACCACTGTTCTGTCTCAATATGTTTTGCTTCATTATTCCACCTTTTATAAAAGTATCAAAGATTCTTGATTTAATTTTCAAGGACATCGGTAAGTGTTTAACTCCTTAATAAGTTTTCTTATTATTTAACTCCAAGCCTGACGCTTATTTACTGCGCGTCATAAAGACGAACTGGTCACGCATCATCAGCCAATCTTCGTTTTTATGCGCATCGACCATCGCGCCTCCCCATTCGTAACCGCCATCGCTGCGCAATCAAACTACGACGCAGCCGTTTGAACTTGACCAATTTTTTCATCATTAAATTTTAAATGTACAATCTGAAGAAGTATTATAAATAATTCTTCACCAGTCATTTCATTACCGTCAATAATGCTTCCTCTGTCGGACAAGCTTGACAGACACAAATGACATTCTTCCAAACCAAAAAACTCGTAAAAAAGAAGAAGAAGAAGAAGTTACATTATTGACGTTTAATTTTTAGTCCCAAGGGTGGAAATATATCAGCACATAGGGTAATGTGCATATTGTTTAGTAGAGTTGACGAAAGTCAAAGTTATTTTTACATCGACAAAAATGACAGACAGAATTGGTATTATGTCAAATCACAAAAACTTGTAAAAGGGAAGAAGAAGAAGAAGAAAGGTGACATTGTTGACGTTCAATTTTACTCCCAATGGTGGATAAATAAAACAACACATAAGGGCACCTTAGGGTCTTGCCAGCCGATTTTTATTAAACTAAGTAGTGATAATGATAGTTGAATTTATTTTGTCGTCGACAACAATGTCAACTGTCACTTTCACTGTCAACTGTCAGGTTCGTAGAAGAAGAGAAGACGAACGATGTCACTGTTAAAATTTTATTTTTTGTCCTAAGGGTGTAAAAATAACAACACATAAGGGTAACTTGGGTCTGAATAGAGGAAACGAAAGACGAACTTATTTTTACATTGGCAACAATCCCAGCTGTAACTTCTGTCTGACAAGAATGATAGACAGAAATAGCATTCTGTGAGACCACAAAGCTTGTTAAAAAGAAGAAGAAGAAGAAAGGTGACATTGTTGACCTTTAAATTTTAATCTCAAAGCAGGATAAATAAAAAGTACATAAGGGTATAACTCCGTTTTTATGCGCATCGACCATCGCGCCTCCCCATTTCTAACCACCATCGCTGTGCAATCAAACTACGACGCAGACGTTTACCTTGACCAATTTTTTCATCATAAAATTTTAAATGTACAATATGAAGAAGTATTATAAATAATACTTCACCAGTCATTTCATTACCTTCAATAATTCTTCCTCAATAATTCTTTACCTGGCTCTAACTTCACTATTTTATATGTTAAACCCTATTGCTTGAGTTAATAAAATAATTTTTTGTTGGTTTCAGAACCCAAGCGACGACGACATTCAACAAGCAGCAGCTTAGAGCTGGGCTACTCTCACACAGCACAAAACTCAGCAGTCAGCGACGCAACTTGTATTGAAATTGATGCCCGAGAAGTTGTGTATACAGCTGGTCCTGCCCCAAGTAGTCACACAAGTGGCGTATATACACTTACCTCAAGCGAGCATTGTACACTAAGTTCTGCAGGAAACTACACTACTAGTGATTATGCCGCCACCAATGAATCGCTTTTTATGACCATGAGTAGCGACCAAGTTGATGGATCTTTTAGGGACAGAGCTGATTCTAATGTGAGCAGTTCCAGTTTCCATGGGGATGGTAGTGATCCCACTAATAATACCCAATCATTGCTTTCTGCTGAAGAACTATCGGACTTAATAGTTGGACGATATCCTTCTTGTAAAAGCGTTAGTAATACATTGGATTCAGACTCGGATTATGTAACGTTACCATCTGGATATCAAAGCTATGCACCTGTACCACCTAGGCGTGTTGATAGCGTAGATCCGAGATATCGTCCTCCACCCCCACCATATCCGCACTCCCTTAAGTCTAAGGAAGAAAGTGAAAGTGATATAGCAAGTAACTTTGCAGAAATTTCAATAAAAGATCCTCCACCATATCCGGATAATGCAACACCCGTGCCACCACCCATATATCCGTTCGAGGAGGCTCCTGCAAGATTTATAACCACTCGCTCTCCAAGTCTTTTAACAGCTCACGTAAGTGCTGTGAGTGTTAATTCGACGCCAAATTATTCTATTTCAAATACCACCTCTTTACCTCCTATGGCTCCAAAGAATACAAGGCAACCACTTAATAATATTATCCCTGCAAATAACTTCATAGACGTATCTACTACTAAGCCAACAGCAAGTGTTTTGGTGCCATGTACGTTCCTTCCTCCACCACCTCAACCAGCTCCCAGACAGCCTCCACCTCCACCACCAGCAGGCGTAGCAACAGTTTACACAAGCCAGTTATCAAGATCGCAAATAGAACAGTACCAGCAGCAAATGTATAGTGATGTGGACTTCGTAGTCTTCCCACTAAAAGAACCCGCAATAAGTAAACAAGAATATCTGGAAGCTAAGCAAGGTTCAATTTTGGCTGCACTGGCACATCAACCAGTATTTTATCGCAGCACTTCATACTTAGGCAGATACGCCTCAAGTCAAAATTTATCTGATACTTACGTGCAATTGCCAGTATACGGTGCTCCAAGCATTTCATCTACGGGGAGCTTAGATCCTCCACCACCACCATTACCACCGAACAGGCCATCTAGATTTTTACGAACTCAGAGCGATGATAATATTTTGAATTCGTTGGAGACCAACCCACAGCCTCCAACATTTAGGAGGCTTCCTCCACCACCACCTCCGGTTCCAGAAAAGAATAAAGCCTTGCTTAGGAAGCACAACCTTTTAGTGGATCCCAGCAAAACGGCTAGTGCATCGGCAACCAATACTGGCAACCCTCGCACTCCATCCACACTAGACATACGTACTTTGAGGGAAAAAAGCAAAAAACTAGACTTACCTCTTATCTCTGCATTATGCAACGACCGATCGTTAATAAAACAAACAAAAGCATTCGTAATGCCCAAACATCCTGGAGAAGTTTCACCTCTGAGGCAAGCAAGAAACTCCGCGAAAGGAAAGTATCCAGTATCAGGTTTAAGTAGCACGAAGATCCAGAAGACCACCAGGAAACCGCCGTCGATCAGCCATCGACACCCGGGGGATAAGTTGCCCGAAATACCCCGAGCACAGCCGAATAACTACGTTATGACAGAAACTGCTAGGACCAAGCATAAGAGTTTACACTCACAGTCGTAAATGATAATCATCTGCAAAAACTGGTCGAACTTTATGAAGACATTCTTACATTTTGCGGAGAAATGCGAAAGAAATACCAAGAGGTCTATTTAGTAAAATGAAATTTTCTAAAGATAAAAAGTTGTAATAAAAATTAAGTTAAAATTTAAAGTACTTCTCACATCATATGGCAACAACTGGCCATTGCAGAAACTGCAAGATTTAAGAATGTCCCTAGATAATAATGAACGTAGCCAGACTTGACCATTTTTTGCAGATAGCACCTGCTCCTGATTTTCCAGTACTAGTTTTTTAATCATGCTTAAAAATAATATACATTTTACACTCAGGGTGCCATCACTGCAATGTAAATTTTCGTGGGAAAAAACCTGTGTTCTTTAATATAGTGTTTATATACCAAATACTTTTTTTTTATTCAGCCAGTACGTGAATCTGGGACTACGCTAAGATTATTTACAATTTCCTATAATTGAGGGTTGTTTTTTAAAACCCTATAAATTCAAAGAGGCAGACAGACAATCAACTCCTATTGAAAAAATAAATAAAAAGTGTTGGCACTGTCAGAGACTGAACCAATGACCTCTCGCTACCTACAACTAAACGGCCATGAAATAACCGTCAATGCGCACAACTCCGTTTTAAGAAAGCAGGCATTACACGCAAGTTTCAAAACTTAAATCAAGAGCAGATATTGCTATAAATCATAATTTTTTTTGCTTAAAATAGCCGAATAAATTAAAATTGCTTATCTTCTAATTGCTTACCATGAGCAGAAGCGTGGTAATTAATTAAAAAATAAATGTTATCAGGGTAGTGACGCTAGGCAAATACACTTTTAGTTATGAACTTGATAATTTTGCCAATTGAATTGCAAATATTTTGTGCTTATATAATCTTAGCCTGACCCGGATTTATGTGAAATAATCTGTTTAATTTGCTAATTGATGAGGAATTAATTTTTAATTAAGTGGTATCCAAACGAACCTTTTAGTAAAATATTGTATTATGAATACAGGGTTTTTTACTTGCGCAGTCAATATAAAAAAAGAAATCTTAGAATTAGTTATTTTATTAAGTGGAAATAAATAAGATGAATTGTTATACGTAGTGACGTAAACCTATTTTTTTAAATATATATTTTTGTTGACTGGTAAGCTATAAACTGTTCCCTAATGTAAATAAAAGTTATATTATATTTGTGCCCTTACAGAAATAATTATTCTATTTTAGTAGTAGTGTGTACACTTGGCCAATACTTAATTTTTATTTATTTTTGTATCGAAATTTTTTGAATGCTTCAAGTGTATTATTTAAGATCTTTCAAAGTGTGTGATCATTTATAATAATAAAGTCAATAGAAATGTATCATTGTTTATTATTTCAATTTTTGCCTAGTACAATACATATTCACCGAATGTTAGCTGAGATAAATGTGAATATTTCAGGTGTTCTACCACTTACTATTCTACGATTATTCTTTCATTCGAGAACATTCAACATTGGTAGAACTTTTGTAGTACGTTTTTTGAACGACATGTAGTATCAGAGTCGTCCCCAAAATAAGTCGCTAAATTAGATTTTGGAGTACAATATACGTTGTTCTAACGTTCAAAGAAGGTCGTTAATAAAGAAGGTCTTCATAGATAATTAACTAAGTATGACAAGTTTAACTTTCAAAATGGGGAATAGAAACCATTTTGATAAAAATTTAACGTAACTAAAAATTAAAAGGACAATTATTACGTGTCAATACTGGGCCACCACTGGGATTGTTTGACATGATAATATTTTTACATTGGCAGCAGTGTCAATTGTCACTTCTGTCTGACAAGAATGACAGACACAAATGACATTCTTCCAAACCAAAAAACTCGTAAAAAAGAAGAAGAAGCCCTGTCAGCAGATTTCTATGAAACTAAATACAGGGCTGGGATTCTAAAATCACGACTCGATCTCGATACGATCACGACTTCGAATTCGATCGCGCCTCGGTCGTGACGACAAGGGTGATTCTAAATTTAAATCGTCGGCTAAACTCGTTTTATTCGATTTGATTTAGGTTTCTTGGTATATATTTGTTATTTTCCCTAATATTTGACAGATGGAAACGTCAATTGTCTTTTCTATTGGTAAACACTAAGAATTTATATTTATTTTGTTAATTTTTTTCGCCTCCGTTTGTTTTTATTTAAATATACGCCATATTATTTCTTTAAAATAAAAAAATTGTCGTTTAAAACCACTACTATCCATTGGAAAATCATAATTGAATTCATGGAAAATCACAAAAACTTGTTGTGTTCATCCACTTTTGGTTTTAATATGGCAACATGTGTGCAATCAATAGGACCTAGAACGCCAGGGAAATTGGATCTCTCTATAAATGTTAATTTAATAATTTCACTAATCTCTTATATTTGAAAAATTAATGAATGTACAAAAACTGAATGTACACAAACTGCCTCTATTATTAACAGAAGGTTGTGGAAAATAGGTTCGAATTAAATTTATTAGTTGTTGTGTTTAAGAAAGCTTCTTGATATACTAATGAAAACCTGGTATCATAGATAATATGCCTGGTATGACTTGACTATTGGTAAACAATAAATGAAACAAATACGTTTAAAAAAGGATGCTGTTACATTATGCATGTATTAAAAAAGGAAGAAGCTATATCGTCTGGTGTATAACTCTCACGAGAT